>NC_092780.1:6855634-7527302 GCF_047496795.1 Chiloscyllium punctatum | reverse complement strand
CCACCATTAAAGGGGCAGGGACGTGTCCACAAAGGCCTGGCTTTTGTTCTTCGTTAACAGGATGGGGGGGGGGGGGAGGGAGGTTTACAAATACAAACAAGCTGGCTCGCTGAAGGCAAACATTTTAAAAAAAAGAACTTCGTTTTGCCATGAAAGTACATTAAATCTCTCGGATTTCTTGGTATTTTCTGCAGTCAGAGCTGTGGGTGGTTGGGTACAAGGAGCAACATTTCTGTGAAGGATTGATTAGAGTCTGCATTTCTTTCAAAACACTTTCCAAACGTGAGAATTGCTTGAAGCTTTTCGGATCAGGCATATATCCCTCACATAGCCCAGTGAGTTGGAACAGAACTCCACAAAAACCGCACACACACACACAGACAACTTGCAGCCTATCACTTTATTAGCCATTTCATGTTACAGAGTGGTAGGTAAGTGATACCTGATTTTTGATTTTTTTTAAAAGAAAAGACTGATTATTGGGATCTTTAATCCAGGATGGGTCACGCTTGGTCGAAGCGGTAGTCACGGACGCTAAATTTCCTCAGAGAGGGCACAGGATTTTTTTGTTTTAATCTCGAAAATAATGCGTTGAAGGAAATGATTGACCGCTGCAATTTCCTGGAATACGGCGAACAATAAGAGAGACATACAAAGCACGTGGGAATCAATGCAGGCCGGCTTCAAGCAAGAAGTTAACAGCGGGAGAGGCGAACCGCCACCCTCCTTCTAAAGGGCAGCTTGAAGGGTGGGGAAAAGCCGGGCCCGAGCCGTGTGGACACGATGGAGCCAACAAGGGGCCAAAAGTGATCCCCAGTCCCGGAGCAGGGACCGCGCTGATCCACCTGGTGCGGGCGCTGCGGCGAGTTGTGTTCCTTTGTGTGTGTGAGATACTCTTTCAGCGGGAGTTTGCAGCTGCTTTCAGACCCAGAACCGGAGCAGGGATCCGGGTGAGCCCTGGCCAGGGTTGGGAGCACTGCGGTGGACAATCGCTGCAACACTGAGATGGAGCACCAGATTCAGAACCAAAATCGGACCAAGCTGCTGGCAACTCGGTTCAGTTTTGGAATGGATTCGTTGCTGCTCCCACTAGACCCCCAAAGGCTTAGGATAATGTGACTACTGATGGGAGGAGGGTGGAGGAAATGCATGCGATTTAAGATTAAAAAAAAAGCTTTGGGACTCAGAGCAGTCCATGTACTGCCATGTCCCTATGTTGAGGCATCTAGTTGGGTCCTTGAGTGAAGTGAAGGAAGGCGAGATTAGGAACTGTAGGAACAAATTACTGCAGAGGGAGAAAGTGAGGACTGCAGATGCTGGAGATCAGAGGCTTAAAAATGTGTTGCTGGAAAAGCGCAGCAGGTCAGGCAGCATCCAAGGAGAAGGAGAATCGACGTTTCGGGCATAATTCCTGAAGAAGGGCTTATGCCCGAAACGTCGATTCTCCTTCTCCTTTGATGCTGCCTGACCTGCTGCGCTTTTCCAGCAACACAAATTACTGCAGATACTGGAACCTGTACTGAAAACAACGGACGCTGGAGATCACAGCGGGTCAGGCAGCATCCCTGGAGATGCACTGGTCATCTCAACTCGAAACGCTAGCTTGTTCTCCATGGAGACAGTGAGGTCTGCTGATGAAGGGCTCCGGCCCAAAACGTCGATTCTCCTGCTCCTCGGATGCTGCCTGACTTTCCAGCAACACACTCTCAACTCTCCCCAGGGGTGTTGTCTGACCCACTGAGAGTAGGAAGGGGTTGGTGTTAAGGTGGGCGGCCTGTGATTGTCTGCACGCCTGGACGTGGGATTGAGAATCGGTGTCCGATTGTGGACAGGAGTTTGTGCTGTGTGAGTCTGGAAGCCGGTGGGCGTGAGTCTGCGCTGGAGCGAATTGATGAGTCAAACACGAAAACAGAAATTGCTGGAGAAACTCAGTAGTATCTGCGGAGAGAGCAGCAGAGTTTCAGGCCCAGTGACTCTTCATCCTGTTGGTACATGTACAGGTCTCCTGGAAATTCCAAGAGGAATTACAAATTCACTAACATGTCTGTCAGTTCAGAAGGAAATCTGTATTGGAAGCCAAGAGAGGCCAAGTTTTGATTAAATTGTACCTTCTTCTCCCTTCGGTTTCCAGACTGATTAATGTACTTTCTTCACTGAAGCTAGTGTTTGCTGTAGAAATTCAACTTTGTAGCTTGGTTTCCTCTGTGCCCAGGATATTTCTTCCCATTCCCTTGGAAAAGCGGAGCTATCACACTTACAGTGTCAAATGCCGGACAATGTCACTGGAGGTGGGAGCTATGCACTCACAAATCGGTTTCTGGTGTTAAATCCTGGCCTTGCCTTCCAGTCTCTTTCCATTTCCGTCAGCTGGTGAAAGTTTTTCGCGCCGACCAGATTTGAGACGCACTTTCCACTCTGCCCTGAGACAAAAACTGAAATTGTTGCAGAAACCTCAGAACTAAGTCACCAAAAGGTTCATTGTTTCTCTCGCCACTCAGACCTGCTGAGTTCCTGCAGCAATTTCTGTTTTTGTTTTAGATGTTTTAGCATTCACAGTTCTTTGTTTTATATAAATTTGTGCAGTTTATTCCAAAACTATATCATTCCTATGTTTCTGTCACCACGCTACCCACCGCCCCCCCCCACCCCGCCCCCGCCTCGCCAAATCTCTTTCCACTGTCCCTATGGTCTCTCTCGTCCTCCTTTCCACTGTAAACTACCGGACCCACTTTCTCGAGGGTTCTCGAGGTCTTCTTGCACGTAGTTCTTCGACAAAATGACGTTACTGTTTCATTGTTGAAAAATATCCAGATTAGCCGGTCTCAGTAAATCGGCTGATTCCAAAGTCACTGTAATTCACGCTAAAAACAGAAAGGTCGCGACAACACGCACACACTCACGCTCAGGCCTAGTTCACTCACGCTCACTCACATTCGTTCCTTCAGCCGTAGCCTTTCACTTAGTCCCTCACAGTCGCTCACTCACACTCAGCCACACATACTCACACTCAGCCTCCCACTCAGTCACACATTCACACACACACTCACACAGCCTCTCACACACTCAATCACACATACACACTCAGTCACACACTCAATCACACACTCAGCCTCTCACACACTCAATTACACACTCGCACAGCCTCTCACACACTCTATCACACACACATTCAGCCTCTCACACTCAGTCACACACTCAATCACGCACACACTCAGCCTCTCACACTCAGTCACACACACTCACACTCAGCCTCCCACGCTCAGTCTCTCACTCAGTCACACTCAATCACACCCACCCACACTCAGCCTCTCACACTCAGTCACACACATTCACACTCAGCCTCTCCCACTCAGTCACACACTCAGTCACACACACTCACACTCAGCCTCTCCCACTCAATCACACGCACACTCAGCCGCTCACACTCAGTCACACACTCACACTCAGCCTCTCACACTCAGTCACACACACATACACTCTCACAGCCTCTCACATCTTCAATCACACACACTCACACTCAGCCTCTCACACTCAATCACACACACTCAGCCTCTCACACTCAGTCACACACTCACTCACACCCGGTCACTCGACCTCACACATCATGATGAGTGAATGAAATGTTTCAGTGAGACCATTCGGTCCATCTAGTCAGTACTAACTCTTCCAATTGGCCTGGATCCCCTGTACCGTCCCCACGCCGCACATGGTTTCTTTTTCCAAATATCCATCGGGTGAAATGTTTCCATTGATTGACAGCACTTGCTTATTGTCCATTTCCATGGTTATGTTCATGCCCGGATGCCCTTGGAGAGGGAGCACGCAGTGCCCGTCAATACTCTCGATGTCTTTAGAGAGAGGTGGGGTCACTGAAGGGGGTGGGGAGGTGGTGGTAGATGGCTTTAACTCCCCCCAACTCCAGTTTAATCCCTTCTGCTGTTCCCACCCCTCCTTCACTTTTGATGGTATGCATTACCCATAATGGATTTTGATTGTAGGTATTGAATTGGGTGATTACTGGTGGCGGTTAGTAGTTACAAAGGGGGTGGGAGGCGTGTGGGGGGTGGGGTGGGGTTGAGGGGGGAACGCAAGAAGTCAGAATGGTGGGAAAGACGCGTGATAGCACTTCTCGGTTTATATAAACAAAATACCGTGGTTGCTGATAATGCAGTTAACTTCCAGATTCGAAATAGATCCTACAACGATCCAGGAGACATTTGGAAGATGATGGTAAAACTGAGACCCAACAGTTTGGAAGTTCATTGGAAGCAGACAGAACCCCTCCCCCAGCTGATGGACCTCCCCCACCCTCCCCGAGGAGTTGCCACATTAATGGTAAGTGCTGCAGCATCAGGACCTCCGCACCATCCTTGACTATCTCTCAGAAGCAGAAGTACTTCAGAGAGCAGAGAGCGTCTAGGCTTCGCTGTGGAGAAGCTGATTAACATTCTGGAAGCGTTTTCTGTTTAAATCCTTTTACAGAAAGATTCCGAACAGCTGCGGTGTCAACACGTGTCTCCAGAAACAGGCGGATAGGTTTCCCGAATGGATTATTCCACTTCAGATAAACTTTCACATATGCGCCTTAGAATGACATGAATAAATAATAAAGGCGGCGGAGCCCGCGTTTCGGGGAATGAGCGTCAGATCTGAATGACAGGAGATGGGACTCGGTCTTTTTAACCCACCTTCCCCCACCCCCCGCTCCCCCGCTCCAAGAGCAGCTGGCACTTTTTGAATGGCACATGATACTGTACACTAATACTGTACCTGGTCCGAATACCTGCACCTTTAGTGGCTCACTTTACCTTCTTTTCCATAATGTGCCGATAAAGTTACAACAGACGTGTTCTTTTTCCCAGCGTTTGGGAGTTGGGGGTCAACGTAAACAGTGGAAATGATGGAACCGTTCAAAGTATTTTGTTTTAATGACTGCTGCCCTGCTAATGCTAGTACGGCTCCCGTGTTTCATCAGCCACAGCGATGCCTCGAAGCCTGTTCCTCTCGAGGTGCCATTAGAAGTTGCCTGGAAACTAACTGACCTGATGAAGGAGCAGCGCTCCGAAAGCTAGTGCTTCCAAATACACCTGTTGGACTATAACCTGGTGTTGTGTGATTTTTAACTTTGGAAACTAACTGTTCACCAACTGTTCAAGCATTTCTCGATTGCATTACCAAATCCCCATAGCTTACATTTATATAGAACCAGGGACATCCACAAATTTTTTTGTGATGTGAGCAAGACTGGCAAAGCTAGTATTTATTGCCCATTTCTTGTTGCCCATGGGAACCCTCTGAAGTCTACCCACAGTTTTGTTAAGAGACAGAGTTCCAAGATTTGCACCGGCCAACAGTGAAAGAAGGGCAATAGGTATCTAAGCGTTTGCTTAGATGCTTCAATATCTCTGTTGTCTCTGTTCTGAAGATTTCTAAAATGCTGTCTGAGGAGTCAATGTGAATTGGCGCAGTGCATCTTGTAGGTGGTACATTCTGCTGCAGCCATGTCCGTGGAGGGGATTGAATGTTTAAAACTGGTGGATAGAACGTCAATGAAATGTTGTTATTGTCATAGAGTCATAGAGATGTACAGCATGGAAACAGACCCTTCAGTCCAACTCATCCATGTCAACCAGCTATCCCAACCCAATCTAGTCCCACCTGCCAGCACCCGGCCCATATCCCTCCAAACCCTTCCTATTCATATACCCATCCAAATGCCTTTTAAATGTTGCAATTGTACCAGCCTCCACCACTTCCTCTGGCCTGGTTGGTCTCAAGTGCTGTTGGAGCTGATCCCGTCCAATGAAATGGACAGTGTTCCATCACACTCCTGAATTGTGCCTTGCAGAAGACACACAGATTGTGGGGAACTGGGAGGTGAGTTACTCACCACAGAATTCCCAGCCTCTGACCTGCTCTTGTACTCACAGTATTTGCAATGCTATCATGTTGAAGAAAAGCCATCAGCAGAGAATTGAGCCTTAGCCAAAGGCATCAGGACAGCCCACCAGAATCTTAGTCAATGAGATAAGTTTCAATGGAAATTGGATCAAGAAAAAGGCTTATACATTAATTGTTCAATAAACTCACATCTGATTCTGAACCCCGGCCCCACTTGTCTTAAAAATGGGGGCCAGAGATAGAGAATTCAAGAGGAAATGTGATAACTTAGAACTCCGATTGTTAAAGGAAATGTTGCCAATGGTTGGGAAAAGGGAGTGGGGGATACACATGTGTCAATGTTGGAGGAATGCATTGTTCTCCAGTGCTGTAGGGCTGAAGGCAATTGAGAGACAATGGGATAAACCATGGGGAGGCTTTGTGACATAAGGACATGAGTTTAGAAAAGGAGGCAATGATTTAAGCTCTGATCCATTAACAGTGGATAATTAATTTACACCAGTGATTACAATTAAAAATAGACTAAAATAAAAAAAAGAATATCCAGTTTAGAGAAATCATGGACACATGCTGTACACATGGATTATTCATATCTCTTTCAATATGGCTGCAGCTGCAATCAATTGGCATTGCAGTAAAATCATTACACCAAGAGTTTCCTGCAAATTTGTGTTTATGGGATTACAAAGGAGATGCATTAATTTAGGGAACGCATAGCCATTTTGGACACATCAAGTTCTCATGAATAGTAATAAGATCATGATCATTTAACCTAATTTAGTTGGTTCATTGGACCCACAGTCCAATGGAATATTTTGCTTTCACCTCTGGGCGTAGATAAGTCTTAGTTTGTTAATATCTCACCTTAAAGAACATGTGTCTAAGATTTCTGCGCTTAAGATTTGAAAGATGAAAGTGAGGACTGCAGATGCTGGAGATTAGAGTTGAGAGTGTGGCGCTGGAAAAGCCCAGCAGGTCAGGCAGCATCCAAAGAGCAGGAGAATTGATGTTTCAGGCAAAAACCCTTCATCAGGAATGAGGCTATGAGCTGAGGGACTGGTGAGATAAATGGGAGAGGGATGGGGCTGGGGGTAAGGTAGCTGAGAGTGGGAGTAGATGGAGGTGGGGGTAATGGTGATATTTTGGAGAGGAGAGTGGAGTGGATAGTCGGAAGAAAGATGGGCAGGTAGGACAGGTCATGAGGGTGGTGCTGAGTTAGAAGGTTGGATCTGTGATAAGGTGGGGGGAGAGGAAATGAGGAAATTGGTGATAACCACTTCAATGCAATGGGATTGGAGGGTTCCGAGGCGGAAGATGAGGCATTCTTCCTCCAGACGTTGGGTGGTTAGGGATTGGTGATGGAGAAGGCCCAGGACCTGTAAGTCCTCAGCAGAGCGGGAGGGGGAATTGAAATGTTCAGCCACAGGGGTTGGTTGGTGCAGGTGTGCCAGAGATGTCCTCTGAAGTGCTATGTGAGTGGGCGTCCTGTCTTCCCAATGTAGAGGAGACTGTATCGGGAGCAACGGATATGTATATTACATATGTGGAAATCCAGGTGAAACTTTGATGGATGTGGAAGGGTCCTCTGAGGCCTTGGATGGAGGTGAGGGGAAGGTGTGGGTGCAGGATTTTGCAATTCCTGTGGTGGCAGGAGAAGGTGCTGGGAGGGGAAGGTGGGTTGTTGGAGGGGTGTGGACCTGACGAGGTAGTCGCGGAGGGAACAATCTTTCTAGAAAGCAGATAGGGCAGGGAAGGAAAATATATCTCTGGTGGTGGGGTCCATTTGTCAGTGGCAGAAATGGTGGAGGATGATGCGATATATAGAGTTTGGTGGGGTGGAAGGTGAGGACCAGAGGGGCTCTGTCCTTGTTATGGTTGGAGGGGTGGAGTTTGAGGACAGAGGTGCAGGAAGTGGATGAGATGCACTTCAGGGCATCATCAACCATGTGGGAGGGGAAATTGCGGTCTTTAAAGAAGGAGGCTATCTAGTGTGTTCTGTGGTGGTACTGGTCTTCCTGTGAGCAGATGCAGCAGAGGCAGAGGAAATGGGAATAAGGGATAGCAATTTTACAGGAGGCAGGGTGGGAGGAAGTGTAGTACAGGTAGCTGTGAGAGTCAGTGGGTTTGTAGAAAATGTCAGTGTTGAGTTGGTCACCATTGATAGAGATGGAGAGGCCCAGGAACGGGACGGAGGTGTCTGAGATTGTCCAGGTGAATTTAAGGTTGAGGTGGAATGTGTAGGTGAAGTTGATGAACCGTTCAACTTTCTCGTGGGAGCACGAGGTGACGCCGACGCAGTCATCAATGTAGAAGAAGGTGGGGATTGGTGCCGATGTAACTACGGAAGATGGACTGTTCCACATAGCTTAAAAAGAGACAGACATAGCTGGGGCCCAGCCTTTTGTCTGGACGAAGTGGGAGGATTCAAAGGAGAAATTATTGAGGGTGAGGACCAGTTTAGCCAAATGAATGAGAGTGTCACTGGAAGGTTCTGGTGGGGATGTCGGGAGAGGAAGAAATAGAAGGCTTAGAGGTCATGGTGTTTAGGGAACACATGTCCATGGTGAAGATGAGGCGTTGGGGCCCAAGGAAATGAAAGTCTTGGAGGAGGTAGAGAGTGTGAGTGGTGTCCCAAAAGTATGTGGAGAGATCCTGGACCAGGTTGGGGGAGGGTGGGGTGGGGGGGGGAAGGTGGAATAGGACAGTATTGAAGTATGTGGAAATGAGCTTGGCAGGGCAGGAGTAGGCTGAGCAGGAAGATCCACAAGCCTGACTATCTCGGCTGACCCATTGTCTTGACCTGCTCCTGCCCCACTGAACTCATCTCTGGGACACCCACCAACCAACCCCACCACTCCATGGCCGAACACTTCAACTCCATCTGCCAGTCTGCCAAGGACAAGCTACCTTCTCCCTAGCCCCACACCCCTCTCATTTATCTCACCAACCCCTCGGCTCACAGCCTCATTCCTGATGAAGGATCTTTGCCCAAAACGTCAATTCTCCTGCTCCTCGGATGCTGCCTGACCTGCTGTGCTTTTCCAGCACCACACTCTCGAATAAGATTTGAAACTCCATCTTCCTTATGTAAAGGGCAAAATGACGTCACTGAGGTACAGCTGATAATTTTGGAATAGATTATGGAAGTGTGAGCTGTGTGGTTATTTGTAACATCAGCTTTCTCAATTGCATGCAAATCCATACTGTCTGTACCCTGACAACAGTTAGTGTGACAGATTCCACGGAATAGAATAAACAATCGAATAATTTGTCATAGTTACATATGACAAGGTTCATAATGGTGGCCACGTACACCTACAGACAGGAGCCTTATTCTTCAGATGGTACTAACAAATAAATGCCAGACTTGCTGTACTAGGCAGACAGATAACAAATACACTGGCATGCTCCAAAATATAGAGTACCCTTGTATAAACACGTGCTTCCATTTACCCAGACAGACAAAATTATAGTCTTGAGTTTAACTAAAGCCACAGGACCAAGTTAGGTGCAGACTGACTGAGCAGAATGGAATGATTATTTTAAGTGTGTCTGATATTAGAGTTCCATTGGTTGGACAGATATAAAATGGACAGATATAAAAAGATGAGCAAGAAATTATCTAGGACTGAACTGATATTTATAATTTGGTCTAAGATGTGGGACAATCAGATTCAGTGTGTCTAGTCGACTGCTCTTTGCAGTCTGTCAAAATGGATTAAAACAAAATCTCTAGGTTTGTTCTTTTTTATTGCAGGGTATCACTGTTCAGCAAGTCCAAACTGTACTTTTATTGAAGCTTCTAAGTGAATATTCTAAGCTTTCTTTTAATTCAACACCCTTTAAATTGTTTATTATATTATAAGGTTTAGATTAATCATAGAAAAGAACAAGGAACAATTTTGAGTAAAAATAACTTAATTGTAACAGAACCAATGTCAATGGGGTGAAAATGGATCTATCTCATGTAAATGGCATCAAAGCTCTAATACAACGATGGGTTGCCTTCAAAGATTAAATTGTTTGGATGTGGAGCACATTCCTATGAGGGAGAAAGGTAGGACAAACAGGGACAATGACAAAAGAGATAGAGGGCAAGATGAAGCAGCAAACGAGAGCATACAATACATGCTAGATTGATAAATCAGTTGAAAACCATGCTGAAGAAAAAAAGTTTATGAGGGAATTAAAAATAAAGTAAGAGCGGTAAAAGTACAGAAAGAGAAGAGAATGGCAGTGAATATAAATTAAAATCCAAAACGTGTATGGAATGAGGTACTAGAGGAAGTGGTGGAGGCTAGTACAATTGCAACATTTAACAGGCATCTAGGTGGGTATATGAATAGGAAGGGTTTGGAGGGATGTGGGCTGAGTGCTGTCAGGTGGGACTAGATTAGGTTGGGATATCTGGTCAGCATGGACAAGTTGGACTGAAGGGTCTGTTTCCATGCTATACATCTCTATGACTCTATGACTCTCAGTCTCCTTTAAACACTTAAATAATAGAACTGTAGTAAAAGAATGGTAGACCTCCTTACGAACCACCATCGAGGCAGAGGGCATGACTGAGACATTAAGTATGTACTTTGCATCTGCCTTTACTAAAGAAGCAGATTTTGAGGAAGTCAAAGTGAAAGAGGAAATGATTTGAAAAAAAAGTCTAAAAATGAGAAGTGAGAATACACGAAAGACTCGCAGTACCTAAAAATAGCAAATTACTAAGACCAGATCAAATACATCTGAGGACATCCAAGGAAATGAAGTTTGGAAGTTCTATGGTACTTGCAATAATTGTTCATTCCTCCTTTAGTAGACTGGTGAAATGTTAATGCTACAGACTTATTCAAAGAAACATGTAAGGCTAAACCTTGTGACTGCAGTCCAATCAGCTTGACCTTGATAGTGGAAATACATTTAGAAACAATAACTTGGTAGATCTGAGAAGTGTATGACCAGCAAGTATGGTGGATACAGATTTAGTCATAGATTTACAAAAATTAAATAAGCACTGGTGAGGAAGAATTTGCAAGGTGAGGGTAACGGATCAGTGAGCGAGATGAGCTCAATACTCCTTGCAAAGAGTGGGCACAAATATGAAGGGCCAAATGACCACCTTCTGTTCTTTGACCATTCTATGATTTCCACTGTTTTTGAAAGCCACCAATTACATTGCAAAAGTGTCTCAGCTACCATCTGCAGGAGGCTTGTATTCTATAACAATCTTTGCTCAAATTGGCACCTGGGTTGGCATTTCCATGACAGCTGAAATTAATTTACTTGCTTTGAGGTGAATGCTGATCAGAGCTCTTCCTTATTGAGATGACATCAGTAGCAAGATGCTGATATAATTACAGAGAAAATGAATTGTCATTGTTCCAAGGACTATCTGAGCAAGGTATTCTGGAAGTAGAGTCATAGAGACGTGCAGCATAGAAACAGATCCTTCAGTCCAACTCATCCATGCTGACCAGATATCCCAACCCAATCTAGTCCCACCTGCCACACCTGGCCCTTATCCCTCCAAACCCTTCCTATTCATATACCCATCCAGATGCATTTTAAATGTTGCAATTGTACTAGCCTCTACCACTTCCTCTGGCAGTTCATTCCATACACGTACTGCCCTCTGCATGAAAAGGTTGCCCCTTAGGTCTCTTTTATATCTTTCCTCTCTCACCCTAAGCCTATGCCCTCTAGTTCTGGACTCCCCCACCCCAGGGAAAAGACTTTGTCTATTTATCCTATCCAAGCCCCTCATGATTTTATAAATCTCCATGAGGTTACCCCTCAGCCTCCAATGCTCCAGGGAAAACAGCCGTAGCCTGTTCAGTCTCTCCCTATCGCTCAAATTCTCCAACCCTGGCAATATCTTTGTAAATCTTTTCGGAACCCTTTCAGGTTTCACAATATCTTTCCTAAAAGTAGGAGACCAGAATTGCATGCAATATTCCAACAGTGGCTTAAACCAATGTCATGTACAGTCGCAACATGTCCTCCCAACTCCTGTACTCAATGCTCTGACCAATAAAGGAAAGCATACAAAACGCCTTCTTCACTATCCTAGCTACTGCAACTCCAATTTCAAGGGGCTATGAACATGCACTCCAGGTCTCTTTGTTCAGCAACACTCCCTCAGACCTTACCATTAAGTGTGTAAGTCCTGCTAAGATTTGCTTTCCCAAACTGCAGCACCTCACATTTATCTAAATTAAACTCCATCTGCCACTCCTCAGCCCATTGGCCCATCTGATCAAGATCCCGTTGTAATCTGAGGTAACCCTCTTCGCTGTCCACTGCACCTCCAATTTTGGTGTCATCTGCAAACTTATTAACTATACCTCTTATGATCACATCCAAATCATTTATATAAATCATGAAAATTAGTGGACCCAGTGCCGGTCCTTTAGGCACTTCACTGGTCACAGGCCTCCAGTCTGAAAAACAACCCTCCACCACCACCCTCTGTCTTCTACCTTTGAGCCAGTTCTGTATCCAAATGGCTAGTTCTCCCTGTATTCCATGAGAAATTCATCAGAAGTTGTGAACACTCCAGTTCAGACATGGCAGTGTACAAACGAAAAACCAAAGAATACACTGTTTATCTAGTTATTTGGATTTATGTAGTGGTTTCCAGAGTAAAATAAAGATTGGAATATTTATTGTAGCTGAGTGTGAATTCCTTATTTTGTTTGTTTTGTTGGGAGACAATAATGTTTTAATGCATTCAATTACTTTGCTATGACAGTGTTGTTGCTTTATTTGTGCCCCTGACAGTATGTGATACGAATACCTGTCTTGACCTTAACTCAAGATAGAAATTGGTGGGTGTGAGACAAATTTACCAAAGTTAAAAAGTGGATTTAAAATTTCAAAGAATTTCTCAGATTTAAATGGATACATTACTATGTTTACATTCAAAATTGGGGTGGTTTAAAAAACTAATAATATAATTCTCAGTTCATGCAGTCAAAAAACTCACTCTCTTCAAGAACCATGACAAGATTCTCTCTGTCTATTGTTCTAAGCTTCACTTTCAAGGTCAATCTATGACCTTGATAACCAAAGGGGCTGCCACTTGATCTCAACTTTCTGGTTTTCATGATAAACTCAAGTGCATGGCTTTAAGATAAAAGCATAAATTTATGTTATTGCTGACATGACAACGGTATGACTTGACTTGTTTTACAACCACTGAAGTTTGGTTTTAAAATGCAGTTACTGATGGACTGCAGCAGTTTCAGAAGTTGGTTGACTCTCTGCAGGACAACTAAATATATGTAACAAATACTGTCCTTAACAGTGATTCCCGCAAAATCATATTATAAAAAACTGTTTAATGGAGGATAGAGGGCAAGCAATTTGTGTGGAGTAAGCTGCCACAAGCAAGAATATGATAATCACAAGATAATCTTCTCCCAGAGGATAGTGAATCTGTGAAATTGCTTACCACAGAGGACTGTCAAGGTTGGGTCCTTAAGTATATTCAAGACTGAGATACACAGTGAGGGAATCAAGGGTAATGGGAAAAACTGAAGTTGAGCGTTATCAGATCAGTTATAAGTGTATTAGATGACCAGCAGACATATTTGGCTAGAATCCTAGAATTCTGACAGTGCAGAAAGTGGACATTTGGCCTGTTGATTCTGCACCAACTCTCCAAAGAGCATTCCATCCAAACACAACTCCCCACCCTGTCCCCTTAACCCTGCATTTGCCATGGCCAATCCGTCTGAACTTTGCACCTTTGGACTGTGGGAGGAAACTGGAGCACCTAGTGGAAGCCCACTCAGTTGTGGGCGAATATGCAAACTCCACACAGGCAGTCACCTGAGGCTGGAATTGAACCCAAATGTGAGTTAGCAATGCTAGCCACCATTGGCCAAATGGACCACTTCTGCTCCTACACTGTATGGCCTTATTAATCAAGTTTTAGGATGTTGTTTGAGGGGCAAATCTTGGCGAGGACACTGGAGGTAAATCCTTCGAGACCATGACATGGGATCTTGTATGCCCACTTGAGAGACCAATTGAATCAAGATTTAGTGCCTCATCCAAAAGACAGTGCAGACCTCTCTCTACTCTGCCCAGGATTGTGGCCTTTGAATTCTGTGTTCAGGTGAGGCACTGGAGCCGACAGTGCAGGGACCCTCTCAGGCCAGGTTGGTCTGGAGAGCACCATGTAATAAAATAATGCCTTTGATGATATAATTCCCATCGCAACTGGAAATGCATGACGCCATCACAATAACAATATTTATGACGTCTAGTCATAGCAACATGAAGTGTTGTCACCATAGCAACTCGATATGAGACAACCTGAACACAACAGAGGAATTCCCTGTAATAAATACAGCAACATGTCCCATGACATCATCAGCGTAGCAACAATGATTAAACATTAAGCTGACACTGCAGCAGCTGTTTGCAGTTTACGCTAGTGACACTAAGCTCAGCATCAGGATTGCTTTCAAAGCGCTAATCCCTTGGCATGTCTTTGAAGCCTTTCCTGCTGCAGTATTAAATTTATACCACTCACTCCCACATTCTGGGAGGCTTTAGCCCTTCGCCTACTGAATAATTAAACGGGAAGATCTCTGCAGACCAAATGTATACAATTAACAAATCATTGGACGAACCGAAGATCTCTTTTTTACAGGCATCATTTACCATAAAACTGCTCGGGCGTAAAACTCAAACCATTAACCATTTATGGAAAGCGCTCAGCACTCAGTCAAATCTGAGATTGATTTGAACGGGACATTAACAGCACGCGTGATCAAATCGAATTGGGAAATATATTTGAATTGGAACGCAAGGAATGGAACTATTTTAATTCATTTTATCTGGAAGAAGTGTTTTAATTGAAGGCTCTGCCGTTTTATGTGTGAATTTGGCATAGAAGGAAAGTTACACTTAACTGTGCTCATCAGAGCTGCAGGGGAAAAAAACAGCCTGTTTGTTTTTGAAGGTGTGTGTGTGTGTGTGTGTGTGTGAGAGAGAGATATTTCACATTGTCTGAATGACCCAAAGTACTCCACGTCTAATGAATTACACTGGGAAGTGCAGCACCATTGTTAAAAAAAATACTGCCTATTTAATACGCAGCAAGATCCCAATGAGATAAATGATCTGACTCTAATATTGTTGGTTTCTTTCTCAGGTTTTTCTGGAATAAATTGGAAGGAAGCAACGAAAACAACCAAAAGCAGAAACAATTGTTTGCAATTACTAGGAAGGACGTAGGTATGAATTCTTTTTTTTATTCGTTCATGGGGATGTGGACGTTGCTGACTGGGCTGGCATTTATTATCCATCCCCTTTAAATGGAATACTATCGTGACACCAGGCATCGTAATCCTAACTGAATATGTCATACAGAGAATAATGAAGCCAATTCTCATAATAATCGGACACTGAAACGCCATCAGGCGCTTTAAGGTGTGCACTGAATAAATATGAGTGACACCAGAGAGATACATTTAGATTAGATTCCCGACAGTGTGGAAACAGGCCCTTCGGCCCAACCAGTCCACGCCGACCCTCCAAACAGTATCCCACCCAGACCCAATTCCCTCTGCACCTAGCACTACGGGCAATTTAGCATGGCCAATTCACCTGACCTGCACATGTTTGGGCTGTGGGAGGAAACCGGAGCACCCGGAGGAAACCCACGCAGACACGGGGAGAATGTGCAAACTCCACACAGACAGGCACCCGAGGCTGGAATTGAATCTGGATACCCGGAGCTATGAGGTAGTAGTGCTAACCACTGAGCCACCGTGCCGCCCACAATGTGAAGTGAATAAGTTTATAATGCCCAAGCGGTGGTTTAAAGAGGTTGATTCCTGTTCTATTTCTATGTTATCCTAAACCAGAACTATAAGGTTAGTTTAATTATATACATTAGTTCCGGGAAGGCCATAACTTTGTATTGGGTTATTTAGAAGGTTATGGGCATCCTGCGTTAAAGTCGTAAATTCAAATCGACATGTCTAATATCACTTTCATTATCCCGCTTTCCTTCTGTGACTAGAATTAAATAAAATATCCTTTTAAAGCTAAAATAAAAGTAATCCTTTTTTCATTCTGTATCCAATTTCATCAACTGCTGTACGTCGATGCAAAAATATCCTTAGACTCCATTTTTTTCAACATACAGAATTATAACATTCTATAAATGTAACTTTCCCAACGTGGAGTTGCTACATCGACTGTTCTCCGCCGAGCCAAGAAGCGGGGGTGAGATTGTAAATGCGTTCAATATTCCAAGGGATGCTGAGAGAGTAAATACGCAGCAAATTTTTGTTCCGTCGCAGAGTCGGTAACCAGAACACAGATTTGAAGTAATTGGCAAATATATATGTGCAGAGAATGAAGAGAATCCATTGAGGCTGACTCCCAGTTGGAAATGCACTGTTTGAAAGGGTGATGGGAGCAGATTCAGTTGTAACCTTTCAAAGGGCAGTTGAAAAGGGGAATTTTGCAGGACCCTGGGGGAATAGCGGGTGAGATGGATTCAGGAAAAGGTTTCTCCTGTCCGAGCTATTGCATTCAGTGGTCACGGCGCTGCTTAAGATGAGCAGACCGTCTTGGTAAAGAAATGGTATTAGGGACACCTGAGTTTGCTCTAGGGATCACACAATCTGCAGTTCGACTGCTTAACAGCTGAATTATTTCCAGAGGCACTCTGCTGCATTAGTTACCCCAGTGTTAAAAAAACCCCACCAGAACACCATCGGAACCAGGGAAAGATACAGAATAAGCTTCATTTCGAACAGTTGTTGCAAAATGTTGAACATTGCTCTGGAAATGTGTAGTTCTTTCACACATGATACCCAATTCTAATAACGTTGTTGCAGGAGGAGGTGTGGATAATTCATAGCCTTTGTGAGGATATAACTCTCAAAAGGAAGTCTTTACACCAGTGGCTTTGGGATTTAGATATTTCCCCAAAAACCCTGCTCAGAGATGCTGTTGCAATTGAAACCTAAACTCCGACCTCCTGGCTCAGAGGTAGATAACGTTACCATTGTGTCACAATACCCCTACTATGGGCAGCTCAAGTGGCAACTGACAGTGCTTCATCAGTTTGCAATGAACATTGCAAAAGGACCCCAGTTACGGAGGGTACCTGTTTTTGAATCCCATTGTGTTCTTGGTGGATAGGCTGTTTCTGAGGGTCCTCACACCATTTGCTCGCCTCATTAGCAGCCAAGGATCAATGGATAGAATATTAGTGTGCTCCGGACTGTGTAAGCCAGAGTGACATTTCAGTGCAGTACTGAGGCATTGCTGCAATTGACAGTGCAGGCGTTACCAGGACGAGATGTTAAAACTGAGGGCCTGTCTGCCTTTACTGCTGAGTATAAAATATTTTATGATCTTTCTTGAAGAAGAGTTCCAGAGTATATTTATCCCCAAACCATCACAAAAATAATTCTCTTCATTCAGCTCATGTCTGTGGGAGCTGTCTGTTTGCAACATCTTGATTACTGCCACCACCACTAAAGCTACAGAAATCACAGAGTTCTCAATTCACTTTCTAAAAATACTTACATGGGATGTGGGTGTCACTGACTGGGCCAGTATTTATTGTTCTAATTGTCCGAGAGAAGGTGCTGGTTAGTCATTCCAGTCCTGGGGAAGTAGCTAAGCCACAATGTTGCCGGGAATTATTTCCAGGGTTTTGACTCGGTGACAGTGAAGGAGGTGTTCCAAGTCAGGATGGTGTTTGGGTTGTTTGCAGGTAGTGGTGCTCGAATACAGCTGCTGCCCTTGTCCTAGGTTGTGGTTATCATTGGTGAGAAGAACATGGCGAAGAGCTGGTAGTAACCACAGACTGGGTGCGCTGCAATGAGTACATTTTGGATCACATTTGTGGAAAAATGTAAATATGGATTGAACACCCATATTTGAACTGTACTCTAATGCAAACCACTCAAGAATAAATATCACTAACTATAAGACATACACATTACAGATGGGAGCAGACGTAGGCCATTTGGTCCATCAGGTCTGCCCCACCATTCAATGAGATTGTGGCTGATCTGGTCATCATCCCCTAACTCCTGCTCTAATCCCCTAATATTTAATTCTAGACTCCCTAGGCCATTTGGTCCAACAAGTCTACACTGACCCTCTGAACAGTAACCTACCTCGACCCATTTCCCAACATTTTATTCCTGACTAATGCACCTTACGCTATGGGCAATTTAGCATGTCTAATTCACCCTAACCTGCACATCTTTGGACTGTGGGAGGAAATTGGAGCACCCGGAGGAAACCCACGCAGACACAGGGAGCATGTGCAAACTCCACACTGACAGGCACCTGAGGCTGGAATTGAACCTGGATCCCTGGTGCTGTGAGGCAGGAGTACTAACCACTGAACCACCCCAATTCTTTTACTGATTGGAAAACTATCTAGCTCAGCTGTGGATATACTTAACAACTCAGGTTCACGACCATCTGAGAGGAGAAATTCCTCCTCATCTCTGCATTACATAGGAGACTTCTTATTCAGAGAGTATGGTCCTAGACTTTCCGACAAGGGGAAATAACCTCACCACATCTACCTTGCCAAGCCCCCTAAGAAGCTTAAATGTTTCAATCATGTTTTGACTCTCATTCTTCTAAAACTCCAATGAGCGCAGATCTAACCCTTACAGGAAAGTCCCTCCACACCTGGGATCAATCTAGTGAAGCTTCTCTTAACTGCCACAATTGGGAACATATCTTTTCTTAAATAAGGAGACCAAAATATTTTACAGTATTTCAGATGTGGTCTGATTAATGCCTTGTATAGTTTTAACAAACTTCTCTAATTTTACATGATATTCCATTTACCTTCTGTATTACTTGCTGAGCTTTTTGAAATTTATGCAAGAGGACTCCCAAATCCTTAAGTGCTGTAGCTTTCTGCAGCAGTCTGTATCCATGTAAATAATATTCAGTTCCACGATTGTTCCTGCTGAAGTGCATAACCTCATATTTTCCCAACTTGTATCCACCAGCCGAGTGTTTGTCCATTTCATGAACTTATCTATATCTGTAGCTCTATGTTTCACTCTCAGCACTTGCTCTCTCACTTATTTTTGTGTCATTCACAAATATGGAGATTGTACATTCACTTTCTTCATCCAAGTCACTAATATAGATCATTAGCACTGCTGCCTCACAGCACCAGAAACCCGGATTCAATTCCCGCCTCAGGCGACTCTCTGTGTGGAGTTTGCACGTTCTTCCCGTGTCTGTGTGGGTTTCCTCCGGGCGCTCCGGTTTCCTCCCACAATCCAAAGATGTGCAGGTCAGGTGAATTGGCCACGCTAATTTGCCCGTAGTGTTAGGAGAATGGGTGGGTTACGCTTCGACGGGTTGGTGTGGACTTGTTGGGCCAAAGGGCCTGTTTCCACATTGTAAGTAATCGAATCTAATCTAAATAATGGTGGCCCAGCACTAAACCCCATCACTCTCCACGAGCTATAGTTTGTCGTTCTGGAAATGCCTTTCTGACCATAACTCTGTTTTCTATTTGTTAGCCAATCTCTAACCATGTTAAATGCCACCTCCAACACCATGCATTCTTATCCTATTCTTATCTTAAGGTGTGGTACCTTATCAAATTTCCTTCTGGAAATCCAAACATATTGCATTCACTCTTTTCCCTTTTTCTATCCTGCTTGTTGTCTCCTTGAAGAGTTGTAGTAAATATCATGTAAATTTATTAGGCATGCTCTCCCCATTTTTAAGGCAGTCTGATCAAGCCGTGTATTTTTAAATGCTCTCTGATTACATCTTTTTTAGTTGACACTAACATTTTCCCATTAACAGGCTAACTAGCCTATAGTTATCTGGTTGTGATATCTCTCTTTGAAATAAAGGTGTTGTATTGGGAGTTTTCCAATCCTCTGGCACTTTGCCAGAATCTAAGGATTCTTTGAAGATTTCTACCATCCATTATCACTGTATAACATTGTTTAAGTTCCTATAATACATCATATCAGATCCGAGGGATGTATCAGTCTTTAGTCCCATTAGATACCCTAGTACTTTTTCTCTAGTGATAGTTATATATACTTTTTTCCCTTTTAACCCCTTGATTATTTTGTACTTCTGGGAATGCTATTTATGTCTTCGACTGTGAAGTCTGATGCAAAGTATTTATTCAAATGCTCTGCCATTTCCTGGTTCCTCATTATTATTTCCCCAGCCTCAGTCTCTAAGGGGCCTATGTTCACTTTGGCCTCTTTCTTCCTTTTGCTATGTTTAAAGAAGCTTTTGTCTGTCTTCACATTACTTGCTAGTTCACCCTCAAAGCTTATTTTCACCCATTTTTGGTTATTTTCTGTTAGTTTTAGAAAATTTTCTCAATTCTCTGTCCTGATCCTAAGTTTTACCATGTTATGCTTACTCTTTCAATGTGAAGTTATTCTTTACTTCATTGGTGAACTGTGGTTGGCTTACGTCCTTCCTAAAATTCTTCTTTCTCACTTTGTTGAGAGCCATGAAGTATTTTCTTTAATATCTATCATGGTTCCTCAATGGTCTTTGCTCCTTGACCCTTTTCCAGTTCACTCGAGCCCCTTATTCCTTTGTAACTACCCTTATTTAAATTGTTTGATTTTTCACTTGTTTCTGACCCAGGTTTTAAACTGAATGCTAAATTTGACCATTTATAGCTACTGTTTTCTAGCTTGCCTTTTACTCTGAGATGATTCATTCAATCTGCCTCATTACATGTCACCAGATCCAAAACAGCCTGCTCTCTGGTTGGATCCACTACATATAGTTCTCGGAACCTGTCCTGAGCACACTATATGAATTTTTTCTCATGGCTACCTCTGCCAATCTGACCCAATCTACATAAAGATTAAATTTAACCATGATTAATGTACTGCTTTTGTTTCACATGCTCTCATTATTTCCTGATTTATTCTGTGTCCTACAGCATAGCCTCTGTTAGGGGTTGTGATTTTAATTCTCACAGAGTTGCTATGCTTGATAAGTTTTTATTTAGGAAATAAAATGTAAATTTGAACTAGGGGAACCAGTTGAGTGCAGTCAAATGCTTGACCACAGATCTCCATCCCCTCACGTTTAATTATGGCTTATGTGTTTTGTAAATGAATAATCTGATGGATGATGGCTTTTGCTTCCCACATAACAGTCACACCTACATAATGCAGGCACATTTCCAGCCAGTTTGCTATCCATTGGGTTGGCCCCATCCATGCAGTCAACTTCATTCCTGGCACAAGAACACTGACAAATTTGACAAGAGCTCAGTGGTATATATCCAGAATCCAACCTGTTGTGGGAAAAAGAGATGGCTAGTTCACTGCCAGAGGAAACATTTTTGAAACTATTTTTACAATTTTGACTCTTCATGGCATGGTTTAGAAAATATTTGAAAAGGCTGTCCCCTCTATTTATCAGCTAAGGCTGAGGGTTGGGATTTGCACCACAGAATCCAAGGGTTATACAGACACAGAGCTGTACAGCACAGAAACAGACCCTTCAGTCCAACTTGTCCATGGCTGACCAGATATCCTAAATTAATCTAGTCCCATTAATGGGCATTGGCTCATGTCCCTTCCTATTCATATATATATATTTGGATACCTTTTAAACATTGTAATTGTACCAGCCTCCACCACTTCCACTGGCAGCTCATTCCATACAGACACCATCCTCTGCGTGAAAAAGTTGCCCCTTTAGGTCCCTTTTAAATCTTTCCTCTCCCCTCCTAAACTCACACCCTCTAGTTCTGGATATGTATTCCTGCTCTCCTATAAAGAGCTTTCCTGTTGGCAAAAGGGTTGAGAACCAAAGCAAACTGATTTAAAGTGATTGGCAAAAGTGAAGGCATGTCCAGAAAACAAAACTTTTAATGTAGTGAATGATTAAGCTCTGGAATGTACTGCCTAT
The DNA here is from genome assembly GCF_047496795.1 of Chiloscyllium punctatum. Lineage (NCBI taxonomy): Eukaryota > Metazoa > Chordata > Chondrichthyes > Orectolobiformes > Hemiscylliidae > Chiloscyllium > Chiloscyllium punctatum. The sequence goes on along the minus strand of NC_092780.1, from coordinate 7,505,474 downwards.
GAGTATGGTGGAGGCAGATTCAATCACGTCTTTTAAATGTCAATTGGATATTTATCTAAATAGAGAAAAATTTGCTTGGCTATGAGGAAAAACAAAGTGGTGGGGGTGTTGGGGAGGTGGGGTGAGGTCGGATTTGCTGAATTTCACTTATACGAAACCAATCCTGGCACAATGGGCAAAAGGCCTCTATTATCCTAACATCAACTAGCCACAAAAAGACATGACCCATTCTCAGTAGTGTCCTTACACATGGATGAAGAAGGATACCACTTTGACTGGGACAACACATCCATCTTAGGACAAGCCAAACAGAGACACGCACAAGAATTCCTAGAAGCATGGCATTCCAACCGAAACTCTAACAACAAACATATTGACCTGGATCCCATTTGCCACTCCCGAGAGAAAGAACAGGAAATTACATCATCACAGGAAATGATATCACCACAGGAAATGACATCAATGAACCCAAAGGAATCTAAACACATAAATAGAAAGTGGACCATGTCACTAGTGCTTCATCCAGAGGCTCACTGATGATGTTACCGAATGTGGTGATGAAATGTCTGAAAACAAACTTTCCAGATCAGCGAGCAAATCTACACCCAAAGGCCTTCTATGCTGTGAACATTCCAACGTGAAAATCTCAATTGTTGCATTCATCACCTTCAGGATGATGTTGGGTGCAAAGCCTCTGTATCAAACCACAATCACTAATGATAGTGTCGAACCCATACAAAAAGAATTACATGAGGATTTTCTATCTGCAAAATTGCTTTGAGGAGGTATCTAGATTTGAGCAAGGGCCTGCTTAATCTGTAATTATGTGCTCTGTCATTGAGTTTTACCCCAGCATTGATTACTACCTGTTTCAAATCAAAATTGTCCATAACTCAAGACCATATCAGAACTCAATGGAAAATTGAAGTAGACATGAATCATTTCCAGAAACCATTGAGGAGATGGAGGGACATCGGCAGTGATTATGTTTTGAAATACATTGTGTGAATGGCTGGCAGAAACAGATTTAAAAGTACTGTTCAAAAAAGAAATTTAATTAATAATTGAAGAGGAAAATCCCGGGGGCCTTTGAGGAAAATGCAATTAGATGGCCCCCTGAACGAGGTGATATAACATCGTATTGTCTGAACGCCCCCTTTCTCTGATGTGCATTTTAGCGATTCTAGTACTGGTTTATGAAAGAGCAGAATGGGTTGACCTGGATATTTGTTTATATATTTTCTGTGGAATATGTGTCTCACCAGCCAATTTGTGGTTCAAACTAGGAGCTACTCGGAGTGCAGGCTATTGCCTTGCCACATTGTTCCAATTACTTGACTCTAAGCATGCTTGAAACATTTTACAGTCAAGCCATCCAAGAGATAATGGACTAAGCTTCTTACAACATCACCGTTATTTAATTGCCAAATGTTTCTGGCCAGGCAGAAGTTACACTTATGCCTTAATGCTTTACTCAATGCTCTTAACCTCATTCATGGCACAGGGTTATTGCCATACAGATTGCCATTGGTCTGTGCCAGTGACACAGAGCCCCACTGTAGAATAGGTAAGTGATTAGTGCACAGCTTAGGAAAGTTTCTAAAAGCTATTTTTAAGTTTCCACTTCTCTTGGTGCTGTCCTCATGAAGTGAATATTTGAACAGGCCACTCCTCAGCAGTAGGATGCACATGATGCCAAATGGTTGTGGGTGCCCTCTCCCTTCTCCCAAAGAACCTAGTGCAGGATGACAGCGAAGCACAGTTCATTGTCAAAGGAGGCGGATGAGATGTAAAACTGTGGACTTGTCTGCCCTGTCAGGAGGGCATGAATAATTGTATGACAATATCTGGAAATGAGTTCTTTGCTACACAGATCAAGAAACCATCACAGAAGGAGCAGCTTCCCTGTTGATTTATGTCATGGCTGTCAGTGATCATTTGCTATGACCGTTCCTTTATTCCTGCCTCATTATCCCAGACACTGTGTGACATCTGTGACAGCTTTATGGACAATATTTGGTGGAGACCATAAGGCCATAAGACATAGGAGCAGAAATTAGGCCATTTAGCCCATCAAGTCTGCTCCACCATTCATTCATGGCTGATAAGTTTCTCAACCCCATTCTCCCACTTTCTTCCTGTAACCCTTGATCCCCTGTAGCGTCATAGAGATGTACAGCATGGAAACAGACCCTTTGGTCCAACCTGCCCATGCTGACCAGATTTGCCAACCCAATCTAGTCCCACCTGCCAGCACCCGGCCCATATCCCTCCAAGTCCCTCCTATTCATATACCCATCCAAATGCCTCTTAAATGTTGCAATTGTACCAGCCTCCACCACATCCTCTGGCAGCTCATTCCATACATGTACCACCCTCTGTGTGAAAATGTTGTCCCTTACGTCTTTTTTATGTCTTTCCCCTCTCACCCTAAACCTATGCTCTCTAGTGCTGGACCCCCCGATCCCAGGGAAAAGACTTTGCTTATTTATCCTATCCATGCCCCTCATAATTTTGTAAACCTCTATAAGGTCACTCCTCAGCCTCTGACGCTCCAAGGAAAACAGCCATAGCCTGTTCAGCATCTCCCTATAGCTCAAATCCCCCAACCCTGGCAACATCCTTGTAAATCTTTTCTGAACCTTTTCACATTTCACAATAGCCTTCTGTTATGAAGGAGACCAGAATTGCCCGCAATATTCCAACAGTGACCTAACCAATGTCCTGTACAGCCGCAATATGTCCTCCCAACTCCCGTACTCAATACTCTGACCTGTAAAGGAAAGCATACCAAAAGCCTTCTTCACTATCCTATCTACCTGCGACTCCACTTTCAAGGAGCTATGAACCTGCACTCCAAGGTCTCCTTGTTCAGCAACACTCCCTAGGACCTTACCATTAAGCGTATAAGTCCTGCTAAGATTTGCTTTTCCAAAATGCAGCACCTCGCATTTATCTGAATTAAACTCCATCTGCCATTTCGCAGCCCATTGGCCCATCTGGTCCAGATCTTGTTGTAATCTGAGGTAACCCTCTTCGCTGTCCACTACACCTCTAATTTTAGTGTCATCTGCAAACTTACTAACTGTACCTCTCTATCTATCTCTGTCTTAAATATACTCAATGACCTGGCCTTTACCTCCTTCTGTAGTGTGAATTCCATAGACTCTCCACTCTCTGGCTGAAGAAGTTTCCCCTTATCTCCATTCTAAAAGGTCTTTTTTTACTCTAAGACTGTGCCCTCTGGTCATAGTCTCTCATATCAATGGAAACATCTTCCCAACATCTAGTCTGTCCAGGACATTCAGTATTCTGTAAGTTTAATTAGATTCCCCTCATCCTCTTAAACTCCATCGAGTCTAGACCCAGAGTTCTCAAATGTTCCTCAAATATTAAGCTGTTCATTCCTGGGATCATTCTCGTGAACCTCCTCTGAATACGCTCCAGAGCCAGTAAATCCTTCCTGAGATATGGGGCCCAAATCTGCATACAATACTCCAAATGTGGTCTGACCAGAGCCTTACACAGCCTCAGAAGTACATCCCTGCTTTTATATTCAAGTCCTCTCAAAATAAATGCCATCATTGTAGTTGCCTTTCTAACTACTGACTCAACCTGCAAGTTTACCTTGAGAGAATCCTGGAGTAGAACTCCCAAGTCTCTTTGTACTTCAGACTTCTGAATTTTTTCCCCAGTTAGAAAATAGTCCATGCATCTATTCTTCCTACTAAGGTGCATGACCTCACATTTTCCCATGTTGTACTCCATCTGCCACTTCTTTGTCCACTCTCCTAACATATATAAATCCTTCTGCAGCCCCCTCGCCTCCTCAATGCTACATGCCCCTCTACCTAACTTTGTCTCATCTGCAAACTTAGACAGAATGTCCTCCATTCCTTCATCTAAATTGTTAATGTATAAAGGGAAAGGTTGTGGTCCCAACCCTGAGCCATGCGGATCATCACTTGTCACCGGCTGCCACCCTGAGAAGGACCCTTATATCCCCATTCTCAGCTTTCTGTCAGACAGCCAAGCTTCTATCCATGCTACCTTCCTGCCTCTAACACCATGGGCTCTTATCTTACTCAGTAGCCTCCTGTGTGGCACCTTGTCAAAGGTCTTCTTGAAGTCTAGGTAGATAACATCCATTGGTTCTCTTTTATCTAATTTGCTCATTACTTCCTCAAATAAATTTATTTAGATTAGATTACTTACAGTGTGGAAACAGGCGGTTCGGCCCAACAAGTCCACACTGACCCTCCGAAGAGCAAACCACCCAGACCCATTCCCCTACATTTACCCCTTTACCTAACCTACGGGCAATTTAGCATGGCCAATTCACCTAACCTGCTCATTTTTGGACTGTGGGAGGAAACCGGAGCACCTGGAGGAAACCCATGCAGACACAGGGACAAACTCCACACAGTCAGTTGCCTGAGGCAGGAATTGAACCTGGTCTCTGGCACTGTGAGGCAGCAGTGCTAATCACTGTGCCACCGTGCCACCCACCTTCTAGCAGATTTGTCAGGCATGACCTCCCCTTGATGAAACCATGCTGACTTTGCCCTATTTTACCACACACTTCCAAGTATTCAGAAATCTCATCCTTCACGGTGGATACCAGGGTCTTACCCATGACTTAGGCCACCTCGTACTCCCGTGAGGAGGTTGAGCAATTCATCAACTTCACCAACACATTCCACCCTGACCTTAAATTTACCTGGACCATCTCTGTCACCTCCCTCCGCTTCCTGGACCTCTCCATCTCCATTAATGACGACCGACTCGACACTGACATTTTTTACAAACCCACCGACTCCCACAGCTACCTGGATTACACCTCTTCCCCAGATACCTCTTGCAAAAATGCCATCCCATATTCCCAATTCCTCCGCCTCTGCCGTATCTGCTCCCAGGAGGACCAGTTCCACCACAGAACACACCAGATGGCCTCCTTCTTTAGAGACTGCAATTTCCCTTCCCACATGGTTCAAGATACCCTCCAACGCATCTCGTCCACATCCCGCACCTCCGCCCTCAGACCCCACACCTCCAACCGTAACAAGGACAGAACCCCCCTGATGCTCACCTTCCACCCTACCAACCTTCGCATAAACCAAATCATCCGCTGACATTTCCGCCACCTCCAAACAGACCCCACCACCAGGGATATATTTCCCTCCCCAACCCTTTCCGCCTTCTGCAAAGACCATTCCCTCTGTGAATACCTGGTCAGGTCCACGACCCCAAACAACCCACCCTCCCATCCTGGCACCTTCCCCTGCCACCATAGGAATTGTAAAACCTGCGCCCACACCTCCTCCCTCATCTCCATCCAAGGCCCTAAAGGAGTCTTCCACATCCATCAAAGTTTTACCTGCACATCCACCAATATCATTTATTGTATCCGTTGCTCCCGATGCAGTCTCCTCTACATTGGGGAGACTGGATGCCTCCCAGCAGAGCGCTTTAGGGAACATCTCCGAGACACCCGCACCAATCAACCGCACCGCCCTGTGGCCCAACATTTCTACTCCCCCTCCCACTCTGCTGAGGACATGGAGCTCCTGGGCCTCCTTCACCGCCGCTCCCTCACCACCAGACGCCTGGAGGAAGAGCGCCTCATCTTCTGCCTTGGAACACTTCAACCCCAGGACATCAATGTGGACTTCAACAGTTTCCTCATTGCCCCTTCCCCCACCTCACTCTAGTTCCAAACTTCCAGCTCAGCATTGACCCCATGACTTGTCCTACCTGCCTATCTTGTTTTCCACCTATTCTCTCCACCCTCCTCCCTGACCTATCACCTTCATCTGGGACACCCGGACCAACCAACCCAACCACCCAGTAGCTCAACACTTCAACTCCCCCTCCCACTCCACCAAAGACATGCAGGTCCTTGGACTCCTCCATCGCCAGACCATAGCAACACGACGGTTGGGCCAAGAGCGCCTAATCTTCCACCTAGGAACCCTCCAACCACAAGGGATGAACTCAGATTTCTCCAGTTTCCTCATTTCCCCTCCCCCCACCTTGTCTCAGTCAAATCCCTCGAACTCAGCACCGCCTTCCTAACCTGCAATCTTCTTCCTGACGTCTCCGCCCTCACCCCACTCTGGCCTATCGCCCTCCCCTTGACCTCCCTCCACCTATCGCATTTCCAACACCCCTCCCCCAAGTCCCTCCTCCCTACCTTTTATCTTAGCCTGCTGGACACACTTTCCTCATTCCTGAAGAAGGGCTTATGCCCGAAATGTCAATTCTCCTGTTCCTTGGATGCTGCCTGACCTGCTGCGCTTTTCCAGCAACACATTTTCAGCTATCACCTTCATCCCCTCTCCCACTCGCCTATTGTACTCTATGCTACTTTCTCCCCACCCCCACTCTCCTCTAGTTTACCTCTCCACCCTTCAGGCTCTCTGCCTGTATTCCCGATGAAAGGCTTTTGCCCAAAACGTCGATTTTACTGCTCCTTGGATGCTGCCTGAACTGCTGTGCTCTTCCAACACCACAAATCCAGAATCTGGTTTCCAGCATCTGCAGTCATTGTTTTTACCTAATTGCTCTGTGGTTTTACCGATTCACCTCTGGGACCCTCCCTGATTCTAGTGATTCCTGAAAGATTACCACTAATGCCTTCACTATCTCTTCAGCTGCATTGAACTACAACAATGAAGATCAGTGATTACATCGAGTAGAACTGCAAACTATGAAGTGCTAAACTATCAACACTTATTTGTATAAATATCTACAAAAGTGCAAGGGCACCTGGATTCAAGCCAGGGACATCTTGCCATGAAATCAAACACTTTGCCACCGAGTGGCTTTGCCTTTAGCCTATTGAATGTTGTTGCATCTAGCAATCAAGTCGCCTGATAGTCAATGCCCAAAGCATCCCACGCAAGCCTTACCTCATCTTGATGGAATCACATTTCCAGCCAGGAGTGAGATTCACCCATTGTTGGAATGTCTCGACTTTGTTCCTAACATCAGAGCATTGACAGATATGGAAAGATATCACCAGTTAGTAACCATGGTGCAATCTACTGTGGGAAGAAGTCCAGGACAGTGCATTGACAGTTGCAATTTATTTAAAACTATTGTTAAGGTCCACTTTTCTTGGTGCAAAAACCTTGCTTGGAGGATATTTGCACAGGCTGCTGCACTCCATTTATCAGCTGGTACTCAGTGGTAGCTTTTGTACAATTGAGCCAAATGTTTGTTGTTCATGCTCCCACAATCACAAAACTTCCATGAATTTAGGCTGTTAACTTAGTACAGTACAGGGTTGCATTGGATGCTTCGGGCATTGACTATCAGGCGACTTGATTGCTAGATTCAACAACATTCAATAGGCTAAAGGCAAGGCCACTCAGGGGCAAAGCGTTTGATTTCATGGCAAGATGTCCCTGGCTTGAATCCAGGTGCCCTTGCAGTACAATGTTGCATTATTGGAGCAGCTGATTTCAGACTAAAGTTTAACCTGAGAGTTTGCTTCTCCTCTGAAGTAGATTTTTCTGACCTTGTGGTACTATTTGGAGAAGAGCCTCCTTCGTACACGTCATGTAGTGATAATAAAGATCAGTGATAAAGCTCTGCACTTAGATGGATTTCTCACTGGAAGTCACCCTTAAAGTGCTGAAGGTGTACATTGAAGTTGCCATGATGGAGGCAGTGATTATGTGACAGCATACAGCAAATTTCAAAAAACAGCAAGGGGATAATCTATATTTCTGTGCACTTGGGTTTGTTTTGAGGGTGTATTGACTTATTTTTAAATACTTTATCATTTGAGATAGAACCTTAAAGGCTCAGGGCAAGATAAGCATTCCATATTGAAGTGGCCAATGGTATATGTCTGTTTCTAGTGTAAAATGAAAGTACAAGAATAAATGCACTATTTTCCAGAAATAATTGTGAGGGCGAGCAGATATTTTAAAGTGGTAATTGAAAAGCTGGAGAGACGTTGGGAACAGATTCAATAGCAATGTTCAGCCATGAATTTGATTAATATGCGAAGGGAAATAGCCAAAAAGAATGAAAACAAAAATTGCTGGCAAAACTCAGCAAGTCTGGCCAAACTGCGGAGAGAAAGCAGAGTTAACTGGATTCAGAAACAGTTCCAGCAATTTCTGTTTTTGTTTCAGATTTCCAGCATCCTACATTTCTTTGTTTGTTTGTTATTCTAAACAGCTGGGATAACTGCAGAACGGACCAAATGGTCTCTTTCTGATCAGTACTATTTGGGGGTTAATGAACTGGCATCGCATTTTCACACTTTATTTGTGAAATAAAGTGAAGACAGTTGAACCAGAGATCTTTTGACCTGCAATGACTATTAAGTAATATCCCAAAGAAGCAAAATTACAGCATTTCATTTTCTGCTCAGGGACTCTGCAAGCCTTTGGGACTCAATATTGAGTTCAATAATTTTAGGACCTGAGCAGCTTTTCCCATGCCCTTACTCCACCCTCCACATATCAGACCTTGCCATCACATCGGCTGCTTCTACAACCATCTCATTGTCAGACACTAACAGTCTTCATTCACAGCTATTCATAGAATCGCTACAGTGTGGAAACAGACCATTTGGCCCATTGAGTCCACACCGACCCTCTGAGCACATTCCACCCTGAGCCATTCCAGTTTCTTATCCCTGTAACCCTGCATTGCTCACTGCTAATCCACCTACACATCCCTGGCCAACTTAGCGTGGCCAGTCCACCTAACCTGCACATATTTGGACTCTTAGAGGAAACTGGAACACCTGCAGGAAACCCACACAGACACAGGGACCTTCACCCATCCATTTGAAGCACAATTGCTGATCTCTTTCTTTGGGCTCCATCTCCATCTATTGTTTACCCCTCCCCCCTTCCCCATCCCATCTTCAGCACGTATACTATACCTTTCCCAGCTACGATCAGTTTTGGAGAAAGGTCACTGGACCTGAAATATTAACTCTGCTTTCTCTCCTCAGATGCTGCCAGACTTGCTGAGCTTTCCCAGCACATTTTGCTATTGCTTCTCATTTGCAACATCCATTGTTCTTTGTTTTTCTTAAATTACAGCATTGTTTACTTGAAAGTAAAATGGTAAAATGTATATTTCAGCATCAGGCTTCATTAAAAGATACAATAATAAATGGAATCTTTTCAAGAAAATATTGTGAAGATGAGGGAAATGTTTAAGTCGCGATATGTATTGCCTGAAAGGAGGTAGAAACAGATAATGTTGCAGCGTCCAAACAACAAACTGATTACTATATCCAGGGTAAAATTCTATGGGAATTTGAAGATGGTCCAACTGCATTGATTAGTTCGTTAGTTCACTCAAAGGACTGATCTGGCAAAGCAACAGGCTGAAAAGAGTTTACTTCTCTCGCTGTACAATTCCGAGAACAATATTTTCATATCAAAATATGTAGAGCTAAAGGGGTTTGAACCAGGGACCATATGGTATGTAATTAAATGCTCTACCATTGAGCTATACCCCCTCTTTTACATCCCAATAATAGATTTCAAGAGGTAATTCTATAATTGCGCAGAGATAGAGAAATTCAGCAAATCTGGGTTCTGTAGAAAGGTCACTGGACATGAAATATTAACTCTGTTTTCTCTCAACAGATACTACCAGGCCTGTTGAGTTATCCCAGCAATTCATGTTTTTGTTTGAGCTCTTCAGCATCTGCACTTCATCATCTTATTACATACTTAACATTTCTTCGGGCAAAGAATAAAAAGAAAAAGTAAATTGTACTCTTCTTCAGGTAACATTGGACTTGAAATGTTAGCTTTGCTTGCCTCTCCACAGACGCTGCCAGACCTGCTGGATTCCTCAGCTGGATTCTGTTTTTATTGAAATTTCAAGGAAAAGTTGGGGTGAGGTCTCTCCAAAAGAGTCAAAACTCATGCGACATAATCAGAGTAGCGCTCTTTGTGAGCTACTCAGAATTCTGTGAAAAGTAGCTCATCTATGCACACTTTGATTAACCAATTCATGTGTGGATTTGAACTACAAACCACTTGGTCTATTGTGGAATTCTCTTCCACTAAGCTAGATGCCTAGAATTGCTTACTGCCTATTCCAAAATAAGATTGTTTGTAACTCAAGCCTAGATCAAGGCTAAATAGGAAATCGATGAAGAGATAGGGCTTTGCAAGAAATCATTGAGACAATGAACAGCCTCTTTGTGAATCTGTGAATATGTTTCCAAATGTGCTGTCAGTAGGGCAGGTGAAAGCAAATTCAATAGCACCAGTCAAAAAGGAATTTAATTAATTCCTGCAGGACCATGAGGACGGAGCAACTCTTGTGGGTCAATCAGATAATTCTCTTGTAGAGCTGGTATAAAGGCACAACAGCACGAATAACAAAATTTGGCGCTGTATAATTTGACTCCACAGATGCTGTAATATCAGCAAACCTTATTTGTGGAAATGGAAGCAACGATAAGGGGCTCATGGGATTTGAGCGAGGAAGAATGCATTTGGCAGGCTAATATCTTCCACTGAGCTGTCACCCCTCAATCCTGGCTGACTGACTGGTAATCACTTTGCAATAAAATACTGCAGTAGGTAATGAGTCTCCCACACAACACTTAACTCTTCTTAATTCCAGTCAATGAAATATTCACCAATCCCTGAGATGACTTCACCTCAGCAGAGCGCTGACATGTGTGGGAAGGACTCACTGGTCAATATCCAGACTTCAACTGGTGTAAAAAGAACAGGCCAATGCACTGATGGTGGCAAATATTTTCAAGCTATTGTTCACATTTTCACTTTTCTTGGATGTAGAGCTTTGTTTGCACAGGCTGTTCTGCTCTGTTCATTAGCTCACTTTCACTGGCAGCTTTCACACAATTGAGATAAGACTTTGTGTCCATGCGTCCCCTCCAAGCACAAGGCGTTAGTAAACCCAGGCGGACAATTTAGTGCAGTACTGATTCAGTGTTGCTTTTCTGCAGGAGCTGAATCCAGATCAAAGTTTAAACTGTTTGTATTTGGAAGTAAAGTTTTCAGATTTATGGACTTTTTGAAGATAGCCACTGAAAAATAGAAAGAAAGTATTGTTACAGCATAGCAGCAGGCCAACCAGCTCATTGTGTTTGCCAAATTGCTTCATTGCTTTTTGACAAGCACATCACTGCTTCTATCTGTAACTTCACCATTTTAGGGAGTGATTTTTGGTGAGAAATCATTAGGCAGCATTTTGCCTCTGATGGTGATCAAGAAGGACATCATTATGAATTTTATTTGCAAACACATGTACAGCCTCATCAAAGAAACCAGATTACAACTGGAGACCCATTCATGTGGAGCCAATTAATCAACAAGTATGCTGGATCCTCAAAGCTCAGGATTGTTAACTGCTTCAGAATACCATCAGCCGGACAAGACAAATAAACTGAAATGCAACCACTGAAGGGACGGTGGAAGCATAATAATTTACAACAGTCAATAATTATTTGATTAATATTTGAAAGACAAAAGGTGCAAGTACAGAAAAAGGGGTCTGGATCAATTCTTGTAAATAATACTGTTCGATTCTGTGATTCTTGAGCTGGGCTAAATATCAAATCTTATTTATATTGAAGAACTGCAGATGCTGGAAATCTGAAACAACTATAGAAATTGCGAAAGAAACTCAATAGGTCAGGCCGCATCTGTGGAGCTTCTTATTTCTGAGGGAGTGTCTTTGGACTCTGCTTTCCCTCTACCTACCGAGTTTCTCCAGCAATTTTTGCTTTTGCATCAGCCCTTATTTACAAGGGGAAAGCTCCTGGATTTGAATTTGAGAGTACCAGACCTGTAGTCAAATGCTGTACCATTAAGCTACAAGGTCCAAACTCAACAGCAGTACTTGAAAGCTTCAGTTGTTCGATTTTCAGGGTGAATACCCAATGTGGAACAATTTCCAAGTTGAGGAGTGAAAGAATATGGACTGGGACGAATTCAAAATCTGCACAGAAGAGTCAGGATCACCAGAATAAATTGGAGCAACTTTCTCTGCAGGGAATGCTTTTTATTTAGTGAGAATCCATTTTACAAAATCATTGAATAGTTACATTACGGAAGGAGGACCTTCAGCCAACAATGTCTGCATTGTTATCCAAATGAGAATCTCATCAGGTTCCTTTCTCCTCATAATTCTGCACATTGGTCCTTTTCAAAGAACCAGCTGATTTCACTTTGAATATTTTAATTGAACCTACCTCTCCCACACCCTCAGGCAGTGAGAATCAGATCCTATAAATTTATTGCACAAAAATGACTTTTCACTTCTCATTTTTGCTTTTTTCACTATTTACTTTAAATCTATACTCTCCTATTGTCAATCCTTCCTTCAGTGAAAACTTTTTCTCCCTATGTACTTAGTCCCCAGAGTTCACAATCAGATCTTCTCTCAGATATATTTTTCCTCACAGAGAAAAGTCTCAGATTCTCCAAACTATCTTCATAATTGAAATTCATCATCCCTGGAATCCTTTTTGTAAACCTCTTCTACAGTCTGTCAAATACATTAGTATCCTTCCTAAAGTAAAGTGCACAGAACTGAATGCAATGCATTTACCTTCTTCTATTAATTTGGCATACACTTACATTTACATGGCTCTTGTACTCTATGCCCCTATTATATAAGTCCTAGGATACTGCAAGTGTTACTAACTGTTCTCTCAACCTTTCCTATCACCTTCAGTGATTTACGCACATGCACACTGACATTTCTATATTCCTGCGCCCACTTAGAATTGTATGCCTTATTTTATATAGATTTTCCATATTATTCTGAACAAAATGTGGCACTTCACACTTCTCTGCATTAAATTTCATCTGTAACCTATTTGTGTGCTCCAGTAACTTGCTTTTCTCCTTTTACAAATCTACACTGTCCTCTTCACAGTTTACAAGACTCCTGAGTTTCACATCATCTGCAAATTTTGGAAGGTCTAGATCATTAATATATATCAGGTCAAGCAGGGGTCCCAACACTGATCCCTGGGGATCTCCACTGCAAGCCATTCCCTCGCCTGAGAAACATCCATCAAATACCACTCTGTCTTTCCTATCACTCAGTCAACTGTATACCCATGTTAGGACTGCCCCTTTTACTCCATGAGCTTCTACTTTGCTCACAGGACTGTTGCATTGAGCTGTATCAAAAGCCTTCTGGAAGTCTGTGTTCGCCATATTAGGTTCATTGCTTTGATCAATCTTCTCTGTTACCTCATGAAAACAGACCAGCTGGTTAAGTAAACATAGTGTTCCCTTAAAAATTCATAATAGCTCTCCTTAATTAAACACTCTTGCCCATAGAGCTATTAATTTTGAGCCAAATTATTATTTCCAGCAGTTCTCAACTGTCGAAGTTAAACTGATGTGACTGTACTAGCTTGGCTTAGCCTTCCACTCCTTTTCAAATAAGGGAATAACATTTGGCATATCTGAGTCTAAGGAAGACTACAATCTATTGCCAGTGTATAATAAAATATTACAATTTCTACTCTTACTTTCCTCAGCACCTTTGGTTGCATCTCATCCAGTCCTAGTGCCTTGTCAGTGATAGTTACAAACAGTCTATTCAATAGTTCCTCCTTATCAATTTTGTAAGCTCATAGTCACTGAACTGCCTTCTCTTTTACCATGACCTGGGTAGCAGCCTCCTCCTTGGTAAAGTCACATGCACACAGATTTGTTTCACAAACGATTCCCACCTGTCTGTGTGGAGTTTGCACATTCTGCCCGTGTCTGCGTGGGTGTCCTCCAGGTGCTCCAGTTTCCTCCCACAATCCAAAGATGTGCAGGCAAGGTGAATTGGCCATGCTAAATTGCCCACAGTGTTAGGTGCGTTAGTCAGGGGTAAATATAGGGTATGGGAATGGGTTTGGGTGGGTTTCTCTTCAGAGGGGCACTGTGGACTTGTTGGGCCGAAGGGTCTGTTTCCACACTGTAGGGAATCTAATCTAAAATATGTTTGCTGCCACCTTGATTACAAGGGTGCACTCTGAACCCATGTAGTTGCAGCATATGTGTTGTCGCTATCTGTAATGCTGCAGCAAAATGTCTGTACCAAGAATGGGGCAATAAAAAGATTATTTTCAAGTGTTTAAAATAAATTCCAATCCTGGGTTTGCAATTTGTTCACTGCCCACTCCAAACAGGCAGCACACCAATATTTTCTCAAGGGCAACTGGGGACAGGCAATAAATACTGGCCCAGTCAGCAACGCTCATGCACTACGAATGAATTACAAAAAAATTACTTGTCTAAGCTGCTCCAGCCTGTCACTGCCTCCCTTTTGCCCACTGTTGTGTTGCCTCATTGTTCACAATCCCCCAGGAGTGAAGGAGCAAGGTGGCGAGTAGGAGGGGGGCAATGAGGTGTCGGGAGTTGGGTGACCAGAAAGTTTGCAAGCAGGATGGTGAGCAGGATGCTGAAGAGTGGAGTGGGGCACTGAATGAATAGGCAATTAAGGTGTCTGAGGCACTGATTGAAGCAATGAGTGAGAGGGTTGCTGCTGAGTGCAGTGGTGAGCTGCAGAGGGAGATGCTGAGTGAGGTGGGAGAATGAACTGCCTGGGGACCTTTAATTTGAAGGTGGTCCATGATTCGGCTTTTGTTTTCTCCTCCCAACTACTGACTCCAATTTATTTGATCCAGACCTATTCTTATCCCATTGAACTTGGCTTTCCCCCACAATTAATTATTCTTGCTCTGCATTGTTCATTATTCTTTCCCATTGTCACCTTAAACCTTATGATATAATGATCACTATCCTTCACCTGTTCTCCCACTGAAACTTGATTTTCTTGGCCCACCTCATTTCCAACAACACAGTCTAACAATGCTTCTCTTCCAGTATACAGGGCACATATTGCTGGTGAAAATTGTCCTGAAAAATTCCCCAGCAGTTCTTGCTTTTTCTGTCCATTAAGCTATGACTAACAGTTTCACTGTGATAACTAAACTCCCCCATTACAGCTCCTGGATAACTTTTGCATCTATCTGTAATTTGCTTGGAAACTATTTCCTCTACAATCTTTAGTATAATTTGTGGCCTATTGACTATTCTCAGCAGTGTAATTATACCTATTTTGTTCATTAGCTCAAGCCAAATCAATTCTATCCTTGACCCCCTCTGGGTCATGCCCTTTCCTCAGTACTACAATGCTCTACTTAATCAGGACCACCACCACTCCTGTTCACATCCTTTCCTAAACAACTTGCAACCAGGAATATTTAACACTTACTCCTGTCCTTCCTTGAAACAAGGTTCTGTTAATAGACGCAACATCATATTCCCACTTGACAACCTGTACCTGTAACTCATCAGGCAGCATCCGAGAAGCAGAAGAGTCGACATTTCGAGCATAGACTCTTCATTAGGAAGGATGCTCATTCCTAATGAAGAGCTTATTGACTCTCATCTCCAGCGTCTGCAGTCCTCCCTTTCTCATGCAACTCATCAGCCACTTTGCACCTTCACACAAATACACTATAACCCTGACTTGGGTTTCATGACTTTCTCCTGTCCTTGGACCCAACCTATTAAATTGACACTCTCTTTAAGTGCTATCTGTCTCATGCACATCTTGGTATGCAACTTTCATGCCAAGCAGCAAATGGTGGTTCAGCGAGGGACTACCTGGATGTGAAGTAGAGACAATTGCTCCACCACTAGGGTGTACACCTCTCATGTAACGTTGCAAGACTCAGTAAAGCAAATTGAATAAATATGTAAAGTGCAATAATTTATATGGTAAAGAGTAAAGATGTTAAGACTGGAATGAATTGATACACACTAACAAGGAATATAGGAAAAAACCTGCAAAACCTTCCTCTGCATGTTTGGTAAGAGAACAAATATTTAATCTGCATTGTTTTCACTAAAATTGCATACAGTGAGGGGGCACCTGGATTTGAACCAGGGACCTCTTGATCTGCAGTCAAATACTCTACCACTGAGCTATACCCCCATTAGTTAAGCAATGTAAAATTATGTTTACCCATAAATGATGCAATAGATGACCACCTCAGTTTCACATGTACTTTCCATAATTATGACACTTTTCCAGCAAGAAAATATATTCTTTCACCACTAAGATGCCTGCTGCATACTCCAATTTGATTCCTACCCCACCTCTTCATTGACATAATACAGTAGATTTCATTGTCCACCCTGGGGCCTGAACTTTGGTTTGAGGTGGCCTGTGCATTCTACTTTCAGTGTAACATTTTTAAAAACTATATTTGAATCCTCCACTTTCCTTTGTGAATGATGTCAAGTGAAGAGTGTTTGCAAAGTCTGCTGTTTCTGCATGAGCCATCACCCTTGTCTCGGTTCTAGAAATCACGTGATTGAGTCAAATGCTTGTGTGCTCCATTAAGTGCAGGATGATGATACAACAGCCCGAATGATCTCTTTCTGCACCTCAGTAATTTATGATGAACAGAGGTTGGGTAACATTATTTATTAAAATCTGCACAACCAAAGGCAGCGCTTTGATTTGAGCATCAAGTCTTGAATGAGTGCCCTATTTTTCAGCTATACTTTTTGCAATTGCAATTCCATGTAAACATTTGATTCATTGATGATTTTTAAGCTTTTCACATAATCCTCAGCCTGGAACTCAGGGGACACTGTTTCAGGATAATGAACTGATTGGTCAGGATGGAAAGGAGGAGAAACGGATCCCTCAAGGGATTGCAAATCTTTGGAATTTTAACCCAAAAGTCTGTGAATGTCGCACTATTAACCATAAAATTGAACATATATAATGCATGTTATTATTGAACATAATTAAAAGTGATATAGACAGATTTGTGGTTTCTCAAGGAATAAAGGCATATGGGGAGCCCACAGTAAAGAACAGGTAAGACAGATGATCAGGCATGATCACGTTGAATAGTGGAACAGGCTCAATGCTCCTTGTGATTTATCCTTGCTCCCATTTCTTACAGTTTTTTTCTTTTTTCCTTATTTTTCCAATTTCTTACATTCTTAATTCAACATGCTTGGGAAGGAAAAGTGGTGAGTGCACCATCAGTGCAACATTTTAAAAGTTTTGAGGTTGCCAATTTCTCCTTGGCCTTGTTTTGGAAATTGTTTGCACAGACAGATTGACCTGATTCTTCTTGACCGTAGCAGTGTTCCTTTGCATCTGCTGCATTTGTCCTACAATGTGGTAGAGATGCAAGTCTGTAACCTGCTGTGAAAGTAACCGTATTAAGTTACTGCAGTGCATCTTGTAAAGGTTAAACTTTGAGGCACTGCCTATTGGTGGTCAAGTAAGGGAATGTGGCAGATGGTGGATGTGGTCTCAAGTGGGCTGCTTTAGCCTAGATGGTGTTAAGCTTCTTGAGTATTTTTGGAGCCACACTCATCCAGGCAAGTGGGGTGTATTCCATTATACCCTTAACTTGTGTCTTTTAGATGGTGGCCAGTGAAGAAGTGAGCTACTGCAGAATTCCTAGTCTCCAATCTGCTTTTATAGCCACTGTATTTGTGTGGCTGGTCCCAGTCAGTTTCTGGCTGGTGGTAACCCCTCAGGATTTAGTCGTGGGGTGTTCAGTGCTGGTAACGTCATTGAATTTGACGGGCTAATTCCTTGTTGGAGATGGTCATTGCCTGGTAAATATGTGATGTGAATGTTACATGCCATTCATGAACACAAACCTGGATAATGTCCGATGCTGCTGATGGACACAGCTTCAGTGTCTGAGAAGTCTAAATGGTGTTGACCTTCATGAAATCATCGGTGAGTATCCCACTTCAGAGCATAAGATAAGAGGAAGGTCATTGATGAAGTGGCTGAATATGGTTGGAATCGAATGTTACCCCGAGGGTAAAAGGGTAGAAGAAGGTTGGTTCATTTCAGGAAATTGTTGATCAGAAGAGGAAAGCTTTTCCTGCAGCAAGATTGAATCTGAAATGTTGCTTGAAAGGGGAATGGAAGCAGATTCACAGTAATATTCAAAGAGAATCAGGCAAATGTTAGGAGTGGGGGACTAATTGGATAACTGTATCAAAGGTGTGGAACTTGTATGTTTGGCCAAATGGCCACCTTCTCGCTGTTCTGTGTTAGAAACATAGAATGTAGCGAGCGTAAGCCATTCTGCCCTTTAAGCCTGCTCTGTTTTTCAATATCACCGTGGCTGATCATTCAAATCAGTTCCTGCTTTCTCCCCTACCCTTCGATCCCTTTAGCCTAAGAGCTCTATTTACATCCTTCTTGAACGTTTTGACTTCAGCAGTTTCCTGTGAAAGGGAATTCCACAGCCTCAGCACTCTCTGAGTGAAGAAATTTCTCCTCATCACTGTCCTACAAGGCCTACTCCTTATCCTTAGACTGGATGAGTGTGTTTCGATGTATGTGTTTGGTCTCTGGGCATTTTACGTAGAGTAAAAACATAAATAAAGCTGCAGTTCGAATGCTCTGTGCCGAAGCCAGAAGACTATGATCATAAAGGAATGCAATGCAGGCTGTGGTTACAACTAACCACATTTGAGATGAATCATTGCATGATCTTAAGTCGACCTTAATAACAGCTTTCCGCTCCAAAGGGCTCCAAGAAATGTTTTACTCTGTTTCCTCTTGAATGCTGCCATTCAATGCAACATTGCCCTCCTCAACCATCCACTCAGTGCAGTTCCTCCCCACAGCTGCCGGCAGGATTCCCGGAGGTCTGGACAGACACGGACTGGTTTAATGACAGTTTACAACTGGGATGTATGCGGTTTGATTCTGTAACAGCAATAACTGAGTATAATAATGGGAGGCCAAGGGATGCGGAACATCTGACTGATTTTTTTCTGCAAAATTGCATTGTTAAAAGCAGTTTGGACAATGAGGCATGTTTCATGTTGGACAGACAGAAATGCTTTTTTTCACTCTCTGACTAGCAGTGGCATGGTGGCTCACAGTGCCGAGGGTTTGAGTTCGATACTGTGTGTGGAGCATTATAAGACCATAAGACTTAGGAGCAGAAATTAGGCCATTCAGCCCATTGAGTCTGCTCTGCCATTCAATCATGGCTGATAAATTTCTCAACCTCATTCTTCGGCTTTCTTCCTGTACCCCTTGAACCCCTTGATGCTCAGGATTCCATCGGTCTCAGTTTTAAATATACTCAATGATCTGGCCTCCCCAGCCTTCTGTGGCAATGAATTCTACAGGTTCACCTCTCTCTGGCTGAAGAAGTTTCTCCTTATCTCCGTTCTAAGAGGTCTTCTCGGTGTCTGTGTGGGCTTCCTCCAAGTGCTCTAGTTTTCTCCACAGCCCAAAGATATACAGGTGAGGTGGATTGGTCATGCTAAATTCCTCATAGTGTGTAGGCCAGGTGTATTAGCCATGGGAAATGTAGGATTACAGGATTGGGGGTAGGTCTGGGTGGGATGCACTGAAAAGGGTGTGGTGTGGATTTGATGGGTTGAATGGCCTGCTTCACACTGTAGGGATCCTATGAATTCCAGACTGATATTTCAAAACAATGCTCCAGATGATTTTGTAGCAAAAACAAGCAAATCACTGAAGCTCCCTACCTTCACCTTACAAATCAGATACATCACTGGCAAAATACATTGACTGCTTCATCCATGTCCTTGTGGGATCTTGCTGTGTGCAGAATTGCCACCACATTTCTCTAACTTCCACTATATAGTAGGATAATATAAGATATAAACAGGGACGTTAAATACAACAAACTGCTCATCAGTAGAATCTCCACTTGGTTGAGTTTACACAAATTATTTACCAGCTCAACCACCTCAAAAACAAAACATTTTCTGTTTTTTGTTAAATTGTAAGCAAAATACCGCAGAAGCTGGAAATCTGAAACAAAAGCTGAAAGTGCTGGAGAGACTCAGCAGATCTGGGAGCACTGGAGAAACAAAGTTGATATTTTGAATCAGTTCTGAAGAAGTCATCAAACGTTAACTCTGTTTTTCTCTCTCTCCACAGATGCTGTCTGACCTGCTGAATTTCTCCAGCACTTTCTGTTTTTATTTGTTCCTTTTAGATCAAACAAAAGTTTGACTTGACAATTTTGCATTTTCTTTGGGAATAGGCCACTCTAAGTTTTAACATTCCTGTTCTCAGAGAAAGGCCAGATGACATCATACAGCCCTGTGCGCAACAGCAATGAAGGTACTTGTTGTTGCAATGTTGTATCAGGGAGCCACACCTCTATGGAAGCTCTGAGAGGGCTTGAAGCCTCATCTTCACTGGTTAAAGGAATCCCACAAAACACAGCATGTTTCCAGTGCTGTCCATGTCATTGGAGTACTTTTTACTTCGTAACTGATGCTTATCTTTGGTAACATGCGTGTTCCTGTCTCAGTAATTACTTAAAGATAACTGCAGAAGTGTATAGGAGTCACCATCCCCAACCTGATTTTCTACAACATTGTTCACACACACTCAGAATCTCACTTGCCTTCATCCACACACTTAACTCAAACCCATGATCCTCTGCTGTTGCACACACACTCAACATACAATCTCATTCTTACAACCAGGTACATACATGCACAGCCACCTCACTCAGATGCATACACCTCACACACACAGACTATTGTCCAGGCACTCATAACTGTCTCACACACACAATGTGGAGGTGCCGGTGTTGGTCTGGGATGGACAAGGTCAGGAGTCACATGACACCAGGTTATAGTCCAACAAATCACGATCTTTCGAAGGGGGTTCACCTGACGAAGGGGGAATGCTCCCAAAGCTAGTGGTTTCAAATAAACCTGTTGGACCACAACCTGGTGTTGTGTGACTTTTGACCTTGTCTCTCTGACTCATTCACACAAACACACGCACACACATCCAGAATCATAGAATTGTTACAGTGCAGAACGAGGCCACAAGGCCCATCATGTACACATGATTTCTCAATATGCATCTCCCATAATGTCATACACCCACCTTCTCCCCATAAACCTGCACATTCTTCCTTTGCAGATAATGATCCAATTCTCACTCAAATGCCTTTGTTCACTCTTCCTCCAGCAGATTTTCAGGCAGTGCTTCCAGGATCCTAACAAACAATTTCACGAAGACATCTTTTTCTCATGTTGTTTTACTTTTATTTCACCAATTTTTCATTTTTAACACCTCCACCAGTGGAATAATGTCTTCCTGCCTGCCCTGTCCAGTTCTCTCATGATCTTGAGCATATTCATCAAATCTCCAGTTCTATGAAATCAGCAAGGTACTGTACACCCACACAGACCCACACATTATATACCCACACCCACACACAGCCTCACTCACACACAGACTCACAGATATGCCCTTGCTGACTTCCACATGCTCATACGCTCACAGAGTTTCACAACTCTCAGATACACAGCTACAATTACAAACAGACTCAATACACCCTCATTTACTCTATCATACACATACACATCATGGAGTGCAACATTCTGCTGGTCAAATATTATGTTGCTCTGACATTTGACATTGAATGAAACAATTTCCCTTCAGACTAGAATTTCACTCTCAACTCCTCCCCTCCACTCCCTTCCCAACTCGGTCATCTCCCCCTTCCCAAAGAATGCAGATTATAAAACAAAACTGGGAATAGAAACAGGAAGGTTTTGGAAATGCTAAGCAAGACTTTTGAGTATAGGAGTTGGGATGTTCTGTTGAGATTGCACAGGACATTGGGGAGACCATTGGTGAGGCCATTACAGTGTTCAGTTCTGGTAGCCCTGTAATAGGAAGGATCTTATCAAGCTGGAGAGGGTTCAGAGGAGGGTTACCATGATGTTGCTGGGCCTGGAGGGTTTGTGTTACAAGGAGAGGCTGGATAAACTGGAACCTTTTGCATTGAAGTGTAAAAAGTTGAGGGATGACCTTATAGAAGTTTATAAAATCATGAGGGGTATAGATAAGGAGATTGGCACATATCTTTTCTGTAGGGTGGGGATTTCAAGACTAGGGGGCACAATTTTAAGGTGAGAAGGGAATTATTTAGAAAAGACACGAGAGGCAATTTTTTTACACAGAGCGTGGTTTGTTTGTGGAATGAACTTTCAGAGGAAGTGATGGTATGGATATAGTTACAACATTTAAAACACGTTTGGATAAGTACATGTGTAAGAAATGTTTGGAAGGATATAGGCCAAGCACAGACAGGTGGGACTAGCTTAGTTTGGGGATTATGGTCAGCATGGATTGATTGGACCAAAGGGTCTGTTTCCATATTATATGACTCCATGACTCTAAGTCTGGCAGCATCAGTGGAGAGAGCAGCAGAGTTAATACGTTGAGTCCAGTGTGACTCTGTGAATGTTCTGATTTGGAGATGCCGGTGTTGGACTGGGGTGTCCAAAGTTAAAAATCACACAACACCAGGTTATAGTCCAACAAGTTTATTTGGGAGCACTAGCTTTCGGAGCGCTGCTCCTTCATCAGGTGGATGTGGAGAATAAGATTGTAAGACACAGAATTTATAGCGAACGTTTACAGTGTGATGTAACTGAAATTATATATTGAAAAATACCCGGATTGTTTGTTAAGTCTCTCATCTAACAAACAATCCAGGTCTTTTTCAATATATAATTTCAGTTACATCACACTGTAAACTTTTGCTATAAATTCTGTGTCTTACAATCTTATTCTTCACAACCACCTGATGAAGGAGCAGCGTTTCGAAAGCTAGTGCTTCCAAATTATCCTGTTGGGCTATAACCAGATGTTGTGTGATTTTTAACATTGTACACTACTGTTAACTGACCAGTATGTTTCCAGACATTTCTCATTTTGGTTTCAATTCCAATTCTCTTTAGTTTTTATGAATCTGAGTATATTGTAGGTCTGTCTGTGACCAAGGACTTGGAGTTAATTGGGCTCAAATGTAGAAAACTCCAAGTGGATTATGAGCAAGCAGCAACACGTTTGCAGGGAAAATTGGAAACTGCAGCTTCCAGTTTCATTTCTTTAAACTGTCCAGAAATGTCTCGCTTATTTACCCTCATGGCTGGCTTTAAGAGATCCTAAACGGTTTTTAGAGATGGAATGCTTAAATAGCATCACTAAAACAGATAACCTGGTCATTTATCTACTTGTGGAATTTTGCTATGTTCAAATTACCTGCTGCGTTTCCTGATATTACAACAGTGACTACACTTTACCTATTTCATTGGATGTGGAGGGCTTTGGAATGCCATCAGGGTCATCATATAAAATTAATTTGGCCGTATTCTTTAACAAACATGGATGGAGTTTATTTAAAGGAGTTGATTGATATAATTGTACAACAGTTGTATTTGTCCCAGAGAGCAGATGCTGTGAAGATTTATCCTCTCATTCTCCAAGCCCCCGGAGCACATTGCACATTGTGTTCCCAATGGCCCTGTAACCATTACAATTTCTCTTTCACTTGCTTCATTTACATGAAAGCATTAATCACCCAAACATGTATTGTGTGCAGGTATCAGAGAACAGGCATGAGGACCAAGCTGGGGGTCATGCCATGCCAATGGACTATAATTGGAAGCAGATTCCCAGATCTCTTCAATATTCCTGGCCATGATGCAGGATGTTGCTCACAGTTTATCGGCATTGTTCCTAAAAATTACACTAATTGATCAATTCCAAGGTGATGAATGGAGCTAGTTGTTGGGCTAGAGTTTCAGTTTTCATTTCGTAAGAGCAATCAGAGTATAATTAACAAGGTGATAGGGTTACCTCTATTGAAAACAACGCATAGCACAGAATCTTTGAGAGAGAGAGAAGCCAAGCATCGTGCATTAGAATCCTCACCCTGATACCACAAACTGACAATACATTTTAACAACTGTTTACACATTTCTTTTACAAGCATTTGTTCGTGAAGAGGCAGCCATCTTTATTGACATAGGTCAGTTGTGACATCTATATATATATATAAAATACATATGTACAATGGATATATACATTCTTCACACACATCTCTTTATAAGTTAGTCTTATTGCTGAGGTTGCTCAAAAGGGTATCTTCTGGGTTTCTCAGTTATCTCACACTGTCCATGTAAATATAGGAATGCCAACTATCAAATATTTATGTATGGATTAATATTACATATGCATTGCATTCGCAAATGTTCGATATTGGGTAATAATATTGCTGGAAGGTGATGGGGACAGAGGGAGATTTTTCGTCATTCATGAGATATGGGCATCGCTGGCTGGGACGAGCCTTGATTGCTCATCCCATGTTGCCCTTCAGCAGATGGCGGTGAGCTGCCTTCTTGATCCACTGCAGTCCATTTGGTGTAGGTAGACCCACAATCTTGTAAGGAAGGGAGTTTCAGGATTTTGACTGAGCCACATCAAGGGAACGACTGATATCTTTCCAAGGTAAAAGCAATGACTGCAGATGCTGGAAACCAGATTCTGGATTAGTGGTGCTGGAAGAGCACAGCAGCCCAGGCAGCATCCGAGGAGCAGTAAAATCGACGTTTCGGGCAAAAGCCCTTCATCAGGAATAAAGGCAGAGAGCCTGAAGCGTGGAGAGATAAGCTAGAGGAGGGTGGGGGTGGGGAGAAAGTAGCATAGAGTACAATGGGTGAGTGGGGGGAGGGGATGAAGGTGATAGGTCGGGGGTGGGGGGAGGCTGGAGTAGATAGGTGGAAAAGAAGATAGGCAGGTAGGATAAGTCATGGGGACAGTGCTGAGCTGGAAGCTTGGAACTAGAGTGAGGTGAGGGAAGGGGAAATGAGGAAACTGTTGAAGTCCATATTGATGCCCTGGGGTTGAAGTGTTCCAAGGTGGAAGATGAGGTTGTAGGGGGCGTGGACCTGACCAGGTAGTCACGGAGGGAATGGTCTTTGCGGAAGGCGAAAAGGGGTGGAGAGGGAAATATATCCCTGTTGGTGGGGTCTTTTTGGAGGTGGCGGAAATGTCGGCAGATGATTTGGTTTATTCGAAGGTTGGTCGGGTGGAAGGTGAACACCAGGGGTGTTCTGTCCTTGTTGTGGTTGGAGGTGTGGGATCTGAGGGTGGAGGTGCGAGATGCATTGGAGGGCATCTTGAACCACGTGGGAAGGGAAATTGCGGTCTCTAAAGAAGGAGGCCATCTGGTGTGTTCTGTGGTGGAACTGGTCCTCCTGGGAGCAGATATGGCAGAGGTGGAGGAATTGGGAATATGGGATGGCATTTTTGCAAGAGGTATGGGGGGAAGTGGTGTAATCTAGGTAGCTGTGGGAGTCGGTGGGTTTGTAAAAAATGTCAGTGTCAAGTCGGTCGTCATTAATGGAGATGGAGAGGTCCAGGAAGGGGAGGGAGGTGTCAGAGATGGTCCAGTTAAATTTAAGGTCAGGGTGGAATGTGTTGGTGAAGTTGATGAATTGCTCAACCTCCTCGCAGGAGCAGGAGGTGGTGCCAATGCAGTCACCAATGTAGCGGAGGAAGAGGTGGGGAGTGGTGCCGGTGTAATTACGGAAGATCAACTGCTCTACGTAGCCAACAAAGGGACAGGCATAGCTGGGGCCCATACGGGTGCCCATGGCTACCCCTTTGGTCTGGAGGAAGTGGGAGGATTCTAAGGAGAAATTGTTAAGGGTGAGGACCAGTTTGGCCAAACAAATGAGATTGTCGGTGGAAGGATACTGTTGGGGACGTCTGGAGAGGAAAAAACGGAGGGCTTGGAGGCCCTGGTCATGGCGGGTGGAGGTGTAGAGGGATTGGATATCCATGGTGAAGATGAGGCATTGGGGGCCGGGGAAACTGAAGTCTTGGAGGAGGTGGAGGATGTGGTAGTGTCTCGAATATATGTGGGGAGTTTCTGGACTCGGAGGGATAGGACAGTGTCGAGGTAGGTAGAGATGAGTTCAGTGGGGGAGGAGCATGCTGAGACAATGGGTTGGCCAGGGTGGTCAGGCTTGTGGATCTTGGGAAGGAGGTAGAACCAGGCAGTGTGGGGTTCCCAGACTGAGGTTGGAAGCTGTGGGTGGGAGATCTCCTGAGGTGATGAGGTTCTGTATGGTCTGGGAGATGATGGTTTGGTGATGGGGGGTGGGGTCATGGTCGAGGCAGCGGTAGGAGGAGGAGTCCTTGAGTTGGCGTTTGGCTTCAGCGGTGTAGAGGTCAGTGCACCAGACTACCACTGCGCCCCCTTTATCTGCTGGCTTGATGGAGAGGTTGGGATTGGAGCAGAGGGATTGGAGGGCTGCGCGTTGTGAGGGTGAGAGGTTGGAGTGGGGGAGGGGGGCAGACAGGTTGAGGTGGTTAATGTCCCAGCGGCAGTTGGAAATGAAGAGGTCGAGGGCAGGTAATTGGAGGGAAACCTGCAGGTGGTGATGTTCCCAAGTAACATCCTTCCAGATAGTAGAGGTCTGGAAACAATAGCCAATACAAAAGTAATAGATGTGGGATTTACTCTTTTTCCACATAAATTGTTTTTTTAAATTCATTCTCAGGATGTGGACATCACTGGCTAGGCCAGCATTTATTGCCCAACCCTAATGGCCCAGAGAGCAGATAAGAGGCAATCACATTGCTGTGGTGCTAGAGTCACATGAAGGCTCAGTTTCCTTCCCTAAATTAGATTACCTACAGTGTGGAAACAAGCCCTTCGGCCCAACAAGACCACACCGACTTTCCGAAGAGTAACCCACTCCCCTCTGACTAATGTACCTAACAACTATGGACAATCTAGCATTTTTAGACTGTGGGAGGAAATCAGAGCATCTGGAATAAACCTACGCTGACATGGTGCAAACTCCACACAGACAGTCAACCAAGGCTGGGATTGAACCTGGGACCCTGAGGCAGCAGTGCTAACCATTGAGCCACCCATAAACTACTGAACATCTTGAGTATTTGCAACAATTGACAACAGTGTCACTACAGTCTTAATTCCAGATTTTTATTGAATTCAAATTCCACCTGAATTTGAACCCAGAACATTACCTGGGTCTCTGGATTGATAGTCTAATGAAAATACACTGGGCCATTGCCTCCCCATAAACATTCCTGCCTCCGTTGTGTTTACAGGAAGCTGGATTGGAATGCAAGTGGCTGTATTTGCACATTTTCCTGTCCAGGGTGGAGAGTAGATTTGTCCTCTGATGTGCAAATTTACTGCAAAAATATTTCAAATGCAGCATAAAAATGTATAGGAGATTTGACATGCATACTGACTGTACCTAGTCATCATGCTAGTGGAGATATTGTAGAGTATTTAAAAATTATTTAAAATCTGTAAAAGTATCTGGACTCCAAGGTTTGACCATATTATTGATGATCTATCTGGAAACCTAATCAGAAAATTTGACACTGTTATGAAGACATTCAAAGTGAAAAATAAATTTATGAATTTCACTACATGGGAACCACAAATTGACTTTAAAAAATAGACACAAGGCACATTCCAAGGGCTTGAATTCACAGTGAAAGATAAGCAAACATTTGCACTGCTGTACCTTCTAATTTGCAAACTTTCAGACTGGAGACAACTTTGTCTGGAAAGCGTCACCAGAAACAATTACCATTGAAGGAGAGTGACCATGTCCTATCCCATTCAGAAAATATCCAGATAATCACCTGGGAACTCAACTTGGTGAAAATAGACCATTTAATGTAATAAGAGAAAGTGAGGATTGCAGATGCTGGAGATCAGAGTTGAGAGTGTGGTGCTGGAAAAGCACAGCAGGTCAGGCAGCATCGGAGGAGCAGAAGAATTGACGTTTTGGGCATAAGCATTTCAAATGAAGGGCTTATGCTGAAATGTCGATTCTCCTGCTCCTCAGATGCTGCCTGACCTGCTGTGCTTTTCCAACATCACGCTCTCGATATTAAATGTAATAGCTTGGACAATGGGACTCTAGCTTTGAAAGGAATTTGTCCAGACATTATTGAATCTTCTAAACCATGTGCCTGGAATCTACTGAAGCAGAACCATTTTTGGGGTAGAAGGATATGTCACAAGTGAGCTAACTCTTTGTTTTGTCTCGCAAACCACAATAAGTACATTGGACACTGAAGAAGTAAAACCCCTCTGGGAGTGTCCATCTCTCTCTCTCTCTCGCTTCCTCATGACAACCTGCAAACTTTCAAAACTTATGTGCTGTCTTTTCTCTATTCTCTATTTGTAACAGACAGGTTTTAGAAAGAACACAATCCTATAGCTGTTCTGTGAAGCAGACACATTGTCCAAGGACTTCAGTACTAACCTACAAGGACCACTGGGTTCAGCTTGCAGTTAGTCAAGTCACTAACCTTCAGGAGCCACACCCCTTTTCATTTTACAGGACTTTGAAAAGCCTAACTATCCTCCCACTCTGTCATATATTTGTGTCTGTGTGTATATGAATCCTGGAGTGTGTGAATTTTTATTGTTTAATTTAGATTGGATTAAGTACAATAAATGTTATTTTCTGCATGTTTTACAGTTACAGCATATAAACATTTAAACACTGACTCAACTGGCACATTTATTAAAATAAAACCTGTTGCACTCATATGAGGAGTAGAAAACGAGGCTATCTGACCCCCCTCCCCTCACTTGTTTGTCACAACATCAAATAAAAATTTAATACACCCTGTCAATTATTTTTATTCACTGTGGGACATGGGCATCATTGGCTGGGCCAGCATTTATTGCCCATCCCTTGCTGCCCTTGAGAAGGTAGTGGTGAGCTGCCTTCTTGAACTGCTGTAGTCCATATGCTGTAGGTAGACTTACAATGTCCTTAGAGAAAGAATTCCAGCATTTTGATCCAGCAACAGTGAAGGAACGGTGATTTATATCCAAGTCAGGATGGTGAGTGGCTTGGAGGGGAGTTAGAAGGTGGTGGTGTTCCCAATTATCCTTGTCCTTTCAAATGGAAGTGGTTGTGGGTTAGAAGGCTCTATTTAAGGATCTCTGGTGAATTTCTCCAGTGCATCTTGTAGG
This sequence comes from Chiloscyllium punctatum, assembly GCF_047496795.1. Classification (NCBI taxonomy): domain Eukaryota; kingdom Metazoa; phylum Chordata; class Chondrichthyes; order Orectolobiformes; family Hemiscylliidae; genus Chiloscyllium; species Chiloscyllium punctatum. Next base: position 7,476,586 of record NC_092780.1, on the reverse strand, counting down.
TAATAGACACTGCTGCTACAGAATGTTGGTGGTGGTGAATGTGAGGTGGACAGAGTGGTTGCTTGTGGATGTAGCATCAGTCAATTAGACTGCTCTGAATGGTGTCCAGCTCCTTGTGTGTTGTTGAAGTGTAGAGTATTCCATTAGACTCCTAACTCTATCAGAGCTTTCTACAGCTCACAAACGGAGTGGTTGCTCCATCATTAAACACTGGAATAGCTATAACAAGAGTCTCTCTTATAATGAAGTGGCTCACTGTTTCAAAAACAGAAAACAGAATAAAACTATATGTAAATTCCAAAGGAGGATTTGAGCTATAAGGAGAGGCTGAACAGGCTGGGGCTGTTTTCCCTGGAGCATTGAATACTCAGGGATGACCTTATAGAGATTTATAAAATCATGAGGGGCATGGATAGGATAGATAGGTCTTTTCCCCAGAGTGGGGGAATCCAGAACTAAATGGCATAGGTTTAGAGTGAGTGGAGAAAGATATAAAAGGGACCTAAGTGGCAATATTTTCACACAGAGCACGATGCGTGTATGGAATGAGCTGCCAGAGGAAGTGGAGAAAGCTGGTACAATTGCAGCATTTAAAAGGCATCTGGATGGGTATATGAATAGGAAGGGTTTGGAGGGATATGGGCCAAGTGCTATCAAATGGGACTAAATTGGGTTAGGATATCTGGTCGGCAATGGATGAGTTGGACCAAAGGATCTGTTTCTGCGCTGTACATCTCTATGACCCTTTAACTGCAATTTTAAAGATTGGATTACCGAGGCTTTTATGATAGGAAGGTACACATAGCAACTATCATGACCAATAGATGTTCCAAGGCACTTTACAGCCAATGAAATCCTTCCTGAAGCGTAGCCATTGGTCATCAGCAATAGGAAATAGGAAACTTCACACCAAGCATCCACGACAATCAGAAAGTGACCAGCTAATTAATGTCTTTTCATGTCGATTGAGGGAGAAATAGTAGCCATGATATCAGGATTAATCCCTGAGACTCTTCGAAAGTTAACATTCCTTCCATCTGTGAGAGCAGACTGTTGGCAGTGCACCACTCCCTGAGTACTTCACCTGGTTATCTACTTTGAGTTTTATGTTTAACTCCCAGGGTTAAACTCCTCAACCTTTTGACTCAGATGCAAAAATGTTAGCAATTGAATTGTGGCTGATAGACAAAACAATCTCACCAGAGTCAGATATTCAACAAAAACAAAAGCAATCTGTGATATAAAAGCTCACCATAAAGACCATGGATAAGAAACTAGAAAACCCACACAGATTCAGAATAAAATAATTCACTTGTAGATATTTTAATCAATCTGTTCAGATGTGCTATGACACATCTCCAAGCAGGTAAGACTTGAACCTGAGGCTTCTAGCTTAGAGATCGGAACACTACCACTGCATTGCAAGAGTCAAGAATTTTACTTATAACTGCTATGCCATGTTCATGATATTAGAGTCATAGAGATTTACAACAGACCCTTCCCTCCAACTTGTCCATGCTGACCAGATATCCTAAACTAATCTAGTCCCATTTGCCAGCATTTGGCCCATATCCCTCTAAATCCTTCCTATTCATATATCCATCCTGATGCCTTTTAAATGCAGTAATTATAACAGCCCCCACCACTTCCTCTGGCAGCTCATTCCATACACGCACCACCCTCTGAGTGAAAAAGTTGGCCCTCAGGTCCCTTTTAAATCTTTCTCCTGTCATGTTAAACCTTCCAAAACACTTGTCCGACAATTAGTAGTCACAACTGCCAATGGTATATTAATTATTATTTCAAGAAATATCAGTGAAGGGAATAATTTAATCAAATATTTAGAGGATTTTGAAATTGCAGGATTGGCCATGTCAGGGTGTCCATAGAAAGGTAAGCAAGCAATGGCTGTTTGTACATTTCAGGTGCACTGTGACTGACAGAGGCTGGGTTTATCATTACCCTTTGAAATGACATTTTAATTTAAATTATTAAATTTCTCTTGAGAAGTTGTCCTTAGTTACACCATTGCATTAAGGAATGGCCACCAGTTTAATTTGGTTCAATTTCATTTAACGTGGGTTCGTTATTTAATGTTCATATCAGAGTGTCCTTGGAAAAGCAGCTCAGAGTCCATTGATATGTTTGGTGCCCCCTGCAGCTGATGGGCACTGCATGATCAGCTCCCACACCAAACGTACATTTTGTAGCTTTCATTTTGAGATTTTCTGTTTTTACAGTGTCCCTCTGAGGGGCTGCCACCTATCGAGTTAATTTAGATCTTGTTCGATCAAAGTAGTATAAGGTGAGACTGCTGGGTCATTAAAGTGAAGTGGAGACTATATGGAGTTTTGGTCTCCTTATCTGAGGAAAGGTGTTCTTGCTACCAAGAGAGTGCAGCGAATGTTTACCAGACTGATTCCTGGGGTGGCAGGACTGACATATGAGGAGCGGTTGAATCAGTTTGGATTACATTCGCTGGAGTTTAGAAGAATAAGGGGGGGATCTCATAGAAACTTATAAATGTCTAACAGAACTCAGCAGGATAAACACTGAAGGGTGTTCCCGATGACCAGAGAGCACATAACAAAGGTCACAGTTTAAGGATACGCGGGAGGCCACTTGGAAGTGAAATGAGGAGAATTGTCTTCACCCAGAGACTGGTGAGCCTGTGCAATTTTCCATCACAGAAACTAGTCAAGGCCAAAACATTGTATGATTTCAGGAAGGAGTTGGATATAGCTAAAGGAATCAAAAGATAGAGACGAAAAGCAAGATTGGACTATTGAGTTGGATGGTCAACCACGATCGCAATGAATGGTACAGCAGGCTTGAAGGGCCGAATGGCCTACTCCTGCTCCTATTTTCTATGCTTCCAGACATATTCAGCATGGCATTCTGTGAATAATTCTATTTTTTTCAAGTAATATCATTTATACCTAGCTTGATATTTCACCAGCTGGCTTGGACTAGAATAGGACTGGAAGTAATGTAGGTGAATATGGTTTTAATTTGTGCATAAGATCTCACAGATGACAATGAGGTAAATGCTTAATCTGTTTTACAATTGATTTGTTTGTTAAGAGGGACCAAGAAATTGCCCTTCATTTTTTTGCAATGATGTCACAGGGTATCTTTTCCCTAGGATGGGGGATTTCTAGGGGGCATATTTTTAAGGTGATGGGAGAGAAATTTAAACAAGACATGAAGGACAATTCTTTTTTTACAGAGAGTGTGGTTCTTAGAATGCACCTCCAGAGGATGTAGGTACAGTTACTACATTAAAAAAAACACGTAGGTTCGGACATTAGTAGGAAAGGTTTGGAGGGATGTGAGCCAAGTTTAGTTTGGCATGGATTACATTTGGCATGAACTGATTGGACTGAAGGATATGTTTCTGTGCTGTATGACTCTATGACTTCTATCTCCCTCTTCTCCCTCCCTACCTCTCAACAATTAGAACTAGCCTTGGTTGAACATTGTATCCAAAAAACTCTGCTTATGCTCATTTGGAGGGTCAGCGCAGACATAATGGGCTGAATGGCCATTTCTTGCATTATAAGACCTCTGTGATTCTGTAGAGGATGTGCAACATTCCTGAATGTTGGACTGCAGGTCCAGTTCCTTGGAATAGGGCTCATCCTTTGCTTTTATGACTCTGCTGGAAAAGCAGAGCAGGTCAGGCAGCATCATTTTTAAGCTCTGATCTCCAGCATCTGCAGTCCTCACATTCTCCTAGTTTCTTTTATGACTCCGGGGATTGGATAGAATAGAATTCACCTTTGGCTTAAACAAAAGTTAGGCTTTGAAAGGCAGTAGATTGTAAGAATAATAAAACAAACAAACATACTGAGTTAAAGTTTCTTTAGTGTAAGATCCTAGAGTAATTGATTAACCATTAGCAAAATCCTGTGGATGCTGGAAATCTGAAATAAATACAGAAATTGGTGGAGAAACACAGCAGGTCTGGCAGCATATGGGGAGAGAGAAACAGAATTAACATTTGATCCTTCTTCAGAACGCTTCACTGTAAGCAGGGCTGAGTGCCTTATAGCTAAAATCTCATTTCAATTGTTTAAATCTGCTTTAGATGCATTATTGTTAAGCAAAGATATTAAGGGATATGAAAAAGACAGGCATATGGAGTTAGGCCCCTGATCTCATTAAATGGTGGTACAAGCTCAAAGGGCTGAATGGCCTATTGCTGTTCCTATGCTCTATCACTCACATTGTATCTAACTAGCACCAACCTGGATCTCAACAAGGCTCATTAAATCCCTAAACTATATTGTAACCTTTAACAACACAAACAGAAATTGCTGGAGAAGGTCAGCAGGTGTGGCAACATCTGTGGAGAGAAATTTCGGGTCCAGTGACACTTCCTTTGAACTGAGGCACCTTTAACGTCGCCCAAAACACTGTTGACATGGTAACTGAACAGGTTGGCATGGACAAGTTGGACCGAAGGGTCTGTTCCCAAGCTGTACATCTCTTATGACTTTAAGACTATGACTCTATACCCAAAACAGAATCCCCTTTACTGGCCCTGAGACCCTCACCCGCATCCCCAACTATCACAGGGTGAGTCTGATGGAAAGTTTCAGATGTTTTGAATACAGATTCAGCTGGAAGTGGCTTGCGATTTTGAACAATGTCTAAAACAAATAAAAATCCCTGACACCAACTTGCTTCACTGGGCCAGAAGTGAAGCTTTGTCCTGGTTAATTGTTGTACCCTCCTGCCTTGTTCTTTATAAATTGAACATCTCTACACACCTCCCATCGCTTCCTGGCTGTTCTTTTCTGCGCCAGGTTCTGTGCATATCTGAATCCCAGAGCTAACTTGATTTGCAAACTAATTTGTTAATTTTTAATGGACATACCATCTCAACAGTGACACACACACACAAATACAACATGCTATTCTCCACTGACTACCCCACGCCACAAAATTAATGCAGTTTTTTAAAAAAATCAGGTGAGTCTACATTGAGGTTTTAGTAGGTGATGATAAAAATGTCAATACTTGATTAGCTTGCGCTGCCAGAGAAACCTGAATGTCTGTGCGTTGTTTCCCACAGTAAGAGAAACAGACACACACACACTCACACATCCTTGTGGATAATGTGCTTCCAGCGCCACTCTTTGGTGGGTAGCGGCATTGCAATAGCATGCAGACAAGATTGGCACAGATCTCCAGCACGGACAGTATTTTGCAGGAGGGAGCACAGGGAGTGAGGACTCTAGGTGCAGTGGGGAACAACCCCACCGCTGAGCCAGCAGACCTGCTCCACTCCAGGTATTTGATTGTCATTGGAAGGGGTGGGGGTGAAGGTTGTTATTCTTAATGGGACCAACTATTCAGCCATTCTGGGAAGGCTATGGCTTCATGTATTATCACTGGACCGTTATAAAGAGACGTAGGTAATTTGCTGGGGACCTGGGTTTGAATCCTGTCACGACAACAGGCATAATTTTGTATTCAGTAAAAATCTGGAATTAATTTGGGTGGCACGGTGGCACAGTGGTTAGCACTGCGCAGTGCCAGAGACCTGGGTTCAATTCCCACCTCAGGTGACTCTCTGTGTGGAGTTTGCACATTCTCTACGTGGGTTTCCTCCGGGTGCTCTGGTTTCCTCCCACAGTCCAAAAAATGTGCAGGTTAGGTGAATTGGCCATGCTAAATTGCCCCTAGTGTTAGGTGAAGGGGTAAATGTAGGGGAATGGGTGGGTTGCGGGTTGGTGTGGACTTGTTGGTAATCTAATCTAAAAGAGTTTAATGATGACCATAAAACCTTTGCCAACCTCTGGACAAACTACATGTGACTTCAGACCCACAGCAATGTCGTTGACTCTTAACTAACCCTGGGGTGGGCAATAAATGCTCATCTGGCCAATAACGCCCTCATAGTCATAGAATTGTGAAACATCAGTCCAACCCGTCCATGCCGACCAGATATCCCAACCCAATCCAGTCCCACCTGCCAGCACCTGTTCCTGTTCACCCATCCAGGTGCCTTTTCTTGTGAATTAATAAAAAATGCTTACCTACCAGTTAATAAGATTGTGGTGAATCTGATTATAACCTCAAATCCACACTCCTGCCTATGCCTGATAACCTTTCACCTTCTTGCTTAACAAGAGTCTATCCCAAAAATATTCAAGGACTCTGCTTCCATTGCCTTTTGTGTTCCAAAGACTCACCATCCTCTGAAAAAGAAAAACAAGCCTAATTTCTGTTTTAAATGAGCAACACTTGGCTTTCAAACAGTGACCCTTAGTTCCAGATTCTCCCATAAAAGGAAACAACTTCTCCACATCTACCCTTTCATGGTAAATCTTTCCAATATACCGATGGAAAGTAGGAAGAGTGGAAGAATCAAAACCAGAAAATGCTGGAGAAACTCAGCCGGTCTGGCAGCATCTGTGGAGAGAAAGCGGAGTTAACATTTCAGATCCAGTGACCCTTATCTCCTAGTTAACCAAGTGATTTCCCTCAAGCTACAGCCTCTTGTGACAGACTAGAGACCTCTTCCAAAGAAAAACCTTGAAATTGATGCAAATACAGTAGCACCTTGACATACGAACGACCCCGTTCACGGACAAATCGGTTTACAAACAGGATTGTATGTAAAACTTTGCTTCAATGTACGTACAAAATTCAAGGTATGAACGAAGGTACGAACGCAAAAAGCCCGTGTGCGACACGTGGTTTCATTGTTCTGCTTTGCTACGTGCTTGTTGAACGCAAAAGCTCTCGGGCCCTGTGTGATTTCATTCAGTTCATCTTTGGCGCGTGCGCTGTGAACAGCGTTTGTTGCTACGTCCAAGCATTCTTACGCTATCCGAGCAATGGGAAAAATTGATTCAGTTGGCGAACCTTTTGGTTCGCGAGCCACGTCCCAGAACAAATTAAGTTTTAAGTCGAGGCGCTACTGTATAAGGATTGACTGCCTCATAGGCAATGAGACATGAGAAAGAGTTTGAGGGAATATTGTCCTGTCTTTCTGCAATGAAAGGTTAAACCCCTGGTGAGTTTGCCTATCAGAAAATTATACATTTGGAGCTCATGTCATACAATTATTGGTGCTCATGTTTTTAGCTGCCAAGGACCTAAGCTTTGGAATTCCTGCACATTGCATGATAAACTGTAAGACTGTTACAGTTTTAAGGTGATTGGGAAGTTCAGATCAGTTTGGGATTGATGGTCTCAGATGTAACCCACAAAATAGAGTCCATAGGATGGTGAGGTAGACAAGTCAGGTGTTGGATAGACTGAGATTAGGCTGACTAAAGAAAATTATCAGTAACTCATTAAGGATTGCATATATTACATTAAGATAACTAGTGCAGAACCGCAATGGATTCTAATGACTTTACTGTTTGCAAGCACAGCACAACATTCAAGTGCTATGTCTTCAGTAGAGTCTGAGGATAGGCTGAGATGTGTATAAGTGATCACCCTTTTTCTCTTTGGAAAAAAGAGCTTGAATTTGAAGGATTTTACATCATGAGTGAGCCATGTTGTTTATGGCTTTAAAAATCAGTTATGGAGTCATAGAGATGTACAGCATGGAAACAGACCCTTGGGTCCAACCCGTCCATGCTGACCAGATATCCCAACCCAATCTAGTCCCACCTGCCAGCACCCAGCCCATAACCCTCCAAACCCTTCCTATTCATATACCCATCCAACTGCTTCTTAAATGTTGCAACTATACTAGCCTCCACCACATCCTCTGGCAGCTCATTCCATACACGTACCACCCTCTGTGTGAAAAAGTTGCCCCTTAGGTCTCTTTTATATCTTTCCACTCTCACCCTAAACCTATGCCCTCTAGTTCTGGACTCCCCCACCCCAGGGAAAAGACTTTGCCTATTTACCCAATCCATGAACCCTCATAATTTGTAAACCTCTATAAGGTCATCCCTTAGCCTCCGGTGCTCCAAGGAAAGCAGCCCCAGCCTGTTCAGCCTCTCCCTATAGCTCAAATCCGCCAACCCTGGCAACATCCTTGGAAATCTTTTCTGAACCCTTTCAAGTTAGAAACTAATTCCACGCAGCTCTACAAAAAAACCATCAAGCCAACAGATCAGTGGTGAGGAAATCAGATCCTGAGTTAGCTGTGAGCTATCAAGAGCCAAGGTAATTAAGTTAAAAATCACACAACACCAGGTTATAGTCCAACAGGTTTAATTGGAAGCTACCTCCACTATCACCTGATGAAGGAGTGGCGCTCCGAAAGCTAGTGTGCTTCCAATTAAACCTGTTGGACTATAACCTGTTGTTGTGTGATTTTTAACTTTGTACACCCCAGTCCAACACCGGCATCTCCAAATCAAGGTAATTAACCACACTATATTGAAAGCAGGAAATCCCAGGAGAGAAGGAGTTTCCCAAGCTATGCCATGTAATGTTCACCTGAGAATCAACCCTCAAGAAACGTGATTACAGGAAATCTTACAGCCCACCGAGAATAACTTGCTTTACAATGTTCTGCCTTCAAATTTAAAGCATCAACTTCAGTCTCAGAACTAGGCTTGCCTCATTGGAAGTCTGATAGTGTTCACCATAATTTGTCAAAGTCTACTTCCTTTCCCTGTAACTAATCTTTGTGTGTATGTATATGTGAGAAAGATTGTCCGGGTAATGCGTTATTTTCTGAGAATAAATAACCTTCTATTTGCAAGCTCCCAAGTACTTGCTGTAAGGACTATTTAATTGGGATCCAAATCAGGGGTAAGAGAAGATAGTTGTTCTTTACAGATAATCCACAAGGTGGCAGTGTAGTTCTGAGCTTATTCCCTTGCACTGAGGAAGTACTGCAGTGCAGGGTATAATATTCCAAATGTTGGATATTCAATGTTCCAGTGCTTCTGTACATAGTCTGATGGAGACGTCTAGTTCCCTGTTCTAGGATTAAATATACTGTGACCATTTTTGGCTTGGATTTCATATCAACCCACCAGCCCATTTAAAAACACAGGTACAGGATATTCAGGAATAACTTTTGAATGTTTCAGCATGTTCATCTCAACTTTTCCAACAGCTGGTGTGTGATAGTGATGTGAGTTAGCCCAGTAGCTAATTGCTAATCCTTCCTGATTCGCTTGTCAGTACCTGAGCTTTACTGGATTATACTTGGAACAGATTTGAGACAATGATGATGGGCATTTCTCTGTGGGATGCCAAATGTCTAAAACCCTTTAATCTGCAGACAACTCATTGGAGGAAACTCTTCCACAGGAGTTGGCCAACCTCCACTAAGAAGCATGAAAACAGGAGGAGACCATTCAGCCCCTCCAAGATGTTCACCATTCAATATTATCATGGTTAATCCGTATCTTCCATTCATTCTGAAGCAGAATCCAACTGGACTTCAAATGTTAGCTCTGTGTATCTCTCTACTGGTGACATCTCTCTACACCACACAGGCTGAGTTTCTCCAGTTTCAATTTTTATCTACTACTTAGGTTCCAGGCCCTTTAAAACTATTCCTTAACAATCTTACATTTTAAAATACAGTATACAATAGATGCCCAATTTTGACCATTTTCTTTCTGGATTGAAGGAGAGAATTCTAGATTCTCTCTATAAAGGAATGATTTATGATCCCATATTCAGGAGCAGGAACCTAGCTGGTTATGTTTATCTACTATCTCTCTATTGCACAAAGGGTTGAGATGGAATCCCAATGGCTACACTCCTATATTACTGGATAATGCTGAGATAATCCCTGAGTTTGTGCAGGAATTCTACTCCAGACAGCTTTGAAGCCAAGCTTAGTCCAAACCTGCACAAAAGAGCTTAGTTGCAGAGGCAAGGTGAGAGTGACTCCCCTGATATTTAGGCAACATTTGACTGAGAATGGTATCAGAGTGATCTGGGAAAACAGATGTCATTGAGAGTCAGGAGGGAACTGTTTGCTGGTTAGAGAGTAATAATAGGTGAATTAGCCATGCTAAATTGCCCATAGTGTTAGGTGAAGGGGTAAATGTGGGGGGGGGGGGGCGGGGATGTGTTGTGCTTTGGCGGGTTGGTGTGGACTTGTTGGGCTGAAGGGCCTGTTTCCACACTGTAAGTAATCTAATCTAATTCAATACCTGGCACAAAGGGAGCTGGTTGTGGTTGTTGGAGGTCAATCACCTCAATCCGATGAAGGAGTTACTAATGATAGAACTTTCCTAATCAACTGGTTCAGAGATGTTACTACATACATCTGGAGCAGGTGGGACTTGAACGCAGGTCTCCTAGCTTAGAGAGAGGACTGCTACCACTGTACCAAAGAGCCCTGAGTTACTCATGGCACTGTATTGAGCCCAATTATTTTCAGCTGCTTTGTCAATAACCTTTATAAGGAGAAAGTGAGGACTGCAGATGCTGCAGTACCAGAGTTGAAACGTCGATTCTCCTGCTCCTCGGATGCTGCCTGGCCTGCTGTGTTTTTCCAGCACCACATTACTCCGGCCTATCACCCTCACCCTCACCTCCTTCCACCTATCGTATTCCCAGCGCCCCTCCCCAAATTCCCTCTCCCTCTACCTTTTACCTCAGCCCGCTTGGTACACCAGCCTCATTCCTGAAGAAGGGCTTATGCCCGAAACGTCGATTCTCCTGCTCCTCGGATGCTGCCTGGCCTGCTGTGTTTTTCCAGCACCACATTTTTCAACTTTCTTCAATTATAAGGTCAGTAGATAAGATGCTCACTAATGATTACATATTATTAAGTATCGTTCACAATTTCATGGATAAGGGAGAAATCTGTTCCAATAGGCAGCACCACCTGGATAGCATTCAGGCATGAGTTCATAGAGGCAAGTAGGATTCACCCACACAAGTGACAGGTAATGATCATTTCCAAGAGGAGAAAATCCAACCAAATCCATTTGACAGTCAGTTGCGTTACCATCACTGAATTCCTCACTCACCAATACCTTCTTAAGGGCAACTACAGAAAGGCAGTACATGCTAGCCCAGCCAGCCATATCTATGTCCCACGAGTTAATAAAAAATAATTGTCAACATCCTGGGGCCTACTGTGGACCAGAAGCTGTACTGGACCAGTGTTGTAAAGGCTGTGGCTGCAGGATCAGATCACAGGCTAGGAATTCTGATGTGAGTAAACCCACAAGCTTGGCCATCCACCTACTTAAACATCCATTCTCTCGACCAGCAGAGCACTGAGGCAGCGGTGTGTACTGTCTGCAAGATGCACTCCAACAATTTATCAGGGCTCCGTTGACAGCACCTGCCAAACCTGTGACATCTCCCACCTAAAAGGACAAGGGCAACAGACACATGGGATCACCAAGTGCCCCTCCAAGTCACACACCGCCCTGATGTGGAGATATATCACCATTCCTTCACTGTTGCTGGGTGTAAATCCTGATACTGAAACAGCACTGTGCTCTGTCTGCAGCCGTGCAAGAATCTAAACGGTAATTAGGAACGGGGACACAGCCGGCCTTGTTGGAAACATACATCTGTTGAAAGAATACACAGAAAATGAATAGGGTATTCAACCCCTCAATCCATTCTACTGCCTGGTAAGATTCTTGGTTGATCAGTATCATGGTTTTAATAATCCTGATGAAACATGACATTGTCCCCAAATGGAGCACATTCTGCTCGACAATATTGCGCTGGAACTGGCTGCCAGTTCATTCCCAGTAGACAAAGGAAGTGCTACACCTGATGACACCCCTCTTCTCACAGCTCCCCATACCACACAGCAACAAATAAATAGAACTATGTAAAACTTTGATAAAGCTTCTGCCACAGAATGTTCTATAGAAGGATGTGAATACACCAAAAAAACCCCCATCCTTTATATCACTTTACATAATAAAACATCCAAAGCTATTTCACAGAGACTTAATCAACAAGATCAGTCATGAGCCACTTAAGGAGATTTTAGAACAGGCAGCTGAAAGCTTGTTTAATGAGGGAGGTTTTAAGGAGTGCCTTACATGGAGTGAAAGGGTCGTAGGGTGAGGAGGTTGCAGAGATAAGAAAGAGTAAAGCCATAGAGTCATTTAAACCTCACGGGCTGATACATACAGTATAATAATGAGGTAGAGAATGGTTATTGATTTGCAGGAAATGGCCTCTTAATGTGTCACAAGGATCTCAGTTGAAAAATGCAATGTGAAAGTAAAAAGATAAATAGTTTTACTTTGCATTAAATGTTTATACTGCAAGCAGAATGATGCTAAATTCTACCAATCCTGATGAAATATTGCAAGATCGGAGTATTCAAGTCTCTCCTCCTCAAACCCAGTGGTTCCCAAACTTTTTTGTATCAAACAATTCTATAGCTTACTCACCTTCCTCAGATGAATTAATCACTCATAAAAGTCACATTTATGCCCAACTGTTTATTTTGTGGGGCTGTGGAGTCTGTGGATCATGTTACGGTGATTGCACTCCCATTTTAGTTATTTGAAAAATGTTTGTTGTGTTTTGAGCCTGCTCCACCAACTCAATTTTAATTTAATCCCTTCCCCTTCTTTCTACCTCTTCCTCACTTCTGAATTGCTGGGCCCCTTGCTGAGATATTTGTATCATCGATAGTCACAGGTGAGGTGCTGGAAGACTGGAGATTGGCTAACGTAGTGCCACTGTTTAAGAAAGGTGATAAGGACAAGCCAGGGAACTGTAGACCGGTGAGCTTGACCATGGTGGTGGGCGAGTTGATGGAGGGAATCCTCAGGGACAGGATGTACATGTATTTGGAAAGGTAAGGACTGATTAGGGATAGTCAACATGGCTTTGTGTGTGGGAAATCTCACAAACTTGATTGAGTTTTTTGAAGAAGTAACAAAGAGGATTGATGAGGGCAGAGTGGTAGAAGTGATCTATATGGACTTCAGTAAGGCGTTAGACAAGGTTCCCCATGGGAGACTGGTTAGCAAGGTTAAATCTCATGGAATACATGGGTAGCTAGCCATTTTGATACAGAACTGGCTCAAAGGCAGAAGACAGAGGGTGGTGTTGGAGGGTTGTTTTTCAGACTGGAGGCCTGTGACCAGTGGAGTGCTGGGTTCACTGCTTTTTGTCATTTATATAAAAGATGTGGATGTGAGCATAAGAGGTATAGTTAATAAGTTTGCAGATGACACAAAATTGGAGGTGTAGTGGAGAGCAAAGAAAGTTACCTCAGATTACAACAGGATCTTGATCAGATGGGCCAATGGGCTGAGAAGTGGCAGATGGAGTTTAATTCAGATAAATGCGAGGTGCTGCATTTTGGGAAAGCAAATCTTAGCAGGACTTAATTACTTAATGGTAAGGTCCTAGGGAATGTTGCTGAATAAAGAGACCTTGGAGTGCAGGTTCAAAGCTCCTTAAAAGTGGAGTTGCAGGTACATAGGATAGTGAAGAAGGTGTTTCCTTTAATGGTCAGAGTATTGAGTATAGGAGTTGGGAGGTCATGTTGCGGCTGTACAGGACATTGGTTAGGCCTCATGTTGGAATATTGCGTGCAATTCTGGTCTCCTTCATAACGGAAGGATATCATGAAATGTGAAAGGGTTCAGAAAAGATTTACAAGGATGTTGCCAGGGTTGGGGGATTTGAGCTATAGGGAGAGGCTGAACAGGCTGGGGCTGTTTTCCCTGGAGAGTCGGAGGCTCATAGAGGCTTTTAAAATCATGGGGTCATGGATAGGATACATAGATAAGGTATTTCCCCTGGGGTGGGGGAGTCCAGAACTGGAGGGCATAGATTTAGGGTGAGAGGGGAAAGATATAAAAGAGACCTAAGGGGCAACTTTTTCACGCAGAGGGTGGTGTGTATGTGGAATGAGCTGGCAGAGGAAGTGTGGAGGCTGGTACAATTGCAACATTTAAGAGGCATTTGGATGGGTATATGAATAGGAAGGGTTTGGAGAGATATGGGCTGGGTGCTGGCATGTGGGACGAGATTGGGTTGGGATATCTGATCAGCATGGACAAGTTGGACCTAAAGCTCTGTTTCCATGCTGTACATCTCTATGACTCTATGACTCTATGACTCTATGAGTCTTGCATATAAATATTGAACTGGCAACATGGGTGTTTTTACTGCTGTTGGTTAGTAGTTAAAAAACAATGAAACAAAACATATCACGGTAATACTTTTGGTGTTGGGAAGGTCACTCCGTTGTGTGTGATAACATTTCTGGGCAGATAAAAAGGAAAAAAGAAATCACATTTACAATGGCTATGGCCTAACTAGGGAGGTTTGCAACATAGTGCAAACCACAAGCTAAAGAAGGATCAAGTGCATCAGTGTTTCAAATTCAATAAAAATAAACCACCTTCAACTGCGAGCACTGGCACATTTTCAAAATCTGTTCAACTCAATGATTTCTAACTATTCCTGGCCTTTAGTCTGATCCACACACTGCCCTCGATTCAGGGGTCTGAATTTCGCAGATGACATTGCGTATTTGAATGTAAATATTATTAAGTGGTTGCAACAATACACAATGGAGCAGAGCAATACAGAAAGTAGAGTAAGATGCGATTTACTAGGTTAGTGGGAGCCCTGGTTCAGCTGGTGTGCACACAGCATACATTGTCTTCGTTAAAGGTTTCACTATCTTGGTACAGAATGTGACACCAAATTGGACAATTCTCACTGTACATCTCTGTGCTGTGGCACTTCACTGCTGTAACCTTCCTATCTCCTTGTTTTCTCTATTTTCATCTTTTATTCTGTGTAATTTACTTTTGTCGCTTTATCCTTCCATTTTAGCATTCATCTGCTCCTCCCGTAGTTCGACTTACCCTTTTACCTTCCCTTCTGTCACGTTACCCTGCATCCTCCTGTTTTCTTCAATTTGTTTTTGTTTTTTTCAAACTTTTTCAGGTTCCAGGCATTGGTTTTTATTCTGCTGCAAAGGAAGAAGCTGGTTATTTGGACAGTATTTGCTGTGTGACTAAGGATTATTCTATTCCTAAGATTTAAAGTAATATAGCAAATGGTAATGATGTCAATAAAATGTACAAAATCAAAATTAAATATGTAACGGAATGAATTTTTAAAAATTAGAACACATAAAGGATGAGAGGGCTGGTGATGTGTCACAGCTGCAGCATGTGGGAGCTCCTGGATGCCAATTTAGTTTACGTCAAACAAGTCTGTAGCAAGTATTTGAAGTTTGAGCAGCTTTGGCTCAGAGTTTATTAGCTGGAGGCTGAACTACAGATGTATCAGTGAGGAGAGAGGTCACATGCATTCTTTGTACCAGATCCTCTGAATTGATCAGTGGACAGAGTAGTGGAGGAGTGTGTGTGTGCGTGTGAGTGTGCATGTGTGCGTATGTGTGTGTGTGGATGTGTGTGTCTGTGTGTGTGTGTGTGTGTGTGTGTGTTTGCGTGTGTGTATGTGTGGATGCGTGTGTCTGTGTCTTTCTGTGTGTGTGTGTGGATGCGTGTGTCTGTGTCTGTGTCTGTGCATGTGTGTCTGTGGATGCGTGTGTCTGTGTCTGTGAGTGTGTGTGTGGATGCGTGTGTCTGTGTCTGTGAGTGTGCGTGTGTGTGTGAGTGTGTTTGTGTGTGTGTGTGTGTGGATGCATGTGTCTGTGTCTATGTCTGTGCGTGTGTGTGTGTGAATGCGTGTGTCTGTGTCTGTGTCTGTGTCTGTGAGTGTGTGTTTGTTTGTATGTGTGTGAAGTGAGGCAGGTCAGAGCACAAGAAGCCTATCCTTTTCAATTGTCCAACTGGTTTGAGCTTTTTTCTGTTTGTTTGGATGAGAGTGGGCCTGCAGGGTAGATGAGCTAACTGACCATGGTACAGAAAACCATTTGTGTGGGAGGAGAGCTAAAAGGGATGTGAAGGGAGGAGGAAACAATATAGTTGGGGGGATTGACACCATTCCCTGCAGCAGAGTTCAGTAGGTCATGTGGCCAGGCTTTGGGACACCTGTTCGGGTCTGGAGAAGATCATGCAGTGGGAAGTGGAGGATCAAGTTGTTGTCCATGTAAGTACCAACAGCATAGACAGGACTCTGCAGAGACTGTTCACAATCAGTGTGAGGAGCTAGGCACCAAATGAGGAAGCAGAACATTAAACTGTGGATTATTAACTGAGCCACTTGCAAATTGACAGAAAGGGAATTGGATTAGAGAGATGAATGCAGGCTCAAAGACTGGTGAAGGAGAAGTGGGTTCTGATTCATAGGGTCCTGGCCCCAGTACTGGGGAAAGTGAAAAGTTATTTGTGTTTAATTGGTTTGGAATTTTCCAATCACTTGCCAGTATACGATGGTTCCTTATTGGACAATGATAAGATGCAGGTCTCCAATAGACATTGGGGCAGAGTTGTGATAATTTAGAGAGGGTGTTCAGACAGGATGTAACTATGGCCAGGTAAATGGAATGGCCTGGGGGGGTTAAACAGCAACTGGGATGACAGAATGGGGCTGTATCCGTGACGGAACGCTGGCTGTGTGCAGTGAGCAGCACGGTTTTGTGATTGCTGTGGCATTACATTGCTGGTGAGAGGCAGCATTGGATTGTGAATGCTTATCAAGGTGCAGAGCAGCTTTCAAAGGTGGAGCAGGCTCAAGGTATACTGGCCTTTCAGTGGACAGCTGCTAAGTGGTGAGTTGTTCTGAAAATGGGACAGGGTTAGATGGGGATAGAGTCAGTTGTGAGGAACGCCGTAGGGGTTTGTTAGTAACATTTGGTAAGATGGGGTGAGAAATCTTGCTAGGCCTCATGGTGAGAAGCTGTCCAAAAAATCTCAATAAAACTCACACTTAGTTTCTCTATCTGAATGCATCTAATTACAACAGATCAACTGTGAACCCAGCTGGAGAGAAATATGTAAGGTCTAGGAGCCATTATGGATTGGGACCTGAACCTTGAAGGTTACAAGGTACAAAGGAAGGATGGGAAGTTAGGAAAAGATGGAGGGGTGGTTCTGTTAGTTAAAAATGGAAAGAAATGACCTAAATTCAGGAAAACAGCATGTGGACCCAGTACTGTGGGACACTGCTGGTCACAGACTTCCAGACCAAAAAACAACCTTCCACCACCCACCCTCTGTCTTCCACCATCAAGCCAAATTTGAATGCAATTGACAAGCTGTCTATGAATCCCATGTGATCTCAATTTACTAATTAGTCTACCATGCAGAACCTTATCAAAGGCTTTACTACAGTCCATGTAAGCAATGTCTACCACTCTGCCCTTATCAATCTTTTTGGTTACTTCTTCAAAAAATTCAATCAAGTTTGTAAGATATGATTACCCATGCACAAAACCTGAGTATCCTGAATCAGTACTTGCTTCTCCAAATGCATGTATATCCTATCTTCAGAATCTCCTCCAACCTGGCATTGTACAACGAGATAGGATTAATTCATGATCTCATAATGAAAATACCCCTAGCTAGCAGTGATCGTAATGCATTGAATTTTACAAGCAGGTTCAGAAAGTATTTTAAACTAAAATAAGGGCAGTTATGAGGGCGTGAAAGCAGAGCTGGCTAAAGTGAATTAGCAGATTAGTTAGGTTTTAGGACAGGTTAATAGATATGTGATGGTAATTTAAGGAGATATTTCAAAATACAAAGAATACCTACATTCCAACAAATAAGAAAATATCCAAAAGATGGTCCATCATCAATGATTAATTATAAGGTTAAAGGTAATATCAAACAATAAGGCAATGCATATAACTGTGCAAAAACAAGTAGTGGGGTCAGAAGGTTGGGCAGAATACAAAGGAAAGCAAAGATTGATGAAAAAATTAAAAATGAGGGAAAAATGGAAGAGCACAAGAGAAAGCTAGCCAGAAATGTTAATTCAGATAATAAGAGATTCTATAAGGACTTATTAAAGAAGAGTTAACAAAGTGAGCGTTGGTCCTTTAGAAAGTGAGTCTGGAAAATTAATAATGGAAAATAAGGATGTGGCAGCTGAATTGTACAGGTATTTTGCATCTGTCTCCACTACAGAGGGTACAAGTGACATTCTTAAAGCAACTATGAATCAGGAAATGAAAGGGAGCAAGGAATGCAGAGAACCAGAAAAGTGGAACTGAGCAAATTGTTAGGCCTACAGGCTGAGAGTGCATGTGTCCTGATGGATTTCATCCTAGAATCTTAAAAGATGTGACAAATAAGATAGTTGATGTATTAGTTTTAATTTTCCCAAACTGTCTAGATTTCGGGAATGTCCCATTAGATGACAAGATAGCAAATGTAACTCCTTTATTCAAACAAGGAGGGACACAGAATGTGGGCAACTACAGGTCAATTACCATAATATCTGTCATAGGAAAAGTATTAGAAGCTGCTATTAAAAAAAATGATAGCAGGGAACTTAGGTAAGTTCAAAGTAATTAGGCAGAGTCAACATGGCTCTGTGAAAGGGAAATCATGTCCATTGATTGGAGTTAATGGCGTTCTTTGAGGAAATTACATTGTTGTGGATAAAGGAAAGCCAGTGGATGTATCACTTTAATTTCTGGAAGGCATTTGATAAAGTGCCACATGAGAGATTATTGAAGAACATTAACGCTCTTTCTGTGTGTATGTTAACATGGATAAATGATAGGTTGGCTAACAGGCTGCAAGATGTAGTGAGTAATGAGTAGATTACTTACAGTGTGGAAACAGGCCCTTCGGCCCAACTAGTCCACACCAACCCTCAGAAGAGAAACCCACACCCCCCTATATTTACCCCGGACTAATCCACCGAACACTATGGGCAATTTAGCATGGCCAATTCACCTAACCTGCACATCTTTGGACTGTGGGAGGAAACCGGAGCACCCGGAGGAAACCCACGCAGACACGGGGAGAATGTGCAAACTCCACACAGACAGTTGCCCGAGGGAGGGATTGAACCCAGGTCCCTGGCACTGTGCAGCAGCAGTGCTAACCACTGAGCCACCGTGTCCTGGGCCCTCGCCTATTTTCAGTTTATAAAAATAACTTGGATGAAGGGACATAGTTTATTTGCTAACTTTGCTGATTACTCAAAATCGGCAGGAAAATAAGTTGTGAAGATGACTTAAAGAGGCTAGATTAGATTACATTACAATGTGGAAACAGGCCCTTCGGCCCAACAAGTCCACACCGACCCACTGAAGCACAACCCACCCATACCCCTTATCTAACACTACGGGCAATTTAACATGGCCAATTCACCTAACCTGCACATCTTTGGACTGTGGGAGGAGACCCACGCAGACACGGGGAGAACATGCAAACTCCACACAGTCAGTCACCTGAGGCAGGAATTGAACCTGGGTTTCTGGCACTGTGAAGCAGCAGTGCTAACCACTGTGTCACCATGCCGCCTGCTACAAAAAGATAGATAGGTAAAGTGACTGGGCGAATGATTGGTAAGTAGCGTGTGATTTGGAAAATGCGGAATTGTCTATTTTGGCAGGAAGAATAAGCAATAAACATTCTATCTGAATTGTGAAAGCTCCGAGTTGCAGAGAGATCTGGGTGTCCTTGTGAATGAACCACAAAAGGTTAGTTTGCAGGTACAGCAAGTAATGAAGAAGCTACTAAATTGTGATCATTTATAGGGAAGAGAGTCAAATACAAAAATAGGGAGATTATGTTTCAGTTATAAAGGGCATTGGTGAGACCACATTGTGCACAGTATTAGTCACCTTATTTAAGGAATGATGTAAATGTATTGAAAGCAGTTCCGAAAAGGTTGATGTTGTTGTCTTTTGAGGAAAGCTTGGATAAGCTCAGCTAGTATCTTCTACACTGTGCAGTCTTGCTCCCCTAACTTCAGGAGCGATGTAGTTGCATTGGAGGCAATTCAGATTGATTCCAGAGGTGAGGGGTTTGTTTTATGAAGAGAGATTGAGCAGTTTAGGCCGATATTCTCCGAGTTTAGAAGAATGAGGGGAGATTGAATGAAAGTATCTAAAGATGCTAAAGGGACTGACAAAATAAAAGTAGAGAGGACGTTTCCTCATGTGGGTAATCTAGAATGAGAGACCATGGTTCTAGGATAAGGTTAGCAGATTTCAAACAGAGATGAGGAGAAATTGCTTCTCCCAAAGGGTCATTAATCTGTGGAATTCACTCCCACAGTGTGTGATGGATTATGGCACACTGGGTAAATTTCAGGAGGAGGTAGACAGAATTTTAATTAGTAATAAGTTGAAGGGTTAAGGAAAGTGGAGTTGAGTCCAAGATGAGATCAGCTATGATCATATTAAATGGTGGAACAGCTTTGAGGGGCTGAATGGCCTAGTGCTACTCCTAGTTCTTACTTAGTAATGAAGTTTAGAAAAGTAAGTGTTGCCTGAATTGAAGCAAATAAGCTTCTGAGGGATCCACTCAAAGCACACTTGAGGTGAAATCCTTTTTCTCAGATGGTCATGCATCTTTGGAACTCTTCCTCAAGAGCTGCTGGAAGGAGAATCTTTGAATATTTTTGGAGGCAGAGATGAATAGATTCTTGTTAAGGAAGGGAGTAAAATGTTTTCTTGAGTGGGCAGGAATGTAGATTTGAGGAAATATCAGAGCAGCCATAATCTTATTAAATATTGGAACAGGCTTGAGGGGCCAAAAGGCCCATTTAAATCCTCGCTGATCTGTTTGTCTTTCTCTCTGTATCCATCCATCTCACTCCAAGCAGTTCCCTTCCTTTCCTCATCCATTCATTTTACATTAGATTCCATTTTTTCATCCACCCGTTTGCTCTCCATTACTTCCTTCATCCCGTTTATCCTTCCTTTTCAGGTTTTCCTTCATCGACTTCTCCCTCTATTGTCCAACGTTTTGTTTTCCTTCCATTAATTCCTTCTTCACTTCCTCCTTTTTCTCTTACTCCCTTCTTCTTTCTCTTTCCTTTTATTTCTTCGTTTGCCCTTCCTCATGGGAACAAGCATCAAAAGCTTGTGGAGTAAACAAAGCAACTTCTTCAGTAGATCTTGAGCCTAATCTAATTCCTGCCTATTGTAAACTATTTCCAATTACAGTATTCAATGGTTAAATCATCAAATTGTTGCTTCAACTAATGAGACAAAGCCTTAATTACAAGAACAGCCTTAATTAAGTTTATTAAATCTTTTCTGTGTGTGCGGAGGCGGTGAAAGAACTGAGCTTGACATTTCCTCTCTTTGTGTCTTTGATATAGTTTAACAGGGTGCTGTCCTTCTAACAAATGTTTGACAAAGCCTGCAGAGATAATATTTTCACTACTGTTTGTTAGTCTGATAGTTTGTTGTCAGTAAACAACATATCTCAAAAGCTAATTGATGAATTTCAGCAAAATTATTTTACAATGTCTTCTGGTCCAAGGAAGATCTGATTTGTTTTTGATAAATTTGCACATCTGAGTCCAGTATGCGGAATCTTCTAAAGGCTCCATTAACATTGTGAGGGGATGCGGATTAATGTGTTTTTAGAATTTTTGCATTACTTCACACAGAATGTTGTTCATTGTTTTGCAAAGTCGTGTGTTGTTGCAGCTGCTGTAGTGTCACCACTTTATGGTCAAAAGGTGTGGCGCTGGAAAGGCACATTAGGTAACACAGCATCCAAGGAGCAGGACAGTCAATGTTTCAGGCATAAGCCCTTCATCAGTCATTCCTGATGACTTGTAATAACATTGAGTTAACGCTGCATGGTGGATGTGTTTGCTCTGCAGATCCTCTTCATTTGTCAACTTGCATTAATTTGCATGAAGTCCCAGTACACACTAATCTTCACTGTTTCATAATGTCTGAGCAAGTTCTGAGGAAACCTCATTCCTGATAAAAGGCTTTTACTCAAAATATTGATTTCTCCTGCTCCTCAGATGCTGCCTGACCTGCTGTGCTTTTCCAGCACCACACTCTCGACTCTAATCTCCAGCATTTGCAGTCCTCACTTTCGCTCCACTGTTTCACAGTCGAGTAACAGCCCAGACTTAAAATTTTCACCACTGTTTTCAAACTCCTTCATGGCCTCATTCCCCTTTCCTATCACTGTAATCCTCCTCTTTCCTATAACTCTCCCAGATTGCTGCACACCTCCAATTCTGGCTTTTTGCAAATCCCAGGTTGATATCACTCCATTAATGATAGTTGTTCCTTCAGTTGCCAAAGCTAAGCTCTAGAATTTCCTCTTTAAATATCTTTGACTTGCTACCTCATCAGATCATCCATAAACCCAATATGTTTAGCAAGGGACTTTAGCAGGTTCTGAGGATTGGACCCAAAACATTAACTCTGATTTCCTCAGATTACAACAGGATCTTGATCAGATGGGCCAATGGGCTGAGGAGTGGCAGATGGAGTTTAATTGAGATAAATGTGAGATGTTGCATTTTGGGAAAACAAATCTTCACAAGACTTATACACTTAATGGTAAGGTCCTAGGGCGTGTTGCTGAACAAAGAGTCCTTGGAGTGCAGGTTCATAGCTCCTTGAAAGTAGAGTCGCAGGTAGATAGATAATGTTGTTTGACAATTCTTTTGTGAAAATGTTTGGGTGATTTCACATTATCAGAGAGGCTACATTAATGCACGTTCTGGTTGTTGTGAAGCTTTGGCAGCAATGAAACTCTCAGATTGTTCTGTGTTTCCATGTTAAATGCTTTTATTTACATTTAGGGGTTGAAAACCCTCCAGGATTGTTCTGGAATTTCCAGGAATTAAAGTTTAATCTCCAAGACATAGTGACAAACAGACTCAGGAAGATAAATCTTATAAACATATTACATTTCTTCCATTTATTGGAAAAATATTAATTATAGAAACTGTTGTGTTGCAAAAAATTGACTGTTTGACAATCATACATCATCCAATTAGTTACTGAGAAATCTTTTCATTCTCCAATTGGCCGTGAGAGTTTAGGTTTCCATAGGGATGGACATACTGAGCTACCATGGGAATCATGGGAGCAGAGCTCATGGTGAAGGGATGCAGCCAAACAGATGCACTGCAGAAATTCACCAAAGATCCTTAGGCACCACCTTCCAAACCCACGACCACTTCCACCTAGAAGGAAAAGGGCAACAGATACATTGGAACACCTCCACCTTCAAGTTCACCTTCAAGACATTCACCTTCCTGACTTGGAAATATATCAACATTCCTTTACTATTGCTGGGTCAAAGTCCTAGAATTCTCCTCTTAAGGGCATTACAGTCCAATCTACGGCATCTCCTGGTGGACTGCCGTGGTTCAAGGAGGCAGCTCACCACCACCTTCTCAAGATCAACGAGAGAAGGGCAATAAAAAATGTTGGCCAGGCAGCAATGTCTATGTCCCATGCATGAATAAAAAAAAGACTTGTTAGGGTATTTAGCATATCCTTATTCACACCCTCCCTGCCATACATCACATCCTTTTTAGCATTTACAGAGTGGAGATTGACCCTGCACTGAGCAGGAGTCATGCTGAGATTGCACAGGATGTTGGTGAGGCCTCTTCCAGAGTACTGTCTGCTCTTCTGGTCATTCTGCAGGATATTATTAAACTAGAGAAGGTTCAGAAACGATTTAGCAGGATGTTGCTGGGAATGGAAGGTTTGAATTATAAAAATAGGCTGGATAGGCTGGGACTTTTTTTTCACTGGATTGTGGAAAGTTGAGGGGTGACCTTATAGAGATTTAAAAAAATATGAGGGGCATAGATAAGGTAGAAAAGGCATAAATAGCAACAATTTTTTCCATAGACTGGGGAATTCAAAACTAGGGGGCACATTTTTAAGGTGAGAGGTGAAAGTTTTAAAAAGGATATGAAGGGCAACTTTTTTATGTAAAGAGTGGTTCCTGTGTGGAATGAACTGTCAAATAAAGTGGGGATGAAGGTACAGTTAGTGTTTAAAAAACATTTGGATAAAAACATGAATAGGAAAGGTTTGGAGAGATATGGGCCAAATGCAGGCAGGTGGGACTAGTGTAGTTTGGAAACATGGTTGGCTGGCCTTGTTGGGCTGTGGGCTCTGATTCCGTGCTGTATGACGGTATGACTCTGTCTATGTGGCTTGCATTCATTCCTCCATTAGTCCTTTGAGGGGCAGCTTAAGAAGGATGTTGACCTGATTGTCTAAACAAGTGAACTGACCTCCTACACGAAAACAGAGAGCAACAAAAGCAACTTCCTGCTGCTGTCCATACTAAAGGACAAAACCTAACTCATTTGTATGCTGTTTCCCTGTTCAACATTTTAAAGCATCTCTCAATATTTTAATCCATCCATTAAATATAAATTCATTGGAGGTTTTATGTAAGTTTCCGTGGGTGGAATCTTATAGGGTGCTGAGCTCCTGGATTAGAGCGTGCTGTATCTCAGGGCCTTTTCTCTTATCACTGGCTGACCTAGCACCTACCTACACACGCACAGCATCCAGGTCTTTGCCTTGCCTATTAGCAGGTTGGTGCATCAGCCACAGCCAGAGGCTATCAATACTGCAATATTGATGTCCTCTTTCACACAGACCCATAGACAGACTGCATCTCAGTTGCAGTCTGCCTGGGGGCAGAGGGAGACAACGTGCGGTACGGCACAGACCTAGCCGTTAATCCAACACCCCTAGGATGTGCTGGATGCCAACGCGGCAGACAGAGTGCACGTTTATTCAACCAAATGGCCATGGGATCAGTCCTCAGTGCACTCATAGGGAGGGAGGGGAGAGTGGAGGGGTTGGAAAGGGGGTCCTAGTACAGGCACTTTGCACACACAGTCTAGGGCAGGGGCTTTATCATGCTCAGTTCCACTTGGGACACTCACCAACTGCAGCCCAGGACCTATTCAGTGGTCAGACTGGTAAGGTCCAGCACAGGCAGTCAGAGAAATCATTACTGCCAGTCAGAAGAGCTGGACAATCATGTCTAAGGGCTGCTTGACATTAATGATAGAGCTTTTAGTAATTTAATGCAGTTCATGAATCATGAATCTGCTGTTCCTTTAGACCCAGGGAAACAAATTAAGTATATGGATGGTCTCGAGCCAGTGGTTGTTTTGAACTCCAACCTGCACTAAAAGAGTAAGCTGGAACTCATTAAATTTTAAATTGACCCCAGCCTCAGCAGTTTTTTGGGAGACACTGTTCCAGGTTCCACTCTCTGCTTCTTTACATCAGTTTCGAATGGCCTGGCCTTGACCTTGAAATGAGGTTCGAGACTGAACCATGCAGATCCAAGGTGATCTCAGTCAATCACAACTGAAGTGTTGCATTAGGCCTCAGACTAGCTGGAGCACAGCGAGAAGTTAATTGGGGTATTATGATGTGATCCAGATGCTGGGAATTGGTTAGCTCAGTTGGTCAGGAAGGTGCTTAATAACACGAAGAGTGTGCATTCTGACTGACCTTGGTGTTGGCATTTGCTTAATCTCCTTGCCCCTTGCTTCCTGGGGCAACTAAGAGCAATTGTTGTAACAATGAGGACATGACATGGAGAGAGATACAGGTCCAACTAGGAAAAGGAACAGGTATGCATCTACATTACAGGATGAACGGTGTTGTCTCACAGATAAATAATATATTGGCAATCATAACCTATGAACGTACAAACAAACATGCAAATTAGAGACCACTCAGCCCCTTTAACCTGCTCTGTCATTCAAGATCATCATGGCTGATATGATTACTCCACATTCTGTGGAATCTGATGATCTTGCTTCTCTCATGTGGGCGGCACGGTGGCACAGTGGTTAGCACTGCTGCCTCACAGCGCCAGAGACCCGGGTTCAATTCCCGCCTCAGGCAACTGACTGTCTGGAGTTTGCACGTTCTCCCCCTGTCTGTGTGGGTTTCCTCCGGGTGCTCCGGTTTCCTCCCACACTCCAAAGATGTGCAGGTCAGGTGAATTGGCCATGCTAAATTGCCCGTAGTGTTAGGTTAGGGGTATGGGTGGGTTGCGCTTCGGTGGGTCGGTGTGGACTTGTTGGGCTGAAGGGCCTGTTTCCACACTGAAATGTAATCTAATCTAATCTAAAATCTAAAACCAATCTATCCAGGGGAGGACCAGGGCAACCATGGCTGGCAAGGGAAGTCAGGGACAGCATAAAAGAAAAAGAAAAAGCATACAATGTGGGGAAGATTAATGGGAAGACAGAGATTTAGGAAGTCAATAAAAACCAGCAGAGGATAACTAAAAAAAAATCAATGGGGTGGGGATGTTATTGGGAGGGGGAAGGTAAAATGTGTGGGTAGGCTAGCTAGCAGTATAAAAGATGAGTTGTTTTAGATATATAAATGGGGAGAGAGAGCGAGGCAAGAATGGACATTGGATTACTGGAAAATATGACCGGAAACATAGTAATGGGGAACAAAGAAATGCTGGAAGAACTGAATCAGTACTTTGTATCAGTTTTCACAGTGGAAGATCCCGGCAACATCCCAGAACTTCAAGAGAGTCAGGGGTAGAGGTGACTTAGTGGTTAGCACTGCTGCCTCACAGCACCAGGGTCCCAGGTTTGATTCCAGCCTCTGGTGACTGTCTGTGTGGAGTTGGCACATTCTCCCTTTGTCTGCAAGGGTTTCCTCCGGGTGCTCCGGTTTCCTCCCACAGTCCAAGGATGTGCAGGTCAGGTGAATTGGCCATGCTAAATTGCCCATAGTGTTAGATGCATCATTAAGAGGGAAATGGGTCTGGGTGGGTTACTCTTTGGAGGGTCTGTGTGGACTGGTTGGGCCAAAGGGCCTGTTTCCACACTGTAGGGAATCTAATCTAATCCCAGACCTTCAAGAGAGTCAGGGGTAGAGATGCGCGTAGAGGCTTCACTCAGGAGGTGCTGAGGAGCTGAAAGTTCTGAAGTTTGATAAATAACCTGGACCAGATGGACTACAGCTCAGAGTTCTGAAGGAGCTAGCTGAGGTGATTGTAGAGGCATCGATGGTGATCTTTCAGAAATCACTAGAGTCAGGGAAGGTTCCAGAGGACTGGAAATTGGCTCATGTAATATCCCTATTTAAGAAGGGAGAGAGGCAGAAGACAGGAGACTAAAGGCTGGTTAACCTGACCTCAGTCATTGGTAAGATTTTAAAGTGTATTATTGAGGATGAGATTGCGAAGTACTTGCAAGTGCTTAGTGAAATAGGGCTGAGTCAACATGGCTTCATCAAGGCAAGGTCATGTCTGACAAATCCGTTAGAATTATTTGAGGAGGCAAATTAGGCAAAGGAAAGGCAGTAAACATGATCTGTTTGGATTTTCAGAAAGACTTTGACAGAATGCCACACAGGAAGCTGCTAAACAAGCTCAGAACACATGATATTAGGGGCAAGAAATGGCATGGATAATGGATTGGCTGATTGGCAGAAGGCAGAGAATCGGGATGAAGGGGCCTTTTTCAGGATGGCAACTGGCGACTGGTGCAGTTCCACAGGGGTCAGTGTTGGGTACGCAACTATTCATGTCATACGTTAATGATCTGGATGGAGGAATTGAGAGCATTGTTGCTAATTTTGCAGATGATGCAAAGATAGGTGGAGGGTCAGATCTTGGTGGGAGAATAGGATAGACTGCAGAAGGACTTGGACAGGCTAGGAGAGTGGGTAAAGATATGACAGATGTAATACAATATGGGAAAGTGTGAGTTTATGCACTTTTGTTGGAAGAATAGAGATGTCAACTATTTTCTAACTGGGGAAAGGCTTTAGAAATCTAAAGCACAAAGGGACCTAGAAGTCCTAGTTCAGGATTTCTTAAGGTTAACATGCAGGCTCAGTCAGCAGTTAACGAAGATAAGTGCGATGTTAGCTTTCATTTCAAGAGGGCTAGAATACAAGAGCAGAGATGTACTACTGAGGCTGTATAAGGTTCTGGTCAGACTGTATTTGGAATATTGTGAGCAATTTTGGGCCCTGTATCTAAAGAAGGATGTACTGACATTGGAGGGGGTACAGAGGAGGTTTACAAGAATGATCCTGGGGATGAAGGCCTTGTCTGTAGGTTGAAGGATTCTGGATCTCAGTGGAGTTTAGAAGGATGAGGGGGGGGATTCTCATTGAAACTTACAGAATACTGAGAGGCCTGGATAGAGTGGACATGGTGAAGATGTTTCCATTAGTAGGAGAGATTATGAGTGAAGGAACAACCTTTTAGAGCTGAGATGGGATGGAATTTCTTCAGCCAAAGGGTTGTGAACCTGTGGAACTAATTGCTCCAGAAGGCCATGGAGACCAAGTCATTGAGTGTACTGAAGACAACGATAGATTCTTGACTAATAAGGGGATCAAGGATTACGGGAAGAAGGTGGGAGAATGGAGTTGAGAAATACCCCAGCCATGATCGAATGTTGGGGCAGACTTGATGGTTCAAATGGCCTAATTCTGCTCCCATATCTTATGGTTTACCTCTGCTTTAAAAATAATCCAGTCTACTTCTATTGGCCTTTGAGGAAGAGAGTTAGTTTCTCTGTGAGAAAAAAGTTCTACTCATCTCTGTCTTAAATGGGAAATCACTTAATTTCAAACAGTGACACCCTTGCCTAGTTCTAGATTCTCCCATAAGAGGAAACATCCTCTCCACTTCCACTCTGTCAAAACCCCTCAGGATCTTACATGATTTAATCAAATCGCAACTTTCTCTTCTCAGTTTGAGCAGATAAATGCCTCTCTCATCCAACCTTTCTTTATAAGACAACATGTACATGATAATCCAGTAAACTTTCTCTCCAATGCATTTGCACAATTGAAGAAGGTGATCAATATTGTACACAGTACTCCAGATGTGGTCTCTCCAGTGTACTGTGTAACTGAAGCATAACCTACCGACTTTTGTTTTCAAATTCCCTCAGAATAAACAAGTATATTCTATTTGCTTTCCTAATTATCTGCAGCATTTACATTTTAAGTTGTTGAGATTCAAGCCTGACAGTACCCAGATCATCCTGAAACACTATTTAGATAATAAACTTTCTCTTGTTCTTCCTACGAATTGGGCAATTTCACATTTTCTCACATTACGCTCCATTTACCAAATCTTTGCCTGCTCAATTGTCCTCTTCCCAATGTACCTTTGTGTCATTAGTAAATATAGCAGACATAATTCATTGAATTTATTTATATAAATTGTATAACGTTGAGCCCCCAACTTTGATCCTTGTGGCACACCACTCGTTACATCTTGCCAACTGGAAAATGACCTATTTATCCCTATTCTGTTTCCTGTTAGCGAGCAAATCTCTTAGTCCTCTCATGAAGTTTTAATGTTGACAATTTCCTTTCCTGTGACCCTTTATCAAATGCTTTCTGGCAATCAAATTATAGTACATCCATCCTTTGTCCTATATTTATAGCAGATGTTACCTAGACATAGAACATAGAACAGTATAGCACATCCACAGATACTGCAGCCCAAATTGACTATGCTGACAGGCTGTTCTGTATTCTAAATTAATCCCATCTGCCTGTATATGGTCTGTATCCCTCTATTGTCTGCCTGCTCATGTTTCTGTCTAAATGCCTCTTGAATGTTGCTATTGTTTCTGTTCCCATCATTTCCTCTGGCAGTGTGTTCCAGGCATCTACTTCCTTCTGTGTAAAAATATTTTCTTGCACATCTCCGTTAAACTTTCCCCATCTCAGGTTAATCCTGTGCTCCCTAGTATTTGACATTTCCACTCTGGGAAAGATACTCTGACTATCTAACCTCAAAGAACTTCAATAACTTGGTTAAACAGAAATCCCCTTTCATAAAACAATGATGACTTTGTCTTGAATTTTACTTAGTGCCTGGCTGCAGCATTTTTAATAATAGCTTCTAACACCTCTCGTTGGCCAGATGTCAAACTAACCAACTTGTGGTTTCCTGTGTTCTGTCTCTATCCCTTTTGATTAAAGGACTCATATTCATTATCTTCCCTTCTAACAGAATCTTCCCTGACTGAAGGGAATTTTGGAAAATTAGAACCAGTGGATTGACTCTTCACTAGCCGATCCTTGGTGAAGTCCATCAGGACCTTGTCACCTGTCAGTACTTGCCTCAAACAATTTACTCAGTACCAGCACCCTGCTGTTAGTAAAGTTTCTGAAGTTGTTCCCTCCCTTCTATTTTCTAATTTACAGCCCCTTTCGAGATGTTGCTTGCACTCTGTATCGTGAAGACTGATGCAAGACATCTGTTCAATCCATCTCCTTATTTCCCATGATTAGTTCTCAGGTTCTCTTTCTATAGGATTGATGCTCACTTTGTTAACTTTTCCCTTTTAAAATATCTACAGAAACTCTTGCAATCAAATGGTTGGCTGTAATTCAGTCATGCAGACACTTGCAACCGCTGGCATTCATGAATTAGATACACATTGCCTTTACCAACTGTGCCAGGCCATCTAGGGTTTCCTTTAATGAGACAAGTCACACTGAGGTGCAGTCTGTATGAAGGTCTGCTTTGATGCTTGAGTTATTTGTAGGAGCAGCCAAGAGGAATAGTGTTTTATTAATATTAATTTGATTTAACTTTACTCTTAAGCATGGAGAGGCTGTTGATATTGCAAGGGTTCCCAAGGGACTGCAGTGCACAAAGCATCAAAGGAAATGACTTGAATACAAATTGCACAAATCACCAGTTAATCCTCGATTACTTTGACAGTGCAGTCAGCAATTGTTTCTTACTTGATTATTTATTTTTATTCCCCCATTTGTTGTGGGTGTTGCTGAAGGCCAGCATTTATTACCCATCCTTAATTGTCCTTAACTGAATGACTTGGTCAAGGTAAAAACAATGACTGCAGATGCTGAAAACCAAATACTGGATTAGTGGTGCTGGAAGAGCACAGCAGTTCAGGCAGCATCCAACGAGCAGCGAAATCGACGTTTCGGGCAAAAGCCCTTCATCAGGAATAAGGGCTTTTGCCCGAAATGTCAATTTCGCTGCTCGTTGGATGCTGCCTGAACTGCTGTGCTCTTCCAGCACCACTAATCCAGTGAATGACTTGGTCAGGCCATTTCAAGGGGAATTTAAGAGTTACCCACTTTGCTGTGTGTCCAGATCACACACAGACTAGATGTGCACATTAATGAAACAGATGGGTTTTCACAATTGATTACAGATTATGTTACTGTGACTAGCTTTGCAATTCCAAGTTTATTAACTTGATTTAAACTTTACCAGATATAAAGGATTTGAACCTGTGTCCCCAAAGCATTAACTTACTTCTCTAGATAACCCAATATTACCACTAGGCCACATTTCAACTCAAAACACACTAATAGCTGACAATCACATTTCTTACTAAAGTTTGTAACAATGAAGACAGTGATCAAAGCAAAGACAGTCTGCTCCAAAAGATCTCCCTCATGAACTAATCTGATTGTAGTGGGTAAACAATTCATTACCTCCTTGGCTGATTTTCATTTCACTTGTCAATTAGCTTAATATCAAACTCTGGATATATGCAAAGTTGCATCAAATATTCAGCACTCAGGTAAAGGTTAGAATTAATTTCAATGATTTAAAATTGCTCTACTCTCTGAAGGAAATGGGAAGCCTTGCTGCAGCCTAACACTAAGTTTCATAGCATGACACTGTAGAAACAAGCCATTCAGCTCATCTTTAAGAGAGCTACCCAATCAGTTCCACTCCCTAGGTCTTTCTCCACAAACTTTAAAATTTTCTTATCTTCAGATGTTTGTGTACATTTTCATTGGAAGTGTTGTACCATATAATAGCTTTGAAGAGATTAATGTTCAAGTTATGTTGGCTTCACCCAGTCTACTGATGTCACATGTAGTATGGGGATAAAGAATTCCATTGTGAGTTTTGGAGGGAGCAGATAAATCTACCAGCCCCCTAAGGTCCTAGTAATTATGCCTGACCAAATATAGTTGTTGCTGTCTGAAATAAGCCTTCTTGTTACTTCACAACTCTCCCTCTTCAGTAGATGCTCCAATATATTGTCTCTGGCTGGTCACAGGATAAGCCCAATACAAAGGAAGTTATAAGCCAGTGAGCCTTAAATCAGTGGCAGGAAACTTCTTGGAGAAGTTTCTTAGGGGCAGGATTTAGACTTATTCAGAAATTAATGGACTTATTAGGGATAGTCAGCCCGGCATTGTACAGGGGAGGTTTTGTCTCAAAAATTTGTGTTTTTTAAGGGACAAAGATGAATGATGAGGGTAGGGTAGTGGATGTTATCCACATAGGCTTAACATAAGAGCATTTGACAAGGTCCCTCATGAGAATCTTGTCCAGAAGACTAAGTTACATGGGATCTATGGTGAGTTGGTAAGTTGGATGCAAACTGGGCTTGATCATAGAAAACAGACTGTTGTTGTGGAGGGGTGTTTCTCTGACTGAAGCTCTGTGACCATTGATGTTCTGCAAGGATCAGTGTTTGGACCTCTGTTGTTTATAATATATATATTGATGATTTGGATGAAAATGGAAGTGGTCTGATTAGTAAGTTTGCAGGCAAGACAAAAGTTGGTGGAGTTGAGGATAGTGAGGAAGGTTGTCAGAGGATCCAGCAGGATATAGATCAGTTGGAAAGTTGGGCAGAAAAATGACAAATGGAGTTTAATCTATACAAGTATGAGGTGATGCATTTTGGGAGGTCAAATGTAAGAGGGAAGTACAGTATACAGTAAGTGGCAGGACACTTAGGAGCATTGATATAAAGAGGGATTTTGAGGCATAGGTCCATAGCTCCCTAAAGAACCAACACAACTGGATAAGGTTATAAAGAAGGCATATGATATGACATCCTTGCCTTCGTTAGTCAGGGTATTGAGTATAAAAGTTGGCAAGTCATGTTGCAGCTATATAAAACTTTAATTAGGCCACATTTGGGTTACTGTGTGCAGTTCTGGTTCCCACGCTAGAGAAAGGATGTGGAAGCTTTGAGGAGGGTGCAAAAGAGGTTTATCAGGATGCTGTCTGGATTGGAATGTATTAGCTATAAGGGGAAGTTGCACAAACTTTGATTATTTTTGCGAGAGCTTCAGAAGCTTTTGGGTAACTTAGTAGAAGTGTATAAAATTATGAGAGGTTTTGTTATGATGGATAGTCAAAGTATTTTTCCCAGAGTGGAAATGTCAAATACTAGGGGGCATAGGTTTAAGGTTTAAAGTTTAAAGGAGATATGTGAAGACAGTTTTTTCCACAGAGGGTAGTAGGTGCCTGGAACACACTGCTGGAGAGATGGTAGAAGCAGATATGATAGCAAAGTTTAAGAGGCATTTAGATAGACATAGTCAGGGAGTAGAGGGATATAGACCATGTGCAAGCAGATGGGGTTCGTTTATTCATTGGCAAGATGGCCAGCACAGGCATGGTGGGCCAAAGGGCCTGTTCCTGTGTTGTACTGTTTTATGTTCTAAGTTCTATGAAGATTGGTTAGAGTGTTGCACCTCAAACAATCCTTACCTAATACCATATACTTGTAGAGGTGGCAAATATCACAAGGTGCCAGCAGTAGTCATCTGGGAAAATAACATAGAAAGCACAGGCTTAGAAATGTTGGGTATCTCATTGTGCTGGGGAGGTATTGGCATTGTGGCAATGTCATGGGAGCTGCTATCGAGTTGGCTCAGAGTAAGGGTTTAGGGATGTGGGTTCAAATCATCTCGTGGAATTTAACATTCAATGAATATGTATGGAGTATAATGTTAGTCTCACTAATGGAGCTATAAAACTACTATTGATTGTGATACAAACTGATCTGGTTCACTAATGTCCTTAAGGGAAGGAAATGTACTGTCTTTGTCTGTCTGTTAACAATGTTAACTCTTAATTGCCCTCTGAAAAGACTTAGGAAGCTTCTCAGTCCAAGGGCATCAAAAGCTGCGCTTTGGCAGTGTCATCCACATCCCATGCAAGAATAGGGACCAAATAAATAAGGTGACTATGGAGCAAATATGGATATCGGCCAATTGCAGGCAAATGGGACAATTTTAGTTTGGGAAACTTGGTCAGCATGGGTGAGTTGGACAAATGGCCTGTTTCCATGCTGTACGACTCTAAAAATGCTTCAAATGAGCAAAGCCAGGTCACCAGTAATTGGACAGCTGTAATAAAGTACAGCATGTTTCTGCTGCCTTCAGTTTATTGCTAGGTTTCTTTCATATAGGAGGAAGATGGATTTGAATTCCAGATAGAAAAGTCAGAACAGGTGATTCAACCCTCCCAAACTTTTCTGCCACTCAGTGAGATCACAGGTGATCTATATCTTGTCACTGCTCACTACCTGTAGCTCCAAATCCATGAATACGCTTGACTAAAGCTACCAGTCCCAGACTTACAAATACTAATTGAGCTAGTATTTACTTTGTTTTGAAGGACAAAACTCCACAGTCTTACTGCCCTTTATATAAAGAAGTGTTTCCTAACTTCTCTCTTTAATCCTTGATTTCACAATCTATGCCATTTCCATCATCCACAGTGTAGGTTCAACACTTCAAAACCAGCAATCCCAGGAATGGGATGGTGCTGGATTTTGGAACTTCTCAGATTTTGGATTGAGTGGATTGACCAATCAGTAGTTCAGGTCAGAAAGGGTCAAGGGATGCATAGAACACTGTGATTTACAGACAATTAAGCAGTGAGGTGAATGACTATTTGAGTGTTGTGTGGAGTTAATTCAGTGCTTAGCTGAATTCCCCAGATAAAATTTTTTTGAAAATTTTACTCAATTACATCGGTGCACAGTGCCTTCTAAAAATGTCTGGTTTTCAGTTGGTTCCAATTTTTGGCCAGCAAGGTTTGAGACAGCATTTTGATTTTGATTTTGTATTTTTTTCAGTGCCTTTGTTTTGATGTTAAAGGGATGTCCCCTTTTCCTAGACTCGCTCACAGTGCAAGAGACTACTCTCTATCAGATTCACAAATTTCTTTCAAACTATGTAGAGCTGCATGCAGGTCATACATGTAGAAACAGGCCATTCTGCCCATCGAGTCCACACTACCCCTCCAAAGAGCATCCCACCTCAACTCATTCAGTCCCTCTAACTGTACATTTCCCACAGCTAATCCACCTAGCCTGCACATCATGGTCAATATAACCTGACCAATTCACCTAATCTACACATCTTTGGATTGTGGGAGGAAACCTGCACAGACACAGCTAGAATGTGCAAACACCACACAAACCGTCACCCGAGGCTGGAATTGAGCCTGGGTCCCTGGCACTGTGAGGCAGTAGGGCTAACCACTGAGCCACCATGCTGTCCTTTGGCACAACACCCAAGAACTGAATGTTCCCCTCCTGCTTCAATGATTTCCTGTTTGATACAGAGCTATTATCTGAAACTCTTGGGTAATGGTTATTTTGCAGGCACCAGATGTGATGAAGCCATTGTTCAACTGTCTCTGTTGTACTTGATGTTTATGTTGCCAACACATTCTGTAAATAAAGATTTGCTGATAGTAAATATAGAACAGCAGCAAGGCTGATGCTTTGATTCCTCATTTTTGTAAAATCTTGATGTGTATTTTGTGATGACCAAAGTCTGGAGGATAATGGTGACAAAAGGAAATATTTTTAAAATATTACCCCCACATGCACACTGGTTACTGCCACAACAACTGAAGAATGCAATTTCTCCTCTGTTAGTTTGACAAAGAAGTGTGTCTGAAGCACTCTAGAGACAGTGGCAAGTGGGAACGGAAATCATACAGCAACTATTCTTTATTTGACAGCACAGAAGGTTGAAGGGAGATTGAACAGAGGTGTTCAAATTCATTGGAGATTTTGACAGAGTAAATAACAGGAAACTGTTTCCAATGGGAGAGAGCTCAGGATCCAAAGGACATGGATTGAAGATAATTAGCAAATAGAGCTGGGATGTAAAATACATTTTTTTATTCAAAATGTCATGATGGTCTGGAATGCGTCACCTGAAAGGATTGAAAAATGTCTTATAGTAAGTTTCAAAAGGGAATGAGATAATTATTTGAAGGAGAAAAATTCACAGGGCTATGAGGAAAGTGCAGGATAGTTGGGGAGGGTTCTTTTGAAGAACTGTTACAGATACAATGGGCTGAATGGCCTCTGACTGTGATGCATAAATAATGATTCAATGATTTAATTGGAACGATCTGATAG
Organism: Chiloscyllium punctatum; assembly: GCF_047496795.1. Taxonomy (NCBI): domain Eukaryota; kingdom Metazoa; phylum Chordata; class Chondrichthyes; order Orectolobiformes; family Hemiscylliidae; genus Chiloscyllium; species Chiloscyllium punctatum. Next base: position 7,440,637 of record NC_092780.1, on the reverse strand, counting down.
TAGATACTTTTTTGCACTAAATTTCACATTGATACACTTCTGGCATCACTTAATTTAAATTCTTATTTTAAGATTAACCTGGAATAGATAATGGATTGTCCAGATAAAACTTTCATTTTTCCTAAGCCCACACACACATTTCCCATCTCCAACTCCTCAATTAAATATACAATAATCAGCAGATCTCAATGCAGCTCCGGTTAGGAGCTGAGTAAATTGCACTTGTGAAAACACTCCAAGCATAAAGCTAACAAAGACCAGACTTTGGAATGAGATTGTGGTTAGGAGTTGAATCTTGTATTGAGGACAGAGGCAGCTGGGATGGTAAATGCTACCTTAAATGGATTCTTCAAAAGTCAATGATCAAATCCCAAATCAAAATCTGGAAACTTCTATTGGGTGATGCTCAAGCACTGAACCTTGATATCTTAATGCACAGCTTTGTGGGGCTGCAGACTCCATTCTCCATGAGATCTCTGTACTCCTCCCATCCTCTCCTGTTGTGTAACCTCCAATTTCTTTTGCTGTACCATTTGGGGTCTCCCTTAAGGAAGACTCTCCCTGAAGCTCTCTCCCCTCTCCATCTTCCCTCAGTGAAGTTGCTCCTTAAAATCTACCTCTTCGAATAGGCTTTTGATTCTCTTCATCTAAGTGCTCCTTATGTTCCTTATATTAAATATTGTGTGATAACATTGCTGTGAAGAGTCTTGGAATGTTTTTGCTCTGTTCAATGTTTGCAGAAATGCAAGCTTGTCTTGCTTAACTGCCGCCTTGAGCTGCTTTGTGATTATTGTGGTACATTTGATTGTGGGATGGGAGAAGGTGCTGAATGAACTTGGGAGCTTGGGTCATTGGGAAAAACAAAGCTTTACTTGGACATTCCCTGCCATCAAGGGTGAAAGTGGGCATTGCAGAAGCTGGAGATTAGAGTCAAGATTAGAGTGGTACTGGAAAATCACAGCAGGTCAGGCAGCATCCGAGAAGCAGGAAAATTGACGCTCCGGGCAAAAGCCCTTCATCAGGAATGTGGTAAATCTTCAGGGTCTGATTGTGACCCCACTACTTTGGCCGCATGGATTATGGAGTTACACGTACAAGGGTAAGACTGCAAAAATTCAGTAAGTTTACCAAAAAAACTGCTTTGTAAGAAAGTGGAAAATGTAGCAACAGCTTGTGTCATGCTATCACCCCACATTTTGTTGAATGCAATAGCTGGGAAGAGGACATGGGATAGGTTGGTTTGATCATATTTTGGTTCCTATCTGCACCTTCATTTTTTGTGCACATTTCGGAACTCGGGACCTCATTCCACCTGAAATATGAGTAAGAAATAAAATCATTTACACTGATACAACACCTTTTGCAGCCTGAAGTAATCCTGAATTCTTTCACTGTCAATAAAGTACTTTTAAGTGTTGCCCCTGTCATTATGTAGGAAACATGACAGCCAATGTACGCACAGAAAGCTCCAAAAACAGGAATGAGATTAATGACTAGATAATCTGTGGATACTGATGTTAATTAAAGGATAAATATTGGCCCAGTACACCAGGGCAAAGGAATTTTTCTGCAAAATGCGATAGCTTAAGTTCACCTGATGTTTTATACCTCATGTGAAAGCTAGTATCTGCAACAATGTAGAACTCCCTCAATATGAATTGGAGTAGGGTGGTGCTTTTGTAACATCACAATGCCTGGGAAAGGTTGCAAGGAGTCCTGTCATTTTTAATCACATCTCCCACCTTGCCTTCATTTGAAGGGGTTGCCAGTAAACCTTCCTGATTGAAGTTAAAAATCACACACCACCAGGTTCTGGTCCAACAAGTTTATTAGGAAGTACTAGCTTTCAAAGTGCTGCTCCAAAGTGGCTGTGGAGCATAAGATCATAAGACACAGAATTTATGACAAAAGATTACAGTGTCATGCAACAATTCTGGTCTCCTTCCTGTTGGAAAGATGTTGTTAAACTTGAAAGGGTTCAAAGAAGATTTGCAAGGATGTTGCCAGGATAGAAGGGTTTGAGCTATAGGGAGAGCTGAATAGGTTGGGGCTGTTTTCCCTGGAGCATCGGAGGCTGAGGGGTGACCTCATAGAGGTTTACAAAATCATGAGGGGCATGGATAGGGTAAATAGGCAAAGTCTTTTCCCTGGGGTCGGGAGGGCATAGGTTTAGAGTGAGAGAAGAAAGATATAAAAGAGACCTAAAGGGCAACTTTTTCACGTTGAATGTGTATAGCCTGAGCTGCCAGAGGAAATGGTGGAGGCTGGTACAATTGTAACATTTAAGAGGCATTCGGATGGGTATATGAATAGGAAGGGTTTGGAGGGATATGGGCCGGGTGCTGGCAGGTGGGACTAGATTGGATTGGGATATCTGGTCGGCATGGACGGGTTGGACTGATGGGTCTGATTCCATGCTGTACATCTTTCTATGAACTGAAATGATATATTGAACAAACCTGAATTGTTGTTAAGTCTTTCACCTTTTAGAATGGGTTTACAGGTTTCAGTTCATTAATATGTAAATCACAGAGCTTCTTTTAAGTCACCTTCTTGAGATAACTTAAGGTTTTATAAAAAAAGGTGACATTTCAGCTCAGACATTGCATTAAAGATGTGAGGTTAGAGTCTGTCTGTATCCCAGACAGGTAAAAACAATGACTGCAGATGCTGAAAACCAGATTCTGGATTAGTGGTGCTGGAAGAGCACAGCAGTTCAGGCAGCATCCAAGTAGCTTCGAAATCGACGTTTCGGGCAAAAGCCCTTCATCAGGAATAAAGGCAGTGAGCCTGAAGCGTGGAGAGATCAGGCAGAGATACAGACAGACTCTAACCTCACACCTTTAATGCATTGTCTCAGCTGAGGCGTCACCTTTTTATATAAAACCTTAAGTTATCTTGAGAAGGTGACTTAAAAGAAGCTTCGTGATTTACATATTAATTAAACAAAACCTGCAACCCATTCTTAAAGGTGAAAGACCTAACAGCAATCTAAGTTTGTTCAATATATCATTTAAGTTGCATGACACTGTAATCTTTTGCTATAAATTCTGTGTCTTATGGTCTTAACCATCTGATGAAGGACTGGTGCTCCCAAAGATAGTGCTTCCAAATAAACCTGTTGGACTATAACCTGGTATTGTGTGATTTTTAACCTTGTCCACCCCTGTCCAACACCGGCTCCTCTACATCATTCCTGATTGAAGACAGGGTGGTTTGGAGCTGCAGTTCAATGTTGACCTAATCCAGTAATCAGAGAAAGAGACTCATGAAAGATAAGTGAAATGTCAACGAGATAGGATCAGGCTTCTACAAGAGCTGCCAAATCTCAGCGAACTTTGCAAGTACATTAACGTCATTTGCTGGTCTAGTTTCAAAATCCTGACCTTTTGGTTGACAATCAACAGTTTCAGCAATGTTGCTAACTCTACTCCAAATACATGTATAGGATGATGTATAGTTATAGTAACCCAGTGTCAAACATGATGCAAAACTACTACACCATCTGGCTTCTATTCTGGTTCATACTCTAAGGTTGCAGTGAACTTTATAACAATCAGTCTGACTAGAATTCACAGTTTGACTTGAACTGCCAGAATGATCTTGCCATTTGCTAAGTCCTTCATCAGTCAATCTGATTAGATCACTGGATGACCTAAATTCTAAAGTGATATTTTGAAATTTTTTGGTAAATCTTCGAACCTAGCTTCCCGTGGTATCTTTCAGTATCCTGACTTATTTAAAATACCAATATTTCACGGGTAAATGGACTTGCAAAATAAACATTAGAATTACTGCAAAATATGATGAATCAGGAACTCCAAAAAATTACCTGTGTGATTCCTTTGGGATCAGAGATATAGTTGTGGGGTAACTGGACATCTGTACTCTGCTGTACACTGGTCACAAAAGGCCCCTATCCTTTACTGAAAAATAATCTTCCTGGGAAATGAAACAAGAAGAACTCTCAACAAAACAGTTTCTCAGACAGGATGCACAGATGAAAACGTCACTGTAGACCATCGCAGTGCACAAGTGTGTCATTGTAGATTATTATCAGTTGAACAATACTGGAAGCACAAAATAAAAGAGGAAAGCACTAATGTTGAGCCTTTCAGGAGCATGGGATGTCCCAAAGCACTTAACAGCCAATGAGGTAATGTTAGAAATGTGGTGGTCAACATTTATACAATAAGATCCTGTAAACAAGAATGGAATGGTCATTAAATGATCTCTTTGTAGTTGTTAGCCGAGATGTAAATATCACCCAGAACACCAGGATAGTAGCTCCTCTACTGTTCATGGAAGCAGTGCCATGGGACCTTTTATATGAACCTCAGAGCACAGACAGGATTTGGTTTTCACACATTCAAAGAATGGCACCATTATCAGCACGGCATTCCCACTCAGCACTGAACTGGGAGGGTTAGTCTGGATTTAGTGACATTTTGTGCGATTTCAAACCCACCAGCTCCTGGAAGGAGTTACTAAAAGAGCCACTTTGAGGCTTTACAAGATGTGGAGAGGAGTCAATACAAAGACTGTTTAAACAGGAATCCCATTGCAGTAAGTCCAGATGGAACATATGGGCAAGCATTAAAAATTTCACAAGTCAGGAGAAGTGGGTGAAAATTCACTTTTGGGTGATGGTGCGTATAAAATGATCAGATTCCTATTATAGGCAGCATCTGATATTTAATTCCATCAATTACAAAAGAGCTGGATATCAGGAGATATCTATATGACATATGACTGATCCAATACTATTATCAGAGTCACCAGGTTCTTTATACTGAAGCTCACTGGCAAAAGATATCCATTCATACAGTCAGTCAATAGAAGGCAATTGTTACAGACAGATTCTCTCCTCAATCCCCCCTTTTCTTTAAAGCAAATAATTGAAAAATACCTAAGTTGTGTGAGGCTCAAAATAGCTCCCAGAGTTTGTATACATCACAAACACAAACTCGAATGGCTCAAAAGTCCTGGACACCAAAACAAATGAATGCTTAAAATGTGGAGAGTTTTATCTTTATTTTCGACAGAGGTTTATCGAGTGGAAACATCAATGTTTCTCTCATTAATAATTGACTGTCTTCAGGGGACATCTGTTCAGAACTGTCATGTGTAAAGGAGGGGGAGGGAGATGGAGAGTAATGGCTCCTTATAACAAACACATTGATTTTTAAATTATCACAAAGGTGTTTCCGCTCAGAGTCTCGGTAATGACAAACTCTAATGAAAGCACCAAGGCTTAATTGGTTGAGCTGAGAGAAGCAGAATATCTTCATTTCCTCTCAGGGGCGTGGGGAGGGCTCAAGGCCTAACCTTAAAGTTAGAGTTGGTCGATTAAATGGCAGGGTCAGGAATCACTTCCACAAAAAAAGTACAAATCTGCAACTCTTCCAGCAACAAGATTGTTGAGCCTGGTTGGGGTAGGAAGGGGCATCCTTAGAAAATTGTAAAACTGAAATGGATAGTTTTGTTGGGCAAGATTATCAAGAAGTATGGATCCAAAATGATTGAATGGTATTAATAGATAAATCAGCCATGGCATAACTGAATTTTGTCTTATTTGTTCATTAAATGTTAGTATCATTGGCAAAGCAAGAGTCACTTTCCATACATGACTGCCCTTAACTGAATGACTTGATAGGACATTTCAGAGAATAGCTAACAGGTCACCACATCACTGTAGTTCTGAAGTTGCAAATTCTTTTATAATTTTTATTTTGCAGCAAGGATGTTTCTCCCAGTCCTTGCTGCTGCATTAGAGGTTTTCCGAGGATTTTGGCTGCAATAGCTATATACTTGGGCCTCACCAAGAATGCTACTTCATTCTCAAACAAAAACAGTAATAGCTGGAGAACCTCAGCAGGTCTGGCAGCATCTGTGGAGAGAAAGCTGAGTTAACGTTTCGAGTCCAGTATGATTCTTCTTCAGAGGGTTCAGAAAGTTCTGAGAAGGGTCACTAGACTTGAAATGTTAACTCTGTTTTCTCTCCACAGATCCTTCCAGACCTGCTGAGTTTCTCCAGCAATTTCTGTGTTGGTTTCAGATTGCCAGCACAGTTCTTTATGTTATTTTCCTGCCGCACTCTCCTTGTCTCCTGAAAAACGATAGGTGTGAGACCAGAATTCCAAACCTCTTTAAGCTGCTGTTTGAGATGTTTTGGTTAGCAAATTCCCTGGCTCTCTGTTCCTGGAATATAGTTCTCTATCAGGGCCTTGTTCCTTTTGTATTTCCAGCCCAGTCTTTTGGTTGCTGTGCCATGATGATAATGTATGATTAGAGCTGCACTGTTATTTTTAAATGACTGTACTTCTAGCTTGAATTACGTCACCCTTTATAGGCTCCTCCTTTGTACAAGGGAATTTTTGTTTTAACTCGCAAAATCCTTGTCCGGTCAGGCCAGCAGGTCAACTCGGACTTGGGATCCCTGCCACAGACCACAGCCTGCACCTCTGCCTCACAGCTGTGGATTTCCTCTGTTCTGAGCATCCCCTGTCAGGTCTGGAATGTTTTCTGTGCCATTCTCTGAAGTATTTTTCTGTAACACAGAAGATACTGCTGTCATCAGCAATCAGTCGTATCTGTTTATCTTGAAGTCTTCCAGGTTAGCAGCATGCAATTATCTGATTTTTCTTCTTGAAAGTCTGAAGTTTAATTTCCTTTAGTCGGTACCATTTTGAAAGTGCTGCTTATGAGTTTGTAGCAGGGGCTGCCATTGTCACCATTAACATTCCCTCAGAGCTGCACTGTGACCGACGGGCCAACACCATTTACAGCATTGATTTCCAGTTCTGCACAGAAGAAAAAGAAATTAGTCTGAATGCTGCTCACTACTCCACTGCTTGCCAGGTTGCATATGAGGGTTCCTTCAAGCCCTAAGTGTTATGGTATAGAGAAGAATAGCTACATTTCTGCCCTAACTAAAAGAATCTTCTTTGATGCATAATTTGACATTTATTGCATCATTGCATCTACTTATAGATTATAAGAATATTTGCTTACTTGACTTACAGAGACTATTAGGGGAACACCCCTGCCTTCCCCTGTCTGAGATCCTTCCCTTATATCTGAGATCACATTAATCCAAAAACGCCAAAGCGGGGTTGCTACGGAAGGAGTTGGGAAATATGGCACTATAAACATTGGAATTCCCTCTCTAAACATTCTCCCCCCCTTCTTAAGGTTTAATTAATATTTTAGTCTGCTCTGATAGCTCACAATATTCCTTCACAGGATACAGGCGTTGTTAGCAAGGCTATCCATCCCTAAGATTCCAGGGCGCATTTATAGGTCAGGTAACTTCCTTCCCTAAACAGCATTAGTGAACCAGAGAGACACGTCAAGCAATGATTTCATGGTGGTCATTAAATGCTAATTCCAGATTTTTATTGAATTCAAATTCCACCATCTGCTGGGTTTGAACCTGGGTCCCTATGATATTTGATTAGAGTGGTGCTGGAAAAGCACAGCAGGTCAGGCAGCATCCGAGGAGCAGGAAAAGCAACGTTTTAGGCATCAGGAATAGAGGCAGGAAGCCTCCAGAGTGGAGACATAAATGGGGGGTGGGTGGGGGGGCTGCTGGGGAGAAGGTAGCATAGAGTACAATAGGTGAATGGGGGTGGGGATGAAGGTGATAGGTCAGAGGGGAGGGTGGAGTGGATAGGTGGAAAGGGAGATTGGCAGGTAGGACAGGTCATGGGGACAGTACTGAGCTGGAAGGTTGGAACTGGGGTAAGATGGGGGGAGGGGGAATGAGGAAACTGGGGAAGTCCACATTGATGCCCTGGGGTTGAAGTGTTCCAAGGCGGAAGATGAGGCATTCTTCCTCCAGGCGTTGGGTGGTGAGGGATCGGTGGTGGAAGAGGCCCAGGACCTGCATGTCCTCAGCAGAGTGGGAGGGGGGAGTTGAAATGTTGGGCCACAGGGCGGTGGGGTATGTTGTTTCCTGAAGCGCTCTGTGAGGAGGTGTCCAGTCTCCCCAATGTAGAGGAGACTATGATATTACCTGGGTCTCGGGACTAATAGTCAGCAAATTATCCCACTAGGCCACCACTTCACATGCAACAGTTTTGAACTTGCCCCCTTTTAGGAATCACTTTGGAATGATTGGACTAGATTAAAGACAAAATGCAAAATATAAATACAGTTGCTATACCCAAATAAAACACTGAGCCAGGGGCAGAGCTGGTTTTAATGGCTGCATCGAGGAACCAGATGGATGTTTCTCTGAACAGTGTCCTTGCGGACTATGTCAGCAGACTGTTCAGCTCTGTGAAGCGTGCAAAGTGGATTGAAACGTCTTTTTGAAGCAGAGGGCAGACAGTACAAGTACAACAGTATTCTCACTGTGAATGTACAAGTAAAGCTGCATCTAGGCTCGCACATGAAACATCAGAGCAACACTGTCGAGAATAAAATTAAAAAAGATCAGACCTATTGATCGATAACCTGCAATCAGATCCACTGAACTGGAATAAAGGAGAAGAGCCACAGGTTTTAATAAAAGGTAGCTGTCACCAAAGCAACATAGGAAGGAATTATCTCACCTAAAGTGTCAGGCTTGTGACAATAACCTTCACTGAAGGTGTCTGACCGACAAGTCTCATTGGGTTTTGACAGAATGTAACATTTTTTTTCAAGAGGTGTGGGTGTCGCTGACAAGCCTAGCATGTGTCCCCCATTGCTAATTGCCTTTGAGAGGGTGGGAGTGAGCTGCAGTCTGTCTGGTGAGGGGTCATCCAAAATGCTGTCAACAAGAGGGTTCCAGGATTTGGTAGTGAATGAATGGCGATGTATTTCCAAGTCGGGATGGTATGAGGCTTTGAGTGGAATAGGCACGAGAGGTTGCTCTCAGAATAACCTGATGCTCTTGTCCTTCCGAGCAGTAGAGCTCACTGGTCTTGAAGATGCCATGGCCAATCTGCGGCAGGATGTGGCAGAGTAGCAATGCTGCAGCTGCTCGCCTGAGTCACTCGCTTCTGTCTGCTTTTCTTTCCTTTTGTATTTGTTTGCTCTTTCCTTTCCCCCTTTTGTGTAATATCTTCTGCTGCGGTTAGGCATTGGTGACAGGTCCTGTTCGAGCATGTTGCAGTGAGGGATCTAGTGATTGGAGGCTGTGAGTGAGCCGACCCAAGCACATTCCAGGATCCGGTGAGGGAGCTGGTGATTGGAGGCTATGAGCAGATCTTGCCCGAGCATGTTCCAGCTCCTGGTAGTTATAGAATTGGAGGCGGTGTCTGCAGGAGGAGATTGGAGGCAGTGGCAGAAAGCACTCAGCTCCTCCCGGGACCCCAGGCTGGTGCCTCGCCCAGGTGCCTGCGTGGAGGTAAGGCTTAACTAAGACTTTATTATCTGGACATTTCTCATTCCTTATGGCTTTGTTTCCTTTATTTCTGCAGTTTTAAAAAATTTGTTTTTGTAACCAGGTGTGTAACCGGATATATGGTGCAGGTGCGATGGTGCTGAAGAGTGGGTGATGTTGATACCAGCGATGGTGGCGTGATGAAGTGAACTTGTGCCCATCCCCCAGGCCCATGACCTATGACCCATGACCTCGGACCCATGCACCTAACAAGAAGGACTGTAAAGTTAGATACTTTATGTTTTTTTCATTTTTCTGCCTTTATATTCGATGCTCTGGTTTATTCTTCAGTATTCTAAGATGATGGTGGAGATTGGCAACACTGGACAACACTTTTCACTGAATTTTGGAACAAAGTATAAATGACAATAAATCAAATCAAATAGCTGCAGTGTATCTTATATAGGGTATGTGTTGCTACCATTGTGTTTTCTGATGGAGGGAGTAAACGTTTAAGTTGGTAGATGGGGTGCTGATCAAGTGAACTGCTTTCTTCTAGATGGTGTTGAGATCCTTCTGTATTATTGGAGCTGCACCTGTTCCAGACAAACGGAAAGAATTCCATCACCTTGTTGATGATGGTTCGGCTTTGGAGAGTCAGGAAGTAAATTATTTGATGCAGGAGTCCAGGCTGAGCTATTTTCCCTGGAGCAGCGGAGGCTGATGGGTGACCTTATGGAGGTTTATAAAACCATGAGGGCCATGGATGGGGTAAATAGACAAGGTCTTTTCTCTGGAGTGAGTCAGTCCAAAACTAGACGGCGTAGGTTTAAGGTGAAGGGGTAAAGATTTAAAAGGAACCTAAGAGTCAACATTTTCACGAGAGGGTGGAGTCTGTATGGAATGAGCTGCCAGAGGAAGTGGTGGAGGCTGATATGATTGCAACATTTAAAAGGCATCTGGATGGGTATATGAATAGGAAGGGTTTAGAAGGATATGGGCCAAATGCTGCCCAATGGGACTAGATTTATTTAGGATATCTGGTGGTCATGGATGAGTTGGACCAGGGGGTCTGCTTCTGTGCTGTACATCTGTATGACAATAACTCTATGACTTTAATTTGTTCGCATATCCAAGGTATTCGTGTGGTTCATTCAGTTCAGTTCAGTCTCCGGTCAATGGTAAACCCAAGAATTTGATTGGATGTTGGTGATAAATTCACTGATGCTGGTACCATTGAATGTCCAGGGGAGATGGTTAGCGTCTCTTGTTGGAGGTGGTTATTGGCTGATGCATATGTGATACAAATATGACATGCCACTTGTTAGATTTTGCTGCATATTACTGTGGGTTTCTGCAGTGGCTGAGGAGTTGCAAGACATGCTGAAGATTATGAAATCAGCAGTGACCATCTTCACTCCTGACCATGTAATGGAAGGGGGTGATTGTTGAAGTAGCCGAAGGGGTTAGGGCTGCAGGTGTCACCTTGAGGAGCTCCTGCAGCAAGCTCCAGGGGCTGAGACGAATGGCCACAAACAAACAAAGCCATTGTGCGGGTGTACCTGGGTGTGCACCCCTGGGTGTACCTGTGCACTCAGTGTGTCATGAAGGAACACTCGCAAAACTGGAGTCAGGGGGAAATCTTTCTGCTGTCTCACTGTCCCTGGCATAAAACAAGACGGTGTGGTCTTTGAAGGTCAGTTATTTCAACTCCTTAATTCTGCAGGGCTTTCCCAACATCATGGGCTAACCATCCTCAGGTACTTCATCCATGACCTTCCCTCCATCAAAAGGTCAGAAGTCGCTTTTCAATGAAGATTGTACAATTTCAACACCATCTGTGACTCATGGACAGCCCATGTGCAAATATGGAAGTACATGGACATTGCCAAGGTTTAAGCCATCAAGTGGCAAGTGACATTTGTATCACACAAGTGTCAGGCAATGATCATCTTGAACAGAAGAGTATCTAACCTTTGCCCCATGACGTTCAATGATATTGCCGTTGCTGAATCTCCCACTATCAACATCTTGGTTGTTACCATTGACCAGCAGCTCAACTGGACTGGCCATATAAATACAATGGCTGCAAGAGCAGTCCAGAGGCTAAGAATTCTGCAGTGAGTTACTCACCCTTTGATACCCCAAACCTGCCCACCATCAAAGGCACAAGTCAAGAGTATGTTGGATTGTTGGAATACTCCCAATTTGCCTGCAACTCCAAGAGTACACAAGAAGTTTGGCTTCATCCAAGACAAAGCAGCCCACTTCATTGACAGCACATCCTCAATCATTCATTTCCTCCATCACTGACACACGGTGGCTGCAGAATGTACCATATATAAGATGCACTTCAGAAATCCATCAGTGCTCCTTAAACAGCATGTTCCAAGCCCACAACCACTAGGGTTTTGAAGGACAAAGGTAGCACGTACATAGAAACACCACCACCTGCAAGTTCCTCACAAAGCCACTCACCATCCTGACTGTGAAATACAGCACCATTCCTTCAGATTGCTGAGTTAAAACCCCTGAACTTCCAGTCTAACAACACTGTGGTGTACCTCTACTAAATAGCTGCAGCAGTGCATGAAGGCAATTCACCTCTACTAGGTCTACTAGGGATGGACAATGAATGCTAGCCTAGTCAATGATGTCTACATTCCCTACATAAATTTAGAAAAAATTTTAGACAAGCTAGGACTTCTGTCTTTAGAGCCTGGGAGACTGAGGGGGAGAGAACTTGCAGAGATGTATAAAATCCTGCGAGGCATGGATAGGGTGAATGCACTCAGTTTTTTTCCCCAGGGTTGGGGAATCGAGGAATAGAGGGCATCAGTTTAAGGTTAGAGGGCAAAGAATAAAAGGGAACCTGAGGGCAACCTTTTTACACAGAGGGTAGTACACATGTGGAATGAGCTGCTAGCAGAAGTGTTGAGGCGGGTACATTAATAACATTTAAAAGGCATTTGGACAAATGCATGGATAGGAAAACATTTGAAGTTTATGAGCCAAGTGCAATAAAATGGGGTTAGTGTGGATGGACATTTCAGCTGGCATGCACCAGTTTGGGCCAAAGAGCCTGTTTCTGTACTGTAGGATTCTCTGACTCTATGCTGGTTCTGACAGCAACAAGTGGAGAACTTCTTCTCTGGTTCTAGTTTATTCCTTTTCCACTAGGTCTCCTTGTTGCCATGGGTAACCAAAAGCTGCTTTTACATCAAGGCCATTTGATCACCCACCTTGAATTCAGCCTCTTCCATCCATGGTTGGACCAAGGCTGTAATGATGAGAGGGGCTGAGTGACCATGTGGAACCCGACCTCAGTGTCAGAATCCAGACCATTCTGGAGAATGTACCACTTGATAACATAGATGACACTACTGACAATCATCTTCTTCAACCATTAATGATGAGCAACAAATGCTAACCTTAACATCAACATCAAAATCCCAAGATAAAAAAGATACATTTGTCAAAAACTAATGAATGTTGTCAGCCAACCATTTTTCCTCAAGGTTATTGTCACAAGCCCAATGCTGTGAGTAAGTTGATGATTGTGAGTAGACCGATAAAACAGTGCAGGCAGGACATACCTGGACAATCTTCTGCATTCTTGAGCTGTAATGGAACAGCATGTTCGGGAATATGAATAGGGCACGTTATTACCTTCAATTTAAATATATAAATAACAGAAAGGAAAGATTTGGATCTAAATAACACCATTCACTTTGATACATACCAAAGTGCTTTACATCCAATTAAGTACTTCTGAAATGCAGTATCTGTTATAACAAGTAACACAGCCACCAATGTGTAGGCAGTAAGATCTGACAAACAGTCATGAGTTTATGACCAAATATGGTGTTTTTGATGATGTGCGTATATGTTACTTTCAAAATGGTAGTTGTAAATATTCACACAGTTTAAAGCTTTCATTAATAATGTTTACATCACCACTTGAGTGACTTTTGCAAGCAATAAACTAATTCTTAGTATGTTGCTCAAGGAACCTGGTTCATTTGTTTCTGACACTGAGTTATTTGCAGTCTAATATGTGTATATGTAAAATTGGCAACAGTATGTTCCTTTTATATCCACCTGAAGGCTATGGGATCCCAATTTAATTGATTTAACCTCTCACTTAATAGAAGCAATGACACTGAAATACAAATCCAAGCTTGTCTGGGTGCTGTTGTTTGAACATTGCAAAAATAAATTGTTTTTCTGTTCTGAATATTTGGTAAATATTCACACAGGCTGTCAAAAGGGGAAAATCAGATCACTGCCAGGGTAGAGTGGAGTCTTTGCAGGGAATTCTAGAGTTGAAGACATAGCTGCCTATAGCAGACTAACTAAATTCTTGTTTAAAAAAATACATATGTGTCCCTATCGGCCTGATGTAGCAACACGTAATTTGGAATAGTTTCAGATAGGGAGGGAAAATATGCTGGATTGAAGTCCACTTGAGAGAATTAATAGGACTATGTGTAAAACAGCACCTTTGTCAATGCATTTAAAACCTGGTACTGAGGAGGATACAGAAGCTTAAACATACATGCCAAAAGATTCAAGAACAGCTTCTTCCTCATTGTTATCTGATTGGACCTCTCAAAGTTTAAATTTAATGTTGACCTTGCTCTACGTGCATGTTCTCTGAAGCTGTAACATTCTATTTCCTCGCTCTGTTCTTTTACTCTAATGCACTTTGTATGGTATGATCTGCCTGTACTTCATGGAAAACAAAATGTTTCATTGTAGCCAGGTACATGTGACAATAATAAAACCAAGTCAATCAATCACGGAGTACCAACTGAGACTTTGTGCTCTGGTTTCTGAGTGGGCCTCAGCAGCTAGAATTCTACCTGTGGGTCGCAACTGACATTGATAACAAAGGCACATAACAACTTCTTAATCCTTTCAGAGGTCAAATGATGTGCTGAGTGACTTAGACATGCATTTGCTCCCTCCTGATGTTCAATTAAGGTGTCACTTTGCTATTCCCTCTGCAGAAAACTGTCTTCTGCATTTTAATGATAGAAATAGTCCAATAAGGTCTGACCAATAATGATCTTCATTTCTGTGAGGTTTCTTCTCATTAGATTATTTAATGCAATCCTTCATTTCAGATCTCTACCCTCCAACGTGCTCAGGATAAGAAGGCAACTATAGCCAGAATTTTATTTTAAGAACAGTTTTCCCATTGAAAACAGGATTGTCAATGAATTTAATTAAATCAAATAACAAAGCAATGATTCTATTTTGATTCATCACAGTAGACAAGCTCAATATTTCCCTAAGATTCAAATGTAATTTTACAGGAATTAACAATCAGAAAAGACTAAACAGACCAGGGCTCATTTCTCTAGAAAGAGAATACTCAGGAGAGATTTCATCGTGGTTTTAGAATGAGGAAGGAATTTGATTGATAAGGTGTTGAGCAGATGCTTTGACTTGTTTGGGAGCTCAGAGCTCATAGCCATGAATAGCTGTCAGAAAGAGTCCAGCTGATGTTGATCTCATTCATGGAAGGCTGTTAAGTCTCATAAGTGAGGCAGCTGGTGGGTCTGGAGCGAGACTCTGGCAGCAGCGTTGAGGAGGCAGCTGGGTGAGAGGTAAGCACACAGGGACCTGAGTGGTTCGGGCAGCTGCTGCAGGACCGATAGCGGTTCCTTGTGGCCATTGCAGGCCGCATCTGGTGGTGGGCTGTTTCAGTGTCTTCGGCAGCACGGCCTGGGACTCCATTGGACGGATCGATGGTGTGGATGGCTGGCTTCGGAAATGAGATTGCTCCTTGGCCAGCTTTTGTAGAGTCTTGCAAACCAGGATTCTGGGAGTATGGGGTGGATGGGCAACTTTTGGCCCAGTATTCCAGTGGCCCAGCATGGCAGTCTTCCAGATGTACTGTCTTTTCCTGAAGCCAGGAGCCATGAGTTGAACTAAGACGGGCTTTGTGTTAATTTTTAAAAAGTTTCCATGGCTTCTGTTATTAATATTGATTCTGTTGTGTGCCGAATTAAACACTTTTCATTGTTTTCTTTTGTAAAAGTACAAGTGACAATAAGTGACTATTCTATTCTAGTTTGTGGCAAAATGGATTTTGGAACTAACAACAATCAGGCAAATAGTGAAAAGAAAGATTTGAATTCATATAATGTCGTCCACATCTTGAAGACTCTTAAAGCACCCTACAGCCAATTGAAGCACTTTAGAAGCGACAGTTGTTGCTATAATGTAGGGCATTATAGGTTGATTAGAAAAGTAGGTTAAATTAAAAAAGGTGGGAGGGGCCATCTTGTGATGCAGTGGTAATATCCCTACTCCAGACCAGGAGGCCTAGGTCAACTTTCCACACGCTCCAGAGATGTATAATAATGTCTTCGAGCAGGTTACTTGGAAAAATAGAGTCAAGAGTGTGGTGCTGGAAAAGCACATAAGGTTTTTGCCTAAAACGTTGATTTTCCTGCTCCTCAGATTTTTCCTGACCTGCTGTCCTTTTCCAGCCCAACATTCTTGACTCTAATCTCCAGCATCTACAGTACTCACTTTCGCCTGCATTGTGAAAATAGGTTAAATCAAAATGATAAATGTTGACCGTTAGAAAACAAACATTGGCTGGGATACCAGGGACAACTTAACTCCTTTAACAGAGTCATACAGGATAGAAACAAACCCTTCAGTCCGAAGGTAAACTGGCCAATAATATAAAGGAGGATAGTAAAAGTTTTTTAGGTATGTGAAAGGCAAAAAAATGGTTAAGACTAAAATTGGGCCCTTGAAGACAGAAACAGGGGAATATATTATGGGGAACAAAGAAATGGCAGATGAATTGAATTGGTACTTCAGATCTGTGTTCACTGGGGAAGACACAAGCAATCTCCCTGAGGTAACAGTGGCTGAAGGACCTGAACTTAAGGGAATTTATATTTGCCAGGAATTGGTGTTGGAGAGACTGTTAGGTTTGAAGGTTGGTAAGTGCCCGGGGCCTGATGGTCTACATCCCAGGGTACTGAAGGAGGTGGCTTGAGAAATCGTGGATGCGTTGGTGATTACTTTCCAGAGTTCGATAGATTCGGGATCAGTTCCTGCGGATTGGAGGGTGGCTAATGTTGTACCACTTTTTAAGAAAGGAGGGAGAGATAAGCAGGAAATTATAGACCAGTTAGTCTGACCTCAGTGGTGGGAAAGATACTGGAGTCTATTATAAAGGATGAAATTATGACACATCTGGATAGTAGTAACAGAATAGGTCAGAGTCAGCATGGATCTATGAAGGGGACATCATGCTTGACTAATCTTCCTGAATTTTTTGAGGATGTAACTCTGAAGATGGACGAGGGAGATCCAGTAGATGTAGTGTACCTGGACTTTCAGAAAGCTTTTGAAAAAGTCCCACATAGGAGGTTAGTGAACAAAATTAGGGCGCATGGTATTGGGGGCAAAGTACTAACTTGGATTGAAAGTTGGTTGGCTGATAGGAAACAAAGAGTAGTGATAAACGGCTCCATTTCGGAATGGCAGGCAGTGACCAGTGGGGTACCGCAGGGATCAGTACCTGGACTGCAGCTTTTTACAATATCTGTTAATGATATAGAAGATGGTATTAGTAATAACATTAGCAAATTTGCTGATGGTACTAAGCTGGGTGGCAGAGTGAAATGTGATGAGGATGTTAGGAGATTACAGGGTGACCTGGACAAGTTAGGTGAGTGGTCAGATGCATGGCAGATGCAGTTTAATGTGGATAAATGTATGGTTATCCACTTTGGTGGCAAGAACAGGAAGGCAGATTACTACCTAAATGGAATCAATTTAGGTAAAGGGGCAGTACAAAGAGATCTGGGTGTTCTTGTACACCAGTCAATGAAGGTAAGCATGCAGGTACAGCAGGTAGTGAAGAAGGCTAATAGCATGCTGACCTTCATAACAAGAGGGATTGAGTATAGAAGCAAAGAGGTTCTTCTGCAGCTATACAGGGCCCTGGTGAGACCACACCTGGAGTACTGTGTGCAGTTCTGGTCTCCAAATTTGAGGAAAGACATTCTGGCTATTGAGGGAGTGCAGCGTAGGTTCACGAGGTCAATTCCTGGAATGGCGGGATTACCTTACACTGAAAGACTGGAGCAACTGGGCTTGTATACCCTTGAGTTTAGAAGACTGAGAGGGGATCTGATTGAGGCATATAAGATTATTAAAGGATTGGACACTCTGGAGGAAGGAAGCATGTTTCCGCTGATGGGTGAGTGCCGAACCAGAGGACACAGCTTAAAAATACGGGGTAGACCATTTAGGACAGAGATGAGGAGAAACTTCTTCACCCAGAGAGTGGTGGCTGTGTGGAATGCTCTGCCCCAGAGGGCAGTGGAGGCCCAGTCTCTGGACTCATTTAAGAAAGAGTTGGATAGAGCTCTCAAAGATTGTGGAATCAAGGGTTTTGGAGATAAGGCAGGAACAGGATACTGATTAAGGATGATCAGCCATGATGATATTGAATGGTGGTGCAGGCTCGAAGGGCAGAATGGCCTACTCCTGCACCTATTGTCTATTGTCTATTGACTACAGGTCGTTCTGCTATAATGCATGTTTAGTTAAAAACAAATTGGCTATAACATGATTGACAAATTGGGGACACTGTTTTGAAAGTGTAAAGTTTTAAAGCGACTCTGGTTATAACGTGACTCTGGCCCCATTAGTTTAAATAGTGCTGCCATTACATGGTTTTTTTATAACACGGGATTGCACGAGAATGGAACTACAGAGTCCATGCCAAATGGAATCCCAAACTAAACTAGTCCCACTTGCTTGCTCCTGGCCCATATCCCTCCAAACCTTTCTTATTCATACACTTGTCCAAATGTCTTTTAAACATTGTAACTGTACCCACATCCACCACTTCCTCAGGAAGCTCATTCCACACGCGATCCACCTCTGTGTAACTAAAATTGCCTCTCATCTTTTTTTAAAATCTCTCTCGTCTCACCTTAAAAATGTGCCCTCTCGGGAAAAGGCACCTATGATTAACCATTTCTATACCCCTCATGTTTATTTGATGTGGAGACACAGTGTTGGACTGGCAAAGTCAGGAGTCACATGACACCAGGTTATAGTCCCACAGGTTTATTTGAAATCACGGGTTTCAGAGCATTGCTCCTTCATCAGGTGAACAGCAAGACTCTGAAAGCTCGTGATTTCAAATAAATCTGTTGAACTACAACCTGGTGTCATGTGACTACATATTTCTTTGAAATAGTGCTGTGGGGTCTTTAACATCTTTTGGAGGCTGTGGATGAAGTCTTGTTTAACATTTCATTGGAAGGATGGCACAGTAAACAGGACAGCACTCACTCAGCATTGAACTTGAAGCTAAGTGCGGTATTTATCAAAGTCAGATTTTTTGGTTGATGATAAAGCTTTCCTCTGTTCGGCAAAGCAGATCGGCTGAAGATTACTTCCATGACAGACATGTTTTGGATGCTTACATCACGTGCTGAGAAATATTTTCACAAAGTTAATGGTCCTTTAAATCAGCGAGTGCTTTATATGCAGTGCTACTCTAGTCTATCCAAATGAGTCTCTTCAATAAAGGTGCACTTTAAACTCATAACACATAGCCTAATGTACGAGCAGCAATGAGATTCAGGCACTTAACAAATCTCAGGGATTTACATCATTGTATTGATGCTCAAGGCAGCCTCTCACATTCTGTAAAATCATTTCATTCTCTCATGCACAGAAATGTCTCATAATTCTTTTGAACCCGGCCATTCTCAGGGTCACTTATTTCACTGACTGAGAATAATTAGAAAACACTTGTTCTTGTGTATGGGGGAGGGGACAGAAACAGTGAGCATATAAAGTGCCAAAATGCTGGAAATATTATTTCTGTCTTATCCATTCACAGGATGAGAGCATGAATGATAAGGATAGCACTCACTGCCCATCCCCAATTGCCCCCGGGAAGCTGTGGTGAGCATAGCAACCAAATGGCTTGCTAGACAGTTCAGAAAGGAATTCCAAATTAACCGTGTTGCTGGGGGATTGAGTCACGTCCATAGAACAGGAGGTTCCCTTCTTGAATAAACTGTAGTGAATCACACAGGTTTATAGTGAGAATTAATTATTAATTTATAAAAAACAGTTACAACAGGAGTAATTTGACACCTTACAAGCTGGTACTGTTGACCCGTTAAGAGGCATGAACCTTAAACATGCTAAGTCCTGTGAGAAAGTGAGGACTGCAGATGCTGGTGATCAGAGTGGAGAGCGTGGTGCTGGAGTTCTCCTGCTCCTCAGATGCTGCCTGACCTGTTGTGCTTTTCCAGCACCACTCTCTGAATGCTAAGGCCTATGTCAGCCTTGGGAACAGACTAAAGACTATGACAGATTCCTGTGGATGGGATAAGAAAAAGATCTAGGATAGAAGATTTCTGTTTATTGTACAAGAATTGAGTGTAAACAAGGTTTGTGTATAGGATTGTGGAGATATCATGGTTGATGGCTTTTTTTGTGTATTGACCAGTGGTGGGACAGAGCTGGAGACAGTGTAATACAGTGTTCTGTTTAGCCAGTCTAAGACAGATTTTCTTTCAGTCTGTTTGAGTAAATGTTAACTTAAACTGAATACATGAGTCTTCCTGTGATCTGTGTAGGAGATGACCTCCAATAGGTTTTAACGATAATCCTGGAATTTCATGGTCACTGCCGCTGATTCCAGTTATTTCAGGAATACTCCCTATGTGCCTGGTGCAGCTGCAACAACACTCAAGAAGCTTGACACCATCAAGGACAAAGCAGCCCATTTGTTTGGCTCACCATCCACAAGCATCCACTCCCTTCGCCACTGACACTCAGTAGCAGCTGTGTAGTGTTATGACACGGGGTAAACCCTCCTGCTTAATATAAACCAGCAAGGCCTCTTGCTGAGATATTTGGATCATCGATAGTCACAGGTGAGGTGCTGGAAGATTGGAGGTTGGCAAACGTGGTGCCATTGTTTAAGAAGGGTGGTAAAGACAAACCAGGGATCTATAGACCAGTGAGCCTGACCTCAGTGGTGGGCAAGTTGTTGGAGGGAATCCTGAGGGACAGGATGTACAACAATTCGGAAAGGCAAGGACTGATTAGGGATAGTCAACATGGCCTTGTGTGTGGGAAATCATGTCTCACAAACTTGATTGAGTTTTTTAAAGAAGTAACAAAGAAAATTGATGAGGGCAGAGCAG
The DNA here is from genome assembly GCF_047496795.1 of Chiloscyllium punctatum. Taxonomy (NCBI): domain Eukaryota; kingdom Metazoa; phylum Chordata; class Chondrichthyes; order Orectolobiformes; family Hemiscylliidae; genus Chiloscyllium; species Chiloscyllium punctatum. The sequence continues at coordinate 7,420,102 of NC_092780.1, read as the reverse complement.
TAGATGTGATCTATATGGACTTCAGTAAGGCATTCGACAAGGTTCCCCATGGGAGACTGATTAGCAAGGTTAGATCTCATGGAATACAGGGAGAACTAGCCATTTGGATACAGAACTGGCTCAAAAGTAGAAGACAGAGGGTGTTGGTGGAGGGTTGTTTTTCAGACTGGAGGCCTGTGACCAGTGGAATGCCACAAGGATCGGTGTTGGGTCCTCTACTTTTTGTTATTTACATAAATGATTTAGATGCGAGCATAAGTTAGCAATTATGAGGGGCATGGGATAGGGTAAATAGGCAAAGCCATGGGGTGGGGGAGTCCAGAACTCGAGGGCAGAGGTTTAGAGTGAGTGGGAAAGATATAAAAGAGACCTAAGGGGCACCTTTTTCACGCAGAGGGTGGTATGTGTATGAAATGAGCTGTCAGAGGAGGTGGTGGAGGCTGGTACAATTGCAACATTTAAGAGGCATTTGGAAGGATATATGAACATGAAGGGTTTGGAGGGATATGGGCCGGGTGCTGGCAGGTGGAACTAGATTAGGTTGGGCTATCTGGTCGGCATGGACAGGTTGAACCGAAGATCTATTTCCATGCTGTACATCTCTATGACCCTATGACTCTATGACTCAGAAAAGATTTAGCCCATGCAGTAATCTGTGAAAATCCGAGAGGCCAAGAACTAGGAGGTGATGTTGCGGTTGCACAGATATTGGTTAGGCCACTGTTGGAATATTGCATGCAATTCTGGTCTCCTTCCAATCAGAAAGATGTTGTGAAACTTGAAAGGGTTCAGAAAAGATTTACAAGGATGCTGCCAGGGTTGGAGGATTTGAGCTATAGGGAGAGGTTGAATAGGCTGGGGCTGTTTTCCCTGGAGCGTCAGAGGCTGAGGGGTGACCTTATAGAGGTTTATAAAATCATGACGGGCATGGATAGGATAAGTAGACAAAGTCTTTACCCTGGGGTGGGGAGTCCAGAACTAGAGGGCATAGGTTTATGGTGAGAGGGAAAAGATATAAAAGAGACCTAAGGGGTAATTTTTTCATGCAGACGGTGTTATGTGTATGGAATGAGCTGCCAGATGAAGTGGTGGAGGCTGGTATGATTGCAACATCGAAAAGGCATCTGGATAGATATATGAATAGGAAGGGTTTGGAAGGATATGGACTGGGTGCTGGCAGGTGGGACTAGATTGGGTTGGGATATCTGGTTGGCATGGACTGTTTCCGTGCTGTAACTCTATGACTCCATAACTATTTAAAGTAAAAATTAACAAATTTATTTCTTAAAATATAACAGAGAATAATTAACTAACAACTATTTACAACTCCCTCCTCTAACCTATCTTTTACTTTCCCTTTTATAATACTAGTCCAATAAAACCCCTGATTAAGATTTACTGAAAAATTCAAATTTCAAAACCAGCCCGCGGTCGAATCTTCTCTTTATCTTCCTCGGTAGATTTGCTCTTCAGGTCGATGTTGATGTTTTTCTCTGTGCAAACTCTTTCTCCAGACAGGTACTTCTCAGAGTTCTGACTAGCAGCCAACATCTGTTGGTCTTTTGGCAGTTGTCTCTCAACTGTTCAATTTTTCTCGGTCTTACACCCCTAAATCATCGGGTTGTGTCATTGACTTTTAATGTGATCAATATACTAAATTCAAACTTGTTTGGAATTTGAGTTTTTTTGGGGAGTATAATTTAAACTGATTGGCCTAATTCAAATTTGTTTTTATCTCCAGGCAACCAGCTACACTAGCTGCTGGCCACGTGTAATATTGCATCTTATTCAGAACACTTGGTGCAGTCAGGTAGTTCTGCTAGCTCTTAACTCTCTTAAAGGTGCAGTACACCCAAATCTTCATAACAGTAACATATGCAAAATACATTGTAGAAATTCACCAAAGATCTTTTGACAGCACCTTCCAAACCCTTGAAGGACAAAGGCAGCAGATACATGGGAACACCACCACCTGCAAGTGCCTCTCCAAGCCACTCACCATCTTTACTTGGAAATATATCATTATTCCTTCAATGTCACTGGGTCAAAATCCTGGAATTCCCTTCCTATGGGTCAACCTACAGCAGTTCAAGAGGGCAGCTCACCACCACCTTTGCAAGGGCAACTAGGGATGGACACTAAATGCTGGCCCAGCTGGTGACATCCATGTCTCGCGGATGAATAAAAAAAATTGTTTACCATTGCTCATGGAATGTGGGCATCACTGGCCATGTCTGCATTTATTGCTCATCACTAATTACTCTTGCAAAATTGGTGATGAGTCACCATATTGAACTGCTGCAGTTCTGATTTACCAGCCAGTGCTGTTAAAGAGGGAGTTCCAGGATCTTGACCCAATAACAGTGAAGGAACAGCAATATATTTCTAAGTTAGAATGGTGAGCAATTTGAGGGCAGATTTGTGTTTCCATGTATCTGCTGCCATTGTCCTTCTAGATGGTAGAAGTCATGGGACTGGAAGGAATAGGTGGCTTTGGCTTGGATAGTGACAAGTTTCTTGAATGTTGTTAGAAACATACTCATCCAGGCAGATGGAGAGTATTCCAACACAGACCTGACCCTTGCCCTTGTAGATGGCAGACTAGCATTGGGAAAACAGGACACTGCGAGATTCCTGACCTCCAAATTGCTCTTATAGTCATAGCATATACATGATGATCCAGCTCACTTTGTGGTCAAATAGTAATTCCCAGGATTTAGATAGAGGGGTATTCAATGATAGCAATACAATTGAATGTCAGGGGGAGATTGTCGTGTTAATTTATGCTTTTGCAGCAGCTATCGTAGAATTTCAATGAAGTTGCTGGATTACTACTCCAGTTCATAACCAATATTCTACCATCCTCATTACATCCTTATTCAAATCCTTATTAAAATGATAATAACATTGGCTGGTCGTCAATTTTATCAAGAGAGTCATTCAACCATAAAAAGAATCAATTTTATTGCCTTTATCTGACACTTCTGATCTGCAGTAATCACCCAGTGCATATGTCAAATTAAATAACAGGATAGAAACAGGCCATTCGGCCCAATAGGTCTCTTCTAGTATTTGAGCTCCACATGGGAGAGTGAGTGATAGGAATTAGAGGCATTTTATCTGGAAGGCTGTAACACATTATTGACTTCTGAATGCAGATAAAATTTTAAATTCCTTTGTATGATGTTTGAATTAAAGGGAACAACAGCAGGCTAACACAAAATCAAATATCATTTAATCTTTGATGCAGTATTTACTTTTAAGGAGACTGTGATAATAGGCCAAGACATCCTTAGCTACAGTGCTGTTTCTGATTAGCTAACTGTATTTTTAGGAAGTTGGTGGCTTTAACAATGTCTTTGGCTCTTGTGGTCTCTCTCCGTCTCTCTCCCCAAAACACTGCGCAAGTGTGAGGGACAATCAAGTGAAAATATAAAACTGAGATTGAGATTTTTTTAGGTAAGAGTATGAAAGGTTGCAGAACCAAGGCTGGCTAAGATACGGATCAACCGTGTGCTTGTGGATTGCTGGAATAGATTTAAACAGCACAGAAACAGATCTCTTGGCCTAACAGATCCATGACGGAGTTTGTGTTCTGCATGTTGCACCTCTTTCCAAGCTACAACATTTTATCCTATTACCATATAATTTAATTCCTTTGTCCTTCATGTAACTATCAAACTTGTCCTTCAATTCTTCTATGATGCTTGCCTTAATGACCCCACGTAGTAGCAAGTTGCATATTTGAACTTCTCTCTGAGGAATAGGTTTATCCTGTATTTCCTGACTGATTTATTAAAGACCGTGTTAAATTTACGACCCTTGGACGTGATCTCTTGACAAGTGGAAACACCTTCACTATGTGTGTACTCTTTTCAAATCCTTCTGTAACTTTGAAGAATTTTAAAATTTCTGTTGAGTTACTCTGAAATTTTGACTTTTTTTTAAGAGAGTTGAGCACCTGTTTTTTCTAACAGTTAGTTCCTGAAATATCTCATTTTCATTTTGGGGAAATATTCAGACATGGCAGTGCCATGTCTGAAAATAATTTTTCTTTCAAGTTATCTAATTAAATTCATGGAAATCAAGGGAAAAAAATTCTTCTTAAAATAAAATTCTGGCTAAAGTTATTCTGAACATGTTGGAAGAAAGAACTCTGAAATAAAGGTTGGCATTAAATAATCTCATGAGGATAAACTTCACAGAGATGAAAGTCACCATTGTTTAGACCTTATTGGATTATTTTTGCTATTGAAGTACAGAAGGAATTTTTCAGCACAAGGAGTAGCAAAGTGGCATCTTAATGGACTATCAGGAGGGCATAAATCCATTCACTGGCCACTCAGAACATCATTTCATCTCTCTTTAGAAGAGTTCTGAAAAAGGGTCATATTAGACTGGAAACGTTAACTCTCCTCGCAGAAGTTGCCAGAGCAGCTGAGTTTCTCCAGCTCTTCCTATTTTCATTTTCAGATTAAAACATAATGTCTACTTGTCAGAACACCACCGAGTTATAACTGAGCTGGTTCCTTGTTTATTTCTGTCAGAATGTTAAGGATCTGAATCCTGCTTGGGAATCTTGACCACACATCTGCACCTTTGGAATTGCTACCTTTCAAATGTGATATTATAGTGAGACTCCATCTGCTCTCTCAGATAGATTATCTTTCAACCAACATATTCTCCTCCTTTCTAATAGTCGTTCAAATTTATAATCTACTCAGACCATGAGGAACAACCATTTGTTTTTTAAACCAGCTTTTCATTGTTCCGTCATTGGTAGCACCTCATTTAATATTTTAGCATTCAATTCGAGAATTTCCTCTCTAAACCTACTGCCTCAGTCACTGCCTGATTCAGGAATTGCACTGTGTTGGATCGTAAAACCTTGCAACGGATAGTGAGGACAGCTGAGAAGATCATCGGGGTCTCTCTTCCCTCCATTACAGACATTTACAGTGCTCACTGCATCCAAAAGGCTAAGAGCATTGTGGAAGACACCACCCACCCCTCACTCAAACTCTTCTCCATCCTGCCGTCTGGCAGAAGATATTGGAGCATTCGCTCTTTCATGGCCAGACTGAGCAACAATTTCTTCCCCCAAGCCATCAGGCTCCTTAACACATAATGATCGGACTCTTTCCCATCTGAAATTCTTTGCACAACGTTGAGTTGCTGCTAGAAAAATGTGTATTATTTATTATTCTTCAATTACAATGTTACCTGCTTGTTTTTCACATCTTGTGCACGTTGTGCCATGTACGATCATATAGTTTGTACTGTCTATGTAGCAGCCTTGGTCCTGGAGGAACGCTGTCTTGTTTTTACTGTATCAGTTATATATGGTCAAAATGATAAATAAAACGTTATTCTACTCTCATTACTCACTCCGGGAGCTTGAGTAGATTTTCCTTGAACAGTGGGGTCAAGAATGTCTATCATCACTAAAAAAGTTCAAACACGTTTGGAATGCTTTCCTTTATTGGTCAGAGTATTGAGTATAGGAGTTGGGAGGTCATGTTGTGGCTGTGCAGGACATTGGTTAGGCCACTGTTGAAATATTGCGTTCAATTCTGGTCTCCTTCCTATCGGAAAGATGTTGTGAAACTTGAAAGGATTCAGAAAAGATTTACAAGGATGTTGCCAGGCTTAGAGGATTTGAACTGTAGGGAGAAGCTGAACAGGCTGGGGCTGTTTTCCCTGGAGCGTCGGAGGCTGAGGGTGACCTTATAGAGGTTTATAAAATCATGAGGGGCATGGATAGGATAAATAGGCAAAGTTTTTTTTCCGTGGGGTCAGGGAGTTCAGAAACCAAGGCCATAGGTTTAGGGTGAGAGGGGAAAGATATAAAAGAGACCTAAGGGGCAATTTTTTCACACAGAGGATTGGTACGTGTATGGAATGTGCTGCCAGAGGAAGTGGTGGAGGCTGGTACAATTGCAACATTTAAAAGGCATTTGGATGGGTATATGAATAGGAAGGGTTTGGAGGGATATGGGCTGGGTGCTGTCAGGTGGGACTAGTTTGGGTTGGGATATCTGGTCGGCATGGACAGGTTGGACCGAAGGGTCTGTTTCCATGCTGTACATCTCTATGACTCTATGAATCTAATTGCATATTTTCCTTAATATTTCTACACTTCTCAGAGAATCTATAATGTGGAAGCAGGTAATTTGGCCCATCAAATGAACAACATCCTACCCAGACCTACACCCCCACTACCCTATTCCTGTAACCCTGCATTTCCCATGGCTAACCCACCCAGCCCGCACTTCCCTGGACACTATGAGCAACTTAGCATGGCCAATCCAACTAACCTGCTTATCTTTGGACTGTGGATGAAAACTGGAGCACCCAGAGGAAACCCACATAGCCACAGGGAGAATGTTCAAACTTCACACTGTCAATCATCTGAGGGTGGAAGCAAACCTGAGCCCCTGGTGCTGTGAAGCAGCAGTACTAACCACTGAACCACAGTGCAGCCCCAGATGATATGTAAACCTGTCCACTATTTCCGGGAGAAAGTGAGGACTGCAAATGCTGGAGATCAGAGTCGAGATTGTGGTTCTGGAAAAGCACAGCAGGTCAGGCAGCATCGAGGTGCAGGAGAGTCGACATTTCGGGCATAAACCCTTCCAAAATGTTGATTCTCCTGCTCTTCAGATTTCTGGGAAAAACCTAAAGCTCTTTCAGCTTTATTTCCACAAAGAGTCAGAGGGAAATTTCTGGCCAGTATTTACCCCTCAACCAAATCACTAAATCAAGTGATTTGGGCATGAACCCATTGCTGCTTGTGACATCTTGCTGTGCACAAATACTCCCTTGCTATACTACAGCAATTACACTTCCAAGAGATTTAATTCACATTTTGTAACATCCTAAAGTTGTGAAAGGTACCATGTAAATGAAAGACTTTCTCTTTGTTCTGTTCATTGCAGTGCAATATCAATTCCATGGTGATTGGAGCAGCAGCATATTGTAAATCCATTCTGATCAGTAGTTTTCTGTAATGTAAACTCAAAGTCAATTTAAACTGAGGAGACACCATTGCAACCAGCAGTTGCTGTTTTACCATTAGCTCCATGACTGATTAGTGATGAATAGAGCTCATCGCTAAAAAAATCCTTCAATCCCTTTGGATTCAGTTGCCAGCATCTCCTTAAGAAGAGATACCTCCCCCCTTTAAAAGTAGGTCCCCCTGGGCTATTTTTCTTTCTGTAGATTATTTGAATTATTTTTATAAAGATTACTGTAGAAGTTTCAGCGAGCAGAAGTTTATGTAAAAGCCTCAGAAATGCTTTCAGAGACTCCACTGGGAAAAGTTGGCTTCTCTTTGCGAATAATGCTGGCTATATTTGGATTCAGAGCAGCTTTACTTTTGAACTTGTAACAACGGATAGTTCAGCATTGCTGCACATCCCTTCTCTTGTTGATGATGATAACCTAAAAGAAAGAAGTTGCATTTCAATCGGTCTTTTTTCACCTCAAGTCATCCTGAATCATGATACAGTCAATAAAGTTGTTACAAAATGTAGTCCTGATTGTGAGAACCCTCCTGTGAATTTTGTGAGCAGCAAAATTTCACAAATAGTCAATTTTCCTCTGGGTTGTGGGTTGTGCCACTATTTAGTTGTCTGCATGCAGTGCAACAAATGAGTTGCACATAACAAAGGAAAATGGGAGGAAACCTTGCAAACAGCAAGAGATAAAAACAGTTTCAAATAAATAGTGGCCAGGGCATTGGGAATAGCTCCCCTGTGCTTCTTCAGGTTAGAGCCATGGAATACTTTCCATCCAATGCGAGGGCAGACAGGGATTCACTTTAATGAACAACCTAAAGATGACACCTCTGCCAGTGCAACACTCCCTCCTGTCACAAAGCTAGGCCCCTTTTTTTTCTAAAAGTTGTTCCTTGGCTCAAGGATACACTGCCCTTGATTTTTTTTTCAGAGGGGTAATAAACCAGACCGGGCTCCAATCAGTCAGGTTTGGTACAGAGACAAAAAGGATTTTGAGAGGCCTTTTGTTTATATGTAAACAGACGAGACTTCAGGCCAAAGTTCTCATGTTTTAGAAGTGACCTGTATAATGGAAGGGGAGTGGTCAGCTCTCTAACTGGGCTGAGCTGTTTTAGTTCGGTCTTGAACTGGTTGGAAGTTCAACAGGGAGCTTTGTGAAAACTCTCTGTCTCTCTTTCTGCCTTTCAACTTCAACCTGTAAGTGTGTGTTCCATTTATACTGGTGTTTAAAAGGAGTTTACTTATTGGGACTGTTATGTATATTCAAAACAGCATAATTAAGTCTAGTTGGATAGGTTGAGTTCTGTAGGGGTTCTTTATTCTGTTCTTTATTCTGTTCTTTGTGTTTCATTGTGCCATTTTGTGAATAAATTTTTGTCTGTTTTAAACTTCAGTAGGTAACCTAGCTAACTTAATCCGGGTAATTTTCACTGTACACTAACCAAAACAAATTGAAAAGTTATGGTCTGAGCTGCCTGCTTAAGAATGTTTTGAGTGGTCTGGCTTAATCCATAACACACTGTACTGTGCTGGGCCACCTGCCGAGACATGTGCTTAAAGTGCTGGAATGGGACTTCCATTCCTGAGAGAAATGAACATTAGCCTTCTAAGCTATTGCCGGCAACTTATCATCGACTAGTTCAGCAGTTACAAATTCTGTCACTACCGCTTACTGCTGTGCAATCCCCCTCTCTTTGTGTTGCTCAAGCATTTTCAAAATTCACCAACATGTTGGATATTTAGAGCTGTGGATCCAAATTGAACTCCAACTTATTTTCATTTGTTCATGGGCTGTGGGCAATAAATTGACCAGGATTTATTGTCCATTCTTAAAGGTCCAGTGGGCAGTTAAGATTCAACTACTTTGTTGTGGCTCAGGATTCACACGTCAGCCAGATTGGGTAAGGATGGTAGATTTCCTTCCTTAAAAGCCATTGATAACTAGATGAGTTTTTCTATTAATGACAATTGGCAGTGTTTACATGGCTATTATTAGACTAGCCTTTTATTCCAATTTCGTCTCCTGCCACAATGGATTCGAACCAAGAACATTAACCTGGAATTCTGAATTACTAGGCCAGTGATTTTTACCACTACATCACAACATCACCACAGTGGGCGGCACGGTGGCACAGTGGTTAGCACTGCTGCCTCACAGTGCCTGAGACCCGAGTTCAATTCCCGCCTCAGGCGACTGACTGTGTGGAGTTTGCACGTTCTCTCCGTGTCTGCGTGGGTTTCCTCCGGTTTCCTCCCACAGTCCAAAAATGTGCAAGTCAGGTGAATTGGCCACGCTAAATTGCCTGTAGTGTTAGGTAAGGGGTAAATGTAGGGGTTATGGGTGGGTTGCGCTTCGGCGGGTCGGTGTGGACTTGTTGGGCCAAAGGGGCCTGTTTCCACACTGTAATCTAATCTAATCTCCATAAATCACTCTTCCCCACAAAAGCACTCCCAAAGCAAGACATAACTCCCACAAAGCTACAGAACAATGATGGTAATGTGTTCCTATGGTTTTCTTTTGTGAATTGTCCATTCTTCAATCGCTCCCTGCTGACTTGGGCATCCCACTTATATCCCTACACCTCAATGATGTCCATCACAAATGCAAACTGCCAAATTTACTTACTCTATACAATCCCTGCAGTGTGGGGACAGGCCAATTGGCCCAACAAATTCACACCAACCCTCTGACGGGCATCCTACCCAGATGCATCCCTCTACCACCCCCCCTCCCCCATAGCCAATGCATTAACCTACATAGCCCTGAACACTATGGATAATTTAGCATGGCTAATCCACCTAATTTGCATATCCTTGGACTGCAGGTGGACACTCACACAGACACAGGGAGAACATACAAACTCTACACAGACAGTCACCTGAGGGTGGAATCGAACCTGGGTCCCTAGTACTGTGAGGCAGCAGTGCTAACCACTGAGCCACCATGTCACCCCGTTTACCACACCAATCGTCCTGTGCCTTCTCTGAGTTGAACTGCTAATTTAGTGACAATTTGTGCCAATTACAAGCAGTTTCATTCAGATTTCCAGAAAGTATTTGATAAAATGACACTTCAAAGATTATGGCGGAAAATAAAAGTTCATGATGTGGAGGTAATATATTGGCTTATTTAAAAGATTGCCTAGTTAACAGGAAGCAGAAGATAGGCACAAATCGGTCTTTTTCTGATTGCCAGAACATACTGAATAGTGTGCCACAGGGATCAGTGGGGGTTCTCAGCTGTTTCCAATTTATAAAGACAATGAAGGGATGGAAGGTATGAACCTAAATTTGCTGATGGTACACAGTTAGGTAGGAAACAAAGTTGGAAACGCAGCAAAAGGAGACTGCAAAAAAAAAATTGTTGGCTTAATTGAGTGAGCAAAGATGTGACAAGTGGAGTTTAATGTGAAATTGTCCATTTTGGGACAAAAATAAAAAGTATTTTATCTAAATGGGGAGAGATTGTACTGCTCTGAGCTGCAAAGGGATCTTGGTATCCTGGTGTTTGAATCACAAAATGCTTTGTACAGTAAGTAATTTGGTAAAAACAAGGACTGCAGATGCTGGAAACCAGAGTCTAGATATAGTGGTGCTAGAAAAGCACAGCAGGTCAGGCAGCATCCGAGGAGCAGGAAAATTGACGTTTCGGGCAAAAGCCCTTCATCAGGAATAGAGGCAAGAGTGCCTGCAGGGTGGAGAGATAAATGAGAGGAGAGTGGGGGTGGGGAGAAAGTTGCATAGAGTACAATAGGTGAGTGGGGGTGGGGATGGAGGTGATAGGTCAGGGAGGAGGGTGGGGGAAGGTAGCAAAGAGTACAATGGGTGAATGGGGGTGGGGATGAAGGTGATAGGTCAGAGAGGAGTGTGGAGTGGATAGGTGGAAAGGAAGATAGGCAGGTAGGAGAATCCAAAGATGTGTAGGTTAGGTGAATTCGCCAAGCTAAATTGCCCATAGTGTTCAGAGATGTGTAGGTTAGGTAGGTGCATGAGTCGGGGTAAATGTAGAGTAATAGGGAAGGAGAATGGGTCTGGGTGGGTTACTCTTCGGAGCGCCAGTGTGGACTTGTTGGGACAACTGGCATCTTTCCATACTGTAGAGATTCTATGAGTTTATGAGAACTAATGGAATTTTATCATTTATCACAAGGGGAATTGGATACAGAAGTAAAGAGGTTATTTTTCAGTTATAGAGGGCACTGGTGAGACCTAGGACTTTGCTGAAATACTTATATCATCGATAGTGACAGGTGAGGTGCCGGAAGACTGGAGGTTTGCTAACGTGGTACCACTATTTAAGAAAGGTGGTAAGGGCAAGCCAGGGAACTATAGACCAGTGAGGCTGACATAGGTTGCAGGCATGTTGATGGAGGGAATCCTGAGGGACAGGATTTACATGTTTTTGGAAAGGCAAGGGCTGGTTAGGGGTAGTCAACATGGCTTTGTGCGTGGGCAATCATGTCTCCCAAACTTGACTGAGTTTTTTGAAGAGGGACCAAAGAAGATTGCTGAGGGCAGAGCAGTGGAGGTGATCTATATGGACTTCAGTAAAGCCTTCGACAAGGTTTCCAATGGGAGACTGGCTGGCAAGGTTAGAGCGCACAGAATACAGGGAGAATTAGTCATTTGGATACAGAACTGGCTCAAAGATAGAAGACAGAGGGTGGTTGTGGAGGATTGTTTTTCAGACTGGCGCCCTGTGAGCAGTGATTTGCCACAAGGATCAGTGCTGGGTCCACTACTTTTCATCATTTATATAAATGATTTGGATGTGAGCATAGGAGGTTTAGTTAGTAGGTTTGCAGATGACACCAAAATTGAGAGTTATAGTGGACAGCGAAGAAGATTACCTCAGATTATAACTGGATCTTGATCAGATAGGCCAATGGGCTGAGGAGTGGCAAATGGAGTTTAATTTAGATTAGATTCCCTACAGTGTGGAAACAGGCACTTCGGCCCTACAAGTCCACACTGACCCTTCGAAGCATAACCCACCTCACTCTGACTAATGCACCTAACACTATGGGTAATTTTCCATGGCCATTTCACCTGACCTGCACATCTTTTGATTGTGGGAGGAAACAAGAGCAACCAGAGAAAATCCACACAGGCACGGGGAGAACGTGCAAACTCCACACAGACAGTTGCCCAAGGCTGGAATTGAACCTGAGACCCTGGTGTTGTGAACCACCGTGCCACCCATTTAGATAGGTGCTACATTTTGGAAAAGCAAATCAGAGCAGGACTTATATGCTTAATGGGAAGGTCCTGGGGAGTGTTGCTGAAAAAAGAGACCTTGGAGTGCAGGTTCATAGCTCCTTGAAAGTGGAGTCGCAGGTAGATAGAATAGTGAAGAAAGTGTTTGGTATGCTTTCCTTTATTGGTCAGACTATTGAGTACAGGAGTTGGGAGGTCATGTTGCGACTGTGCAGGACATTGGTTAGGCCATCTCTGGAATGGTGTGTGCAATTCTGCAATTCTATCGGAAGGATTTTGTGAAACTTGAAAGGGTTCAGAAAAGATTTACAAGGTAGTTGCCAGGGTTGGAGGATTTGAGCTAAAAAGAGAGGTCAAACAGGCTGGGGCTGTTTTCCTTGGAATGTCAGAGGCTGAGGGGTGACCTTATAGAGGTTGACAAAATCATGAGGGGCATGGATAAGGTAAATAGACAAGGTCTTTTCCCTGGGGTGGGGGAGTCCAGAATTAGAGGACATAGGTTTAGGGTAAGAGGGGAAAGGTATAAAAGAGACCTAAGGGGCAACTTTTTCACGCAGAGGGTGGTGCGTGTATGGAATGAGCTGCCAGAGGATGTGGTGGAGGCTGGTACAATTACAACATTTAAGAGGCATCTGGATGGGTATATGAATAGGGAGGGTTCAGAAGGACATGGGCCAAGTGCTGGCAAATGGGACTAGATTAGGTTTGGATATCTGGTCGGCATGGAGAAGTTGGACTGAAGGGTCTGTTTCTATGCTGTACATCTCTATGACTTTATGACCCTACTGAGTGCAATATTGTTTTCTTTATTTATGGAAAAATGGAAACGTATTGGAAACAGTTAAAAGGCCTGGAACAAATGGGTTCGCTTATGAGGGAAGGTTGTAACAGGCTGGGCTTGTAACCACTGTAGCTTAGAAGAACAAGAGGTGACTTGATTGTGACAGATCAGGTGGCGGGGATTTTCACAAGGGTAGATGTGGAAGGAATCTTTCCTTATAGGGGGGAATCGAGATCTTGGCATCGATGTTTAAAAAAATCAGGGGTGATTAATTCAAAATGGAGATTGGAAAATTATTTCCTTTCGGAGGGATGTGAATCTTTGAAAGGTGATGGAAGCAGAGGCAGATGGATTATTGTCAAGCAAAAGTTGAAAGGCTACTGGGGTAGGCTGAATAATGATGAAGGCTTGAGGGGCTGAACGGTCTTCTCCCACTCTACATTCTCATGTGCATTTATATTAAAAAATGAATGCATAATGTTCCAACTTATTTGAGGATGAATAACCTTATGATGGATTCACAGCTTGATACAAAGTGCTGTAGCTTTATGCTAGAAATGCAGTTAGAGTGTAATTTCTGTAAAACCAGAATCCCTCTGGCATTGGAAGTTAAAGGAGATTGCTAGAAGGAACTTGTCACACTTCCAATTCAGTTTAGGATCAGTTCAATTCTTAGCGCCTCCACGTTTAGCTTCGATGCAAATTGATTTTGCTGTCATATCAACCTTTTGGACTTTGAATCCATCAGGATCAGATTTGATACAAACTCAGGTTCAGATGTAATGAGGGTCAACAATCTACTGCAACATGTGACCTTCTTGGAGTTTCCTGTTTTTATTCAGCTGCTGAATCTAAGCACTGATTTTTGTGTTTCTTTGAGAGGTTAACTACACAATTTTACACTTTTCTAATACATTTTTGAGATCTGAGCTTCATTGATATTTCCTGTCACTCCCCAACTGCGCTTGAGATCATGGTTGGCTTTGGAATTCTACAAATGCAGAGTTATTTGATATAATTGAGTGACTTACTCAGTTACAAAGAGAATTAAGAACCAGTGTTTGGACTGGAGTTACACAAAGTCTGGACACGAATGGCCAGTCTCCTTCCACTAAGGGATGTTAGTGAACCAGGTGGTTTATCTGACAACTTTGTGACCAGTTTTACCTTTTAACTTCCACATTTTAATAGTGTCAAACAATTGGTGATGGGATTTGAAATGATGTTCTTTTGGATCAGTCCATCTAGTAACAATACCACAACTCTATGATATCCTGAGCAAACTGCAAGTCAATTGACAAAAACAGATTAAACAGATGAGAAGCAGAGAATTGAATGAATTGAATTGAATTGAATTTATTGTCACGTGTACCGAGGCACTGTGAAAGGCTTTGTCTTGTGAGCAATACAGGCAGATCACAGAGTTAAGTAGCAGAGATAAGTAAATAATAGGTAAACAGCAGCAAAAACAAAAACACAGGTAGAGGTGAATGTTAAGAGTTTGTGAGTCCATTCAGTATTCTAACAATAGCTGGTGCGTGTGTTCAGGCTTCTGTACCTTCTCCCCGATCGTAGAGGTTGTAGAAAACATGGCCTCAGCATAGGAAATATTGACCTGGCTACAGAGGTCTGGATTACTATTGATGCGAGGCTAACACTTGTATGAAATTGTCTCATGCAATGATCACCATCACAAGGTTTTCCATGCAACCTTCCATTGGATGGAGCATTGAGAACATCAGAAGGTAAGATTTTATTATAAGACTGTGAGAATGAACACATTCTCCATGTATGCCTCAACCATATCTATTATTCACTTCTCTCACAGAGAGAAACTAAGAGCAGGGAAATTCTTCAGTGTGGTCTGGCCAATATGTATCCCACATCATCTGTAATTGTCTTGTCATTATCTTGTCATTTCCTCATTGTTCTTTGAGGGACATTCCCATATATAAATTGTTGTATTTTCTACATTTCTATAGTGTTTGCACTTTCAAAAGCTTTGGATAGCTTGTAAAACAGGCAAATATTTTTTATATTTTTAGAAACACACCTAATTGTCTCTTAAGCATTCTACACCATTCATGCCAATGGCTTTAACTGGAGCAGTTGCACAAATTGCACAAATTTATGAACCCCTGTAAAATCCGTTTCATTGAAATTACTTTCCTACCAGCCAGCTGAGATCCCTGGTTTTAAACTCTTTATAGTGTAAACAGTATTTCAATGTTACTCTACCATGCACTAGATTAAATTGACAGTACTTTATGCAAAAGATGCATGCCCTCCCAAAAAAAGCTCACATTTTGGGTTTTTTTCTGCTTTTATCCTTTCCCTTTACCACGCCTGCCTCCCAGCTCCAAGGGCAGAGACAATTCTATGATTCCAAGGCTGAGTAACCATTCTCCATCTGCCAGGGTTTTGCAGGAGTGTCCAAGAAAAAAAAGAGAAACACTGCATTTATGTAGGAATTTTCACAACCACTGTCCTACCCAAAGGACTTTACACCCAATGAAATATTTTGAAATGTTGTAATGTAGGAAACATGGCAGCTGGTATGTAATCCACAAACTCTCTTCTCCTTCAGTCATGTTGGCATCACTCGCTAACCTTTGCATCCCATTAAAATTGATGTCATTGCTGTTAGCTGAAACATAACTGACCTGCTGATTCAGCTATGATTATGAGAAACTTTCAAAACTTATGAAAACAAGTTTGGTGTAGACTTTGGTGATTTTGGAATACCAGCCCATGCCAGGTAGACAAGGGTAGACAGGATGGTGAAGGAGGCCTGTGAGATGCTTACCTTCATTAACTGGGGCTTAGAATGTACAAGCAAGGAAGTCTTGTTACAAGTTTATTAAACATTAGTTAGGCCACAGATGGAAGACTTTCTGCAGTTCTGGTCACCACATGATCAAAATGACATGATTTTACTGGAGAGGATGCACAGTAGATTCACCAGGATCCAAATGGGTTGAAAAGTCTCGGTTTTTGAGCAGATATGAGATAGGCTACACTTGTTTTCACTGGAGCAGAGGAAGCTGAGGGGGCATCTGATTGATTTATACAAAATTATGAGAGGCTCGGACACGGTAGATTGTGAGAATCTTTTCCCCATGGCAGATGTATCGAAGACCAGAAGGCATAAGTTTAAGGTAAGGAGTTTTGAGGAGATCTGAGGAAAAGTACTGTCATTCAGAGTGTGGTTGATGTATGGAAGGTGCTGCCTGAGAGGGTGGTGGAGGCAGGTAACTCTCATAACATTTAAGAAGCATCTGAGTGAACACTTAAAATGCCAGGACATAGGTTGAACCACATGCAGGTGAATGGGATGACTGTAGTTTGGTGTTTATTGGTTGGCATAGACATGGTGGGCTGAAGGGCCTGTTTCTACACTGAATAACTCTATGATTATGACTTTATTTGTTGGCCATAAGAACAAAGGCAGCTTGGCTGACAGTCAAAAATCATCCAATTACATGGTATGGTAAAGCAACCATAGTCTGACTGGACCATAGGGCTGCTCCCTCACTAGAGAGTGAGAGAGACACACAACTCATGGTGGTGTAACCTGAGGGTCATCATGCCTCAGGTGAGAGGAGAGTTCTTCATGGTAACTTCAGTTGGTGTGGGAACTGAAGCCATGCTGTTGGCTCTATCTCTTCATCGGAGAACAGCTGTTCAACATACTGAGTTATCTGACCTGCCACATGACCACTGGCAGGGGTGTTAAGATAGGGCTAGTTGGTCATTTGATTGTCACCTCCAGTTTTACACCCAACTGGAATTGGCAATTCGACCTGGAAGGGCGGCTGAGGCAAAACCAAAGACCCTGGGCTTCCTCTCCTTATCATTTTGATTCAAGAGACATTCAAAATGTAACATGTAAAATGGAACACAAGCTGAAAATTTCGCTTCAGATAAGAGTTGTTAATATTGGTTCCAGCGCCCTGACCTCCACAGTGTTACTGTTAAAATAGATTAAGTCAACAGCAGAAGCAGAATTGAATGAGCAACCTTCCATGACCTGTACAGCTCAGTAAGTCTGCACAGTGCCTTTTGTTCACTCAGCTATCTGGTGAGCTCAAGCTGATTTGAATGCAATGGCATGATATTCCCCATGTTGTGTACAGGCTAAATCATCCATAGATCTCCAATTAGCAAGACTGCATTCAATTAAGAGGCTTGAAGTATCAAATTAACTAGCCTTGATGGATACCCATTCTGCTGGGGATTGAAGGGACGACACACATATTCTATCAACACTTTATTCTGTGCACGTTCTTGTACATTTGATGCAGAGAGATCCAGGAAATTAAAAAGTTGTCTGATTCAGCGAACAGAGAAGGAATTCATCCCGGCAGTGATTACAGTCCTCGATACAATATTAAGTGCAATATAACTAAGCATTGACAAATGGTAAACAAAGTATTAACAGATGCTTTTTTCCTATGAGATCGTTACAGTCTGGAACTGAATGCTTGCCTCCTAGTTTTCCACAAGACTGTCCATGGTCAAAACAAGTTGCAAAATCTGATGACATCAAGCTATAGGTTTCAGTCATTATCAGATCTGCATGGTGGCTACATTATTGAACTAATTATCGAGACTCCTACAAAAATAACCTGAACGTTGGATTTGGATTTCACCATGATATCTGAAGAATTTAAATTCAGTTAATTGAATAAAGGACTACTATCAGTAGGGGTTACTATGGAACTACCAGATTATTGTAAAACCCATCTAGTTCGAAATGTTCTTTAAAGGAAATGTCATCCAAATATGCCCATACCCAATATGTGACTCCAGTCTAACCTGTTCTTTGGAAATGTCCTAGTGAGTCACGTGGTTATAGCAAAACCACAGTGATCACCTTCTTAGGGGTGTATAGACATGGGCATGAATTGCTAACCTTGTAAACAGTGCTCACACCTTGGAATGAAGCAGTTTTAAGCACTGACTCTTTTGAGGAAAAGCCTAACCTAAAGCAGGGACAGCTAAGCCTCCTTGCCCCAGTGGAAACCTAAAACATTTTGACAAGCTCCTATTGATAAACAATTAATAAATATGTACATACAGTGACACAGTAAGATTTAGGAATAGGAGGAGGCCACTCAACATCATGACTCGATTCTAAAATTCAGTTAATGCAAGCCATGTCTTAGCTCCTACCTACCTTGATTCTGTAACCTTTAATAATCTTACCCAACAAATATCAGCACTCAGTTTGGAATTTCAAATTGACAAATGACCTCAGCAGCTTTTTGTAGGAGAGAGTCCCAGATTTCCATTCCCCATTGTGTGAAGATGTGCTTCCTGTTATTGTCTCTAAGTGGCCTGGCTTGAATTTTAACTTTAAGCTCCCTTGTTCTGGACTCTGCTCTCTTGTTTCCTTTCTTTCAAATCTATCAATTGCTTTAATTGCCATATGAACACCAATGAGGTCACTCTTAAATCACTCATTCCACTCATTTATGCATACTCTGTTTCACAGCCAATTGGTTTTAAATATTATGTTGCCTCCTTGCCCCCTCACCCACCCCTGAACATAGGTTAGTGCACAACCTGGAGGACTTGCCAATACTTTGAGAAAAGAGATACTTCAAATCATGTTTTAAAAGACAGGAGGAGGTCACGATTCACACCAGAGTTGATGTAATCAAGGGAAACTTGGATACATCTGCAAGGCATAAAAAAAGGATGCTTCTGATCGGTTTTAATAAAATGAGATAGGAGGAGGCTCACGTAGAGCATAAATACCAATGTGGGTCAGGTGGGACAGGTCAAAGAAAGGTGGCACCAAAACACTGTACGAGAAAATGCAATAAAATATTATTATCACTAGGGGCACGGCAAGCTGATTAAGAACATGTTCCCAAGTGCTTTCACACGTATCAACCAGCACTATTGACAAGAGCCAGATTTATGTCTGACAAAATGCAATGTTAAGATTCACAGGCACAATTGCTGGTTCAAAATCAGATGGGATCAATTAGCAATGTCTCATCCTGTTGCACAAGAGAAGGTCTTGTATTTATGAGGTGTTTTTGCATTGTAAGTCTGTTTTTGTTGCTCCATCTTCAGTGGCTGTGCCTTCATCTGCCCTCGAACATGGAAAACATCATATAACTATTCAGCAATATAGAGGCTATCAATGTGATAATGTCACAGATAAAGCCAGTGAGCTATTCAGAAGAAGTTCCCTTACAATGGGAGTGGTGGGACCATAACCATGTGTTGGGAGGGATGGAATAAAACTCTTTCACTTCATGAGCACAGGCTTGATTCTCCTTTCTGTAAATTCCATTTGTTCCTCTGAAACAAAACATACCCAGTGTTTGCTGAAGAATTGAAGAATATTGGATCATAAGCAAGGGAGAAAAGCTGAGAGACTGGTGTAGCCAGTCAACAACAAGTGCTTGTATTTATATAGTGCCTTTTACTCAGCAATACTTCTTTGTGTTGGCTGGCACTCCATGAACCATAATCCAATTTCCCACACTAGCCATTCATTCATTTCCCTAACCGTAATTTCCCTGTGCCATGTAGTTCAGGTAGTAATCCAGAAGTTATTACCTTTGAGGTTCTGCTTTGTAATTTAGCAACTGACTTTTCATATTCCCTCAGCATAACTTTCTTTTTAATTCTGCCTGTGTCATTGGTACCAACGTGAACCACGACTATTGGATATTCCCCTCCCCACTGTAACTTATTCTCCAACTCTGAGCAGATATCCTGAGCCCTGGCATCGGGCAGACAACCCTGTACTTTCTGCAGCAGATGTCAGTCACTCTCACTATACGACATCCTTCCATTCTTCACCAGACACTGGGCAGGAGCAATTGTATTCCAGGGGAACAATTGTACTGAATTTACAACGCAGAAGGAGGTTGTTCGATCTAACTCCAAAGGAGCACATACTCCAAAGGAGCTTCATCCCAATCCTCCCCCTCAAAATAATCATTTCCACCACCTCCATTGTCAAGGATTTTATCTTGAAAACTTGAATGGTTTTATCTCTGACAATATTGTATTGATTTCTGAGTTTTGGCGATCAGCCATGACAATTAGCATATTATACTTGTCAACGGCAATTAGAGATGAACAATAAATACTGACTTAGCCAACAATGGGCACATCCCACAAGGAAATAAAAATAAATCCATTCTCCCCTCCTGCTCATCACCGAGGAGCCTCCTGGAGCGAGCTTTTATTTCTCTCTGCAGGCACTGTTCTATTTTACACTCATCAACTACAAGGCTCACATCTGAAAAATAGCCAGTTGGATGAGTCAACGGAACTGAGTTCCAGCAGAGCAGGTGATGCAGGCTGTGCCAGCAAGGAACTAAGGTGTTAGAAACTCTAACCTCACTTAAAAGACAAGTGCTTGTGAACATGTACAATTCTAGGAATGTGTGTGGAAATGGTGACTAGAGCAGGTACGGAGTGATACTTTGCAGAAGACTATAGACATCTCTCCATTTGAGAGACTACTCCACAGCCATGGGGTAATAATGGCCCCCATGAACTGATTAGAACAGGTATGTCCATATGAATACAATTGGCACGGTGGCCTTCTTCCTTTTTCTCACTAAAAAGAACTTCATTCATAAACTTTATAAAATAAGAAATATTTCAACTTGAATATTTGAAAGAAAATCCAAATACAGCATATTCTATTTGATACAGGATGAGATGGATCGAAGGGTCTGTTTCTATGCTGTACAACTCCAAAACTCTATAGTTGGAGTAGATGTAATATTTACAAAATTAATTCTGTGTTGGATTAAAAAAACCAAGGACAAAAACATTTCAAATTGTGATTACAGAAGGTGCAGTAGGAATTTGCTCCAAACTGCACACCTCACTCTGAAGTGCCTTAATACTCCCAACTTGTAATGTACTTTTTTAGTGAGTCTCTCTACCTTTTCCAGCCTGACAATGTACATGGTTGAAAGGTCCTAGACAGTCACCTTTCCCCTTTGCATCTCCACAGCAGCTGCTCCAAGATTTAGTGGCCTCAGTGGTTCTTCCCAGACTTTGGAATGTGCCAGTCTGCAACAGGGAGAAAGTGGGGACTGCAAATGCTGAAGATCAGAGTTTCTGATGAAGAGCTTGTGCTTGAAATATCCACTCCCCTGGTCCCCGGATGCTTCCTGACCGGCTGTGCTTTTCCAGTACTACACTTTTTGACACCTGTCTGCAACACACAGTCGAGGACAACTCCTTGCACTGAGAGACCTGAAGGTGTCAGACAGACCAAAGAGCAAGTTGTTGATCTTCCAGACGCAGTCGGTGTTGGTCTCAGTGTGTGTTCATGGAAACAGCCCACAGAGCACAAGCATCCTGCATCACGGAGCTGCTCGGCATGAACCTCGACAAAAACCACTGCCTCAGTCGCTAAATATTTTTACAAAGGCACATTCCCTAAGGAGATGGGCTTACAGCTTCTTCCCCATCACAACCGCCTTTCAGACCATAGGCAGAAAGGGAGACTCTGGGGGCATAGGAATGGATCTGACTGGAAGGACCTTTTTCACCACCAGCCAAGCTAATTCTTGATGCTTGTCTGCCAGTTCTGGAGAGGAGGCAATTTGCCAATTTGATAGTGTGCTCAGTGAACCATCGGAAATGATCAACCATTTCCTTTCCCTGCAGGACCTCGGTTAATCACTGCCTGATGGACTTGTGGTCAATGGGCTCTCCTTCTGTGTCTTGACCTCTATGACCCCATCAACCTGGAAGCTGGAAGTCAGAAGATGAATTGTCTTCATTCAAAGCACTGCTTTCCAGTTACGTGTTTCAGTTATTCCAGTTCCCACAGGATAAATATGAAATGTCCCACTGTCATTGTACCAGCTGTTGTAAGCTTGAGATTCTCAAACAGCAAAGGCAAACACAGAGTATCAACAGTCTTGGCATCTCATTTCGAGGCTTGTGCTGTGTGTTTACTGAAGACTAGAATAATGATTCATTAACTAAGGAAGCAGCAGATCCAGACAGCATAACAGCTTGCTGTCAGTCACTGGTACACCAAGGATTTCACATGGTACCACAGAACCCTCAAAGCAAGAACTTAAGACAATTTGTCAGAAGTCTGCTCCATTTCCTGTCTGATTTATTATGTGGAACTGCACTGTCCAGAAGAAAATCAATCGTTGTTTGTAGAATGCAGTTTGACAGACCAAGCTATTGAGCATGGAAGCTTCAGAAGGCCAAGGCTGAAAGAGAGAGTTCCAGACAGCTTTGCTCAAATTTTAAAGGTGCTTTCACTGATGGTAACGTGGGGGAGAAAAACAACAGAATACGCAACGTTTTACAGAACATCCTTTGCTCATGCGCTACTTGCCTCACTCTTCCATTGTTGGTCAACTGCCGTGCTCCCAAGCTCTGGAATTCTCTTTCTAATGCTTTCTACATCTCCCGCCCTCTCACCTTTTTTTAAGGTATGGTGGCTCAGTGGTTAGCACCGCTGCCTCACCAGTGACCCAGGTTCAGTTCCAGACTTGGGTGACTCTCTGTGTGGAGTTTACACGCTCTCCCTGTTTCTGCGTGGTTTCTTCCGGGTGCTCTGGTTTCCCCTCCACAGTCCAAAGACGTGCAGGTTTAGATGATTGGCAATGGGAAGTGCAGGGTTACAGGGATAGGGTGGGGTGGCGGTGATCTGGGTGGGTTGCTTTTTGGAAAGTTGGTGTGGACTCGATGAGCCAAAAGGCCTGCTTCCACACTGTAGGGACTCTTTGATCCTCCTTAAAATCTATCTCCTTTTGGTCACCAATCCTGAAATACTCCTTTTGTGATCAAGTTTGTTGACATACACTCCTGAAGTGCCTTTTGTGCTACTTTAAAGAGGCTATACAAATGCAAGTCAATGTTGCTGCTGCCCTGAAGTGTCACCCTGGAATACCTGCTGAAATCCAGAATGAATTTGGTTCATAACTTTTCGGTTCAATAGTGACAGTGCAGCCAACTAAGCTGAGGTGACATGGTCCCTTTAGCTTAGCGTGCCTTCTCCACAAGCAAATACTAATTCGAAAGGACTCCAACCTTCACAGTCAACTGACTCTGGGTTTGTGAGTGGTTGGGCATTAATGCTGCTCCTCTTACAAGTAAAACAAGACCAGGAATATTATCAGGACACCATCAGGATTATTGCAGCTTTCACACAGCAAATAAAATAGCTCAAAATATTGATGTAGGGGTTTTATTTCCTCTGTTGTGGACTCTCATTTGATAACTGCCCACTGGAGCTTATCCACATTCCTCTGACGGTGTATTGCAGCTTGTGTGAGAGTAGGCTCTCTGCAAGATGTGCTTGCTGATTATTGACGTCTGGGCTCAGAACTGTTGCAGGTTTAGGGACAAATCCAGACACACCCCATTAAATTAAACTTGTGCAATAAATTATTCGAAGCAAAGCCAATCTCTTGTGGTGACTATGAGGTTCTGCGTAATTGATTGGTTCTGATGAATGTTATAAATTACTCGAGCTTTGCCCTTCTGGTTTAGTAAATGATCCGAACCTTGAGATTAGATCACTCTTTGCAGCATATTAGAGTTAACACTTTGCCCTGTGCAGAGATAGTGACAATTCCTGGAAAAATGCTCGGTTTTTTGGTGTGTAAATTCTCTGTGACTCTGATACCGATGCAGGGAGATTTCTGAGTGAGGAGCTTTTAAGAGTTTTCACACACAATACACAAGAGAAATCTCCCATTAAGTGCAGGATGTAAGACTCGATAAAGGTCAATGGATAAAGGATTACTAAAAGAGTCACAGCGATGACTGGCTTTGTTAAGTGAGCTGCCAGAAGTAAAGCAGGAAGGACTCAGATTTGTGTCTTGATTTGTTCCAAGTGGCAGAAAAGGGAAAATCAGTTAATGCAACCTTACATTGGTCATGGGTTCCTCCTCATCACTGTCACCAGGTTAAGCACAAATGTAATTTACCCAGAGAGTATTTGAACACAGATGTTGTTCTTCTTAATGCTTTCATGGGATGTGTAAGCCCAGAATTAATTGTCCATCTGAATCATTCACAAGGCCATTTCAGAGACCAGCTAAAGGTTAACCACTTTGCCTAAGGTTTGGAGTCATAACTTGGTAAGAGTCTGATTTCCTTCCCTGAAGGAGATTGGTGCACAGGGTAGATTTTTTTACAATCAATGGCAATGGTTTCACAGTCACTATGACTGAGGTTTTTGCCAGAATTCCAGACTTTTTAACCACATGGAGGAGACATGCATGGGAAGAGAAACTACACAAGTACATGTGGGGCCCTCTTGTGATGCAGAGACAGTGTCGCTACACCTGGACCAGGAGGCATTGGTCCAAGTCCCACCTGCTTCAGAGTTGTACAATCGCAGTTTGATGAGAAAATTAGATTAAATAAGTGAAATTTTTTGGGGGTGGCTCAGTGGTTAGCACCACTGCCTCACTGTGCCAGGGACTGGGTTCAATTCCAGCCTCAAGTGACTGTCCATGTGGAGTTTGTACATTCTCCCTGTGTCTGCATGGGTTTCCTCCGGGTGCTCTGGTTTCCTCCCACAATCCAAAGATGTGCAGGTTAGGTGGATTGGCCATGCTAAATTGCTCCATAGGGTCTAGGGATGTACAGGCTATGTGGATTAGCCATGGGAATTGCAGGGTTACAGGGACAGCGTAGTGCATGGGTCTGAGTGAGATGTGCTTTGAAGGGTCAGTGTGGAATCAGTGGGCTGAATGGCCAGTTTCCACTGTTGAGATTCCATGAGGAAGAAAATAATAGAAGATGTTACAGATAAAATTGCATGAAGTAGGGTGGTTGGAGGCTATTGGAGAGCACAAAGGGTGCCAAAGAGTAGATGGGTCAATATAGACACAAGAGGTAGCAATAGTGACATGCCATAGTTGAGGCTCCAGCACTGATTCCTGTGGCTCACCCCTTCTCATCGTCTGTGTACCTACACCACATATTCCACAGCAGAAATTCAGAGGCACAAGAGAGTTACTAGAATTTACTCTGGATGAGGAAAGTTCAGATTTGTGGAGAGACTGGAGAAGCTGGTATTAGAGCACAAAAGGTTAAGAGGACATTTAATAGAAGTGCTTAAAATCTTGAACGTGCTTGATTGAGCAAATAAAGTAGCAATTCTCAATGGCAGAAGAATCAGTAACGAGGAGACAGCTTTAAGGTGCTTGGCAAAAGACCCAGAATTTACAGGTGACAGCATTGTTTACACAAGATTATTGTGATTATGGTAAGGCACAACATAGAAAGGGTGGTGGAAGCAGATGCAGTCATAACTTCCAGAAGAATAATTCTCTCCTACTAGTTCAATATGCACACTAATGAAATCCCATTAATGTCGTGCTGGTAGTTTAAAATAGCTTTAAATAATCCAGACTTCAAATGCAAAAATTAACACTTAAACGTTAGAAATTAAAGAATGATTTGTATCTCCTTTTACAAATATGTTAATGTCTCAAAACTTACTTACTCATTTATGAGATGTGGGCACTGCTGGCAAAACCAACTTTTGTTATTCTTCTAAAAGGATACTTTATTCATAAAATCTGCAATATAAAATAGTTTATTTTAATGCAATACATGAGGAGTCTTATTACATTGGCCATTTAATGCCAAACTGCAGCTTGAGGGACTTTATGTGGTTTCCTGTCTCTTGGTACACCACATCAGAAATACCTTCAGCTGCAGCTTTTTCCCACTGAGCTTTTTCAGTGGCTGCCCCAATCTTCAGTGCTTCCTGAACCTAGTGCTTGTGAACCTTGTGTCTGTCGGTAACACTCAGTCATCAACAAGACTTTGGACTGGGAAACCAGGAGGTTTCATCATTGATTGGTCTGTATGTATATGTGTCTGTGTGCATGTGATTGTGTGTGCGCGCGTGTGTGTGTGTGGTTGTGTCTGTGTCTATGTGTGCGTGTGTGTGTGTGTGTGTGTGGTTGTGTCTGCGTCTGTGTGTGTGCACATGCGTATGTGTGTCTGTGTGGTTGTGTCTATGTCTATGCATGTGTCTGTGTGTGTTTGGTTGTGTCTGTGTCTGTGTGTGCCTGTGTGTTGTGCGTGTGTCTGTGTGTGTCCGTGTGTGTGTGTGTGTGTGTGTGTGTGTGTGTGTGTGTGTGTCTGCGTACATGTGTCTGTGTGCGTGTGTAGTTGTGTCTGTGTGCGTGGTTGTATCTGTGTGTGCACGTGTGCTTGTGTGTTGTGCGTGTGTCTGTGTGTGTGTCTGTGTTTGCGTGTGTGTCTGTGTGTTGTGCGTGTGTCTGTGTGTGTGTTTGTGTGTGTGTGGACATGCATGCGTGTGTCTGTGTGTATGGTTGTGTCTGTGTCTGTGTGTGCGTGTGTGCCTGTGTGTTGTGTGCATGTCTGTGTGTATGCCTGTGTGTTGTGCGCATGTCTGCGTGTGTATATATATCTGTGTCTGTCTGTGTGTGCGTGATTGTGTCTGTGTGTGTGTGTGTGTGCCTGTGTGTTGTGCGCGTGTCTGTGTGTGTGTGTGTGTGTCTGTGTGCATGTGTGCCTGTGTGTTGTGTGTATGTCTGTCTGTGTGTGTCCACGTGTGTGTCTGCATGTGTGTGTATGTGCGTGTCAGTGTGTGTGTGTCTGTGTGCATGCCTGTGTGTGTGCGTGTCTGTGTCTGTGTGTGCGTGTGTCTGGGTGTGTCTGTGTGTGCGTGTGTGTGTGTGTGTCTGTGTGTGTGTCTGTGTGTGTGTGTCTGCATGTGAGTGTATGTGTGTGTGTGTCTACGTGTGTATGTGTGTGTCTACGTGTGTATGTATGTGTCTACATGTCTGTGTCTATGTGTCTGTGTGTGTGTGTATGTGTGTGTGTGTGTCTGCGTGTGTGTGTGTCTGCGTGTGTGTGTGTGTCACATCATAAAGAAAAGGAAATGGAGGAAAGGTAGAAGTGCAGGAGAGAGTGGATGCACTGACATCAACATTGATCCCTTGATGATCATTTAAATGAATCCACATGAAAATCACTCTGGAAAGCCATAAGAGTGGGATAGTCTCCTGCTCAGTCAGAACAGCCTCCGCAGATCAGAAGTCTCCATGCATAGGCTCTTGTCATGGGTTTATCTCATCGGCAAGTGTCTTCCATGCTTTAAGGGAATACTGGAAGAAAAAAGATAAAATGGACTAAAGATTTAATCAATGACTATGGCTAGACATTTTATTGCTTTAATTAATAGAATTGTAAATGCTATTTCTAATAGAAAATTTAATATCATTGATGTAATAAAAGTAAATGTATTTTATATGATTTTCAATTGTTGTGTTTCAATTGAATACTTTCAAACTTAATCAAAAAGTGGACTTCATGGGGGATATCCTCATGAGATGCTCTGGTCAGGTTGCAAGAAGGACCTGAGAAGGACCTGGGCATCACTGGCAAGACCAATGTTTATTGTCCTTGAGAAGGTGTGGGGATGAGCTGTCTTCTTGAATCGCTACAGTCCAAATGGTGCGGGGACACCTATCGTGCTATGGGAAGAAGGTCCAGGACTGTGACCTAATGAAAACTCCACTAGTCTGTTCCATCACTCAACACCATTTTGCCTGACCTTCAACCAAAATGCTACTTTCCCACCCTATTTCCATATTGCTTAATTCCTTTAGAGTTCAAAAATTTATTTTTAGAATATATTCAATAACTGAACATTTACCATGGTCTGACATTGAGAATTCCAAAACTTCACAGCCTCCTAACTGACTGACTCCTTGACCTGAGACTGTAGTACCTAGATCTAGACTCACCAGCCATGAGAAGCAGATTAATTGTGAACTTAACATATTAATGTCCAGGATATATCATGAGGCAATCAAATGGGTTAACAGTACTGAAATATATAGCATGATCGGGGGCTGGTTAGCTCAGTTGGGGGACAGCTGGTTTGCAGTGCAGAGTGAAGGTAATAGTGTGGGTTTGATTCTCACATTGGCTGAGGTTACCATAAAGGACACTCCGACTTAACCTCTCCCTTCATCTGAGGTATGGTGACCCTCAAGTTAAACCAGCACAGCTGTCTCACGCGACTGAGAGAACAGCTCTATAGTCCAGCTTGGATGGCTGGTTTGCAATGCAGAGTGTTGCCTACAGTGTGGGTTTAATTCCTGCCCTGCTGAAGTAACTATGGAGGTCTTTCCTTCCCATTTTCTCCCCTCAGCTGAGGCATGGTGACCCTCACGTTAATTCATCACCAGTTGTCTCTTAAATGAGATCCTATGGTCAGGTAAGACTATGGAGTCTGCCTCTTAGTATGATTAGAGGAGATTGAGAGTGTGGGCACTGAAATATCTTTTTGCTGTTCCCCCAGGGGTTGCAGGGGGCATGGATTAGCAGTAACTGGCAGAAAGCAATGGACAGAAACATGTTTTTGCCCAGTGAATTCCTGTGATCTGGAATATGCTGTCTGAAAGGGCAGTGATCACAGATTCAATCATAAGTTTCAAAGGGGAAACAAACAAATACTTGAAGGGAAAAGAAATTTGCTGGGCTGTGGATAAAAGGCAGGTGAGTGGAGCAACTTGGAAAATTCTGCCAAACAGCCAATACTTGATAAAATGGGCCAAATGACCTCCTCCATAAAATAAGCCTTTGCTACTTGGTGATTTGTGCAAGAATCTTCATAAAATCAAGAGAATATCTCCTGAATTAAGAGCTCTTATCAGATACTAGGCAGAACATCGAGCTGACAGTTCTCATATACCATGATAATGACATTTTCTTCCCTTGTGTATTTGACAGCTCATTCTTCAAGAATGCCTGGCCATTGTCTTATACCGTGTCTCACACGGCTGTCCCATTGTCTTACCTCTGCAGAAAATTGTCAGTCCCAGTCTTACATTGGGGCAAATTCCAGGCTGAAAGCCCCCATACAAGAACTGAGGCAGTGTTCCACTGTGGAAGGTTCTGTCTTTTGAAAGGACTATTAAACCAAGGCCCTATCTGACATCTAAAATATTCCAGGACACTATTTCAAAGTATATCAAGTCTCTTCACCAGTTTTTATTTATTTTTTCTATGGCCAATTTTTATCCCTTAAACAATGTCATCATTATCTAATTGCTGATTGTGAGAGTACACATATTGACTGCTGCATTTCCTGCATTAAAACTCTTCAAAAATCATACATTGACTGTAAAGTGTTGTGGGACAAGTTGAAGTTGAGAATAGTTTTCTTCTTTTATACTGTAATGCCTGAAAAGGAACGGTTGCATGTTCCTGGCTTTTCAAGAAATGCTACTAGTGTAACTCCCATCCATTTTGAACCAGTCTTCCCCTCACCTAAAGGAGTTTTTTTTATTTCCTTTTGTTTCTATGAAATGAGTGTAATTTCTCAATGGGATCATTTTGAGGTGTTTCCAGTGGTGTCACATCCTTTTGAACATCTTGGAGTTTGTAGTAACAGATATTATCCTTTTGGGTGTTCCTCAGCCAATTCCTCCATGATCTTGCCCTCCCAGGGACCATCACTACAATGGCAACCTTGTGAGACCTCTGTGCTGCTTCCATCCTGGCCTCATGTGTATCTACCGTTTGCAAAACCTTTGGCAGCCTTGCCTTCAGCACCCTGGGTCGTAGCTCTGAAATTCCTTGTTCAAACACCTCCACAATTGTCTCATTCTTTCAGATTCACTTTAGTGCCTAGATCTTTGAATAAGATGTTGTTCATTTGCCCAAATGTCTCCATATGTAGTCTGGCATCAAATTTAACTTGATAATGCTCCCTGTTAAGCAGCTTGGGATCTTAGATGCTATTTAAGTGTAAGGTGTTGATGATGCATTAGTTTCAAGGAGCGAGCAGTGAACGGAAAGGATAAAGGTACAGTGAGGGTCACAAACAAATTGTTGGGGTGAAGACAATAGGACGGCAGTTCTCTAAGGAACTCTGCACTTTTCCAGGGAGGGTGCCAGTGGAGTGTGTCACTTTTTCCAGCTATTTTCCACAGATATAAATCATCTCAAAGTCTGCATCGACAAGGCACACATCAGGGGTATGATGGAAGGTGCCCCAATTGCCCGGAAGGATGCAGCTCTAACAACACTCAAGAAGCTCAACATTACCCAGACTCCTTTGGGTAATCGACACCGCATCCACCACCTTCAACATTCACTGCTCCACCACTGTCACACAGCGGTGGTGGTGTGTACTATATACAAGATCCACTGCAGTAACTTACTGAGGGTCCCTATTAGCACCTTCTGAACCCATGATGTCAACCATCTGGAAGGGCAAGAGCAGCAGGTGCGTGGGAACTCTGCAAGATCCCCATAAAAGCCACACGCTATCCTCACTTAAAATGATGGCACCCTTCCTTGGGTCAAAATCCTGGAACATCCTTTCTAACAACACTGTAGGCATCCCTACACCACAAGGACGGCAGTGGTTCCAGAAAACAGCTCACCACCACCTTCTCATGATGATCCATGCTGGATCGAGCCAGTGACTTACCCAGCCAGTATACTGTTTAAGAAAAACCTAATCCATCCGTTCTCATTATGATCAAGGTC
This sequence comes from Chiloscyllium punctatum, assembly GCF_047496795.1. Classification (NCBI taxonomy): domain Eukaryota; kingdom Metazoa; phylum Chordata; class Chondrichthyes; order Orectolobiformes; family Hemiscylliidae; genus Chiloscyllium; species Chiloscyllium punctatum. The sequence continues at coordinate 7,389,565 of NC_092780.1, read as the reverse complement.
ACTCCAGCTTAAACATTTTTGACTTTGCCTCATTCCAGCCTGTCACCGGGTACTCAGTAACATCAGCCAATCTGCAGACAGCAAGTGACTGATGCCAATGCAACTCAGTAAGTCTGGCAGCATCTGCGGTGACAGAAGCAGAGCTGACGTTCCAAGTCCAGTTTGACTCTTCTTCGGGACAAATGTTTGATGGCTGATGCCAAATTTGGCCGTACAAACGTTTTATGTAATTTCTCCCTTAGACAATTTGGGACAAGGGCACCCACAGACTGTAGCCAGAAGCCTTCAGACATCAGCACAGCCAGATCAATAATTCAACAACCTAAAGGATAGAACAGTTGATACTTGCAGCATGGATTTTGCCTTGGCAAACATTGAGTACTGCACTCTGGCAAATGCATTTCCTCATCTCATTGTCACATTGTTCCCTGTCTTATCATTTACCAAATGAACCCATCAACACACTATAATCAATAAATTGGTCAGACTCAAACTGATAAAAGGGCCAAATAATTAACAGAGTCGGTATAATACACAGATGGAGAATCCAGTGCCAAAGCAGACTTTTCAAATTGAGGTGAGCACGGGTCCATGTACAGGGAAAGATTCTGTTATTCTGCCTGAAAAACAAACTTTATATCCAGGTTCAATGCCTCCCTGCTCACACAGTAGCAATGTTTATATCTTCAGCAAATCCATCCCTGTGGCCAATTCTCTGTCAGCTGTCTCAGATTTAATGCCTGTTTCATGCTGTAGTTACCAGTCTATGAGAACTTAGATTAAAACTGCTGAAACCCTTCGCTTAGATCAATAATAATAACAGCGATATTTGTCTTTTATAGTAAGAGTCTCTTCTGTTCTGCATAGATTCAGTCTAAGGCTGGTCACCAAGCTCTGTAAGATTACTGTGACACTAATGGTTCAGACTACATGATGTTATAGGAAGTTAACGAAATAACACACGAAAGCTCCTGTTCTTTGAGTGTGCTTCACCATTCAACACAAACTATAGGACCTTAATGTTACCTTCCTTCTTGATCTCTGTATTGCTTAATCCTCTTACATTCAAATGGCCTTGTTGTTGAAATATTCACTGACTCAGTATGGGGTAGAAAGGTCGAAAGATTCACGAGCCTTCGAGTGAAGAAATTTCTCATCTCTGTCCTAGATGGGCAGAATGGTGGTAACACTACAAGAGGTATCCAGTCAGACCTGTCCCATGTTCAGGTTATACAGGATGCTGCAATCTAGGTGTTAGTACTACACGAGATGTTGCTCTACTGAAATCCATGGGAAAACCCCAGTGTTGTTCCATAAATCAGGCACTATGGATTTAAAAATTATGAGAGTGCTATGTAATAAATTATACTGTGCTGCTGGCATTATAACGGTCCTAGTACATCAAAGTCATATTTCACAGAGCTCAACCAATGCATTTTCTATCAGAATTAATCTATTGAAGATCTTGAAAGGGACTATTAAAAAGAGCAGATTAACATGACATGATTGCTTTAACCCCATCTGCATGCTAAAGGAGGAGATAATAAAGGAGTTAATTTTTAATAAATTGTTACCAGCAGTTCATTGCTAATGGTTTCAGAAAGTGATTTCCCCGAAGACCAGCAACAACTGTTTGTGTTATTCCCACTGTCACCCTCTGCCCTCTGTAAGGAGAAAAACTCAGGACAGATGCTGACTGTCGGTGCCCTTGCCCAGCCTCAGACGTGTGGTTGAGGCAGTCACCTTTGCACAATGATACTGCAAACCTTTCTGCCAGAGTACAGCGTTAGTTGATAATTAAAAACCGAAAGAACTGCAGATGCTGTAAGACAGGAACAAAATTAGAAATAGCTGGAAAAGCTCAGCAGGTCTGGCAGCATCGGTGGAGAGGAATCAGACTAAACATTTCGGGTCAAGTGACCCTTCCTCAAAACTATTCTGAGGAAGGTCACTCGACCTGAAACATCAACTCTGAATTCTCTCAACAAATGCTTTTCCAGCAATTTCAATTTTTGCCGATCATTGATAATTGTTAGCCAGTGAGTGATAATTCTGGGTCTCAGCGTCTGTGCCCTCCTCCCTCTGTCACACAAAGCACCTGGCATTCTTTATAATGGAGAATCCCAGCTGGAAGGCCAAGAGTGTCGGGAATAACCAGGCCGAAAAGCAACAGGAAGAGAGACAATGTCATTGAGCAGGAAGTGATTGGGCAGGCAATGCCATCTCTGAGTTTTAAAACCAATCTTGAAGATTTGTGGGTAGTTTGGACAAAAACCTGCAGGGTTTGAAGTGCCAGAGAGGGGGGCAGTAGAACATTTCAAAAGTATTCTCAGGATACGTGGTACGGGGGCTCAGTGGTTAGCACTGCTGCCTCACAGCATCAGGATCCCAGGTTCAATTCCCACCTTGGGCAACTGTCTGTGTGGAGTTTGCACATTCTCCCCGTGTCTGCGTGGGTCCCCTCTGGGTGCTCTGGTTTCCTCCCACAGTCCAAAGATGCGCAGGTTAGGTGAATTGGCCCTGCTAAATTACCCATAGTGTTAGGCATATTAATCGGGGGTAAATGTAGGGGAATGGGGCTGGGAGGGTTGCTCTTCGGAGGATCAGTGTGGACTTGTTGGGCTGAAGGGCCTGTTTCCACACTGTAGGGAGTCTAATCTACTTTTGATTCATTTATTCCTGGGATGAGGGTGTAGCTGGCTGGGCCAGCATCTATTAACCATCCCTAGTTGCCCTTGAGAAGGTGGTGGTGAGCTGCTTACTTGACCACTGCAGTCCATGTGCTGTAGATAGATCCCCTACACCACCCTCATCAATGCCATCCGGGAGGGAATTCCAGGATTTTGACCCAGTGACACTGAAGGAATGGCAATATATATCCGAGTCAGGGGGGATGAGTGGCTTAGAGGAAATCTTGAAGTTGGTGGCATTCCCAAGTATCTGCTGGCCTTGTCCTTCTGGATGCAAGAGGCTGTGGGTTTGGGAGATGCTGTCTAATGACCCTGAGTGATTTTCTGCAATTCATCTTGTGGATGGTACACACACTGCTGCTACTGAGTGTTGGTGGTGAAGGGAGTGGATGTTTGTGGGTGTGGTGCCAATCACATGGACTGCTTTATTCTGAATGGTTTCACATAAGGCACCAGCCACACACACTCAATATCCAAAGACATTGGCATCCAACATGTGCTAGCCTCTAAGAACCCTCATGGTATATCTCTGATCCACTTACAGAACATTTCTACACTTGAGTGTTGAACAAAAGAGTAAATTGGATGCAGCAAGGATACTATATACTCCGGGACATGCACCAAGCTCATGGACTGGAGAGGTTATTTCTCCGGCTTGTTCATTTACTCTCTTAGTGCCCACTCAGTTTGGGCTGACTTGACTGCTTACAGCACTCCAAATTTATCTTGTCTTTCTGCACCTTGCCCCTGAGCCAACTTTACAGTACAACAGTATACTGTGCTGTTTAGTACAGACAAAAAGGCAGGACGTTTGTCATGGCTGTCGGCAGTTGTCAGTCAGGTTGAGGGAGATTGCCTTCAGTCAGAGGGTCCTGGTACAGCAGTTCAAGGGCAGGTTCCCATAGAGTCCAAAGGCTTGGACATGGTCAGTCAGCAACTCTGGGTGGCCAGAGTCAGAATCTTCTCCGCATAGGAGCTGAATGTTGGGCAGCTCACCATCTGCCTTGCCTCTGTTTGCCCTATTGTGGTTACCTCCTGGAATGAGAGAGAGGCAGGTGATGAAAGTGGTGGTACAACTGTTACCTTGGGGAGGAGGTGTCCTGAGCCAAGGAATCGGCAGTGAGGAGGGCGTGCAAGGTTAATGGTGTCAGGAGCTGGTGTGTTTGAGTGTGAGTGGGAGGATGTTGTAGGCAACAGTGAGAGTGGTAGAGCAGGAGCCTTGGTGAAATATGAGTAAAGTAGCTGAGATAGAGTCAGAGTGAAGTTTTGGTTAGTGGAAGGGGGCACTTAGGGTCATAGAGTCTTAGAGACGTACAGTGTGGAAACAGATCCTTCGGTCCAACTAGTCCATAATCCCAAACTAAACTAGTCCCACCTGCCTGCACTTGGCCCACATCCCTCCAAATATTGCTTACTTATGCACTTATCTAAATGTCTTTTAAACATTGTGACTATATCCACATTCACTACTTCCTCTGGAAGTTCATTTCAGACACAATTCACCCTCTGTGATTGCCCCTCATGTCTTTTTTAAACCTTACTTTTCTCATCTTAAAAATATCCCCCCAGTCTTGAAATCTCCCACTCTAGGGAAAAGATACCTGCCATTCACCTTGTCTATACCCCTCATGATTTTAGAAACATCTATAAGGTCACCTCTCAACCTCCTACGCTCCATTGAAAAAGGCTTCAGCCTATCAGCCTCTCCTTATAACTCTCTACGCTTGACGACATCCTGATAAATCTCTTCTGAACCCTCTTTAGCTTAATAATATCCTTCCTTTAACAGGGCGACCAGAACTGGTCTCTCATACGGTGGCGGATTGCAGAAGGTCATCAGAAGTCTCCTGCAAGATCTATCTCACTCCTCACTGTGGCTTGCAGATAGTGGACAGGCTTTGGAGAGTTAGCAGATGATTTATGTACCACATATTTCCCAGCTTCTGAAATGCTTTTGTAGCCACAGTATTGATATGCGTAGTCTATATGGTTAGTTATGTCATGATCTGATGTTCCAAGTCCAAGAAACTTATACAGAAATCTGAACAAGACAAAAATGTAAAGGTGGAAATACAGGCAATGTGAATCTATATGATTTTGAAGAATGAGAGGAGATCTAGTTAAGGTATATAAGATGCTAAAGAGGATTGAAAAGTAGATGTAGAATACTTGATTCCCAATGTGGAATAATGTAGAATGAGAGGTCATAGTTTTAGATAAGCAGAGTTAATACAGCGATAAGGAGGAATTACTTCTCTTAAAGGATCATGAATCTGTGGAATTCATTAGCCTGGGGTGTGGTGGATTTCGGGACACTGAATACAGAGGACCTTCGATTATCCGAACATGAATTATTCGAAATTTGGATTATCTGAAGATGATCTCAAGATTCCATAAAAGCATTGCATCAAAGAGGTAAGTGAATCTGGATTACCTGTACTGAGGAACATGTGAAAATGCTGGTAAAAACAAAGAAACACAAGCAGCTCAAGCAACTGTGACTGGATTTTTTTTAGTGTAAGGCTTAGTTACACAGCCCTTTGCAAACAGAAGTTCTTTATTCCCGTCACTTCACTGGGCCGTTCATGAAAGAAATGACAGAGAAAGTAAACACATGCATGAGGCAGTGTTTCTGTCTTTCTCTTGTGACACTGAGTTCACAGAAACTAATAAATGCTCTTATGATTGTGGAAGTTGTTTGGGACCTTGATTAATGTTGGGATTTCATATATTTATGTGATGATAATGGTTTAGTCCTTCTCAGTTTAACCTGCAATTTGCAGAATGCAAAGATTAGTTTGCTTAAATAGCAGACTCATCAAAATTATAGATTTAAACAGTCTCTCTGGTAGAGCACAGCGTTTGATCAGTATGACTCCCTTGTTTAAGGTCAAATCGATTATCCAAATAATCAATCATCCAAACAAAATATTGCCTGTACGTCTCGTTCCAATAATCGAGGTTCCTCTGTAGATTTGAGGATGAGATACATCGATTTATAAGGAGTAACAGAGAGCAGGCAGGAAAGAGGAGTTGAGGCCGAGATGAAATCAAATGTTGGAGCAGATTCTAAGGGCTGAATTGTCTACTCGTGCTCCTAGTTCTTAAGTCCTTATGTTGCTCTCCATCTGGTAAATGGTTTAACTGCGTGTAGACTGGACATTCTTTTCTGATAGGTGCCTCTTGTAAAGTGAGGGTTGGTTAACCTAGTCAGCCTGAATATGGCTCAGAATGACACCAACAGCATGGTTTTCAATGTCAAGTCCCATGCCTGCTTAGATTAGATTCCCTACAGTCTGGAAACAGGCCCTTCAGCCCAACACGTCCACACCAACCCTCTGAAGAGCAACCCACCCAGGTCTATTCCCCTGCCTGATATTTACCCCTGACTAATGCACCTAACACTACAGGGCAATTTAGCATGGCCAATTCACCTAACCTACACATCTTTGGATTGTGGGAGGAAACCCATGCAGACATGGGGAGAATGTGCAAACTCCATACAGATGGTCGCCCGAGGCAGGAATCAAACCCAGGTCCCTGGCGCTGTGACGTGGCAATGCTAACCACTGAGCCACTGTGCTGCCTGATGTGGAGTGTTGTCCCTCCAGCCAGGTAACCAGTTATTTCTATTGAACAGAGGGAGACATGGCAGTAGGCCCTCATGGACATTACCACTCTCAAAAAGCTATCTGACGAGATGGGATGCAGGACGCCCATTCTGCACCCTATTCCACGTCTGCTAATGATGTGAGCATTGACTTCACTTGCCTTTTTCTTAATATTGAAAATTTATGAATGTGCTGAAGGCCTAATTAGTAATAAATCAATCAGAGAATTGGGCGTAGCTTGATTTATCGTGTGTTTTGATTGTAGCGTGAAGTGGATGCCAGAATTGCTTTAGTTTTTCATGTTCCCCAGGGTATCAGGTTAGTGTGACTATACCCAAGGGCTGGGAATGACACCCACATAAATCTGAACTTATTAATTGGACATAACTCCACTAATTCTGCAATTCATCATCACGTTGCTAACCCAGTGTCAGGTTACACTACCACTTCCATGTCAATTTTAAATCCAGTTCATGTGTAGTTCTACATTCGCTGCAAAATAGAGTGAACCATTATTGAAAACCAATTCCTTTCTTCCTGACTAGTGTTGTCGAATCCAGTCACCACCTGTTATTCACACACAGCAAATTAATACTTTTTTTTCAATTCAGTCTTCATCAGATGGACGTTAGGACTTTGCAACATTCCATTTGACTGAACATCCTATTCCAATACGTTAGCCTGACCAAAAATAGCTAAATGATCCTGCAGAAAAGACAATCTTTAACACAAAAGTACTCTAGGTTCACCGAGGTATGTGGCAAAGGAATGAAGTGAAGGCATGTTACAATGTTTCAGTGGCAGCACCACAACTGGATGCAGTGTGATGATCAGTCGCTGCTTCTAAAAATATTCGAGCTGCAGTCAGAGTGCAATACATCACTGCTCATCATTTGTCCTGCTCCCTGAATCCCAGGTGATCGCTGAGAGATTTTAAAAAAAATTTGCATTTGTCTTCCATCATCTGGTGAATGTTTGCCACAAGTTTGGCAAGTGTTGGAACCCTATTGGATGGCATTAAATAGCATGACCTACACAGCCATAAATATACCATCATACCTACACTCAAAATACATGCAGAAATGCTGCAGTACCAGTCCAAGTGTCCTAATTAAAGGCAATGATGGAATGCCACCAGATATTGCAATTACAAAGTTGCACAATATAAACTTTGATTTGATTTATAATGGTCAAATGTACCTAAGTACAGTGAAAAGTATAGCAGACCATAACATACAAAGGCACAGATCGTAGGGTGATGGAACAGAGTGAGGAATACAAAGTTACAACCGCAAAGAAGGTGTACAAAAACCAAGATCAACATTAGATTTGAAATTTGAGATAGGAGACATTCAGTGTTCACAATATTAACCCCAAAAGATTAATTTAAATATATAAATCTAACCGATGTTTGCTGGTGATGTTCACTGTGATTTTGGAAGACACAGTAAGAGATTAAGAAAGATTTAGCTGGAAGGAAGTTTAATGCTTCTGCTGTATGAATAGGTGTCTGACAACAATAGCAACAACTTCTTCAAATTCATTTGTGGTATATGACATCCAGACCACCGCTTATTACACTTGATAAGATGATGTGGAGCTGCTTTTTTTTAACAGTTTCTGTATGCATGGTGTTGGTAGACACACAGTGCTAATTGGAAAGGAATTCCAGGATTTTGACCCAGCGGCAATAAAGGATGTATTTCCAAGCCAGGATAGCGGAGGGGGACTTTCAGGGCTGGTGTTCCCATGGATATAGGTGATAGATTGTGGGATTAGAAGGCGCTATTGAAGATTAGTTTAATTGCAACAATGTCTCTTCTAGGTGGTACACGAAACTATCACCATGCACTGTTCGTACAGGGACTCAATGTTTCAGATGGTGAATAGATGCTGATTGAGTGGGCTGCTTGAATGTGCATCTATGTAATGACTTCAGCATAGAAAGAGGCTGTAATGTGTTTAACAGGAACATTAACAGGTAAACAAGGAAATATTAGAATAGGTGACAAAAAGCTTGGTCAAGGAGCATCTTAAAAGAGGGAAAGATATCAGGATTTCAGCCATTATGTGGCTTCTGAACTTGAGTCAAGGTGACAATTGCAATGGAGAGAAGGGAAAAGAAAATTTGTTTCCAATTACATCATCTAAAGCTCCGTGCAGAAATTAATCTTGTTCACTCTTGTTTGAAGGTGAGGAGAGAAAGATTTAGAAATATTGACATTTGGCTGAGATAGAAAATGGGAAAGCATAGAACATAGAAAAATACAGTGCAGTACAGGCCCTTCGGCCCTCAATGTTGCGCCGACCGAAGCCTACCTAACCTACACTAGCCCAATAACCTCCATATGCTTGTCCAATGCCCGCTTAAATGACCATAAAGAGGGAGAGTCCACCACTGCTACTGGCAGGGCATTCCATGAACTCACAACCCGTTGAGTAAAAAATCTACCCCTAACATCTGTCCTATACCTACTACCCCTTAATTTAAAGCTGTGTCCCCTAGTAACAGCTGACTCCATACGCGGAAAAAGGTTCTCACTGTCAACCCTATCTAAACCCCTAATCATCTTGTACACCTCTATCAAATCTCCCCTAAACCTTCTTTTCTCCAATGAGAAAAGTCCCAAGTGCCTCAGCCTTTCCTCATACAATCTTCCTACCATGCCAGACAACATCCTGGTAAACCTCCTCTGCACTCGTTCCAATGCCTCCACATCCTTCCTATAGTATGGCGACCAAAACTGCACACAATATTCCAGATTGTTTGTTTGGCATTGTTTGGCAGTTTTTGTGAAAACATATTTCAACTATTATTGTTATATTTTTAATCCATGCTCTACTGCTCTGTTAAAAAGCAACCCAAAAAAATACTGAAGGTAGTATTAAGTTGTAAGCTGTTAAATTAGCTTGCTTATGTATTAAGTCTGGACTGTTCGTTTGGTTCCACTTTAACTGCCCAGAGACAAAATGATCGTTCACATTTTTCTGATTGGCTGAGTCAAATGATACTTGACACTATCACTATATTTAACCATCTCTCTTAATGTTTTATTGTGTCTTCCAAATTACACTGAATGTCACCACCAAACATCCACTGGATTTATACATTTTAATTAGATCCTTGAGAAAAAAATGTTGACATTTAATGTTTTAATCCTTCATTGATTTTGGTTAAGCAAACTTTATGGTGCAGCTCCTGTAATTGCAATATCATTCTATCACCGTCTTTACTCTGACAGCACTTACATATGCTGGAATACATGTCTGTGCATTTCGTGTGGGTTTGCGTGGGTGGTTAAGCGTATCTGCATTTTGTGGGTAAATATGTACACATGCATTAGTGCTGTCTTGTTTACCATGTGTTCTTTGTGAAATATTTGTTTTCACGTGTATAATTGTAAAGATAAGCATGTAGCTGTATCATGTCTACATGAGTGTGTGCCTCTGTGTATTCTGACAGTAATAAGTCATTGCAGAGAATAGTTAATTTTGAATGAAATCACAAAATCAGAGATGCAGTTTGGAATGTTGTATCTTTGAAACAAAGCATGGAGTTGGGTTTAAAAGTGGAAGGGATTTCGACTGGGAGCTGGTCAGGTTTTAGTCATAGACTCATACAGCAAGGAAACAGACCCTTCGCTCCAACTTGTCCATGCCAACCAAGTTTGCCAAACTGAACTAGCCCTTTTGCCTGCATTTGGCCTACATCAGTCTAAGATTAGAGTGGTGCTGGAAAAGCACAGCAGGTCAGGCAGTATCGGAGGAGCAGGAAAATCAACATTTCAGGCAAAAGCCCTTCATCAGGAATGAGGCAGGGAGCCACAGAGACTCCCAGCCCTATTCCTGATGAAGGGCTTTTGCCCGAAACGTCGATTTTCCTGCTCCTTGAATATTGCCTGACCTGCTGTATTTTTCCAGTGCCACTCTAATCTTGACTCTGATCTCCACCATCTGCAGTCCTCACTTTTGCCTACATCTGTCTAAACCTTTCCTATTCATGCACCTGTCCAAATGTCTTTTAAACGTTGTAACTGTACCTGCATCCACCACTTCCTCTGGCAGTATATTCCACACATAAACCATCCTCTGTGTGTAAAAGTTGCCCCTCAGGTCCCTTCTAAAATTTTCTCCTCTCACCTTAAAAATATGCCCCCTAATTTTGAACAGAACAACCCTAGGGAAAAGATCTTTGCTTTTCACCTTATCTATGCCCCTCATGGTTTTATTAAACTTCTGTAAGGTCACCCCTCAACTTCCTACTGTCTAGTGAAAACGGCTCAGCCTATTGTTAGAACTCAAAACCTGTAGCCCCGACATTATACTGGCCAATCTTTTCTCTAATGCTCTGCAATTTAATAATATCCTTCCCATAGCAGGGCAACCAACCCTCTACACAGTGCTCCAAAAATGGCCTCACCAACATCCAGTGCAATGTCAAAATGATGTCACAATTCCTATAATCATAATTAGAGTTCATGCTCTAATTTGTCTTAATTAACCTTTTAGTCATTTCAACTGTTCTTTGTATTCTGCCCAATCATCTGACCCACTTCTCACTTTTGTGCAATTATTTGTTTGATGCTCTTTTTAACTACTTTACTTGTTCACAGAAGGTAGGTCCCCCCCTTGGCATATTTCTTTACAGTAGGAATGAACCTTTTCTGGAAATAAATATCCTTAATAATAAATAAATACCTTAATATATTATATTTATTTATTATAAAGGTATTTAAAGGTATATTTAAATAATAATATAATAAATTTAATAAATACCTTTAAATATCTGCCTCTGCTTCTCTCCTGAGATGTCTGCTGGCTCAATACCAGTTCACGTCAGCTTGTTCAACTTTCATGCCTACTTAGATGCCCTTTTTCAAGTTTAAGTGTTAGTCTTAGACCTATTGTCCTTTCTTTTAAACTGGATGTAAAATTCAATCATGAGTTATCACTGCCAGCAAGAGGTACCTTAGCTCTGAGGTCTCTAATTTATCCTGTCATATTACACAACTCAAAGTTTAGTATAACCTGCTCTCTGGTTGGTATCAGAATGGAGAAAGTGAGGACTGCAGATGCTGGAGATCAGAGCTTAAAAATGTGTTGCTGGAAAAGCGCAGCAGGTCAGGCAGCATCAAAGGAGAAGGAGAATCGACGTTTCGGGCATAAGCCTGAAAAAGGGCTTATGCCCGAAACGTTGATTCTCCTGTTCCTTTGCTTGGTATCAGAATGTACTACTCTAAGGTACTATCTCAAAAATGTTCTATGCCTCACAGCGCCAGGACCCCAGGTTTGATTCCAGCCTCGGCTGACTGTGTGGAGTTTGCACATTCTCCCTGTGTCTGCGTGTGTTTACTCTGGGTGCTCCAGTTTCCTTCCATAGTCCAAAGATGTGCAGGTTAGGTGAATTGGCCATGGGAAATTGCCCATAGTGTTCAGGGATATGTAGGTAAGGTGCATTCGTCAGGGGTAAATGTAGAGTAATAGGGTAAGGCAATGGGCCTGGGTGGGTTACTCTTCGGAGGGTCGCTGTAGACCTGTTGGGCCAAAGGGCCTGTTTCCACACTGTAGGGATTCTAAGGTATCTATGATATCTATGAACTTTTCATGTAGGCTATCATTATGAATCTGAGTTTTCTAGTTTGTATGTAAATAAAGTTACCCATTATTATTGCTGTCCTCTTACCACATGCTCCCAATATTTCTTCTCAAATACCTCTTTCAACGTCATGATTACTGTTCAGGGACCTGTAGAACACTACTCTAGTGACTTCTTTGCCTACTGTCCCTCATCTTTACTTAAATTAACCGTACATCTGAGTCTCCTAACTGTTGCACCAATACTGATATTTGGTAAGGAGTGCCACTACTCCACCTTTATTTAGCTTCCTATTCTCACTAAATGCCTTATTTCCCTCAATGTTCAGAACCTAACTTGTGCATTGTATGGAGCAGTGCAAAGAGTATTGAGGATATCATTTCCCAATATCCTCTGTGAGGAACATAACTTCTCGAAAGTAGGAATATAAGCTGGATGGATGATTTTAAGGAGTCATTTAGCATAGTCTATACCCTCTAGTACATGAAGACCATATTCAAACTGAGATTCAAGCCATACAGCTACAACCCCTATGTAATTCTACACGTCTGCAGATTGATGCCCTGACGAGGAAAAGGAGGTTATCAGGGCCAGAGGAGCATCAAAATATCTTAAAGCTTTAAAAGTGTAAAGCAAATATTCCCTTGAGGAAAGGAACACTACTGTTCTATAATAGCTTCGTATTTCTAATCGTCTACATATATTCGTACAAAGTTATTTGATCTCAAATATAACCACTATTAGGTTCTCTCAGGCCAGTCTGCCTTATTTCAGCTCTGCCCTTGTTTCTACAGTGGCCTCCTCATCAGCCCCCTCAACATTTCCTCTTCTTCCTTATCTGAGGAAATAACTGGATGATCCATCTCCCCTCTTCCAAGTTTGCACCAAATCATTGCGCATAGGCATAACAAGCAATTATTATCCTGAAGACACTGTTTGATGAGTATTGGAGTGCTTTTCTCGACTGGTCCAGTCATTTGGAGTATTTCCGAAGATCAATCGTCTATTCCATGCTGGCCCTAGATGCAGACTTTTCAGCATCAGTCTGTGTTCTTGCATTTGGGCCAATAATCACATCGTTTGGGGATCCCCCCTTGTCTCCACAGCTAGCTCTGGAGATGGTGCAGGAGAGCAAACATTCAAGGAACCTGGGAGATGTGCAGAATGTAATCACTGTGACAGCTCCTGAATAGCGGGTATACAGGCAGACAAACAATCTGGATATTGAGGGAGTGAAATCCCTTCCTGTTCTGGAATCTGGCTGGATGGTTGCATGGAGATCTGAGCATCCTGAGGTACAGTTGTTGGCTCCTTACATCTGAGTAAGAGAGAACAAAGCATCTATAATCGGAACCATTACCATGATGTGGGCTTTCCCTCGGCAGGCTGTTTGCGCCTGATCTGGAAATGCTTCAGTTAGACCCAGTAAAATATTAACTAGTAAGCTCTAAATAAAAACGTGTGTAAAGTGCTATTGAAAGATTCAACAGACAGGAGGGCAAGAAGTTTAGAAGGGATGTGAAAAAAATGTTTTCACTTAGAAAGTGGTGGAACTCACTGCCTGTAAATGTGGCAGAGGTGGAAACCCTCACAACATTGAAGAGATATTTAGGTATACTCTTGTGATGCCATGCCATGCAAGGGCCATGGGCTGAGAGCTGGGAAATGGGATTTGAATGATCCAGTGGCTGTTTTTGACTGGCATAGACTTGATAGGCTGAAGAGTCTTTTTCTGTGTTGTAGCTCTCTAGGATTCTATCTTTACTACAGTGTGCACTTTGCAGTGTAATATATATATATATATAGCAGTATATATTGCAGTGTGTACTTCTGTGTCTGGACTAGTATTAAGTTTTCGATTACAAACACCTTGATCAGCACATCAAGTTTCAAGGTAGGTTGGAGTCGAAGACCTTTCCAAACTCAGGTGACATGTTACAGTGATGATATCATGAACATGTCCATTAACGGATGCTGCATAGTAACTATGAAGCACACCACAAGACCATCATCCCCCTTTTCACCCAATCCTATCAATATTCCAAATGCAGCTTGTCATGTTTTTAGTCCTTGTCATTCTTTTCTGTCTCATGCATTTATCTACTTTGTCTTTAATTGCATCAACATCAGTTACCTATACCACTTCATGTGGTACAGAGTTCCACATTTTATCTTTGGGTAGGAGATGTTTGGAATCTAGGATAGGTCGGCTTAAGATGATTTTAAAGTGGTGTCCTATTTTCTGAATGGTTTGTTGCCAAGTTTTAAAGTTAATTGCTTGTTTAACATGAGTTACTAACAAACGCATGGGGAAGGAAGGGCAAGATATGCTTTTTATTCTTAATTTAATAATGGTGACTAAATGTTCCCTTTGTTGGATATTACGCCATGAATAACAGATGCTCAGCTGCCTATTGAACTGGGCCATCAAAATGTGAATTGGTACATGTACATGGATTTAATTTCTCAGAATACAAAATGATGAATCAAACATCCACAATATCTGAAATGTAGATTTTCGGAAGAAGCGTCTCTTGACCTGAAATATTAACTCTGATTTCTCTCCATGGATGCTGCCAGACCTGCTGAGCTTTCCACAGTTTCTCCTTTTGTTCCTGATTTCCTGCATCCATAGCTCTTTTGGTTTTTATTTAATTTATTGGAGGTCTTCGAAGAAGGGGATAGATAGAGTGGATAGCCAGAAACTATTTTCCCAGGGCGGAAATGACTATCACGAGGCGGCATAATTTTAAGGTGTTTTGAGGAAGGTTTAGAGGAGATGTCAGAGGTAGGTTCATTTCACAGAGAGTGGTGGGTGCGTGGAATGCACTGTCAGCAGAGTCAGATACATTAGGGACATTTAAGCAACTCTTGGATAAGCACATGGAGGATAGTACAATGAAGGGTATGGAGGTTAGTCTGAACTTAGAGTAGGATAAAAGGTTGGCACAACATCAAGCACTGAAGGGCCTATACTATGCTGTACTCTTCTATGATGTAAAAACTAACTTGCTCCATAGATAAAGGGGAACCAGTTGACGTATTGTACTTACATTTCCAGAAGGCATTTGCCAAGGTGGCACACCAAAGCTTATTGTGAAAATGACTATCAAGGCATAGGAAATAACATATTGGCATTTTTGTTTTACTCGTTCACAAGATGAGGGTGTCGATGGCTAGACTAGCATTTATTGCCCATCTGACAGTGAAGGGGCAACCACATTGCTGTGGATTTGGAGTCATATGGAGGCCAAACCAGGGAAGGACAGCAGTTTCCTTCCCGAAAGGATTGTAGTGAACCAGATGGGTTTTTCCTGACAGTTGACAACGGATTCAAGACAATGATTAGATTCTTAATTCTAGATATTTATTGAATTCAAATTCCACCAACTCCCATGGTCGGATTCAAACCCAGGTCCTCGGAATGTTCCTTGGATTAACAGCGAAGAGTGTGGTGCTGGAAAAGCACAGCTGGTCAGGCAGCATCCAAAGAGCAGGAAAATTGACGTTTCAGGCAAAAGCCCTGCATTGGGACCCCAGGATTAACAGTCCAGTGATAATATCACGAGGCTATTGCCTCCCCAGGAGAGAAGCTTGGCGAACAGGAAGCAGAGAGTAGGAATAGATAGGTCATTTTCAGATTAACAGGATTTCACAATTGGTGTGTTGCAGAGTTCTGCATTGGGCCCCTTAACTCTTTACAATTTATGCAAATGATTTGGATGAAGAGACTGAGGTATGTTAACTACGTTTGTTGATGTCACAAAGCTGGGTAGGAAAGTGAGTTGCAAAGAGGACATAAAGAGCCAGCAAAGAGATATTAATAGGTTCAGTGGGAGGGCAAAGATCTGGCAAATGGAGTACAATGAAGCAAAGTGAGAAGTTGTCCATTTAGGCAGAAAGGATAAAAAAGGAGCACATTATATTAATGGTGAGAAATTGCAGAAATGCCGAGATCTCCTAGTGCATGAATCACAGGAGGTTGGTCTGCAGGTACAGCAAGTGTTCAGGAAAGCTAATAGAATATTATGGTTTATTGTGAGGGGAACTGAATGCAAGAGCAAGGAGATAATGCTACAGTTATACAGCATTTGTGGGAGAATCTCAAACCAGGAGTCATAGTTTAAAACTAAAGGATCACCCATTTAAGACAGAAGTGAGGAAACCTTTTTTTCTCCCAGAGGGTAGAGAGACTTTGGAATTCCCTTCCTCAAAAGGCAGCGATGCAGAATCTTCAAATATTTTTAAGGTAGAGGAAGATAGATTCTTGATGACCAAGGGGATTGAAAGGTTATCAGAGGTATGCAGGAATAGAGTTGAGGTTAAAATCAGATCAGCCATGATTGTATTGAATGGCAGAGTGGGCTTGAAGGGCAGAGTGGCCTGGTCTTGTTCCTTGTTGATATGTTCACATGTCACCCTCAGTTCTCTTAATGAGATCTGTTTCACTCAGCTTTGAACACATGGAATCATACAGACTTGACTGGCCTCTGTGGTAAAGAATTCCTCAGAGAGAAAACCTCTCCCTCATTTTGGGATGGCATGGTGGCTCTGTGGTTAGCACTGCTGCCTTGCAGCACCAGGAACCTGGGTTCGATCCCTGCTTCAGGCAACTCGGTGTGGAGTTTGCACATTCCCCCCTTGTCTGCGGAGGTTTCCTCTGGGTGCTCTGGTTTCCTCCCACAATCAAAAGATGTGCAGGTTAGGTGAATTGGCCATGCTAAGTTGCCCATAGTGTTCAGGGATGTATAGGTTAGGTGCATGAGTCAGGGTAAATGTAGGGGGATGGGTCTGGGTGGGATACTCTTCGGAGGATCGGTGTGGACCTGTAGGCATTCTAATTTGTCTTAAGTCAGTGATCCCTTATGCCCTCTGATCCTAGACTCTTCACCAAGGGGAAACAATCTGTCCACATCTACCTGCCAAGGCTTCCTTTTTCTAAGAACAATGTCCGCTTCAATAAATGCCATAAATTCCCATTCTTCTAAAAGCCAGCCCCAACCCACTCAACTTCATCTTGTAAGGCAGTCTCTCCACATCCAAGATTGTCTGAGTGAACCTTCTCTGGAGTACCTCCAATGCCAGTATGTCTTTGCAGGTCTAGATAAGCAGGAGGCTGGAAGAACACAGCAAGCCAGGCAGCACCAGGAGGTGGAGGAGTCAATGCTTGGGTGTAACCCTTCGCCACCTCCTGATGCTGCCTGGCTTGCTGTGTTCTTCCAGCCTCCTGCTTGTCTACCTTGCATCCCAGCATCAGCAGGTTTTTGTCTCTGTCTTTGCAGGTCTGGCAATATCTGCATAGAGAAATCAGAGTTAACATTTCAGGTTGAGTCACCCTTCCTCTGATTTCTCTCTACAGATGCTGCCAGACCTGCTGAGCTTTTCCAGCAAGTTCTGCTTTTGTTTCAACAGCTTTCAACAGCATTCCAGCTGTGGTCTGACTAGTACCAGATAGTTTTAGCAAAATCTCCCTGCTGTTATATTCCAATACCATCGTGGCAAAGACTGACATTACATTTGCTTTTCCTACTATCTGCTGAAATTAGATGTTGGCTTTGTGCGATTCATAGAATCCCTACAGTATGGAAACAGGCCCTTCAGCCCAACACATCCATACCAACCCTCCAAAGAGTAACCCACCCAGACCCCTTCCCTAGTACTCTACATTTCCCCTGACTAATGCACCTAAGCTGCACACCCCTGAGAACTATGAACAAATTAGCATGGCCAATTCACTTAAACTGCATATCTTTGGATTGTGGGAGGAAACTGGAGCACTCAGAGGAAACCCACAGAGACATGGGGAAGAATGTGCAAACTCCACACAGATAGCCGCCTGAGGCTGGAATCGAACACAGGTCCCTGGCGCTGTGAGGCAGAAGTGCTAACCACTGAGCCACCGCGATTCATGCATGACGACTCGCAAATTCCTCAGTGGTGCAGCTTTTTCTTTGGTCTTTCTCCAATTAGAGTCATAGACTCATAGAGATGTACAGCATGGAAACAGACCCTTCGGTACAACCTGTCCATGCCGACCAGATATCCCAACCCAATCTAGTCCCACCTGCCAGCAACCGGCCCATATCCCTCCAAACCCTTCCTATTCATATACCCATCTAAATGCCTCTTAAATGTTGCAATTGTACCAGCCTCCAATACTTCCTCTGGCAGCTCATTCCATACACGTACCACCCTCTGTGTGAAAAAGTTGCCCCTTAGGTCTCTTTTATATCTTTCCCCTCACACCCTAAACCTATCTCCTCTAGTTCTGGACTTCCCCCACCCCAGGGAAAAGACTTTGCCTATTTACCCTATCCATGCCCCTCATAATTTTGTAAACCTCTATAAGGTCACCCCTCAGCCTCCGACGCTCCAGGGAAAACAGCCCCAGCCTGTTCAGCCTCTCCCTATAGCTCAAATCCTCCAACCTTGGCAACCTCCTTGTAAATCTTTTCTGAACCCTTTCAAGTTTCACAACATCTTTCCGATAGGAAGGAGACCAGAATTGCATGCAATATTCCAACAGTGGCCTAACCGATGTCCTGTACAGCCGCAACATGACCAATAAGAAGAATGTTTGTTCTGTGAACAAAAGCATCTTCACACGACAAGAAATATTGAGAAGAACCATTTTTCTTCTTCTTTCAAATAAAATTTAAAGTAATCTATTTGGCTTCTTTTCCTTTCTGTCTCATCATTCCCTTTCATTTCCATTAGCTTGACTGTCTCTCAACATCTCTGGCTTTGCCCTGAATTTTGACTCCGATTTCCACTTTGTGGTTGTGACTGTGACATTGATTTATTTCAGTCAAAGACCCTGACTCACTGTCTCTTCTGGTGGATTCTGTAATACCAGTCAACTTTCTGTTTCTTTTTGACAACCCGTGTGGAGCTGCTGCGCTTATTAACATAGACATGTTAAAGGGGTAGCGAGGTAACTTGGATAATGCTGAAAAGAAAGCAGCACATTTTGTTGAAGCTTTTAGCCTTGATCGTGAAGGCACTTACAAGAACACTACAGTGAAGGAGAACTGGATTTTTTTTATTGAATGAGAAGAGAGTGCTATACGAACGTTCATACAGTAACAAAAAGTGTTTGTCTGGTGAGTGTAGGATGAAAAGCTTTAACAAATTGTATCTGTTTTCAGCAATACTTGAGTACTGTACTACCAATTGACTACTTGAAGATGGATCAGTCTTTTTTTAATTCATTCAGGGATGTGGGCATTGCTGCCTGGGCTAGCACTTATCGCCCATGCTCACTTATCCTACTAGAGATGTACGGCTTTTGAAAGATTGCAATTCATTTGCTGTAGGTACACCCACAATACCATTAAGGAGGGAGTTCCAGGACTTACATCCAGCGACAGTGAAAGAATGGCAATATATTTCCAAGTCAGGATGGTGAGTGGCTTGGAGGTGAACTTTCAGGGGGTGATGTTCCCATATATCTGCTGTCCTTGTCCTTCTAAGTGAAAGTGATGGTTGGTTTGAAAAATGGTGCCTGAGGAGCCTTGGATTCTCTGCTTCAATGGTAGAGGGAGTGGATGTTTGTACATATGGTACCAACAATGAGTTGGCTTTGTCCTGGATGGTATCAGGTTTCTTGAGTGTTATTGGAGTTACACCATCTAGACTAATGGCCTAGTGGTATTAGCGCCAGACCGTTAATTCAGAGACCCGGGTAACATTCTGGGGATCTGCTCAAATTCCACCAGAGCAGATGGTGGAATTTGACTTCAGTAAGTATCTGGAATTAAGAATCTAATGATAAAGGAGTCAATTGTTGGAAAACCCAATCTGGTTTACTAATGCTTTTTAGGGAAGCAAACTGCCATCCTTACTTTGTCTGGCACACAGAAACGTGGTTGACTCTTAACAACTCTCTGGGCAAATAGGGATGGGCAATAAATGCTGCCTAGCCAGGGATGCCCTTGTCTTGTGAATAAAAGAAAGGCAAGTGAGAGAATTTCATCGCACTCCAGACTTGTGCCTTGCAGAAGATGAGTCACTTGCTGCAGGATTTTTAGCCTCTGACCTGCTCTTGTAGTCATATCATTTATGTGGCTTGTCTACTTCTCTATCTGGTCAATAGTAACCCCTAGGATGTTGATAGCAGGGGATTCAGTGATGGCAATGTCACTGAATATCAAGGGGGTGATAGTTAGATTCTCTCTTGTTGGATATGGCCATGCCCTAGCCTTTATGTGGTGTGAATGTGACTTGCCAGTTATCAGCCCAAGCCTGGATAGGTTCCAAGTCCAGGTGCATTCGGAAACAGATTGTTTTGGTGTCCAATAAATCATGAATGTTGATGAACATCGCAAATATATGAACTTCTGACCTTCTGATGGAGGGAAGGTCATTGATGAAGCAGCTGAAGTTGGGTTTGGGACACTGTCCTGAGGGACCCCTGTAGAGTGGTCCGAGAGCTGAGGTGACTGACCTCCAACAACCACAACCACCTTCCAAGGTATGACTTGAAGCAGTTGAGAGTTTTGCTCCTGTAAGGCTATAATTTGGGCAGGAGCTCAGGTGTCACTGACCTAGTGATTGCTGAGTAGCTGCTGTTTGAGAGCACAGTCGATGGCACTTTCCATCACTTTACTGATAATTCTGAATAAATGGATAGGGCAATAGATGGCCAGGTAGGATTAATCCTGCTTTTTGTGAACAAAGCACACCTGGGCAATTTTCCACATTGACGGTCGGATGCCTGTGTTGTATACATACTGGAAGAGCTTGGCAAGTTCTGAAACACAAACCATCAGTTCTATTGCTGGAATGTTATCAGGGCCCTTAAATGGTGCAGCATTCAGTAGCTCAAACCCTTTCTTGGTATCATGTGCCCGAAACATCGGTATACCTACATTGGATCCCTGTGGAACACCACTGGTCACAGTTCTCCATGTTGAGAAGCTCCCGTCCACTCTCTGTCTCCTATTGCCCAGCCAGTTCTTTATTGATCTAGTGAGTACACCCTGGACCCCATGTAACTTCGCTTTCTCCATCAGCCTACCATGGGGAACTTTATCAAATGCCTTACTGAAGTCCATACAGATAAGGTCCTAGGGAGTGTTGCTGAACAAAAAGAGCTTTGAGTGCAGTTTCATAGCTCCTTGAAAGTGGAGTCGCAGGTAGATAGGATAGTGAAGAAGGCATTTGGTATGCTTTCCTTTATTGGTCAGAGTATTGAGTACAGGAGTTGGGAGGTCATGTTGCGGCTGTACAGGACATCGGTTAGGCCACTGTTGGAATATTGCGTGCAATTCTGGTCTCCTTCCTATTGGAAAGATGTTGTGACACATGAAAGGGTTCAGAAAAGATTTACAAGGATGTTGCCAGGGTTGGAGGATTTGAGCCACAGGGAGAGGCTAAACAGGCTGGGGTTGTTTTCCCTGGAGTGTCGGAGGCTGAGGGGTGACCTTATAGAGGTTTACAAAATTATGAGGGGTATGGATAGGATAAACAGACAAAGTCTTTTCCCTGGGGTCGGGGAATCCAGAACTAGAGGACATACGTTTAAGTGAGAGGGGAAAGATATAAAAGAGACCTAAGGGGCAACTTTTTCACACAGAGGGTGGTACGTGTATGGAATGAGCTGCCAGAGGAAGTGTTGGAGGCTGATACAATTGCAACATTTAAGAGGCATTTGGATGGGTATATGAATAGAAAGGGTTTGGAGGGATATGGGCCAGGTGCTGGCAGGTGGGACTAGATTAGGTTGGGATATCTGGTCAGCATGGACGGGTTGGACCGAAGGGTCTGTTTCCATGCTGTACATCTCTATGACTCTATGACTCTATGGTCACTGGCCTCCAGTCTGAAAAACAACCCTCCACCACCACCCTCTGTCTTCTACCTTTGAGCCAGTTTTGTATCCAAATAGCTAATTCTCCCTGTATTCCATGAGATCTAACCTTGCTAATCAGTCTCCCATGGGGAACCTTGTCGAACGCCTTATGGAAGTCCATATAGATTACATCTACTGCTCTGCCCTCATCAATCTTCTTTGTTACTTCTTCAAAAAACTCAATCGTTTGTGAGACATAATTTCCCATGCACAAAGTAATGTTGACTATCCCAAATCAGTCCTTCCCTTTCCAAATACAGGATTCCCTCCAACAACTTGCTCACCACTGAGGTCAGGCTCACTGGACTATAGTTCCCTGGCTTGTCTTTACCACCCTTCTTAAACAGTGGCACCATGTTTGCCAACCTCCAGTCTTCCGGCACCTCACCTGTGACTATCGATGATACAAATATCTCAGCAAGAGGCCCAGCAATCACCTCTCTAGCTTCCCACAGAGTTCTCGGGTACAGCTGATCAGGTCCTGGGGATTTATCCACCTTTAACCGTTTCAAGACATCCAGCACTTCCTCCTCTATAATCTATGACATCTACATTCCTTCCCTCATCAACCAACTTTGTCACTTCCTCAAACAAATCTATTAAGTTGGTAAGACATGACCTTCCTTGTACAAAACCATACTGCCTATCACTGATAAGCCCATTTTCTTCCAAATGGGAATAGATCTTATCCCTCAGTATCTTCTCCAGCAGCTTCCCTACCACTGACGTCAGGTTCAGCAGTCTATAATTAACTGGTTTATCCCTGCTACCCTTCTTAAACAAGGGGGCAACATTAGCAATTCTCTAGTCCTCTGGGACTTCACCTATGTTCAAGGATGCTACAAAGATATCTGTTAAGGCACCAGCCATTTCCTCTCACACTTCCCTCAATAACCTTTGATAGATCCCATCTGGACCTGGGAACTTATCCACCTTATTGCCTTTTAGAATACCCAATACTTATGCCGACTTGTCCTAGAGTAATCAAACATCTATCCCTAACCTTTACATCCGTCATGTCCCTCTCCTCGGTGAATAGCAATGTGAAGTACTCGTTAAGAATCTCACCCATTTTCTTTGACTCCATGCATAACTTTCTTCCTTTGTCCTTGAGTGGGCCAACCCTTTCTCTAGTTACCCTCTTGCTCTTTATATACAAATAAAAGGTTTGGGGTTTTTCTCAACCCTATTTGCTAAAGATAGTTCACGACCCCTTTTAGCCCTCTTAATTCCTCATTTCAGTTTGGTCCTACATTCCCGATATTCTTCCAAAGCTTTGTCTGTCTTCAGTCGCCTAGACCTTACATATGTTTCCTTTTTCCTCTTAGCTAGTATCACAATTCCACCTGTCATCCATGGTTCCCTAATCTTGCCATTTCTATCCCTCGTTTTAGCAGGAATATGTCTCTCCTGAACTGTAATCAACCTCTCTTTCAAAGCCTCCCACATATCGAATGTGGATTTCCCTTCAAACAGCTGCTCCCAATCCACATTCCCCAGCTCCTGCCGAATTTTGGTATAGTTGGCCTTCCCCCAATTTAGCACTCTTCCTTTAGGACCACTCTTGTCTTTGTCCATAAGTATCCCAAAGCATATGTAATAGTGATCACTATTCCCAAAGTAATCCCCCACTGAAACTTCCACTACCTGGCCGGTCTCATTTCCCAACACCAGGTCCATTATAGGTCCTTTTCCGAGTTGGACTACTTACTACTCTAAGAAACCCTTCTGGATGCTTCTTACAAATTCTGCTCCATCCAGACCTCTACCTCTAATTGAATCCCAATCAATGTTGGGAAAATTAAACCTCCTATCACCACCACCCTGTTGCTCCTACATCTTTCCATAATCTGTTTACATATTTGTACATCTATCTCACGCTTGTTGCTGGGAGGCCTGTCTCTTTGCATTCATCATCTGCTCCCTCCCTACTCTTCCCCTTAGTCATGCTAACTTCATTATCTAGTTCCTTACAGGCATTAGTTACTACCTCCTTACTGGATTAGTGGTGCTGGAAGAGCACAGCAGTTCAGGCAGCATCCAACGAGCAGCGAAATCGACATTTCGGGCAAAAGCCCTTCTATTCCTGATGAAGGGCTTTTGCCCGAAACGTCGATTTCGCTGCTCGTTGGATGCTGTCTGAACTGCTGTGCTCTTCCAGCACCACTAATCCAGTATTTGGTTTTCAGCATCTGCAGTCATTGTTTTTACCTACCTCCTTACTGTCCACTAACCTCCTCATTTGGTTCCCATTCCCCTGCACCTGCACTGCCTTCCTGCTCTTTCTCTGCCTTTTGGTCATCCATTCCCTTTCTCCCTCAGCAGTCCTGATCTGCAGTGTGACCGATTCGCTAAACATGCTATCCATGACCTCCTCAGCATTGCATATTCCCCACCTGGAGTACATTCTGCCACCCTCAGTGCTTCCTTCAATAGTGTTCAGCATGGAAGACTACTGATACATCAGCTGAGGTGTGTGTTGTGATATGTGGTATTCATCAGGAGACTTCCTCTTCCATGTTTGATCTGAAGCTATGAGACTTTGTGGGATCTGGAATCAATATTGAGAACTCACAGGGTAACTCCCTCCTGACTATATACCACTATGTTGCCACTTCTGCTGACTCTTTCTGCCAGAGGGACGGCACATATCCGGAATGATGATGGACATGTCTGGGATATTGTCTGTAAGGTAAGGATCTATGTCAGGTTGCTATTTGACTAGTTTATGAAACAGCTCTCCCAGATTTAGTACAGACTCCCAGATGTTCATAAGTTGCAAGCTTAACATTATTATTCAGGTCTGGGAAAGAGATATACTAAACTCAAAGCATTAACTCGGTTACTCTCTCTCCACAGATGCTGCCATATCCTCTGAGTATCTCCAGGACATCCTGTTTTATTTTAGATTTCTAACAATCACAACATTTTGTTTTTTCCTTAAATATTTAGAAGGGTGGATAACACTGGCAGCCTTGTATATTCCATTTAAGAGCTATTTCTCTTTCCACAGATGTTGTGATGTTCCAGCATTTTCTGACCCTTTTTTTAAAAGAGTCCCAGCATCTGCAGTGTCAAAAGGTCAGGCTGCATGTAGTGCCCCCAACTTGACTTGCTGTGTTTGCTGTTTGTAGTGTAGTCTCTGTTACATTGGGAGGCCAAGTGCAGTTACTCAGGACGCCCCCACTCAGTCTGCAGGTTTGACCCTGGATTTGTAGCCACACCCTACTCCGACCCTGATCTCTCTCGCTGGGACTCCCATACTATTCTGATGAATTTCAATGGACACTTGAGGAATAGCACTTACCTTTTCTGGAAATATGCAGTAGGTCTGGCAGCATGTGTAGAGAGAAAGCGGAGTTAACGTTTTGTGTCAAGTGACCCTTCTCCAGAAGAAGTTTCTGCTTAGTTTCTTCCAGCAGTTTCTCTGTTTGCTTTTATTGATGATTCCCTGCAGTTCTTTGCTTTTTTTATTATTTAGCACTGATCTTTTTGTTTTGCACTAAACATACTTCTTGACTCAACATCGAATTCAATAATTTCAGATCACGCCAATTGCCTCAGTTTTTATCTGACAGAAAGTGCTGGCAATCTTTCTGCTGTTACCATCTACCATTCCTCCAGACCCATCTCTTTTTACATCAATTGCATCCTTTTATTATTTAGTCCCTCTGGATTTCTTCCGTGGTGTTCTTTCCTCCCACACGGCCTCTGTTCTTACTTAAAGACTGTTAAATCTCTAACCTTTCCCAGATCTGATGGTAAGTCAGAGGGTAATATGTTAAATCTGCGTCCATGATTTCTTCTCGTTGTCTTTTCTATTCTGAGTCAGATATGAGATCTGGCAGGGGGCTGTTTGGGCAGGCTGAGAATAGTCTGTGTTTGGAAAGGAATAACTTTCACTTAGAAACAGATGGGGAAGTGTGGAATGTGTGGAAAGCCAAATTAGAGAACTCAGCATTCACAGCCCAAAGACCAAAAACCTGGAGACTATTGAGAACTGTGTTGCATTAACTGACAAAGAAGTACAGTCAATCCATCAATGTGTATAAGGCAAATGATCTGAATGATTCATTTGAATAACATCTGAATGACAGTGGACACCCTATCACTGAGCAATTGCAGCTGTGCTCAATCTAATTATTTACTGACTTGGGCAGGAGCCAATCAGGTGCATCTCCAAATAAAGATATGGGGAGGTTTGCTCAATGTTGTTTACTGTATGATGGAGAACATGAACTGAAAGACAACATAAAACTGCAAGGAGCATGTTTTCATTGCTTTTCTCTATGGGAGTATGCATTGCTGTGGTAGAGGCAAAAACCGATGATCAACTTTCATCTAATTTTTAATATTTGGAACACTTCATGGACTGAAATGATTTGAATACGTAAAAACACTGCCATGCCAACGCATGCTCACACTGCCACTCCTAATAGCCCCTCATGACCCCTCTACTGATTACCACAGCCTCCTGTTACCTCTATGCTACCTTAGTGGTAACCCAGGCCAAAAACCCCTACCCACCAATCTTTTCCCTTACTTTCTTTATGCCAGCTCATCCATTACCAACTGTGCGTAGACATCAGGGGCCATGCTGAGCTGAAATAAAATATCTATTGTAGCATCTGTTACAGACTTCAATAGGTAATAACTGTCAAAACATCATTCAATACATTAAATCTCAAGTAATTGATCCTGTGCCTAGGAAAACAATAGTGTTCACTAGCAAAGGCGACTAATCTGTTTATAACTTTTTACTGTGTCTCTTTGTAGCTACCCACTGTGATAATGCTCCGTTGTGGGAGCAGTCTAGCATTAATAATGCTTTAATGATAGTCATTACGATTTATGCCAACAAACAACTATAGAAACTGCAAGCACTGTTTTCTTCACATCTCGGAGACACAGGCAAGATGTTTTTTAAGCTTGAAGGACAGGGCATTTAATAACTAGACAGCTTGACAGGTCCACAGTCGTTGTCTGCCTTTTATGAGCATTTATGTCTATTTTAAAATAATCGTAAGTCACCGCTACGGGGTAAAGCCCTGGGTCCAGTGAAAATGAGATCCGCTTGAACTCAGCACTGAGTTCAAATGGCCTCACTGTTTGAGTTGCAACCTCCCCATTCCCCTGAAGGTGAAAATACAACCTGTCAGAAATAGAGGAGAAACGTTTAGATCTGGGATCCCAATGCCATTTGGATAAGGTGTGTAGTTTCCATGACTCTGCAAGAATCAAATCCTTCACATTCAAAGTTAGTCCTTCATGGAGACTCCAAAATCAACTGAGTGGAGTTGACATACCTTACAAACAATCTCCTGCTTTCTTTATTGAAAAGCAATATGATTCAAAATTCAGCTGTGGTGTTGCAACTTGAGTTTAGCTTTGAAATCTGGACATGCAAATGACTGGAAAGACAGAACTGCATTGCAGTAATGCATCAAAATAAACACCTTATTAATCTTCACCTTGCTTTGAACTTCAAGCAGATAAAAATAGCTTGCATGTTGCACACTGCCATTTTAAAAGGGAAATGAGCAGCCAACCCTGGGGCTGTACTAATTTACTGTCAGGTATGACTCCAAACTATTACTTTGGTGCCTGAATTTTGAATTTAATGAAATATCCTAACCAGCAGCTATGGTAAACATTTTATATTGGCAAACTGCATGGGGTAGGATTTCAGTTCAGGTAAGTTACAATCCAGCTTTATTGTGGAATTCAAGAGGATGTTGGGTGATTATTTGAATAGAAACAATGTGCAGGGTCATAGGGAAAAAAAAGGTGAAGGCACTCAGTCATAATGGTCATTCTGAGAGCCAGTGAAGTTATTGAAATAACTCAACTAAAGCTGGTATCCCGTCACCAAGCCACCCTTTATGTGCACGGGTGTCGTACATGACACTGACCCAGCTAGCTCAGAGCCAGCTCTCAGAATGAACAGAAACTCCTGACTCTCCTGTTTAGGGGTGGCACAGTGGTTAGCACTACTGCCTCACAGTGCCAGGGACTTGGGTTCAATGCCAGCCTTGGGCGACTGTCTGTGTGGAGTTTGCACGTTCTCCCCGTGTCTGCATCGGTTTCCTCCCACAATTCAAAGATGTGCAGGTCAGGTGAATTGGCCGTGCTAAATTGCCCATAGTGTTAGGTACATTAGTCAGGAGTAAATGTAGCGAAATGGCTCTGGGTGGGTTACTCTTCTGAGAGTCATTGTGGACTTATTGGGCTGAAGGGCCTGTTTCGACAGTGTAGGGATTCCATTGTTAATGCATGTCTGTCAGCCAGGTTAACAGCCCAATCAGGTAACTCATATTCTATGAGATCTACCTGGCTGACCTTGTTACAATCATTGCAGACATGATGAGCTGAATGGCCTCCTTCTACACATGACAATGTGACAGGGAATTCAGGAGAGACTGTTTTACTCAAAGAGTAGAGGTTGCTATGGACAGAGTGCTTGAGGTGAATATCATCAGATGCCTTGACAGGAAAGCCTGATAAACACATGAAGGCGATTGGAATAAGAGATATAATTCGATGAAGTCGAGTAGCAAAGGTCTGGTGGAAGATAAAACAGCAGCATGCACCTTTGGTCTGTTTCTTAGTTTAGTAAGTTTTATGAAATGTATACAGGTATTTGTTAATAGGTAGACCACACAAAGTCTGAATCTGGTGATTCTCATAGATTTGTAACCAGGCATCAACATATGATTATACAGATTTCTAATTTTCAGGCATGTTATGACACACATCTGGAACAGATGGGACTTGAAACCAGGCCTCCTGTCTCAGAGGTATAGACACGACCACTGCATCACAACATCCCCATCCCCCAGATCATGATTCTTCTCAGCACGGTGGCTCAGTGGTTAGCACAGCTGTATCACTGCGCCAGGGACCCGGGTTCAATTCCACTCTCAGGTGACTGTCTATGTGGAGTTTGGACATTCTCCCTGTGTCTGCGTGAGTTTCCTCCAGGTGCTCCAGTTTCCTCCCACAGTCCAAAGGTGTGCAGGTTAGTGGATTGGCCATGTAAAAATTGCCCATAGTATTCAGGGAGGTGCAGGCTAGGTGGGATAGCCATGGGAAATGCAGGGTTACAGGAATGAGGTCAGCCTGTGGGAAATAGTCTTCAAAGGGGTGGTGTAGACTCATTCGGCCTGTTTCCACACTATGGATTCTATGCTATGATTCTCACTGGAGCCAGTGAGGAAGGTAGCAATAAAGGTAAATAGTTGGGAAAGTTGGCCTGAGAGATATGCAAGTGCTCTTTTGCCACCTCACTAAATAGGTGCTGGGTCTATTGGGGATTTTCTTGATCTGCCATCAATTAATGACATTAAATGTTGAATTAAAGGCCGTATATAAGGCCCTCAACTCAGCACCTGGTGTTGAGAACATTGGCTGGTTTCATGGTTCTGAATCCAGGAGCAGGGATGTGCTGTTATACAGGGCCTCAGTGAGGCCACACCTAGAATATTGTGTTACAAATGTGATCTCCTTTTCTGAGGAAGGATGCTCTTGCTCTCGATGCTGTGCAGTGAAGGTTTCCCAGGCTGATTCCAGGGATGGCAGGACTGACATATGAGGAGCGATTGATTAGGTTAGGATTATTTTCGCTGGAGTTCAGACAAATGAGGGGGGTCTCATAGAGACTTATACAATTCTAACAGGAGTAGACAGGTTAGATGCAGGGAGGATGTTCCTGACGGTGGGGGTGACCAGAATAGGGGTCCCAGGTTTTGGGGTCGACCATTTAGGACGGAGGTGAGGAGATATTTCTTTACCTAAAAAGTGGTGAGCCTGTGGAATTCATTATGACAGGAAATAGTTGATGCCAAAACATTGAATGTAATCAAAAAGCAGTTAGATATAGCAGTTTGGGCAAATGGGATCAGAGGTTATCGGGAGAAAGCAGGATTAAGAGAAAGAGTTGGGTGATCAGGCTGTGATCATGGTGAATGATGGAGCAGGCTTGAAGGACCAAATAGCATCCTCCTGCTCCTATCTTCTATGTTTCATGA
Organism: Chiloscyllium punctatum; assembly: GCF_047496795.1. Lineage (NCBI taxonomy): Eukaryota > Metazoa > Chordata > Chondrichthyes > Orectolobiformes > Hemiscylliidae > Chiloscyllium > Chiloscyllium punctatum. Next base: position 7,359,788 of record NC_092780.1, on the reverse strand, counting down.
CTCTGAAACCAGGACAACCATCTTGTTGGGATGGAGGCAGGCCTCTGTTTGCCTCAATCTGGGGCAAATGAGGGGCAGGGATGGGGCTCTGAGCAGGTGGTCCACTAAAGGCTAACCACTCTGCCTTTGCCCCCAACCAGTCACTTCTCACACCCCCACCAAGACCCAAAAGTACTGACCTCACCTTTTTGTGTTGTGTCCCTTAAAGCCTAGGACCTCCAGTGATGATATCTAGTACACGAAAACCACCAGCCTCTGATTGGCCAGCAGTTTCTGACCTCATTATTGAGGCTTGTGATTGGTTGAAAAGCTCACCAGTCAGATCTCCGAGCTTGATCAGGTGAACTTTTTCATTGGTTTGGGGGATGGGGAGCCAGTCACCTCTAAAGATGCCCACTCCCATAATTATTGGGCAGCACAGTGGTAAGCACTGCTGCCTCACAGCACCAGAGACCCAGGTTCAATTCCCACCTCAGGTGACTAACTGTGTGGAGTTTGTACATTTTCCCCGTGTCTGCGTGGGTTTCCTCCCACAGTCCAAAAAATGTGCAGGTTAGGTGAATTGGTCACACTAAATTGCCCATAGTGTTAGGTGAAGGGGTAAATGTAGGGGAATGGGTCTGGGTGGGTTGCGCTTTGGAGGGTCGGTGTGGACTTGTTGGGCCGAAGGGCCTGTTTCCACACTATAAGTAATCTAAATCTAATCTATTGCATAGAAGACCAAACCCGAGCCACGAATATAACAATAAACGAACAGCTACATCTCCCATACCAGAATAGGGACATTGAAGGTCAATGCAGAAAATAGCTCTGCCCTAGGTTTATTTGCACATCAAATTCAGACATTTGAATGAATTATCCCTGACTCATACAATCAGATAGAATCTTTGAATGATAGTGCATAAGCTATACAGTGGATCTCAATGTTTTAATTGACAACCATAGAAACATAGACCTTTGAGCGTGCTCCACCATTCAATACATCCACGTTTGTTTATCCAACTCAGTCCCCTGTTCCCATCTGTTGCCTTCTTGAAAAGATTCAATGTTTTGACCTCAATTTCTCTCTGTGGCAAAGAATTCCATCGGCTCACCACTTTCTGAGTGAAGAAATTTCTCCTCATCTAAACACCATGTTCCCCTACATTTACCCCTTCACCTAACACTATGGGCAATTTAGTGTGGCCAATGGCCGTTGGTTGTTCTCTGTGATGAGGCAATTTGTTGTTGAGTATGGTACATGGCAGTAGAATAGGGAATTGTTTTATCCTTATCCTATCGCAGGAGTTCCTTTCAGATGTTACTTACTGGGTGGTCAGTGTGGACTTGTTGGGCTGAAGGGTTTGTCTCTGACAAACCAGTGATTTGTCTCTGAGGCAGGAGGTTGTCGCCTTTCTCCAGGGATTGACTCTCCAGTGCAGTGCTGAGGAAATGCTGCATTGTTGCTGGCCTTCAGGTGAGGTCCCTTACAGGTGAATCTCTCAGACACATTATTTGAGGAAGAGCAGACAGGTTGTCCTGCTGTTCTGAGGAAGAGTCACCAGACCCGGAATGTTAACTCTGATTTCTCTCCACAGATGCTGCCAGATCTTTTCCAGCAATTTCTGATTAGGTTCAGGAGAAGTTCAACCCTCGCCCAAAATTGCTGAAAAATGATTGTCTTTTTAAAATAATCTCTTTGCTGCGTGTGATGCCTTGCTGTAATGCTCCAATTTCCATTACATTTAATGGAGAGTTAAATCAGCCTGGATATAAAACATTCCTGATGATGGGCTTTTGCCTGAAATGTCGATTTCCCCGCTCCTCAGATGCTGCCTGACCTGCTGTGCTTTTCCAGCATCACTCTAACCTTGACTCTAATCTCCAGCATCTGCAGGACCCACTTTCGTTTGGATATAAAACAGCCACCCTCCCCATTCCCCATTGGGAGAGCTTTTTAAATGTTTTAAAAGTTCTAAAATTGCAACTATTGTAATGAGAACTCAAAACGCTCCTTGAATGCTTCTTCTGGGTATGTTGACCTCACCCTGTCTCAAACTTCCCAGCACCATTTCATTTCCCAATGTCAGGTCTGCAGTCAAACAGAGCCTAACATTATAGAACAACTGCCAGCAATCGCATCTCTGCAGAGGGTAAAATGTCAATGGTTGGGACGAGGCCTTTAGTGATTAGCTGAGGTAAAACAGGGACTTTGAAACTTGAGCAGAATTCTTGGCATTTCCTTCATTTTTTCACAGTTACTTGCATGTTTGGTGTTACCTCTGGGTAACATTCATGCCTCTAACTTACAAAGATGTGGATTCAAGTCCCTTCAGAAACATTAGCATTTAATCAAAGCTGACACACATAGCACTGAGAGGAGGTGCTGACTTTCAGATGAGATACACAACCCAGATGTCATCTACACTCTCAGGTTAACATGACAGACTCTTTGGTACAATCTTGAAGAGTAGAGGAATTCTTCCCTGTTTTCTGGCTGTTATTTATAAGAAGATAAAAACTAGGAGCAGGAATAGGCCATCAGGCCCTTCGAGCCTGCTCTGCCATTCAATAAGACCATGGCTGATCTTTTCGTGGACTCAGCTCCATTTACCTGCCTGCTCACCCTAACCCTTAATTCCTTCACTGATCAAGAAATATCTATCTTAGCTTTAAAAACATTCACTGAAGTAGCGTCAATCACTTCACTGAGCAGGGAATTCCATTGATTCACAACCCTCTGGGTGAAGAAGTTCTTTCTCAATTCCATCCTAAATCTGCTCCCTGAGGCTATGCCCTCTTGTCCTAGTTTCACCCGCCAGTGGAAACATCCCCCCACCTCTATCTTACCTATTCCCTTCATAATTTTCTATGCTTCTATGAGATTCCCCCATTCTTCTAAATTCCAATGAATATAATCCCAATCTACTCAGTTTCTCCTCATAAGCCAACCCTCTCAACTCCGGAATCAATCTAGTGAACCTTCTCTGCACCCCCTCTAGTGCCAGTACATCCTTTCTCAAGTAAGGAGACCAAAACTGCATGCAATATTCCACGTGTGGCCTCACTAGCATCCTATACAGCTGCAATATAACCTCCCTGCTTTTAAACTCATTGCCTTTAGCAACGAAGGACAAAATTCCATTTGCCTTCTGAATTACCTGTTGTACCTGCAGACAACATGTACAAGGACACCCAAGTCCCTTTGCACAGCAGTTTACTGCAACTTTTTACCATTCAAGTAATAGTCCTTTTCACTGTTACTCCTACCAAAATGGATGACTTCACATTTATCCATCAAATAACATCACAAATAGAGGTGATCAGGTTGTTACCACATCATTGTTGGTGGGATCTTGCTGTGTGACAATGGCTGCCCAATTTCCTCCATTACAGGAGTGAACTCATTTCAAAGGAAATATTTGATTGGCTGGAAAATGTTTTGGGAGATCCTACAACTGGGAAAGGTACCATATAAAGTAAGACTTTCAATCACAAGAATATGAGCAAAATTAAGACTAAGCCCCTTATCAAGTTGGACAGCCTTTCCAAACTAACATCTAACTGCCCCAATGCTAAATCTCCACAACCTTGTCAGCGAACTATGTTTCGCTGTTCTCCTTCAAGATCCTCCGCTCCACACTTGCAGCAATGCGCCAGCACCTAACCTCTCTACAGTCAGCCCTGCCTCAGCTGAGGGCCACACTCTCTCAGAATTGCAAAGGACGCACTCTGTACTACATCCTCAGGAGAATTCATACTCTCCCAACATTTCAAAGGTGAGTTCCCATTGGAATAAGGCAACCATTGGGATTTCTCATTTTAATGCAGCTTTGTGACTTCTTATCTCCCATTTTTCCATACATTAAGGAAACGTTCACCAGTGATTTTAATCAAAGGCTGCTCTGCTTTGAGTGAGGAAGTGAATGTTCATTGAGAAGGAAACTCGCTGAAAGCAGTTTTCAGGGCTGCTTTAAGACCTGACAGTAAGCAACTGAAGTGACTCTTCCTCTCAGCCCAGTGGGAGGTGTAGATGCTGGAAAAACTGTTCTTTCAGAGGACGAGAATGTTTCTGCTCGACATTTCTGCTATATTCAATTTTTGTGGATTTAACTCAATCTCAATTGATTTTATGGTACAGAATACAATAAATTGAGAATCTCTCTCACACACTACGTCACGTTTGTGATGCCCATTGCTCCCAGAAGCTTGTTTTAATTCTCAGACTGCAAGTACAAGCGTACTGGTCAGATTAGCCTGTTTCAATTCATAAAAATGCAAACTAAGCATGACACTATGATTCGCTGTTATCCTTCAAGATCCTCCATTCCACGCTTGCAGCAATGCGCCGGCACCTAACCTCTCTCCAATCAGCCCTGCCTCAGCTGAGGGCCACACTCTCTCAGAATTGCAAAGGACCCACTCTGTACTACATCCTCAGGAGAATTCATACTCTCCCAACATTTCAACTCCCCCTCCCACTCTGCCGAGGACATGGAGGTCCTGGGCCTCCTTCACCGCCGCTCCCTCACCACCAGACGCCTGGAGGAAGAATGCCTCATCTTCCGCCTCGGAACACTTCAACCCCAGGGCATCAATGTGGACTTCAACAGTTTCCTCATTTCCCCTTCCCCCACCTCACCCTAGTTCTAAACTTCCAGCTCAGTAACTGTCTCCATGACTTGTCCGGACTTGTCCTACCTGCCTATCTTCTTTACCACCTATCCACTCCACCCTCTCCTCCTTGACCTATCACCTTCATCCCCTCCCCCACTCACCCATTGTACTCTATGCTACTCTCTCCCCATCCCCACCCTCCTCTAGCTTATCTCTCCATGCTTCAGGCTCACTGCCTTTATTCCTGATGAAGGGCTTTTGCCCGAAACGTTGATTTCGAAGCTACTTGGATGCTGCCTGAACTGCTGTGCTCTTCCAGCACCACTAATCCAGAATCTGGTTTCCAGCATCTGCAGTCATTGTTTTTACCGTGTTAGTTGCTTAAGTAAACTAACGTCGATCACAGAATCCCGAGAGAGGCCATTCAGCCCATCGAGTCTGCACCAATCCTCTGAAGAGCATCCCCTCCATCCCTCTAACCAACATCTCCTGTAATGTGTGTGTGTGTGTGGCTGTATAACAAGCCACAAGTTGTTCTCTTTAAGATTGCCTGTGCAGACCTGTGTGAAAACGTTTACATTGTAGTGACCAGGTGAAACACCATGAAAAATATTGAGAGGAGAAATTGTTTTTAACTATCTTCATCTTCCAAGGTTGGATGGATGCCACCAAGCACCACCTGATTTTCACCTCTCTTTCTATCCCTATTTTTAACCTCCTTGTATTCAGCACCTGAGCGCCCTGACCCAGAGAATATCTGGGACTTGAAGCTTCCTAACACAAGAGTCATTTGTTGGTTTGTCTAATAAATTGGTAACTGTTTTCAGTCTTTTGGGAAAACAGCTTTACAGCTGAGCTGATCAGCATTTTAGCATCTCTGCAATTGCTCCCAATTCAGATGGAGGGTGTGATTCAGGTGCTGATTGTTGTCTTGTGTTTATGGTCAGCTCAGCTGGTAGCATACCTGACCCCGAGTTACAATGTTGGAATGTGTAACACACTTCAGAGTTAAACAGGGTGCATTGAGAATTTTATTTCCATTGCATGTTATGTAATTAAACTAATTGAATCATTTTTAACTTTGTTTGTGTTCTGAAATGGAATGCATTTTGCAAATATTAAAACTATTACAAGCATTTTGAGTGGAACATACTGCATGGGGACAATTGAAAATTCTGTAGTATGCAAGTTGAAATGTTTTGGAATGCGTTCTTCTTTTACGAATTTTATGAATAAAGGAATACTTTGGGAAATAAATTCAGCAGCTGAAAGGGTCACCTGACATCATGAACTAAGCTCTGCCCATCATAATTTAAATAGCCAGTTCTGTATTACTTACCAGTTCAGTGAGAGAGTACTTCAGTCGCAGGAGTGTGTGCACAATCTCAAGTATAGCCTGAAGTCTTACCATGAACTCTCATGTAACTTAAATTGAACGTCACTTGATATTAAGTAAGATAAGGTAAAATGGACATAGTCGTACCAGACCAAAGGGCTCCTCTCTCATTAGACAGAGATAACTGATGGTGGTTTAACCTAAAGTGAGGGGAAAGGTTGAGAAGGAGGGTCCTTCATACTAACCTCAGCCAATGTGGGAACAGAACCAGCTGGCTACCCAACTGAGCTAGCTGAGCCCCATGGGATAAATGAAGATTGAACTCATCTTCTGCATTAAACATTATATGGGTGTCTTTCTCCCCTTTATCATAACATAGGCTAGTACCAGTAAGATGGGTTGGTGCCAATGAATCCACCCAAAGTATCCGGAACATAACCATAGTGACAAAAAACATGTGGACAACACTGAGACCTTAAGATAAAACAGAAAGAGTCTAACTATTACCCCTTAATGTCCAAAGGCAATACTGTTGATGAATGCCACCCTCTCAACATCCTAAGGATTGCCATTCTTGAGAAACTGAACTGAACTCACCATATAAATATTGTGGCTACAAGAGCAGGACAGAGGTTAGGAATTCAGGGAACTCACTTGCTGTCTCTCCAAAGCTGGTCCATCATCTACAAGGCACAAGTCAGGAGTGTGATGGAATTGTCTCTACCTGAGCCTACAGCTCCAGAAATGCACAAGAATCTCAACACTATCCAAGACCCAGCAGCCTGGGCCCCCATCCATCACCTTCACCATTCACCTCCTTTCCCACTGGCACATGCAGCAGCAATATGTATTATTTGAAATCACTGCTGTGATCTTCTAAGGCTCCTTTGTCAGCGCTTTCTAAACCCATGATCTCTCCAAACTAGAAAGCACCACATGCAAATTCCCATCCCAGGCAAGCAGCAGCCTGACTTGGGACGTTATTGCCATTCCCACTGTGTCACTGGGTCAAAATCCTGGAACTCTGTCCCTAACAGCACTGTGGGGCTTCCTACACACTAGATATCGCAGTGATTCTTACGTCTGTGGTCAGCAAAGTTTTAGAAAGAATTCTGAGGGATAGGATTTATGACTACTTGGAAAAGCATAGCATGATTAAAGGCAATCAGTATGGCTTTGTGAGGGGCAGGTCATGCCTCACAAATCTTATTGAGTTCTTTGAGGACGTGACAAGACAGGTTGATGAAGGTTGAGCAGTGGATGTGGTATATATGGACTTCAGCAAGGCATTTGATAAAGTTTCCCATGGTAGGCTCATTCATAAAGTCATGAGGTATGGGATACAGGGAGATTTGGCTGTCTGGACTCAGAATGGCAGGCTGAAAGAAGGAAGAGAGTGGTTGTAGATGGAAAGTATTCTGCCTGGAGGTCAGTGTTGTGTGGGGTCCCGCAAGGCTCTGTTCTTGGGCCTCTGCTCATTGTAGTTTTTATAAATGACTTGGCTGAGGAGGTTGAAGGGTGGGTTAGTAAACTTGCAGATGACACAAAGGTTGAAGGTGCCGTTGATAGTATCGAGGGCTATTGCAGGCTGCAGTGCGACACAGACAGGATGCAGAGCTGGGCTGAGAAATGGCAAATGGAGTTCAACCTGGATAAATATGAAGTGATGCATTTTGGAAGGTTGAACTCGAATGCTGAATATAGGATTAAAGACAGGATTCTTAGCAGTGTGGAGGGACAGAGGGATCTTGGTGTTCAAGTACACAGATCCCTCAGAGTTGCCACAAAGTGGATAGGGTTGTTAAGAAAGTATATGATATTTTGGCTTTCATTAACAGGGGGATCGGGTTTAAGAGCCGCGAGGTTTTGCTACAGCTCTACAAGTCCCTGGTGAGGCCACACTTGGAATATTGTGTCCAGTTCTGGTCACCCTACTATAGGAAAGATACAGAGGTTTTGGAAAGGGTGCAAAGAAGATTTACCAGGATGCTGCCTGGACTAGAGGGCTTGCCTTATGAAGAGAGGTTGACTAAGCTCAGTCTTTTCTCTCTGGAGAGAAGGAGGAAGAGAGGAGACCTGATCGAGGTATACAGTGATTCATGGTATAATTTACAAATATGATATGGTTAAGAACACAAACATTACAGTCAGATAAACAAATTACAGATAAACATTACATTGCAGTGGCTCAGCGCAGGAGCTTCCCCACGTGGTCTGACTGCCCTCACAGACTCCAGTTCAACAATCGTCCCGACTCCAATCCAAGCCTCCAGTCCATTCCACACCGGCTCTCAGCTGCTCCAACGTAGGTTTTCACTGGGACATTCCCCACACCGTTCGCTGCTCCAGGACTCTCTCCCTGTGCTGCTCTCCACTTCGGGTCTCTCACCCTGTGCCGCTCTGTGCTCTGGGACTCTCTCCCCGTGCTGCTCTCTGCTCCGGGACTCTCTCCCCATGCTGCTCCCCGCTCTGGGACTCTCTCCCCGTGCTGCTCTCTGCTCTGGGACTCTCTCCCCATGCTGCTCCCCGCTCTGGGACTCTCTCCCCATGCTGGTCGCTGCTCTGGGACTGTCTCCCCGTGCTGCTCTCTGCTCCAGGTCTCTCTCCCTGTGCGGGTCTCTGTCCCGAGACTCTCCCCCCCGTGTGGGTCACTCTCCAGGACTCTCTCCCTGTTTGGGTCTCTGCTCCAGGACTCACTCCCCGTGAGGGTCTCTGCTCCGGGACTCTCTCCCCGTGCGGGTCTCTGCTCCGGGTCTCTCTCCCCGTACGGGTCTCTGCTCTGGGACTCTCTACCCATGCGGGTCTCTGCTCCGGGACTCTCTCCCCGTGCGGGTATCTGCCCTGGGACTCTCCCCCCCCCCCATGCAGGTCTCTGCTCCGGGTCTCTCTCCCCGTGCGGGTCTCCGCTCCGGGACTCTCTCCCCATGCGGGTCTCTGCTCCGGGACTCTCCCCCCATGTGGGTCTCCGCTCCGGGACTATTTCCCGTGTTGCTCTCTGCTCCTGGTCTCTATCCCCATGCTGCTCTCTGCTCTGAGACTGTCTCCCCGTGCGGGTCTATGCTCCGGGTCTTTTTCCCCATGCATTTCTCTGCTCCGGAACTCTCTCCCCATGCTGCTCCCCACTCCTGGACTCTCTCCCCGTGCAGGTCTCTGTCCCGGGACTCTCTCCCCCTGCGGGTCTCTGCCCCGGGACTCTCTCCCCGTGCGGGTCTCTGCTCCGGGACTCTCTCCCCGTGCGGGTCTCTGCTCCGGGACTCTCTCCCCGTGCGGGTCTCTGCTCCGGGACTCTCTCCCCATGCGGGTCTCTGCTCCGGGACTCTCTCCCCGTGCGGGTCTCTGCTCCAGGACTCTCTCCCCGTGCGGGTCTCTGCCCCGGGACTCTCTCCCCGTGCAGGTCTCTGCTCCAGGTCTCTCTCCCTGTGCGGGTTTCTGCTCCAGGACTCTCTCCCCGTGCGGGTCTCTGCTCTGGGTCTCTCTCCCCGTGCGGGTCTCTGCTCCGGGAGTCTCTCCCCCTGCGGGTCTCTGCCCCGAGACTCTCTCCCCGTGCGGGTGTCTGCCCCAGGACTCTCTCCCCGTGCTGCTCTCCACTCTGGTCTCTCTCTCTCTCTCTCTGTGGGTCTTTGCTCAGGGACTCTCTCCCCGTGCGGGTATTTGTTCCAGGACTCTCTCCCCGTGTTGCTCTCCGCTCTGGGTCTCTCTCCCCTTGCGTGTCTCTGCTTCGGGATTGACTCCCCATGCGGGTCTCTGCCCCGGGACTCTCGCCCCGTGCGGGTCTCTGCCCCGGGACTCTCGCCCCGTGCGGGTCTCTGCCCCGGGACTCTCTCCCCGTGCGGGTGTCTGCCCCAGGACTCTCTCCCCGTGCGGGTGTCTGCCCCGGTACTCTCTCCCCGTGCGGGTGTCTGCCCCAGGACTCTCTTCCTGTGAGGGTCTCTGCTCCGGGACTCTCTCCCCGTGCGGGTCTCTGCTCCGGGACTCTCTTCCCATGTGGGTCTCTGCTCCGGGACTCTCTTCCCGTGCTGCTCCCCGCTCCGGGACTCTCTCCCCATGCGGGTCTCTGCTCCGGGACTCTCCCCCCATGTGGGTCTCTGCTCCGGGTCTCTCTCCCCGTGCTGCTCCCCGCTCCGGGACTCTCTCCCCGTGCGGGTGTCTGCCCCAGGACTCTCCCCGTACAGGTCTCTGCTCTGAGACTCTGTCCCTGTGCAGGTCTCTGCTCCAGGACTCTCTCCCCGTGCGGGTCTCTGCCCGGGACTCTCTCCCCGTGCGGGTCTCTGGTCCGGGACTCTCTTCCCGTGCTGCTCCCCGTTCCGGGACTCTCTCCCCATGCGGGTGTCTGCCCCAGGACTCTCTCCCCGTACAGGTCTCTGCTCTGAGACTCTGTCCCTGTGCAGGTCTCTGCTCCGGGTCTCTCTCCCCGTGTTGCTCTCTGCTCTGGGACTCTCTCCCTGTGCTGCCCTCCAATCCTGGACTCTCCCTGTGCTGCTCTCTGAATGAGGACTCTCTCCCCATGCAGGTCTCTGCTCCGGCACTGTCTCCCTTTGCGGGGCTTTGCTCTGGGACTCTCTCCACCGTGCTGGTCTCCGCTGCGGGACTCTCTTTCCCTGCGGGTCTCTGCTCCGGGAGTCTCTCCCCATGCGGGTCTCTGCTCTGGGACTCTCTCCCTGTGCAGGTGTCCGCTCCGGGTCTCTCTCCCCGTGTTGCTCTCCGCTCCGGGTCTCTTTCCCCGTGCATTTCTCCGCTCTGGAACTCTCTCCCCATGCTGCTCCCCACTCCTGGACTCTCCCCGTGCGGGTCTCTGCCCCGGGACTCTCTCCCCCTGTGGGTCTCTGCTCCAGGACTCTCTCCCCATGCGGGTTTCTGCCCCGGGACGCTCTCCCTGCGCAGGTCTCTGCCCGGGACTCTCTCCCCCTGCGGGTCTCTGCTCCCAGTCTCTCTCCCACTGCGTGTCTCTGGTCTGGGATTCTGTCCCCGTGCCGGTCTCCGCTCCGGGGCTCTCTTCCCGTGTGAGTCTCTGCTCCGGGACTCTCTCCCCGTGCGTGTCTCTGCTCCAGGACTCTCTCCCTGTGCGGGTCTCTGCCCCCGGATTCTCTCCCCGTGCCGGTCTCCGCTCCGGGGGTCTCTCCGTGTGTGAGTCTCTGCTCCGGGACTCTCTCCCCCTGTGGGTCTCCGCCCCGGGACTCACCCCCCGTGCTGCTCTCTGCTCCGCGTTTCTCTCCTCATGCTGCTCCCCGCCCCGGGACTCTATCCCGGTGCTGGTCTCCGCTCTGGGTCTCTCTCCCAGTGCCACTCTCTGCTCCAGGACTCTCTCCCTGTGGGGGTCTCTGCTCCGGGACTCTCTCCCCGTGCGGGTCACTGCTTCAGGACTCTCTCCCCGTGCATCTCTCTGCTCCGGGACTCTCTCCCCGTGCGGGTCACTGCTTCAGGACTCTCTCCCCGTGCATCTCTCTGCTCCGGGACTCTCTCCCCGTGCATCTCTCTGCTCCGGGACTCTCTCCCCGTGCGTGTCTCTGCTCCAGAACTCTCTCCCTGTGCGGGTCTCTGCCCCCGGATTCTCTCCCCGTGCCGGTCTCCGCTCCGGAGGTCTCTCCGTGTGTGAGTCTCTGCTCCGGGACTCTCTCCCCCTGTGGGTCTCCGCCCCGGGACTCACCCCCCGTGCTGCTCTCTGCTCCGCGTTTCTCTCCTCATGCTGCTCCCCGCCCCGGGACTCTATCCCGGTGCTGGTCTCCGCTCTGGGTCTCTCTCCCAGTGCCACTCTCTGCTCCAGGACTCTCTCCCTGTGCGGGTCTCTGCTCCGGGACTCTCTCCCCGTGCGGGTCACTGCTTCAGGACTCTCTCCCCGTGCATCTCTCTGCTCCGGGACTCTCTCCCCGTGCATCTCTCTGCTCCGGGACTCTCTAGCCCTGCTGCTCTGTGCTCTGGGGCTCTCTCTCCCAGTGCGGGTGTCTGCTCCGGGACTCTCTCCCCGTGCGGGTCACTGCTTCAGGACTCTCTCCCCATGTTGATCTCTGCACCGGGATTCTCTCCCTGTGCAGCTCCCCACTCCAGGACTCTCTCCCCATGCCGGTCTCTGCTCCGGGTCTCTCTCCCCATGTTGGTCTCTGCTCCGGGACTCTCTCCCCGTGTGTGTCTCTGTTCTGGGCCTCTCTCCCTGTGCAGGTCTCCACTCTGGGTCTCTCTCCCCGTGCGGGTCTCTGCTCCAGGTCTCTCTCCCCGTGCATCTCTCTGCCCCGGGACTCTCTCCCCGTGCGGGTGTCTGCCCCAGGACTCTCCCCGTGCGGGTCTCTGCCCCGGGACTCTCTCCCCATGTGGGTGTCTGCCCCAGGACTCTCTCCCCGTACAGGTCTCTGCTCCGGGTCTCTCTCCCCGTGCTGCTGTCTGCTCTGGTCTCTCTCTCTCTCTCTCCCTGTGGGTCTCTGCTCCAGGACTCTCTCCCCATGCGGGTTTCTGCCCCGGGACGCTCTCCCTGCGCAGGTCTCTGCCCGGGACTCTCTCCCCCTGCGGGTCTCTGCTCCCAGTCTCTCTCCCACTGCGTGTCTCTGGTCTGGGATTCTGTCCCCGTGCCGGTCTCCGCTCCGGGGCTCTCTTCCCGTGTGAGTCTCTGCTCCGGGACTCTCTCCCCGTGCGTGTCTCTGCTCCAGGACTCTCTCCCTGTGCGGGTCTCTGCCCCCGGATTCTCTCCCCGTGCCGGTCTCCGCTCCGGGGGTCTCTCCGTGTGTGAGTCTCTGCTCCGGGACTCTCTCCCCCTGTGGGTCTCCGCCCCGGGACTCACCCCCCGTGCTGCTCTCTGCTCCGCGTTTCTCTCCTCATGCTGCTCCCCGCCCCGGGACTCTATCCCGGTGCTGGTCTCCGCTCTGGGTCTCTCTCCCAGTGCCACTCTCTGCTCCAGGACTCTCTCCCTGTGGGGGTCTCTGCTCCGGGACTCTCTCCCCGTGCGGGTCACTGCTTCAGGACTCTCTCCCCGTGCATCTCTCTGCTCCGGGACTCTCTCCCCGTGCGGGTCACTGCTTCAGGACTCTCTCCCCGTGCATCTCTCTGCTCCGGGACTCTCTCCCCGTGCATCTCTCTGCTCCGGGACTCTCTCCCCGTGCGTGTCTCTGCTCCAGAACTCTCTCCCTGTGCGGGTCTCTGCCCCCGGATTCTCTCCCCGTGCCGGTCTCCGCTCCGGAGGTCTCTCCGTGTGTGAGTCTCTGCTCCGGGACTCTCTCCCCCTGTGGGTCTCCGCCCCGGGACTCACCCCCCGTGCTGCTCTCTGCTCCGCGTTTCTCTCCTCATGCTGCTCCCCGCCCCGGGACTCTATCCCGGTGCTGGTCTCCGCTCTGGGTCTCTCTCCCAGTGCCACTCTCTGCTCCAGGACTCTCTCCCTGTGCGGGTCTCTGCTCCGGGACTCTCTCCCCGTGCGGGTCACTGCTTCAGGACTCTCTCCCCGTGCATCTCTCTGCTCCGGGACTCTCTCCCCGTGCATCTCTCTGCTCCGGGACTCTCTAGCCCTGCTGCTCTGTGCTCTGGGGCTCTCTCTCCCAGTGCGGGTGTCTGCTCCGGGACTCTCTCCCCGTGCGGGTCACTGCTTCAGGACTCTCTCCCCATGTTGATCTCTGCACCGGGATTCTCTCCCTGTGCAGCTCCCCACTCCAGGACTCTCTCCCCATGCCGGTCTCTGCTCCGGGTCTCTCTCCCCATGTTGGTCTCTGCTCCGGGACTCTCTCCCCGTGTGTGTCTCTGCTCTGGGCCTCTCTCCCTGTGCAGGTCTCCACTCTGGGTCTCTCTCCCCGTGCGGGTCTCTGCTCCAGGTCTCTCTCCCCGTGCATCTCTCTGCCCCGGGACTCTCTCCCCGTGCGGGTGTCTGCCCCAGGACTCTCCCCGTGCGGGTCTCTGCCCCGGGACTCTCTCCCCATGTGGGTGTCTGCCCCAGGACTCTCTCCCCGTACAGGTCTCTGCTCCGGGTCTCTCTCCCCGTGCTGCTGTCTGCTCTGGTCTCTCTCTCTCTCTCTCTCTCTGTGGGTCTTTGCTCTGGGACTCTCTCCCCATGCGGGTATTTGCTCCAGGACTCTCTCCCCATGCTGCTCTCCGCTCTGGGTCTCTCTCCCCGTGTTGCTCTCTGCTCTGGGACTCTCTCCCCGTGCGGGTCACTGCTCCAGGACTCTCTCCCCGTGTGGGTCTCTGCTCCAGGACTCTCTCCCCGTGCGGGTCTCTGCTCTGGGTCTCTCTCCCCGTGCGGGTCTCTGCTCCGGGTGTCTCTCCCCCTGCGGGTCTCTGCCCCGAGACTCTCTCCCCGTGCGGGTGTCTGCCCCAGGACTCTCTCCCCGTGCTGCTCTCCACTCTGGTCTCTCTCTCTCTCTCTCTCTGTGGGTCTTTGCTCAGGGACTCTCTCCCCGTGCGGCTATTTGTTCCAGGACTCTCTCCCCGTGTTGCTCTCCGCTCTGGGTCTCTCTCCCCTTGCGTGTCTCTGCTTCGGGATTGACTCCCCATGCGGGTCTCTGCCCCGGGACTCTCGCCCCGTGCGGGTCTCTGCCCCGGGACTCTCTCCCCGTGCGGGTGTCTGCCCCAGGACTCTCTCCCCGTGCGGGTGTCTGCCCCGGTACTCTCTCCCCGTGCGGGTGTCTGCCCCAGGACTCTCTTCCTGTGAGGGTCTCTGCTCCGGGACTCTCTCCCCGTGCGGGTCTCTGCTCCGGGACTCTCTTCCCATGTGGGTCTCTGCTCCGGGACTCTCTTCCCGTGCTGCTCCCCGCTCCGGGACTCTCTCCCCGTGCGGGTGTCTGCCCCAGGACTCTCCCCATACAGGTCTCTGCTCTGAGACTCTGTCCCTGTGCAGGTCTCTGCTCCAGGACTCTCTCCCCGTGCGGGTCTCTGCCCGGGACTCTCTCCCCGTGCGGGTCTCTGGTCCGGGACTCTCTTCCCGTGCTGCTCCCCGTTCCGGGACTCTCTCCCCATGCGGGTTTCTGCCCCGGGACGCTCTCCCTGCGCAGGTCTCTGCCCGGGACTCTCTCCCCCTGCGGGTCTCTGCTCCCAGTCTCTCTCCCACTGCGTGTCTCTGGTCTGGGATTCTGTCCCCGTGCCGGTCTCCGCTCCGGGGCTCTCTTCCCGTGTGAGTCTCTGCTCCGGGACTCTCTCCCCGTGCGTGTCTCTGCTCCAGAACTCTCTCCCTGTGCGGGTCTCTGCCCCGGATTCTCTCCCCGTGCCGGTCTCCGCTCCGGAGGTCTCTCCGTGTGTGAGTCTCTGCTCCGGGACTCTCTCCCCCTGTGGGTCTCCGCCCCGGGACTCACCCCCCGTGCTGCTCTCTGCTCCGCGTTTCTCTCCTCATGCTGCTCCCCGCCCCGGGACTCTATCCCGGTGCTGGTCTCCGCTCTGGGTCTCTCTCCCAGTGCCACTCTCTGCTCCAGGACTCTCTCCCTGTGGGGGTCTCTGCTCCGGGACTCTCTCCCCGTGCGGGTCACTGCTTCAGGACTCTCTCCCCGTGCATCTCTCTGCTCCGGGACTCTCTCCCCGTGCGGGTCACTGCTTCAGGACTCTCTCCCCGTGCATCTCTCTGCTCCGGGACTCTCTCCCCGTGCATCTCTCTGCTCCGGGACTCTCTCCCCGTGCGTGTCTCTGCTCCAGAACTCTCTCCCTGTGCGGGTCTCTGCCCCCGGATTCTCTCCCCGTGCCGGTCTCCGCTCCGGAGGTCTCTCCGTGTGTGAGTCTCTGCTCCGGGACGCTCTCCCCCTGTGGGTCTCCGCCCCGGGACTCACCCCCCGTGCTGCTCTCTGCTCCGCGTTTCTCTCCTCATGCTGCTCCCCGCCCCGGGACTCTATCCCGGTGCTGGTCTCCGCTCTGGGTCTCTCTCCCAGTGCCACTCTCTGCTCCAGGACTCTCTCCCTGTGCGGGTCTCTGCTCCGGGACTCTCTCCCCGTGCGGGTCACTGCTTCAGGACTCTCTCCCCGTGCATCTCTCTGCTCCGGGACTCTCTCCCCGTGCATCTCTCTGCTCCGGGACTCTCTAGCCCTGCTGCTCTGTGCTCTGGGGCTCTCTCTCCCAGTGCGGGTGTCTGCTCCGGGACTCTCTCCCCGTGCGGGTCACTGCTTCAGGACTCTCTCCCCATGTTGATCTCTGCACCGGGATTCTCTCCCTGTGTAGCTCCCCACTCCAGGACTCTCTCCCCATGCCGGTCTCTGCTCCGGGTCTCTCTCCCCATGTTGGTCTCTGCTCCGGGACTCTCTCCCCGTGTGTGTCTCTGCTCTGGGCCTCTCTCCCTGTGCAGGTCTCCACTCTGGGTCTCTCTCCCCGTGTGGGTCTCTGCTCCAGGTCTCTCTCCCCGTGCATCTCTCTGCCCCGGGACTCTCTCCCCGTGCGGGTGTCTGCCCCAGGACTCTCCCCGTGCGGGTCTCTGCCCCGGGACTCTCTCCCCATGTGGGTGTCTGCCCCAGGACTCTCTCCCCGTACAGGTCTCTGCTCCGGGTCTCTCTCCCCGTGCTGCTGTCTGCTCTGGTCTCTCTCTCTCTCTCTCTCTGTGGGTCTTTGCTCTGGGACTCTCTCCCCATGCGGGTATTTGCTCCAGGACTCTCTCCCCATGCTGCTCTCCGCTCTGGGTCTCTCTCCCCGTGTTGCTCTCTGCTCTGGGACTCTCTCCCCGTGCGGGTCACTGCTCCAGGACTCTCTCCCCGTGTGGGTCTCTGCTCCAGGACTCTCTCCCCGTGCGGGTCTCTGCTCTGGGTCTCTCTCCCCGTGCGGGTCTCTGCTCCGGGTGTCTCTCCCCCTGCGGGTCTCTGCCCCGAGACTCTCTCCCCATGTGGGTGTCTGCCCCAGGACTCTCTCCCCGTACAGGTCTCTGCTCCGGGTCTCTCTCCCCGTGCTGCTGTCTGCTCTGGTCTCTCTCTCTCTCTCTCTCTGTGGGTCTTTGCTCAGGGACTCTCTCCCCGTGCGGCTATTTGTTCCAGGACTCTCTCCCCGTGTTGCTCTCCGCTCTGGGTCTCTCTCCCCTTGCGTGTCTCTGCTTCGGGATTGACTCCCCATGCGGGTCTCTGCCCCGGGACTCTCGCCCCGTGCGGGTCTCTGCCCCGGGACTCTCTCCCCGTGCGGGTGTCTGCCCCAGGACTCTCTCCCCGTGCGGGTGTCTGCCCCGGTACTCTCTCCCCGTGCGGGTGTCTGCCCCAGGACTCTCTTCCTGTGAGGGTCTCTGCTCCGGGACTCTCTCCCCGTGCGGGTCTCTGCTCCGGGACTCTCTTCCCATGTGGGTCTCTGCTCCGGGACTCTCTTCCCGTGCTGCTCCCCGCTCCGGGACTCTCTCCCCGTGCGGGTGTCTGCCCCAGGACTCTCCCCATACAGGTCTCTGCTCTGAGACTCTGTCCCTGTGCAGGTCTCTGCTCCAGGACTCTCTCCCCGTGCGGGTCTCTGCCCGGGACTCTCTCCCCGTGCGGGTCTCTGGTCCGGGACTCTCTTCCCGTGCTGCTCCCCGTTCCGGGACTCTCTCCCCGTGCGGGTGTCTGCCCCAGGACTCTCTCCCCGTACAGGTCTCTGCTCTGAGACTCTGTCCCTGTGCAGGTGTCTGCTCCGGGTCTCTCTCCCCGTGTTGCTCTCTGCTCTGGGACTCTCTCCCTGTGCTGCCCTCCAATCCTGGACTCTCCCTGTGCTGCTCTCTGCATGAGGACTCTCTCCCCATGCAGGTCTCTGCTCCGGCACTGTCTCCCTTTGCGGGGCTTTGCTCTGGGACTCTCTCCCCGTGCTGGTCTCCGCTGCGGGACTCTCTTCCCCTGCGGGTCTCTGCTCCGGGAGTCTCTCCCCATGCGGGTCTCTGCTCTGGGACTCTCTCCCTGTGCAGGTGTCCGCTCCGGGTCTCTCTCCCCGTGTTGCTCTCCGCTCCGGGTCTCTTTCCCCGTGCATTTCTCCGCTCTGGAACTCTCTCCCCATGCTGCTCCCCACTCCTGGACTCTCCCCGTGCGGGTCTCTGCCCCGGGACTCTCTCCCCCTGTGGGTCTCTGCTCCAGGACTCTCTCCCCATGCGGGTTTCTGCCCCGGGACGCTCTCCCTGCGCAGGTCTCTGCCCGGGACTCTCTCCCCCTGCGGGTCTCTGCTCCCAGTCTCTCTCCCACTGCGTGTCTCTGGTCTGGGATTCTGTCCCCGTGCCGGTCTCCGCTCCGGGGCTCTCTTCCCGTGTGAGTCTCTGCTCCGGGACTCTCTCCCCGTGCGTGTCTCTGCTCCAGGACTCTCTCCCCGTGCGGGTCTCTGCCCCGGGACTCTCTCCCAGTGCGGGTCTCTGGTCCGGGACTCTCTTCCCGTGCTGCTCCCCGTTCCGGGACTCTCTCCCCGTGCGGGTGTCTGCCCCAGGACTCTCTCCCCGTACAGGTCTCTGCTCTGAGACTCTGTCCCTGTGCAGGTCTCTGCTCCGGGTCTCTCTCCCCGTGTTGCTCTCTGCTCTGGGACTCTCTCCTTGTGCTGCCCTCCAATCCTGGACTCTCCCTGTGCTGCTCTCTGCATGAGGACTCTCTCCCCATGCAGGTCTCTGCTCCGGCACTGTCTCCCTTTGCGGGGCTTTGCTCTGGGACTCTCTCCCCGTGCTGGTCTCCGCTGCGGGACTCTCTTCCCCTGCGGGTCTCTGCTCCGGGAGTCTCTCCCCATGAGGGTCTCTGCTCTGGGACTCTCTCCCTGTGCAGGTGTCTTCTCCGGGTCTCTTTCCCCGTGCATTTCTCCGCTCTGGAACTCTCTCCCCATGCTGCTCCCCACTCCTGGACTCTACCCATGCAGGTCTCTGCCCCGGGACTCTCTCCCCCTGTGGGTCTCTGCTCCAGGACTCACTCCCCGTGCGGGTCTCTGCCCCGGGACGCTCTCCCCATGCAGGTCTCTGCCCTGGGACTCTATCCCCCTGCAGGTCTCTGCCCGGGATTGTCTCCCCCTGCGGGTCTCTGCTCCAGGACTCTCTCCCCGTGCGGGTCTCTGCTCCCAGTCTCTCTCTCACTGCGTGTCTCTGCTCTGGGATTCTGTCCCCGTGCCGGTCTCCGCTCCGGGACTCTCTTCCCGTGTGAGTCTCTGCTCCGGGACTCTCTCCCCGTGCGTGTCTCTGCTCCAGAACTCTCTCCCTGTGCGGGTCTCTGCCCCCGGATTCTCTCCCCGTGCCGGTCTCCGCTCCGGGGGTCTCTCCGTGTGTGAGTCTCTGCTCCGGGACTCTCTCCCCCTGTGGGTCTCCGCCCCGGGACTCTCCCCCCGTGCTGCTCTCTGCTCCGCGTTTCTCTCCTCATGCTGCTCCCCGCCCCGGGACTCTATCCCGGTGCTGGTCTCCGCTCTGGGTCTCTCTCCCAGTGCCACTCTCTGCTCCGGGACTCTCTCCCCGTGCGGGTCACTGCTTCAGGACTCTCTCCCCGTGCATCTCTCTGCTCCGGGACTCTCTCCCCGTGCGGGTCACTGCTTCAGGACTCTCTCCCCGTGCATCTCTCTGCTCCGGGACTCTCTCCCCGTGCATCTCTCTGCTCCGGGACTCTCTCCCCGTGCGTGTCTCTGCTCCAGAACTCTCTCCCTGTGCGGGTCTCTGCCCCCGGATTCTCTCCCCGTGCCGGTCTCCGCTCCGGGGGTCTCTCCGTGTGTGAGTCTCTGCTCCGGGACTCTCTCCCCCTGTGGGTCTCCGCCCCGGGACTCACCCCCCGTGCTGCTCTCTGCTCCGCGTTTCTCTCCTCATGCTGCTCCCCGCCCCGGGACTCTATCCCGGTGCTGGTCTCCGCTCTGGGTCTCTCTCCCAGTGCCACTCTCTGCTCCAGGACTCTCTCCCTGTGGGGGTCTCTGCTCCGGGACTCTCTCCCCGTGCGGGTCACTGCTTCAGGACTCTCTCCCCGTGCATCTCTCTGCTCCGGGACTCTCTCCCCGTGCGGGTCACTGCTTCAGGACTCTCTCCCCGTGCATCTCTCTGCTCCGGGACTCTCTCCCCGTGCATCTCTCTGCTCCGGGACTCTCTCCCCGTGCATCTCTCTGCTCCGGGACTCTCTAGCCCTGCTGCTCTGTGCTCTGGGACTCTCTCCCCGTGCGGGTGTCTGCTCCAGGACTCTCTCCCTGTGCGGGTCACTGCTTCAGGACTCTCTCCCCGTGTTGATCTCTGCACCGGGATTCTCTCCCTGTGCAGCTCCCCACTCCAGGACTCTCTCCCCATGCCGGTCTCTGCTCCGGGACTCTCTCCCCATGTTGGTCTCTGCTCCGGGACTCTCTCCCTGTGTGTGTCTCTGCTCTGGGCCTCTCTCCCTGTGCAGGTCTCCACTCTGGGTCTCTCTCCCCGTGCGGGTCACTGCTTCAGGACTCTCTCCCCGTGCATCTCTCTGCTCCCAGTCTCTCTCTCACTGCGTGTCTCTGCTCTGGGATTCTGTCCCCGTGCCGGTCTCCGCTCCGGGACTCTCTCCCTGTGTGTGTCTCTGCTCTGGGCCTCTCTCCCTGTGCAGGTCTCCACTCTGGGTCTCTCTCCCCGTGTGGGTCTCTGCTCCAGGTCTCTCTCCCCGTGCATCTCTCTGCCCCGGGACTCTCTCCCCGTGCGGGTGTCTGCCCCAGGACTCTCTCCCCGTGCGGGTCTCTGCCCCGGGACTCTCTCCCCATGCGGGTGTCTGCCCCGGGACTCTCTCCCCGTACAGGTCTCTGCTCCAGGTCTCTCTCCCCGTACAGGTCTCTGCTCCAGGACTCTCTCCCCGTACAGGTCTCTGCTCCAGGTCTCTCTCCCCGTACAGGTCTCTGCTCCAGGTCTCTCTCCTCGTGCGGGTATTTGCTCCAGGACTCTCTCCCTGTGCTGCTCTCCGCTCTGGGTCTCTCTCCCCGTGCGGATCTCTGCTCTGGGACTCCTCCCCTTGCGTGTCTCTGCTCCAGGACTCTCTCCCCATGCGGGTCTTTGCTCTGGGACTCTCTATCCGTGCGGGTCTCTGCTCCGGGTCTCTGCTCCGGGACTCTATCCCCATGCAGGTCTCTGCTCCGGGTCTCTCTCCCCGTGCGGGTATTTGCTCCAGGACTCTCTAACCCTGCTGCTCTCCACTCTGGGTCTCTCTCCCCTTGCGTGTCTCTGCTTCGGGATTGACTCCTCATGCGGGTCTCTGCCCCGGGACTCTCTCCCCGTGCGGGTCTCTGCCCCGGGACTCTCTCCCCGTGCGGGTGTCTGCCCCAGGACTCTCTCCCCGTACAGGTCTCTGCTCCGGGTCTCTCTCCCCGTGTTGCTCTCTGCTCTGGGACTCTCTCCCTGTGCTGCCCTCCAATCCTGGACTCTCCCTGTGCTGCTCTCTGCTCCGCGTTTCTCTCCTCATGCTGCTCCCCGCCCCGGGACTCTATCCCGGTGCTGGTCTCCGCTCTGGGTCTCTCTCCCAGTGCCACTCTCTGCTCCAGGACTCTCTCCCTGTGCGGGTCACTGCTTCAGGACTCTCTCCCTGTGCGGGTCTCTGCTCCGGGACTCTCTCCCCGTGCGGGTCACTGCTTCACGACTCTCTCCCCGTGCATCTCTCTGCTCCGGGACTCTCTCCCCGTGCATCTCTCTGCTCCGGGACTCTCTAGCCCTGCTGCTCTGTGCTCTGGGGCTCTCTCTCCCAGTGCGGGTGTCTGCTCCGGGACTCTCTCCCCGTGCGGGTCACTGCTTCAGGACTCTCTCCCCGTGTTGATCTCTGCACCGGGATTCTCTCCCTGTGCAGCTCCCCACTCCAGGACTCTCTCCCCATGCCGGTCTCTGCTCCGGGTCTCTCTCCCCATGTTGGTCTCTGCTCCGGGACTCTCTCCCCGTGTGTGTCTCTGCTCTGGGCCTCTCTCCCTGTGCAGGTCTCCACTCTGGGTCTCTCTCCCCGTGCGGGTCTCTGCTCCAGGTCTCTCTCCCCGTGCATCTCTCTGCCCCGGGACTCTCTCCCCGTGTGGGTGTCTGCCCCAGGACTCTCTCCCCGTACAGGTCTCTGCTCCGGGTCTCTCTCCCCGTGCTGCTGTCTGCTCTGGTCTCTCTCTCTCTCTCTCTCTGTGGGTCTTTGCTCTGGGACTCTCTCCCCATGCGGGTATTTGCTCCAGGACTCTCTCCCCATGCTGCTCTCCGCTCTGGGTCTCTCTCCCCGTGTTGCTCTCTGCTCTGGGACTCTCTCCCCGTGCGGGTCACTGCTCCAGGACTCTCTCCCCGTGTGGGTCTCTGCTCCAGGACTCTCTCCCCGTGCGGGTCTCTGCTCCATGACTCTCTCCCCGTGTGGGTGTCTTCTCCGGGACTCTCTCCCCATGCAGGTCTCTGCCCCGGGACTCTCTCACCGTGCGGGTGTCTGCCCCAGGACTCTCTCCCCGTGCGGGTGTCTGCCCCAGGACTCTCTCCCCGTGCGGGTCTCTGCCCCGGTACTCTCTGCCCGTGTGGGTCTCTTTCCCCCGGGCCTCTCTCCCCATGTGGGTCTCCGCTCCGGGACTCTCTTCCCCGTGCGGTCTCTGCCCCGGGACTCTCTCCCAGTGCATCTCTCTGCTCCGGGACTCTCTCCCCGTGCATCTCTCTGCTCCGGGACTCTCTAGCCCTGCTGCTCTGTGCTCTGGGGCTCTCTCTCCCAGTGCGGGTGTCTGCTCCGGGACTCTCTCCCCGTGCGGGTCACTGCTTCAGGACTCTCTCCCCGTGTTGATCTCTGCACCGGGATTCTCTCCCTGTGCAGCTCCCCACTCCAGGACTCTCTCCCCATGCCGGTCTCTGCTCCGGGTCTCTCTCCCCATGTTGGTCTCTGCTCCGGGACTCTCTCCCCGTGTGTGTCTCTGCTCTGGGCCTCTCTCCCTGTGCAGGTCTCCACTCTGGGACTCTATCCCCATGCAGGTCTCTGCTCCGGGTCTCTCTCCCCGTGCGGGTATTTGCTCCAGGACTCTCTAACCCTGCTGCTCTCCACTCTGGGTCTCTCTCCCCTTGCGTGTCTCTGCTTCGGGATTGACTCCTCATGCGGGTCTCTGCCCCGGGACTCTCTCCCCGTGCGGGTCTCTGCCCCGGGACTCTCTCCCCGTGCGGGTGTCTGCCCCAGGACTCTCTCCCCGTACAGGTCTCTGCTCCGGGTCTCTCTCCCCGTGTTGCTCTCTGCTCTGGGACTCTCTCCCTGTGCTGCCCTCCAATCCTGGACTCTCCCTGTGCTGCTCTCTGCTCCGCGTTTCTCTCCTCATGCTGCTCCCCGCCCCGGGACTCTATCCCGGTGCTGGTCTCCGCTCTGGGTCTCTCTCCCAGTGCCACTCTCTGCTCCAGGACTCTCTCCCTGTGCGGGTCACTGCTTCAGGACTCTCTCCCTGTGCGGGTCTCTGCTCCGGGACTCTCTCCCCGTGCGGGTCACTGCTTCACGACTCTCTCCCCGTGCATCTCTCTGCTCCGGGACTCTCTCCCCGTGCATCTCTCTGCTCCGGGACTCTCTAGCCCTGCTGCTCTGTGCTCTGGGGCTCTCTCTCCCAGTGCGGGTGTCTGCTCCGGGACTCTCTCCCCGTGCGGGTCACTGCTTCAGGACTCTCTCCCCGTGTTGATCTCTGCACCGGGATTCTCTCCCTGTGCAGCTCCCCACTCCAGGACTCTCTCCCCATGCCGGTCTCTGCTCCGGGTCTCTCTCCCCATGTTGGTCTCTGCTCCGGGACTCTCTCCCCGTGTGTGTCTCTGCTCTGGGCCTCTCTCCCTGTGCAGGTCTCCACTCTGGGTCTCTCTCCCCGTGCGGGTCTCTGCTCCAGGTCTCTCTCCCCGTGCATCTCTCTGCCCCGGGACTCTCTCCCCGTGTGGGTGTCTGCCCCAGGACTCTCTCCCCGTACAGGTCTCTGCTCCGGGTCTCTCTCCCCGTGCTGCTGTCTGCTCTGGTCTCTCTCTCTCTCTCTCTCTGTGGGTCTTTGCTCTGGGACTCTCTCCCCATGCGGGTATTTGCTCCAGGACTCTCTCCCCATGCTGCTCTCCGCTCTGGGTCTCTCTCCCCGTGTTGCTCTCTGCTCTGGGACTCTCTCCCCGTGCGGGTCACTGCTCCAGGACTCTCTCCCCGTGTGGGTCTCTGCTCCAGGACTCTCTCCCCGTGCGGGTCTCTGCTCCATGACTCTCTCCCCGTGTGGGTGTCTTCTCCGGGACTCTCTCCCCATGCAGGTCTCTGCCCCGGGACTCTCTCACCGTGCGGGTGTCTGCCCCAGGACTCTCTCCCCGTGCGGGTGTCTGCCCCAGGACTCTCTCCCCGTGCGGGTCTCTGCCCCGGTACTCTCTGCCCGTGTGGGTCTCTTTCCCCCGGGCCTCTCTCCCCATGTGGGTCTCCGCTCCGGGACTCTCTTCCCCGTGCGGTCTCTGCCCCGGGACTCTCTCCCAGTGCATCTCTCTGCTCCGGGACTCTCTCCCCGTGCATCTCTCTGCTCCGGGACTCTCTAGCCCTGCTGCTCTGTGCTCTGGGGCTCTCTCTCCCAGTGCGGGTGTCTGCTCCGGGACTCTCTCCCCGTGCGGGTCACTGCTTCAGGACTCTCTCCCCGTGTTGATCTCTGCACCGGGATTCTCTCCCTGTGCAGCTCCCCACTCCAGGACTCTCTCCCCATGCCGGTCTCTGCTCCGGGTCTCTCTCCCCATGTTGGTCTCTGCTCCGGGACTCTCTCCCCGTGTGTGTCTCTGCTCTGGGCCTCTCTCCCTGTGCAGGTCTCCACTCTGGGTCTCTCTCCCCGTGCGGGTCTCTGCTCCAGGTCTCTCTCCCCGTGCATCTCTCTGCCCCGGGACTCTCTCCCCGTGTGGGTGTCTGCCCCAGGACTCTCTCCCCGTACAGGTCTCTGCTCCGGGTCTCTCTCCCCGTGCTGCTGTCTGCTCTGGTCTCTCTCTCTCTCTCTCTCTGTGGGTCTTTGCTCTGGGACTCTCTCCCCATGCGGGTATTTGCTCCAGGACTCTCTCCCCATGCTGCTCTCCGCTCTGGGTCTCTCTCCCCGTGTTGCTCTCTGCTCTGGGACTCTCTCCCCGTGCGGGTCACTGCTCCAGGACTCTCTCCCCGTGTGGGTCTCTGCTCCAGGACTCTCTCCCCGTGCGGGTCTCTGCTCCATGACTCTCTCCCCGTGTGGGTGTCTTCTCCGGGACTCTCTCCCCATGCAGGTCTCTGCCCCGGGACTCTCTCACCGTGCGGGTGTCTGCCCCAGGACTCTCTCCCCGTGCGGGTGTCTGCCCCAGGACTCTCTCCCCGTGCGGGTCTCTGCCCCGGTACTCTCTGCCCGTGTGGGTCTCTTTCCCCCGGGCCTCTCTCCCCATGTGGGTCTCTGCTCCGGGACTCTCTTCCCCGTGCGGATCTCTGCCCCGGGACTCTCTCCCCGTGCGGGTGTCTGCCCCAGGACTCTCTAACCCTGCTGCTCTCCACTCTGGGTCTCTCTCCCCTTGCGTGTCTCTGCTTCGGGATTGACTCCCCATGCGGGTCTCTGCCCTGGGACTCTCTCCCCGTGCAGGTCTCTGCCCCGGGACTCTCTCCCCGTGCGGGTCTCTGCCCCGGGACTCTCTCCCCGTGCGGGTGTCTGCCCCAGGACTCTCTCCCCGTACAGGTCTCTGCTCCGGGTCTCTCTCACCGTGTTGCTCTCTGCTCTGGGACTCTCTCCCTGTGCTGCCCTCCAATCCTGGACTCTCCCTGTGCTGCTCTCTGCTCTGGGACTCTCTCCCTGTGCCGGTCTCCGCTCCGGGTCTCTCTCCCCGTGTTGCTCTCCGCTCCGGGTCTCTTTCCCCGTGCATTTCTCCGCTGCGGAACTCTCTCCCCATGCTGCTCCCCACTCCTGGACTCTCCCCGTGCAGGTCTCTGCCCCGGGACTCTCTCCCCTTGTGGGTCTCTGCTCCAGGACTCTCTCCCCGTGCGGGTCTCTGCCCCGGGACGCTCTCCCTGCGCAGGTCTCTGCCCTGGGACTCTCTCCCCCTGCAGGTCTCTGCCCGGGACTGTCTCCCCCTGCGGGTCTCTGCTCCCAGTCTCTCTCCCACTGCGTGTCTCTGCTCCGGGATTCTGTCCCTGTGCGTGTCTCTGCTCCAGGACTCTCTCCCCGTGCGTCTCTGCCCCGGGATTCTCTCCCCGTGCCGGTCTCCGCTCCGGGACTCTCTCCCTGTGTGAGTCTCTGCTCCGGGACTCTCTCCCACTGTGGGCCTCCGCCCCGGGACTCTCCCCCCGTGCTGCTCTCTGCTCCGGGTTTCTCTCCTCATGCTGCTCCCCGCCCCAGGACTCTCTCCCGGTGCTGGTCTCCGCTCTGGGTCTCTCTCCCATTGCCACTCCCCACTCCAGGACTCTCTACCCATGCTGCTCTCTGCTCCGGGTCTCTCTCCCCGTGCGGGTCACTGCTCCAGGACTCTCTCCCCATGCGTGTCTCTGCTCCAGGACTCTCTCTCCCAGTGCGGGTCTCTGCTCCAGGACTCTCTCCCCATGCGTGTCTCTGCTCCAGGACTCTCTCCCTGTACTGCTCACTGCTCCAGGACTCTCTCCCCATGTGAGTCTCTGTTCTGGGACTCCGCTGCGGGACTCTCTTCCCCTGCGGGTCTCTGCTCCGGGAGTCTCTCCCTGTGCGGGTCTCCGCTCTGGGTCTCTATCCCCGTGCTGCTCTCTGTTCCGGGTCTCTCTCCCCATGCTGCTCTCTGCTCCGGGACTCTCTCCCCGTGCAGGTCTCTGCTCCGTGTCTCTCTCCCCATGCCGGCCTCTGCTGCATGTCTCTCTCCTCGTGCCGGTCTCCGCTCCGTGTCTCTTTCCCCGTGCGGATCTCTGCTCTGCGACTCTCTCCCCGTGTGGGTCTCTGCCCCGGGACTCCCTCCCCGTGCGGATCTCTGCTCTGCGACTCTCTCCCCGTGTGGGTCTCTGCCCCAGGACTCTCTCCCCGTGCCGGTCTCCGCTCCGTGTCTCTTTCCCCGCGCTGGTCTCTGCTCCGGGACTCTCTCCCCATGCGGGTTTCTGCTCTGGGATTCACCGCTGGGCCTTGCCAGCTCCTCCGTGTAAGTCCAAGACAAACACACAATGGAGCTCTGGCTGGAATGACTTACTCTGCTCCCACCTTAAACCAACAGGGATGGGCACTAACTGCTGGTCTTGCCAACAACACCCGTAACCCGCGAATGAACTAAACAAAAGGAAAAGCACTACTCCAGGATTTTGAGCATGGCTTTTTTGTGTAGTCGTGTTGTACTACCACAGGTGCTTTGAATGAAGTTTGAAGTTGAGGTATTACCTGCCTTGTTAGATGGATGGAGAAGAACCCAAGACATTCACAGAATCCTTACAGTGTGCAGAGAGGCCAATTGGCCGATTAATCTGCACTGACCCCCTCAACTAGACTCTGCCTCCTACCCTATCCCCAAAACTCAGCATTTCCCATGGCCAACCCATCTAGCTTACATATCCCTGGACACTATGGGACAATTTAGCATGGCCAATCCACCTACCTGCAGATGTTTGGATTGTGGGAAGAAACTGGAGCACCCGGAGGAAACCCGCACACACATGGGGAGAATGTGCAAATTCCACACAGACAGTCACCCAAGGCTGGATTCAAATCTGGGTCCCTGATGTTGTGAGGCAACAGTGCCAACCTCTAAGTCACCATGTCACCCATGTTATTACGAACAGGAAGGTATATACCCCTCAACATTATCACGAAAACAGGTTATTCCCTCATAATCATGTGGCTGTTGATGAGAGTTACTGTATACAAACTGACAAATGCATTTCCTGCAATTTAACTGCATTCCAAAGAAATATGTCATTAACTGTCAAGCTCTGTGCCGATTGGCCGTGAACTGCGCTATTTAGATTCAAATGTTCTTTTTCATTTGCACATAGGATTCAATCTGGCTGCACTGTCCCTTCCCCCACCATCTCTGAGGTGGGTTCGGCCACATTCACCGAGCTGATCCTTTCATGATCAGGCCAGTTGGTTGATAGTTTATGTTTCCCATAAATGCTGGCCCAGCCGTCAATGCCAACATCCCGTCAGTGAATATGAGCCAGCACTTTCAGAAATGGAGAGGAGATCATCAAACAATTCATGAAAGAAAAACAGTTGTGTGAGTACAGTAGCTTGATTGTACTGATCCGAACAGTTTAATGAATGGAATTGGTAATTGAGTATGAAACCACTATCACTATTCATATTGCGACAATGCTGTAAACCTTCAGAGTCCACATTATAAAAACCCTTTTGTCACATCCACAAACACTGTTTTCAGCCTGAAATAACATTGGGAAACCTCCACTCAAAAGGTGAGGTCTGTAGGGGAACCAGAAGAAAGATTAATTTAGATCAGTTCATTGTTGAGTCTGTATTATTAATGAGAACAGATACACACAAGTGAATTTAAGACTTTTTATGATGTCATCCGCAGGTGGAATTACTGCCTTGAAATTGAGTCCAATATATTCTGTTCACTTCACCCACTGATCAGTGTAAAGCTAACTGTGCTGTTCCCTGCTCTCTCTCCCACTGTTTTGTCTACTTCCAGGTATTCCCCCTATTGTTGGGGAAACTGAACCAAATTCTATGCTGTAGACAAGCCAACGAGTTTGAACAGAGTGGAGAAGAAGGTAGGCTGAATTGCAAAGCATCTATTAGCTGACCCCAGCCTCTCAGAATCTCCAAAACATGAAGATTTGGAGAGATTTGCCAGTTCAAGGGCCTCATGTTTGCTGGACTGAATTAATGCAGGAGACAGTGTGATGGGTCTCAGGTTGACCAGGGTGAGGAAATGGGGACGAAGCATCATGCAGAATCTTTCTAATGTTGGTGCAAGTCCAGAATATATCCTCTTTCTGACTGTGTGACGCAAAATTCCACAGGTACTGTGTATATTCTGTCACCCCTCCCGGAACATACATTACATAAGCAAAAAGGACTCGAGGGTGATTTCTACAGGTTGAGAATGTGGTTGCACAGCTCACTGAAGACACCTTACAATGGACAATTAACCCGACAAAGCCAGGATTTGAGTTCTGAAGGTTGCAATATGCTGGTAATATATCCAGAGGAGACTTGACGCAACAAGTAAGATTCTTTGTTTCCAAAATGTTAACATTTCTCCTGAAAAGTGCTGACCCTCTTTTGTGGACCTAAGTGCTCCACTCAAACTATCTGATAATGCCTCTTTTATGTGCTCTGCCCCTTTTTGCAACTTTTTTGAGGTATGACCTGATAAAGGGTTTAGGATTATGGATGTTTTACGATCCAGTTATTTGACATGCGCATTTAAAAAGAAAGCTGATCACCTTTTAATCTATAAAGCTACACCATTCAATTTAATCTTTTAAAACTAAAATAGAAACTTTATTGTGTATCAAAAAATTAAATAACAGCTAACAAATTAACAATATAGTTTGGAAGTACTTAAGCATTCAGGTTTGCTTCTTACTTACCCAAGAATTACCTTATATGTCACATTAATTTTCACATTCGTTATTTCTGGGCTGACCATCCATAAGTAAAGCACAACACTCTTGGAGAATTGTCCTCAGCTCCAGCTGTTCTCAGTTTTCACGTATCCTTTCTGGACTTTGGAAGCCACAGTGTCTTGTTTTGGTTACATTTCCAATCCTTCCAAGAAATGTGCTATCCACTTTCTTTTACAGTCAGCCACTGTGACTTCCTCTGTAGATTCTCCCACGAGACAATCTTCAAGCTTCTGGTCCTCACAAAATTCAAAACTTCACCTGCTTTCCATGAGCCAATGATGAAGTTAGTGCTTTCCTCTGTTTGCAATGCAGGGGTGGCATGGTGACTCAGTGGTTAGCACTACTGCCTCGCAGCACCTGGGACTCAGAAAGGTTTTAACCTCGGGCGACGGTCTGTGTGGTGTTTGCACATTCTACCTGTGCCTGCATGGGTTTCCACCCGATGCTCTGGTTTCCTCTCACAGTCTAAAGAAGGGTTCAGAAAAGATTTACAAGGATGTTGCCAGGGTTAGAGGATTTGAGCTATAGGGAGAGGCTGAACAGGCTGGGGCTGTTTTCCCAGGAGCGTCGGGGGCTAAGGGGTGACCTTATAGAGATTTACAAAATTATGAGGGACATGGATAGGATAAACAGACAAAGTATTTCCCCTGGGGTTGGGGAGTCCTGAACTAGAGGGCATAGGTTTAGGGTGAGAGGGGAAAGATATAAAAGAGACCTAAGGGGCAACTTTTTCACACAGAATGGAATGAGCTGCTGGAGGAAATGGTGGAGGCTGGTCCAATTGCAACATTTAAGAGGCATGTGGATGGGTTTGGAGGAATATGGACCGGGTGCTGGCAGGTGGGACTAGATTGGGTTGGAATATCTGGTCGGCATGGACGGGTTGGATCGAAGGGTCTGTTTTCCATGCTGTACATCTCTATGACTCTATGTCCAAGTTGAGTGGGTTGGCCAGGCTATATTGTCCATAGTGTCCAGGGATGTGCAGGCAAGGTGCATGAGAGAGGGTAAATGCAGGGTTACAGGGATAGAGCAGGGGTCTGGGTTTGGGTAGGATGCTCTTCAGAGGGTTAGTTAGGATTCAAAGGGCTGAATGGCCAGCATCCACACTGTACAGATTCTATGATTAAGTCATTTGTTTTAGTGAACTTCTCTCAGAGGGCTGCAGAACTCACAATGGCCAAACCACAACTAAAATGTTTGCCAGCTAACACCCAGATCAATTGAAACCAGAAAACCTTCTGAAAGTCTTTCCACCTCCATGATGGCTGTGGGTTATCCTCAAATGACCTTTAAGTTGTTTATCCCTCGATGACAATTTCTCCAGCTGGGTAAGCCCACTTGTCATTTTATAGCTGTTCTATCTATTGTCTAATCTGAGCTAAAACACATGGATAACCTTCTGAATTTCCATTTCTCAAGATACTCTGGCAATCGCTGAAGCCCTGTTTTCTTAAATTACCTTAACTTCATAAGTCATAACGTCATAAAGATAACTTTCACAGAAGTGATGTAGGCTTTAACTCTAATAGGACATTTTACCATTATACACATAACGTAAGAACTGAACATGTATTTTCTTTTAACTGATTCACAGGATGAGGGCATCACTGACTAGGCCAGCATTTATTGTCCATAACTAATTGCCCAGAGGGCAGTTAAGAGTCAACCACATTGCTGTAGTCTGGAGTCACATGTAGGCCAGACCAGGTAAGGATGGCAGTTTCCTTCTCTGAAGGACATTAGTGAACCAGATGGGGTTTTCCAACAGTCGACAATGGATTTATTGCCATCATTAGACTTAATTCCACCATATGCTGTGGTAACATTTGAACCCAGATCCCTGGAACATTCCCAACGTCTCTGGACTAATATTTCAGTGATAAAACCACTAGGCCATTGCCTCCCCATTGTATATTGTGGTACTAAGATTACAGGAGGATATAGATGCACTGGGATGAGATGGGCTGATCAGAAGCAAATGGAAATTTGATCCAAGTAAATATCAGATGATGCACCTGAAACAAGGGAATACACAATAAACAGTAGAACAGTTGGAAGCAAGGATCAGAGGGACCTTGCACACTGGGTCACTTAAAATAGATAACGTGGTTAAGAAGGCATGTGGGAAATTTGCCTTTATTAGCTGAGGCATAGAGATTAAGGGCAGGGCTGTTTGTTTGTGTTTCTGATCTCCAGCATCCACAATTCTTTTTTTCTTATTTCGAGGTTATGCTGGAACTGTATAAACTTTTGGTCAGGTTGCAGCTACAGTAGCGTGTGCAGTTCTGGAATCCATATTCTAGGAGGGATGTGATTGCACTGGAGACAGTGCAGGGAATATTTGCCAAGATATTGCCTGAGCTGGAGCAGAGTGGACTGAGGGGGGAAATAATAGAAACATATAAAATTTCCAACAGTCCTTTGTTGGTTGTAAAATGTTTCAGAGCTCCTGGAGTTGTGGAAGTTGCTATATAAATGCAAATCATTTCCTTTTTATGAAGCCATCATTGTTTATCTGGATCATTTTCTTACATGATATCTGTACTCCTGTATTTTTTAATGTCTCTAGCATGAAAGAAAATCTTGGTTTCTGGTGTTCTTTTCTGAATGCCCATTGGGCACTGAGACTTTGGGCTCCATTTGCTTGGCATCAGTGAGCTCAACAGCAACTCGGCATTGAACATTGATGGCTCCCTACCTGCGAGGGATTGATGCCACTGGTTAATGGCTGAACCGACTGTGCCCTTAAGATGATGGTTTCCCCTCAATGAAATTGGGGAGTTCACCAAGTCCTGAAGCTCAGCAGTGAAGGTTATGTGTAAAATGGACACTATGATCTGTCCTATTTTTCTTTTCAACAAAGTTGATGAGCAGTCTCCCCGAAAGTTCCAGATTTACTCCTGCATCACACATTCCCCCCAAAAGTCATTCCTGTAATCTAGTGGAATGGCTCATTTTCTGATAGGCTTGTTCAACAACCCTGTATCATGTTTTGGGGATAGGGGACATTTGGTACAGAAGAAGGCCATCCTTCTCCTTGAGTCTTTTCCAACATTTAGTTAGACCAGGATTGAATTCTACCTCAGCTCCATTTGCCAGCCTCTGAACCCAATCTCCTGGTATCCAAAACACATCAATGCCAGTTTCGAACCTCCCCACTGATATCAAGGATCCCATTCTTTTACTGGCATTACAAGTTTCTTCCACACTTTGGTGAAAGCTCTTCATGGTTTTGCTCCAGATTTACCAGATCTAATTTTAATGTTGTATTCCTCTGCTTTGGGTTCTTCCCATCCATTGTACTAGTTGCAGTGTGAGAGAATTGCAGAGTTAGAGGGAAATGACAGCAAATGGGAATCTTTGAGTTGCATTTGTACTGAGGTAGCACAGAATCAACAGGCTGAATGACCTCCACCAGGGCTGGAACCATTTTCTGATTTGATGAAGCAATTGATTCATTCCCTCGATCATTTGTAGTTAAAGGTAATACAAGCCAATTTTAGACAATCCTATTTTCAGAAATCAGCCACCAATTCCCAATGTTAATTTGTTGAAGTCAGACAGTATTGTGACTGTCTTAAATCTTCTATTTCCTGCTGTGAGTGGTCTGTCTAAATGGGTTAGAAATGCTGACTAGACCCCAGCATCAATGGCCCGTAGCTTTATGAACCGTGCGATTACAGACACCTTCAATTACACTTGAGAGAATATGGGACCAGCTACTAAATTCCTTCAATCCATTGTATGATAAGTGATAAAAATCACACAGGCTGCCCAGACCATTGAAATAATTAATATTGGTTGTTAGAATGTTGTCATCCCAACCTACAGGGTACTTTATGTCAAATGGAGGAGAGAGAAGCCTGGCCCATTCCCACAGGAGCAGTAATGAGGGAGACCTCAGTCAGGTGGAACTTTGAGGGATGAGCTGGACAGCACCACTCCCAGGTGCCTCTCTGAAAGAGAGACTCCAATGTTGGCATCTCAGAACGTATACAGGTGAAACTCTGAGACAAAGAAAAGCGACTGACTAAACCTCAAAATAATGTCCTTTTTTAACAAGTTCAGAGGGCACTGTGGCAATGAGAGAGCAACTGAAGGAACGCGGGGATCAAGGAATAAAGCAGCCACAGTCTGGAAGTGTCGGTTGCCCAGGGAGCAAGATTAAAAAGGAAGACAGTAAAGCTCTTGCAGTGCAGTGGTAGTGTTCCTTCCTCTGGGCTAGAAGGCTTGGAATCAAGTCCCATCTGCTCCAGAAATGTGTCAGAATGTGTCTTTGAACAGGTCGACTTGAAAATATCCATAAAGAAAGACAGGCCAGGATTCGATGCTGGGTGTGGGGGTGGGTAACTAAACTGCGAACTGTACTGGCAATGTTTAAGGGGCATCTTGACAGATATGTGAATAGGTGGGGAATAGAGGGATACAGACAGTGTAGAGGTGAAAGGTTTGTGGGTTAGGAAGGTGTCATGTGTCGGCCCAGTCTTGGTGATCTGAAGAGCCTGCTCCTGGCTTATACTCTTCCTCTATCGGTGCTTAATCACACCGAATCACATGCCAGTCAGCCAGGTAGGGCCTCTCTACTCATCCAATCAGGAGCCTTAAAGCTGAAGACCTGCCCTGCCTGAAGCTGCCGGCCAATCAGAGGCCAGCTACCAAACGATGCGGAAAAGCATTGCCAGGGCCTGGTTAAGCAGCATCAGTAAGTGGGGAGATCGTGGGTAGGGGTGTTGCTGGAGGTTCAAGGCTGGCTTTCAGGAATCTACCCCTAGTAACCGAGATGTACATCCCCCCCCACAACCCCTCCCCCAGCCCAAGCAGGCAGCTCAGTTTCTCTCTCAGGAAAGCAGCCATCTGCTGGGACACTGGCTATTCAGGGCAATGGTGGGGCTGAGTGAGGCCCTGAACTGGCCAGTCATTGATCACAATGGACCTTAATGAGTGGCACTTTGAGAAAGTCACTGGCAGAGCCACCTGTCTAATGCTGACACAGTAAAACAGAGCGACTTGGGCAACTTGCACAATTATTTGGCCTTCCCACCATCTCCCAACAGGGAGGGGGAATATCAGACTTTAAAAGTGATATCACCAAAGGGAAGATACTAATTGCTGACTAGCTGTTCTCTTTCAATCATTACTTGTACTAATTCTTTCGTTTATTTCCATTGAAGTTTAGCTAATCTGATAAACAAAGGCTTCACAGGGCAGCTCAGTCCTGTGGAATGTGCATCCTGCACTTTCCCAAAACTTCAGGATACTTTGAATAATATCGGTCTTTGAAGCTCAAACTCTGGGCTTTGGAGCTTAAGCAGTGGTTTCATGGCTTTATTGCCGTGCCTCTATGAGACCAAAAGGTACATGGGATGGCATGCTGCTGGATCTGGTCACACACAGTTTAAAAGAAAGTGTAGGCAGAGAGGGAACAACTGATCAGGCAGTCAAGGAGGACCAGGCCAGTAATGCAGGAATCTCCTGAATGCATTCCATTCTTCAGCCACTCTTTATTTCTGAATATTGGTGACTGATTGTCCTTCTGGGGAAAGATGTAGATTCCTGGAATATTGAGCTAGTTTTGGGAGCACGGGGACCTGTACCTCTGCATCAATAAAATACCTACAATTAACGTCCTCTTGATGCAATTTGCTAGTACCTGTAACTTTTGGGAGCGTTTAAAATAACCTGCCAGCATACAGCTTTAGAAAGGGGAACATGTTGCATGAAAGATTGGTAAAGGTAACATGAGGTGGAATGGAGAATACAATAAGGTCTAAGTGAGGTTTACAGTCCAGCTGATTTGATTTGATTTGATTTATTGTAGCCACATGTGCCTAAGTACAGTGAAAAGCATTGTTTGGTGAGCAGTACTGACAGATCATAACAAACAAGGACATGGAGAGCATAGGGTGCTTAGACAGGGCGAAGCATACAAGGTTACAGCTGCACAGGAGTAAACCTGTGTTGTGTGGTAAAAAGGTTTGGTGAGTGAAAGATCAGATAGCCACATACATATATAGTGTTTTGGGTATAACACTGACCCGGCTCAGAACTCAAGGAGGTACTAGATGATTGCACAATGTTCAGTACCATTTGCAAAGTTTCAGCAGTCCATGTTCAAATGCAACAGGATCTGGCCAATAGTCAGGCTTGGACTGACAAATGGCAAGTAACAGTCATGTCACACAAATGCCAGGCAACAACCATCACCAATAAAAAACAATCTAACCATCCCCCCACCACCCTTGACATTCAATGGTATTACCATCACTGAATCTCTCACTGTCAACATCCTTTGAATTACCATTGACCAGAAACCCAACTGGACTCACCACGTAAATACAGTGGCTACAGGAGCAGGTCAGAGGCTAGGAATACTGTGGCAAGTAATTTACCTCCTGACTCCTGAAAGCCTGTCCACCAGCTCCAAGGTACACGTCAGGGGTGTAATGGAATACTCCCCACTTGCCAGGATAGGTGCAGCTCCAACAACACTCAAGAAGCTTGTCACCATCTGGAACAAAGCAGCCCGTTTGATTGGCACCACATCCACAAACATCCACTCCCTCCACCATCGATGCTCAGTAGCTGCAGTGTGTACTGCCTACAAGCAGCAGATACATGAGAACACCACCACTAGAAAAGTTCCTCTCCCAGCCTTTCACCATCCCGACTTGGGAAATATATTAGCGTTCCTTCACTGTCATTGTGTCAAAATCCTGAAATTCCTGCCTGGGAAGCTTTATGGTTCCACCCAGATTAGGTGGACTGCAGCAGTACAAGAAGGCAGTTCACCGTTACCTTCTCAAGGGCAAATAGGGACGGGCAATAAATACCAGCCAGCCAGCAAAGCTGACAGCTCATCAATAAGTAAATTAAAAAATTCTTGATACAAAGTGATCAGGAAAGAAAGGAAATAAAGTAAGGAAATAGCAGTAAGGTAAAGGAAAATATTACATTGCAGGGGGAAAATAATGGTGTGGTGGGATCAGGGGCACAAGCTATTTGGTTAGAGTTAAAGAAATATTGGTGTTATTATGCGAATGGATGCATATTGGCATCCAAAACATGGGAAAGATATGGAGAAGAAAATTATACAGTGATGAATAAACTATTGAGCAATGATAATAGGAGGCTTTAATTAGACTGGGATTGCAATACTGCAAAGAGCAGAGAGCAAGAGAGTTTCAAAATTGGTTTCAGGACAACTTTATTGCTTAGTATGATTTGGTTTTAACATGAAAGAACAAATGCCTAGATTTGTTTCTGGGGAATGAGGTGGTTCAAGTAATAGTTGGGGAAGATTTAGTGAACAGTGATTATAATACTAAAAGTGTCAGTTATTTATGGGAAAGGAACAATCTAGATTAAAAATATTTAATTTGGAGGAGGGATGATTTGAATCAAATGAGAACGGATTTGTTGAAATCAAACATCAAGGCAAAACATCAATAGAACATTAGGTTGCTTTTAAAGAGAAGATGGTTAAGGTACTACCGGGGGAGAATGGTAGTTATTCCACAGCTAAAGTTTCCTGGATGATGGAAAAAATAGAGAATATGAAAAAAAACATTTTTCTGGGGATCCCTGAAAGATAATATAAATGAGAAATGGGGCGGCACAGTGGCTCAGTGGTTAGCACTGCTGCCTCACAGTGCCAGGGACATGGGTTCGATTCCAGCCTCAGGCAACTGTCTGTTTGGAGTTTGCACATTCTCCCCGTGTCTGCGTGGGTTTCCTCTGGGTACTCCAGTTTCCTCCCACAATCCAAAGATGTGCAGGTTAGGTAAATTGAACCATGCTAAATTGGCCATAGTGTACAGGGATGGGTAGGTGTGGTGCATTAGTCAGGAGTAAAATGTAGAGTAGTAGGGTAGGGGAATGGGTCTGGGTTGGATTACTCTTCACAAGGTTTGTGTGGACTTGTTGGGCTGAAGGGCCTGTTTCCACACTTTAGGGATTCTATAAAAGAAGTAGGTTGAGTATAGGAAGTTCAATGGGGAAGTGGAAAGGCAAACAAGAGACGCAAATAGGGAGCATGAGAAGACAGTTGCAGATATCATAAAGGTTATAGGCATATTAGCAATAAAAGATGTGGTTCTCATTTATATTATCTTTCAGACATTCCCCCTCAGAAAGATAGTTTTATTCCAAATTCTCTATTTTTTTCATTATCCAGGAAACTTTAGCTGTCTATACCCCACCATTCTTCCTCACCAGTACCTTATCCATCTTCTCTTTAAATACAATCTAATGTTCTATTGATGTTTTGCCTTGACCTTTGATTTCAACAAATACGTTCTCATTCAATTTAGATAGTCCCTCTTCCAAATTAAATATTTTTAATCTAGATTGTTCCTTTCCCATAAATAACTGACACATTCTGTGAGAAGATTTGTAGCTCGGGTGCTTGGTGTTGTGGTTCTGTTCGCCGAGCTGGGAATTTGTGTTGCAGATGTTTCATCCCCTGTCTAGGTGACATCCTCAGTGCTTGGGAGCCTCCTGTGAAGTGCTTCTGTGATCCTTCCTCTGGCATTTGTAGTGGTTTGAATCTGCCGCTTCCGGTTGTCAGTTCTAGCTGTCCGCTGCAGTGGTCGGTATATTGGGTCCAGGTTGATGTGCTTATTGATTGAGTCTGTGGATGAGTGCCATGCCTCTAGGAATTCCCTGGCTGTTCTCTGTTTGGCTTGTCCTTTAATAGTAGTGTTGTCCCAGTCGAATTCATGTTGCTTGTCATCTGCGTGTGTGGCTACTAAGGATAGCTGGTCATGTCGTTTTGTGGCTAGTTGGTATTCATGGATGCGGATGTCTTCCTGTTTGTCCTATGTAGTATTTTGTGCAGTCCTTGCATGGGATTTTGCCAAACAGAGAACAGCCAGGGAATTCCTAGAGGCATGGCACTCATCCACAGATTCAATCAATAAGCACATCGACCTGGACCCAATATACCGGCCACTGCAGCGGACAGCTAGAACTGACAACTGGAAGCGGCAGAGACAAACCACTATAAATGCAGGAGGAAAGATCACAGAAGCGCTTCACAGGAGGCTCCCAAGCACTGAGGATGTCTTCTAGACAGGAGACGAAACATCTGCAACACAAATTCTCAGCTCGGCGAACAGAACCACAACAATAACTGACATATTATTATAATTACTGTTCATTAAATCATCCTCAAATATCACTCGAACCACCTCATTTCAGGTCTGGGGGTGACCCTTCCTCAGAACTGAAGAAGAGTCACCAGATCCGAAACATTAACCCTGATTTCTCTTCATTGATGCTGCCAGACCTGTTGAGCTTTTCCAGCAATTTCTATTTTTGTTTCTAATTCACTGCAGCCACAGGTTCTTACAGTTTCCCTCCATCTGTTGGCTATGCTTCAGCCTCAGAAAGGGTTGGTATGCCTTTTGGAAAATTCCAGATAGTGTCTGACAGGTGCCCTCAATAGACACTTTCATTGGTCCAACTGCTAACCTCATGCTGATGGATGGTCAGCCATCAGGCTATGAGAAACACAGTCTCCCCTTGAAAATCCCACCTGTAACATCTACACCTTGTGACCTAGCACCAAAGAGAGTGAGGCTTGCACTTTAATAGTGCCTTTTATGATCTCAGTATTTCCCAAAGTCCTATACAACAAGTGAAGTACATTTGGAATGTAGTCACTCTTATAATGTAGGCAGCAAGCATCCACTATGTGCACAGCAAGCTCCCATAAACATCAGTTTGATATTGACCAGTTAATCCATTTCTTTGCGATGTTGGTTGATGGGTAAATATTGGCCTTAACTCCAGGGGGAGCTCTCCTGCTCTTTTTCAACAGAATGCCCATGCAACTTCTGTGTTCACCTGAGAGGATGGAGGGAGACTCGCTCTAATTACTGTTCCTTAAGATAGTCCTTCTGAAAACCAGACCTTCCTCAGTACTACTCTCAGTGTGTCAGTCTCCAACCTCCAGAGGAGTGGCATTCGGAGCAGGGAGGACCTTTTCTTAAATATATTCACAACAAGTGGGTGTCTCTGGCTACACCAGCCCATCCCTAATTGCCCAGAGGGCAGATAAGAGTCAACCACATTGCTGTGGGTCTGGAGTAATATGTAGGTCAGACCAGGTGAGGATGACAGTTCCCTTCCCAAAAGGACATTAGTGAACTAGATGGGTTTTTCCCAATAATCAACAATGCATTTGGATTGGTTTTGACTGTGAAACTATTACACCCTCATAGTTGCCAACTCTAGTTGGATGTTTTCCTGGAGCATTCATCACATGACCTCCTACCTACCTACTAGCCTGGTGGATGATAGTGATTTCTTAGCACACAGGAAGATACATATGGATTGGTTAGATTGGCACATGAGTGGAAAATGGAAGTTAATCCTGATAGATCTGAAGTGATGCACTTTGGAAGAATTAACAAGACAAGGGAGGACTCAATAAATGGCAGGATACTAGGAAACTCTGAGGAATGGAGGTATCATGGGGTGCTTGTCCACAAATTCCTGAAGGAGCAGGGCATGTTAATAGGGCAGTAAAGAAGGTATACGGGAACACTAGCCTTTGTCATTCGAGGCACAGTATATTTTATTTGTAGAAAAGGAGGTTACGTTGGAGCTGTATAGGACTTTGTTAGGCCACACTGGTGTACTGTGTGCATTACACTGGAGGAGTTGCAGAGGAGATTCACCAGGATGATGTCTTGGATGCAGAAGTTTAGTTATGAGGAGAGGTGGGTTAAGCCAGGACTATTTGGAGCAGTGAAAGCTCAGAGGAGGGGGGGGGGGAGGGGGGGTCTGATCGAGTTGTAAAAGATAATGAGGAGCATAGACAGGGGTGAATAGGAAGCAACTGTTCCTCTAGTCAAACTGGACAGAATTTTAAGGTGAGGGGCAAGAGGTTTCAATGAGATTTGAAGAAAACCTTTATTTCATCCAGAGGGTGGTAGGAATCTGCATAGCACTGTTGAGGGAGGGAAATCAGATAACCTTTAAGAAGGACGTGGATAAGCACTTGAAATGTCACAGCGATCAAAGCTAGAAGACTAGAAAGTGGAATTAATGTAGATAGGTGGGCACAGAGTCGATGGGCAGAAGGACCTCTTGCGCACAGTATGAGCCATGGCTCAAACTGTCCCACCCCTGCACGACTGTCATTGGTCAGCTAGCATGTCCATCATTGCTTTACCCCACCTTCCTACAATCAATACAAAACTAAGATTCCGACCCTAATTTTGACAACCTGTCAACCAGCAGTTCTGTAACATCCTCCCCACCCATCAAAAGTTTTGGTTTATTTTGTTAAAACACATAATTTTATCCTAATGCCCCTATCATTTCTTTGGGTTGTTTTGCAGTGGATTGTGGAAGTTCACCTTCCATTTCTGGAGATTCCAGGGTTGCAATGAATGGGACTGAATAGGAGAAAGAAGCTTTTGTTCGGGGGTACCCCAGCTGGAGGGACAAGCCTGATCCTCAGCTAAATGTCTTCAGTGTAACAGACAGTGCTGTTTAGCAAAGGTGCTCGTCACACTCACTCCCTTTGAGCCTAGCAGCAAAAGACCAGCATCCCGCTTTAATTGAGCTGCAGGCGTTAACATCAGTGGGAGGTCGGCAATACTCTTGGCCACCCCCAGGATGAGGCACAGTCTTTATTTGACAAAAATCAAATGGCTGCTGTGGTGGGGGGTCGGTGAAACAGTTGGGTTGCTGCGCTCCTGAGATCTTGCCTCAAGTAGCTAATCCCAGGCAGCAGTCCGCTTGCACTGAGGCTTCTGATGGAGGAGTGGTCCAACGCACGTTATCATCCAGACTGCAGGGGCTGGCACAAACAAAGGCACCTATCGCAGTGAGGAGTGAGGGTCCTTTAACTGGAGAACACATTAATCTGTCATGGGCTGATTTTTTTTTCGCTTTCATTTCTGCTCCGCTCCTGTGTTCACACACACTCAGACACACACTCACTCAGACACACACACACACACACACATAACTGAACATCGTCAATGGTCTGCTGGATCTGAACACGCAGAGTTGTGTTACAAGATGGGAAATACTCCTTCTCAAGGCATGTCATCCAAATCTCCATGCATTGTTAAATAGAAGGTATTTATTTGTGTTCTCAAATGCAGCGTTGCTGGTGACTTGATATGGGGGGGAAAATCTGTAAATGGTCACAGAAGCTGGCTGACTCTGTTGATGGCACGGAGGGGGAAAAAAGGGGGGCTCTGTCAACTCTCTCCCAGGTAAGTAGACAAGGCAAGCTCTTGCAAGAAGAAAAAGCATTGCTGCCTAAGCTCACTATCTATCCCTGTGTGTGTATTGCATGCCTGAAGGATATTAATCTTGTTGTTCGTGCACAATGTCGTTATCTCGTGGTATCTAGATGAGAGGTTTCTGTTGCGAGATGAGATGGTTTATTCAGTAAAGGAAGGCTGTGGCTGTTCCTCTCTCTTTTCTCTTTCCTTCTGTTTCTGTCTCTGATTGTGAAGCTGCTGGCATTGAACACAATGGCAAAAAAAGTCCTGATTTTAACTGCTATTGTCTGTGGAAGGAATGTTCTTGTTGGCAGGCAAACTCAATATAATGTGTTTGCTCGTTGTCATTTGATGTGGTTCTATTGCCAGAAAGACAGCAGGGTTTAACTGACATGTTCTACATAAGAGCCAGAACAACCTGTGCAAATTGGGGGAATCAGACTTACTCTGCCTCCACTGGCAATGAATCTATTGCTTTTACGAATTAAATATATTTTGCAACCCTTTTTTATTTGAATTGCAATTTTCTTTTCAGTTTTTGCAAAAAAATGTTTGATTTTGCATTAAGTAGATTGTACACATGTACATACAGTGCTTGACTGCAAGGGGGGGTGTGTGCTCCATCTATGCATTGCATCGTTGGTGTATCTCAAAACTACAAGCACTCGGTCTGTTTCAGATAGCTAGGTGTGTCCAGTCATCGAAGTCCCCAGCCAGGCTCAATGCATTGTTGGGGAGGAAGAAAGTGAGATGGGGAAGGGGTACACTGACATTTGTCAGAGACAAAGAAACAGGATGGGCAGTTTTGGAAATGACAGGATTGAATTATTCTCTTTGCTGACTCCCCCCCCCATTTCCCCTCGGAATGTTGACAGCTGGTTTGCCTGTACTTGAGTGGTTATGTAAATAATTTATTCGGTTTCCTTTTTGGAAATGATCTGAAATATTAGTTAAACGATGAGATGCAATTGACGAGAAGACTGAGCTGGGAATCTGTCACGCTGTGTAGAGCATTAATGTGGTGGAGCCCACAACAGGAATTAAAATGGGGAGGTTTCTTGCTGGTGGCTAGGAGGGGGAGTTTTCTGAGAAGAGAGAGTACTTCAGAGAAACAATTACAAAATAAAGTTGTTTGGTTCAGTCTAAGGGTAAGACAGCGTTGTTTAAAGAAATGAACTGGACACATGGTAATGATGATATTATCACCTGTATTTATATCCACAACCTGATTAAAGTGCCCAGCAAGGCAGAGGTGCCAAGGGAATGATGAAAATACTAGGTTGTGAGACGGTTTCAAGAGAGCTGTTCAGAGTTATGAGACTACTTAAAGTGAAACTGCTTCTATGTAGGAGGGTCCTAACCAGAGGACAGATTTAAGACAATTGGTCAAAAAGTAAGGAAGGTGAAAGTTTATCGTGGGCTAGGTGGGAATGTAGGGGAGTAATCAGATCAGCTACTGTGTGGTACAGCAGGGTCAGAGTGGCCTACTCTTGTTCCACATTCGTGTGTTTGTATATTAGTGACTTGAAGAGAATTATTATCGTGCAGTGAGTTATCATCTGGAAGGACCCAGCTTGAAAGGGGGTGGGGGAGGCGGAAGCAGATTCAATAGCAACTTCCAAAAGGGAATTGCATAACTTTGCGAAAGGAAGTGAAATTATAGGCTGACAGAAAGTGCAGAGGAGTGAGAATAATTGGAGAATTCCTTCATGGAGTGGTCTCCTATTATACTGGTTCATTCTGTGATTCTAGCTTATCAGCCACAAGTGTACAACATTTAAAAGGCTCTGGATGGGTATGTGAATAGGAAGGCTTTACAGGGACATGGGCCAAGTGCTGGCAAATGGGACTAGATTGGGTTAGGATAGCTGGTCAGCATGGACGAGTTGGACCGAAGGATCTGTTTCTGTGCTGTACATCACTATGACTCCATGACTAAGTGTAATTCAGAATAACAACTACCTCTGCTGAAAATGGAATCCTAAATAAATAACTACAATTACTGTCATTACTACACAAAAATAATTACTTTATGTCAAATGTAATTTTTAAATATGGTTCTTGTAAATTAGAGCCACTTATATATGAGAGAGCACACTGGGTGGACTGAATGACCAACTACTGCTCCTAAGTCTTATGTCATTAA
Source organism: Chiloscyllium punctatum (assembly GCF_047496795.1). Taxonomy (NCBI): domain Eukaryota; kingdom Metazoa; phylum Chordata; class Chondrichthyes; order Orectolobiformes; family Hemiscylliidae; genus Chiloscyllium; species Chiloscyllium punctatum. The sequence goes on along the minus strand of NC_092780.1, from coordinate 7,316,177 downwards.
TTCAAGGTCACAGTGCAATAACTAGGCATTGAGACTGAAACAGAAATTTGGTTGTTTGAAGCACTTTAACTTATGGTCAAATTATGTATGTTCTATAATGTAATGTGTAGTTGCCTTAATTCTGGGAAATATATTTTCTTGATGTTAAAATATATTTTTGGAATTTCAGCAGTTGAACATTGCTTGCATTCTGTTGTCTCCATGATGTTGCTGCTTGCAAGGTGAAAAGAAAATACTTGGATTTATTGAGGGTGCCTCACAACCTATCAAGATCCTAAAGCATTCTCCAACCATTGAAGTCACCTCCTGAACTCCAATGTAGAAAATATGGCAGCTGATCTCTGCAAAGGAAGCTGCCATACATTGGCCATTACTAGAATGCAATTAAAAGAAAAATGACCACATAAATAAAAAAAAATGTGGCCTTCCTTTTGAGGGGGAGAGCAGGAGAATTGTTTTGTTCCCAAAGTGTCAATATTCAACAGAATTCTTCCAGATAGCAATGGAGGTAATGTCATTGAATATTTCTAAGGGTGAATTAGAATTAGACAGAATTCCTGACTGCCAGAATATTCAAAGGCTATCGGAGGTGGACTGGAGAACATATATCCCAAGCAGATCAGCCAAGTTCTTATGAAATGACAGAAAAGGTTCCATGGGCTGAATGGCCTACTTACGCTTCTATTCTTATGTGCACTTGGGACTTCTTTTTGACCAATGCATTTGGGATAAGCTCTATGCTCTCCTTTGAAATAATGCCAGGGGATGTTTCTTGCATTCACCCTATACACCCGATGGTCGTCTGTGTGAGGTCTCATCCTAAAAACAGTTCCTCTGACAGAGCAGCACTCCCACATCATTGGAATCAGGCACGCCAGCCTCAGTGAAGTTAAATTATTACTGGGGCTCGAGACCATGTTCCTCTGAATTAGAGGTGAGAGTGGGTTCTGTAATATTCTTGGGCTTGTTGTGCTGCTAAAGAATATTTAAAGTCATACTGAGCTAAGGAAAACAATTTTTTTTAAGAAACATCTTACTGTGGCTTCCTTCTTGAGCAAGATCATGTGACATTGCTATATTTCCTATGATGGTGTATACTGTGTCTCATTAGTCTGCCTGTCAATAACTCGCTTCTCAAAGCTCTGACATACAGCTCACTGTAGCACTGCAGTGTGCATACAGATGTCTATTTATATCTGTTTATATGTGTACATATAATTGTGTGTTAATGCATACATGTGTATGTTTATATGTGTACTTATAGCTGTATATTTTTAAATACATTCTATGGACAATGACAAAATTCACCTATTTTCTGTTTACTATGCGTGCTGATATCTAGCTTTGTGTTTCCAGCTGTTGTACATTTCCAGTGGGATTCATGCAGTTCCAAAGAACCAGTGTTCACAGACAGCCTGGTGACCATCACAGGAATTGCCATCCTCTGAGCAGGTTGAGGCTGTTAATTGGAATGCGATACTCCGTAAATCTCCCTGGCCTGAGGCTACAGGAATTTTCTCCATCCTGAATTTCAAACTATAACAAAGAAGTGAATTTTCCGAACATGGTAAATCGAGACTGTGGGCCACAAAATACCAAAGAAAAACCAGAAATTGTGAAATTTCTGGGGTTTGGTATCACAGAGGTGGGTGTGTTGTTAGAAAGCGGACCCTGCTACTCCCTGCAGTAGTGGCTGTGTGTTCACTGCAATGTCAGGACAGCTGACAGTCATAACCCAGACAGCTCCCAAATGAGGTCCCTTCAGCGTTTCTCTCATTTTGTTGCGAAAGGAGACACTCAGCCCCCAGACAAGAGAATCGATCTGGAGAATCAATAGTATAGTGTGGTAATGGTCTCGGGCCTTTCCGCACACTTCCAAGGGCCTTTCAAGGACAGTGAGAAGTAGAAGCTTCTGGGAAGAATCCAGGACACCCCCTCCCTCCCTTTCCAACAGAATCAGTCGCTTTATGTGGAGGCTATGTTAGGAAGAGCCAGTGGACTGGGGAAACATCTTCTCTGCATCCACCCCATCTGTCCCATTAATCATTTTTTAAGTGTCAATGAAATCACCTCTCATTATTTAGAACTTCAGAGAATTTGGGCCAAATCTCTCTTCTTAGGATAGTCCCACCTTCCTGGGAACAAGTCTGGTGAACTTTCATTGCATGCCTTCTATGACAACAATACCCTTTATGAGCTAAAGAGCCTCGAACTGCGCACAGTACTCCAAGCATGTGTACAAGGAATATCTAACCAAGCTCCAATAAAATTGAAGGAACATTTTGTAAGTTCTGTATTCAAATCCACCTTCTAATAAGTTTGAACAAAAGTTCACAAGTCCTGTATGTTATTGGGTCAGCTAATGATACCGAGGTGCTACAATTAACCTCTGTACTCCTGCAGTAGGCAGGAGGAAATAAACTGGATCTTTGTCCAGTGACCCCTCCTGAAAGGACACTTGAGTGGATCTCAGCTGAGAACCAGACAGAGCAGGTCCTGATAGTGATGCTGTTCAGTAGTGTGCTGACTCGCATTGTTTTGGCTTGCAGTTAATAAATAGCCTATTTGGCCCAGTGTGACTGGAGCTCATTGAACTCGCTGCAAGCTCCAATGAACAGATAAAGAATGTCGGTCATGAGCTGCACACACACTTGGTGCTGATCAGCTTGCAACAGAGGGAAATAAATCAATAAAAAAGAATTTCCTCCAAAAATCAGTAACAGATCAAATAACTGTAATGGACTCTAACTGCACTGCACCATGTAACTGGAATAGCAGTTTGAAGGAGGAGTTTAAGTTCAATATCGACTCTAGTATCATATAATTTCACTTCAGTTTCACGTTGCAAAAAGCTTCACACATTAACTCAACAATTTTGAAAAAATTATGTCATTGCATTTGGCTCTTGTGACATGGTGGTAGTGTGCCTATCTCTGGGCTAGTTGGTCCAGGTACAGGTCCCAGCCTCCCCAGAATTGTATCATAACATGAACCAGTGTGTTGATTAAAATAACTGCTTCATTGTCACTTATGGTACAAAAATGGGTTGCTATGTTCCCAACATTACAACAGCCTCGAGTGCGGTATTTGCTGTAAAGCACTTTGGGCACTGAGAAGGGTGCTGTGTAAATGAAAGTTCAAATTCAAAACCAGATCGTGATTAAATAAACTTCAAATATTGTAATGACAAGTTAGTGATGCTTTTTTGTTTGTTACCGATATCTGGCCAACTACCATAGGGTGACATGATGGCTCAGTGATTAGCACTGCTGCCTCACAGCACCAAGGACCTGGTTCGATTCCGGTCTCAGGTGACTGTCTATGTGGAGTTTGCATGTTCTCCATGTGACTACATGTGTTTGCTCCAGTTTCCTCCAAAAGTCCAAAAGACGTTCAGATTACCTGGATTGGCCAGGCTAAATTGCCCATTGTTTAGGGACGTGTAGGTCAGATGGATTAGCCAAGTGGAATAATGTGATGGACCTGGGTGGGAGGCTCTTCAGAGAGTCAGTGTAGACTTGATGGGCCAAATAGCCTGCTTCCACACTGTAGGGATTCTATTCTAAACGCTAATCCTGTTCACCGTTTTCTTCCGAGATTGATCAAGTTCACTAACCACATGCTTGAATGGAGTAGACTCATATGTAAAGTCACAGCATTTCATTCCAACTCTTGGACTGACATTCTCCTGAGTCTATCTTCCTGCCAGCAGTAATATTAACTGTGGGGTAGTATCATGGTCATGTTGGTGCTCCCAAACCTGACCTAGAGATTTGAGTTCAAATCCCTTTGAGATAACCAGGGAATATAAGCTTTGTCAGGTGATCAGTTGGAAAGTGGACTGTTTATTAGTGTTGACATAAAGGTTTCTCCATGGCAATGCCTGTACATACTAGAATCCAATCAATCAGCAGTCTCTTGTCATGCAGCATAAATTGGTTCTCTCCTCAAATTGGTATTCTTGCAAATTGTCCTGATGGGTGCAAACCAAAAAGCTGCAACAAAATGTGACTTTTTTCCAGCAATACTCAAGTTATCTGCTACTAGATTACTCTAATTTATGTCATTGTGTAAAACCTTCTCTTTGATTCAGCTTTTGTACGAATCATATGGTCCTCTTTCAGTTCTTGCTTGGTGATGCCCCTGATAAGGGCTTTTAAAGGTGCTGCATTAATGCAAGTTGTTGTTGCTATTTGTAAATGAAAATTGTTGTTGAGACATGAAGTGTCGTCTCCTTAAGTAAAGGACTTGGAGTGGGCTGAGGGTGGGACACTTTAACTGGAATTGAAGCTTGATGCAGTACGATAGTGACCAACCATTGAGGCACTTAGCTCTGCAAGAAGTTCAGCTGCTACAAAAAGGCTTAAAATAGCATCTTCCTCAGCAGAACGCCCCAGCACTTGTAGCACAACCATATTGTACCTAACGACTGAAGCTACCTGTTTAACTGAAGTAGTACCTCTTGTGGCATGGTGGTAGTAACCCTATCTTTAAGCCAGGAGTTCAAGTCCCACCTATTCCAGAGATGTGTAATAACATCACTGAGCAGATTAATTAGAAAATAAGCTGAAGTGATGCCTCCAGCAAAATGGAATAGTTTGGGCTGTGAATAGAAATCCAGTTGTAAGTGCTTTCCAGTGTAGATGAAGCTTAAACAGCTCAGTCTTTCTGAAAAGATAAAACAAGGTAGGATAGTGTGCTGATCGCTATGACTGGTATGTGCAGTGACGTGCTTATACGTTTTGTGCATATCAACATAGTGTTAGTCAGCCAGCAGCTTTAAATATGTTCAAAAGCCAATAGATGTCAGTATTGGTGCCATGTCACATGATCTGATGGTTGCTATTAAAAGTTTCATGAGTGATTTCCGTTTGAAATGTTGATGTAGTTGAGTCTATGGATGTATCCTGACAGCTGCAGGGTTATGGATGCCGAAGATTCTATATTGTGGGAAGGATGGGAGGTTATGTTAACGACTGTCTTTGGGCTGTATTCATAGAAAAGGGGTATTTGTACCTCTGAGCCTGCGCCACCATTCATTATGACCGTGGCTAATCATCCAACTCAGTACCTGTTTAGGCTTTCTCCCCGTAGATGTTACTTACAAAATTAAAGCATATTGAATGGGAGGCAATGGATTAAGGATTAAAGATTGGCTAATAGACAGGAAGCAGAGAGTAGGAATGAATGGATCTTTTAACATTGGCAGACTGTGATTAATGGGGAACAGCAAGGATCAGTAATTGTGTTCCAGCTGTTCACAACGTATATCAATGATTTGGATGTGGAGACCAAATACTGTATAATGTTTCTAAATTTCTAAATGATTGAAAGGCAACCAGGAATGTATGGTGTGAAGGAAATGTAAAGTGGCTTCAGGAGGGTTTGGAGAAGTGAGGACTGCAGATGCTGGCAATCAGAGTTGAAAAATGTGGCACTGGAAAAGCACAGCAGGTCAGGCAGCAGGAGAGTCAATGCTTCGGGCATAAGGTCTTCATCAGGAATGTGAGAGACAGGAAAAGGGGGCTGAGAGATAATGGGATAGTGGGGCTGGGCTGGGGTGAAGATAGTTGGGAAGGCGACACGTTGATGCAGGTGGGAGAGTGGTGGTGATAGGGTGGAGCGGATAGGTGGGAATAGATGGACAGGTAGGACAGTTCAAGAGGGTGGTGCCGAGTTGGAGGGTTGGATGTGGGAAAAAGTGGGGGGAGGGGTGATGAGGAAACTGGTGAAATCGACATTGATGCTGTGTGATTGAAGGGTCCCAAGCTGGAAGATGAGTCATTCTTTCTCCAGGCATCGGGTGGCTAGGATTGGGGGTGGAGGAGGCCCAGAACTTGTATGTCCTTGGCAGACTAGGAGGAGGAGTTGATGTGGTCAGCCACAGGGTGGTGGGATTGTTTGGTGCGTGTGTCTCAGGAATGTTCCCTGAAACAGCTTAGTGAATGGGCAGAAACATGGTCTTTGAAACATAATGTGGCAAAATGCGGGGTTATTCACTTCAGCAGGAAAAACAGATATGTATTTCTTTCATGATATGAAGTTGGAAAGTTTAAATGTACACAAGGACCGAGAAGTCACTGAAGGCTAACATGTAGATACAGCATACTGGATTAGTGGTGCTGGAAGAGCACAGCAGTTCAGGCAGCATCCAAGGAGCAGCGAAATCGACGTTTCGGGCAGGATGATGAAGAACTGCTGTGCTCTTCCAGCACCACTAATCCAGTATTTGGTTTTCAGCATCTGCAGTTATTGTTTTTACCATGTAGATACAGCAATCTATTAGGAAGCCTAATTGAATGTTAGCCTTTAATGAAAGAGGATTTGAATCCAGGAGTAGCGATGTCTTGCTTCAATAGGAAGGAGTTTGGTTAATCACACCTGGAGTACAGTATGCAGTTTTAGTCTCCTTACCTTAGGAAGGATATTATTGCTATAGAGGGACTTGTTCCCAGGATGGTGGAAGTGTCCTATGAAGAGATTGGGCAAATTGGGCCCAGCTGTATTTTCTAGACTTTTGAAGAATGAGAGGTGATCACATAGAAACTCACAAAATACTTAAAGGGATAGACAGGGGAGTTGCAGGAAAGATGTTTCCTCTGGTGGGGGAGCGATACATTCAAGTCCAAGATGAGGAACTTTTCTTTACTCAGAGGGTCGTGAACCTTTGGAACCCTCTGCCCCAGAGGGATGTGCAAGCTCATTCTATGGGTATGTTTAAAGATCAGTAGATTTCCGGTTACAGTGGCATAAGGGTTATCGGGATAATGTGGCTAAAAGTCATCCAAGTGTTTGCTGAGCCATGATCGTAATAAATGGCAGAGCATGCTCTGTGGGCTGAATGGCCTTCTTTTGCCTCTGTTCAAATATTGTTAATATTTTCTCTGATAATGGTTCTAACAGAGGATGATTTTACTTGATTTGTTAAAAATGCTGAATAAATGCAAATTGTTATTCTGCAACAGAAAGCAGCTGTGGCCAAAACATTGAATGTTTTCAAGAAAGCCTAGAGGGATCAAACAGTATGGGAGACCAAAGCAAGGAACAGGGGACTGAGCTGGATGATCAGCCATGATCATATTGAATGGCTGAGCAGGCTTAAAGGGCTGAATAGCTCCTATTTTACCTGTGTTTTGAAGGTCAGTAAGATGTCTGAAGAGCAGAGTACAAATTGAGACTCAGAAAGATGATAACAATTTGTGACCTGGAGATAAAATGGAGGCTTTGGGTAGGAAAGAGTTAACTTTGAGTTGATGACTCTATAAGCTCTGGTATGAAATTGTGTTTAATGTTGTTTGGAGTGTAAAATGGGTGGTTAGTCCAATCTTATCAATATTCTGTTGCTCTGTATTGCTATGACCACTCCCAAAACCTTTCCATTACCCTCCCACCCCTAACCTTCGTCAATGAATATGTTGTTGTTGACGGTGCTACAAACCTAGAGGTGACAATGCTGAGATTACTTTCACTGGATGGAGGCACTCATAGCTATTACAATTTAGGAAATTGTGAACATCCGGGCCATTATTTCCCAGGTGCAGTCCCTGTGGATCGCAGCAGTGTGCAGAGCAGATTTCATCACAGCAAATTTACCTTGACTATCACGAAAAAGCTACTGAATAAAGTTTGAAGGAAAGAAAGACATTCATCACACAGACAATTTATTTCAGATAACAGTTTAAACACATCTTGCTTGTCATATTGTAGTGTCAGTTGTGCAGCACAGTCAATAATTACAAGAGGCTGTGCAAAGTGCTAAGATAAAATCTGCCTGCGCTGCACATTTATATGTCCCGTACATAAAATATTTAGAGATTTTTTTTCCATTTTGCGTTAGCGTTCACACATGAAGCATTGGCAATTAAAGAGTGCGTTTGGGAGGAGGTCGATGGGACAATCCCTCTAGGTGAACGCAAGACAGCAATACCTAAGGCAAGCACATACTGTGAGCTTGAGCCCTACCTTTTCCTGAGAATATGTTTCAGGGACAGTGTCGGCATTAGCCGTGGATCACTGGTTAGCACCCTTGCCTCTGAGTTCAAACATCATGGTCTCAGGCCCTGCTGTGGGAATTCAAGCCTATAATTTCAGCTGACACTGCAGTCCCCAGACTGATAAGCTGCCCTTTAGATGTTGAAGTCTTGCCTTGAGTGGATATAAACATTGCAACAGCACAATGTGAACAAGAGTAGGGATCAGTTTTCTGGTCAATATTTATTCCTCAAGTCACTAAAACAGGTCTTTATAAGAGTCTGAGATGACTTAAGACACTGGTGTGGCCATCCTGGAGAACTATGTGCAGTTTTGGTAATGACATCACAGGAAGAATGTAATTGCTGTGGAGAGAGTGCAGAGAAGATTTGTGAGAATGTTGCCAGGGCTGAAGAATTGTAGCTACGAGGAGAGATTGGAAAGGTTGAGATTGTTTACTTTGGAACAGAGAAGGCTGAGGGGGTGATATGATTGAGGTAACCAAAATTGTGAGGAGTGGAGATAGAGTACACAGGAGGAACCTTTTCCCTTGGCAGAGAGTTCAAACACCAGGGGTTATTGATTCAAACTAAGTGGAGAAGGATTGGGCGGAAAGCGAGGAAAATCATTTTTATGTGGAGGGTGATGTGTGTATATGGAATACGCTGCCTGAATTGGTGGAGGAGGCAGAGACACTAAACTCTTTCAAAACGTACCTGGGTCTGCACCTTAAGTGTTGTTAGCTGCAGGGCCAAGGGCCGTGTGCAGAATTATGGGATTAGAAAGACCATCTAGGTGTCCTTGGGTCAGCATGGACAAGATGGGTCGAATGTATAATTTCTATGGTTCAGTGGCTCCAATTGTAATATGTAAGATCCTGAGAGTTTTTTTATGGGTGCATATTGAAAGGACGTTTCATCTTTTTGGGGAATCTAGAATGAGGGGTTATAAATTAAAAATAAGGGGTTGAGGAATTTCTTTTCTCTCGGAGGGTTGAGAGTATTTGGAACTTCCTCCTTCAAATGGCAATGGTTGAAAATGGTTTCAATATTTTTAAGGCAGAGGGAGATAGATTCTTGTTAGTTGTTGGGGGGTGGGCATGAAAGATGATCCAAGATATGCAAAAATATAGGTTCAATTCATAACAGCCATGATCTTATTGAATGTCAGAATAGGCTCAAAGGGTCGAGTGGCTTGCTCTTGTTTGTAGGTTTGTGAATATTGTCACAATACTGTTTGTGGGAGCTTGCTGTTCGCAAATTGTCTATTTCTACATTCAAACAGTGCCTTTACTTCATAAACCAATGTGAGATGTGTGGTGAGGTCAGCCAGGATATGAGTTCCTTGATTGGGGCTGTTAATCTGTTCCAGTCAGGGAGCCCTGGCTGACATATACCCTGTTCACTTTGAGAGCTGACTCTGAGGGAGCTGGAACCGTGTCAAGGACTCTCAACTCTTAAAAAAGGGTCACCCTTGGAAACGGTCATGTAGCCAAGCCAAAACCTTCAGAGAAGTCAAGAAACTGGTATCATCCTCTAAGGTTTTGGCACATTATGATCCCAAGTAAGATCTAGTATTGACAAGCGATGCCTCCCTATATGTCAATAGGATAGTATTAACTAATAGGTAGAGGCCTGCATTCACACTCAATGGAGAGGAAGGCCCAATAGTGTTTGCATCCAACGTTGGGCATAAATGCAGGCTAATACAGTACGTAAATATGTCCAGAAAGAGAAGAAGGTTTTGCAGTCATATTTGGAGTCAGGAAATGTGAAGGTCAGAATTGAGGATGTTCTTTGATGATTGTAACATTCAGGCACGATACTTTAGGTACTGAAGTAATCCATATGCAAATGCAGCAAGACCTGGATAATATCCAGGTTTGGGATTGAAGTGGCAAGTGACATTCATGCCACAGAAATGCCAGGCAATAAGAGACAATTTAACCACTGCCCCTTGATATGAATGAAATGGTGTTGTCACTACTGAATCACCTATATCCTGGGGGTTACCATTGACCAGAAACTGAATTGGACTCACCATTTAAATACAATGGCTACAAGAGTAGGTCAGAGGTTAGGAGTTCTGCAGTGAGTAACTCAAGTCCTGCTCCCAAACGTTTCTTCCCCATTTATAAGGCACATGTCAGGAGTATGATGGAATACTCCCCACTTGCCTGGATGGGTGCAGCTCCAACAAAACTCAAGAAGCATGACATCATCCAGGACAAAGCAGCCCACTTGATTGGCACCACACCCACTAACATCCAATTCCTCCACCACCGACTCTAGGTAGTAGCAATGTTTACTATTTACAATTGCACTGCAGAAATTCGCCAACGGTCCTTAGACCACACCTTCAAAACACACAACCACTTCAGTCTAAAAAGACAAAGGGAGCAGAGTAATGGGAGCACCACCATCTGCAAACTTCCCATGAAACCATTCACCATCCTGGCTTGGGAATATGTCGCTGTTCCTTCATTGTCATTGAGTCAAAATCCCAGAATGCCCTCTCAGATCCAGTTCCCTCAGAGACAGCTCTCAGAGTGAACAGAACCTCTGACACTCCTGTTTACATCTGTCGGCTAGGGTTCCCTGATTGGACCAGACTAACAGCTCCAATCAGGGAACTCATATTCTATAATGTCCACCTGGCTAACCTAAAGGACTGCAGAGGTTCAAGAAGACAGTTCTCCATCACCTTCTCAAGGGCAACTAGGGACAGGCAATAAATGCTGACTCACCAGCAACATCCACATCCCATGAATGAATTTAAAAAGAAATCAATTAGTTGTAGAATACTTTGGGATGTCATTTCATCATCAAGATTGCTGCATTTACTTACATTTCAAATGAGTTTTAAAATTCAAAGTAAAATAGAAATCAAATTTGGGTCTGGAGGGAGAAAAGACTTCTTCTCTCTCTTCATCAATTGGAGAAGATCAAGTTCTGTTAATGAATCAAAATACATTAGGATCCCTGGAATTAGTAATGCCCATTTGTACATACCATTCCTTAAATCTGTTGATTAAATACTTAATCAGTGATTCTTGGTTAAGTGATACAATCATTCTTTGAAATGTTGGAATTTATTTAATCTCACATACTATGTTAACCATTGGTTTTTGGACTTGATTCTCCCATGATCCTATAGTAAAAGCTTGTGTTCCATTCATCATTCCGTATTCACTACCTGTACTTCTTCAAAATTTCCATTTCTTCCCTACTCAGCCATTCCTCCCATTACTTTCCAAATGTTTTGAGGGTAAATTGTTATACGCATCCCAGTTTCCATCCAGAGACTGCCCTGGGTGGCTCTGCTGAAGTCCTTGAGCCAAGGTTGTCATAGTAACAGTACCATACCTGAGAATATTCTGACTCTCTGGTAAGATGTTTTCCAGAGAATGTCGACATGTCCTGGAGAAGCAACAAAAAGAAAAGCAACTTACATTCATATAAGCACTTTTAAGACAATTAAACATTCTAAGGCTTCACAAGAGCAATTATCAAAGAGAGTTGGACTCCTAACCACAGAAGGAAAACCGTCCCAAACTGTAGGTTGTGATCCAGCTAACATTCTGGTGTCACACGTTCTGAGGCAGCAGTAGCTGCTGTGGACACTGACTGAAGACTAGCAGCTGCTAAAATGTTGGAGTTCTTCAAGAAAAAGTAGACGCAACCCAAAAACTACCTAACAGTGTCCTGCTACCCTCCCCATCACATCCACTCTCACAGATCCCTCCCCACCCCATTCCACCCACACTCCGTGATCTCCCAGTCCAGCTCCCTCCTGCTCCAACAGATGCCATTGAAAAAGGCCGGGCAAGCATTGGGTTGAGGTGATATTAGCACACATGACCCAAAGTTGGGTCAGAGAATTAGGTTCCAAGGATGAGAGGGTCGTAAAAAAGCACTGAGCTTTAAGCAGGGAAATCCCAAGTTTGGAACCTAATGTGTTGGCCAGGCTGTCATTGGTGGACGACACAGATCAGGATGTGCACAGAACTGGAACTGAATGAGCACAAAAGATTACAAAGGTTTGTCAGTATGGAGGACATTAGAGCTAAGGAAGAACAAGGGCTATGGAGGGATTTGAAAACATTGAAATCAAAGTATTAACAGATCAGGAGATGTTGTTGGTCAGGGAACACGGGATAGAAAACTGGACCTGGTAACTCCTGACCATTTCCAACCAGGAGATTCCTTTACTTATATTTGTCACAGGATTCAAGAGGACACAGCAGAACATTAAGATGTCAATGGAAAGGTTAGGTTTAGGCAACATTTCACATTGCTTGATAGGCACCATATCATCCACAAAAAATTCACTCTTTCCACACTGAGTCTCAGTAGCTGCACGCTGTCCTATCTACAAGATACACTGGAGATATTCACCAAGGTTCCTAAGACAGCAACTTCCAAACCCACGTAGGATGACAAGGGCAACAGATCCATGGGAACTCCACCACTTGCAAGATCCTCTCCAAGCCACTTGCCATTCTGACTTGGAAATATATTGCCATCACTGGGTCAAATCCTGGAATTTCCTCCCTAAAGGCATTGTGGGTCTACCAACACCAGGTGGCTGCAGAAGTTCAAGAAGGCAGCTCCCCACCACCTTCCAAGGAACAACTTGGCTTGGGCAGTTAATGCTGCCAAACTTAACAACAGCCATATCCCATGAATTAAAATACAAAAAATTTAGAATGTGAAGCAGTTTATCAATTGGAAAACATGGTAGCTTTTTTAGAAAAGCATGTTGCATCTCCTTATCCCAGTGCTGCCCATGTCTTTTCCAACAGTGGCCCCATTTTGGCCATGACCGAGATCTGTTGGCATCAGATAGGCGCCAAAACATTCAATGCAATAAGCTAAGTAACGAAGGATGAGATTTGAATAGTTAGGTGGGTGTTTTTAACTGGTGCAGACTAAATGGGCCGGAATGCCTTTTCCTGTGCTGTAGACCTCTATGATTCAATGATGAACTGTTGGTTCCAGAATAGCAGTTAGAAACCTGATGGGGCTTAAGGGCAGGCTTGATGGATCAATGGTATAATATTGTCCAAAGCATCAAACTATTCTAATCTATAAGCTTGTTTGTAAAAATGGACATACATTTGTATAAAGCATTATCAAGCGCTGACATCCCAAAGTTTTCATAATAAATTTATTGTAAAGTGTTTTGTGTGAATAGCAAGGTCTCAAGCAAAAAATAAGGAGATAAATACTTGTTCTAAATTTCCAGTTCTGACAAAAGTTCACCAAGCTGAGGTTAAGGCTATCTCTCACCATTGGATGTCCCCTGACCTGCTGAATGTGTTGCCAGAATTTTCTGTTCTCAAACCAGATTAGCCATCAGTGCAGGAGAAGGGAATAGACATTGGCCAGGCCACATTGGGCAGTCGTCGCTGCCTTTTAGGTGGCGTTCTGGGGTCTTTTTGAACATCTATGTGGAGGCAATTAATTCTCCAAGATAGTGCAGCCTTCGCACCACACTGAACGTCAGTCCAGATCAGTCTTGCAGTGCAACTTACAAACTTCTGGTGAGCATGTGTCTAAATATGTTGAACGAATTCTTGAGCATTTAAGTTAGCATTTTTGTTTAACATTTTTTAAAAAACATTATAGATTTAGATTACTCACAGTGTGGAAACAGGCCCTTCGGCCCAACAAGTCCACACCGACCCTCCGAAGAGCAACCCACCCAGACCCATTCCCCCACATTTACCCCTTCGCCTAACACTATGGGCAATTTAATTTTAGCATTTAGTTAATATTTCAGTGATAGATCTGTTGCAATTTCAATTGCAGTTGTTTATACACCATTATGTGTGTGCTAATTTCAGTGACACAACGAACCCAATTTTAGCTGGTAGCTTGAGGGTTAATTAATTTGATAGATAATATTTTTATCTATGTATAATAGAAATAACAAAGACTGAAAGAGTTACATTTATGTCATGTTTTTCACAATTTCAGGATATCCCAAAGCTCCTTACAGTAAATCAAGTACTTTTCAGGAGTCTAGCCACTGTTGTAATGTGAGAAAGACAGTTGTCAAGTTGTGTATAACAAACTCCTACAAACAGTAATATGGAAATTAGCAATAATTAGATTTGGTTATGTTGGTTGAGAGGTAAACATTGGCACAGGACACCAAGGAGAACACTGCTTCAAAATAGCTCCACGGGATCTTTGATGCATCTCTGAAAACACAGGCATTTAATGTTCTACCCAAAAGTCAGCTCTTCTGACAATGTAGCACCCTGTGCGATATAGGTATAGATAAAGTGAATAGCTGTTGTCTTTTCCCTAGGGTGGGAGATTTCAAGACTAGGGGACACATTCTTAAGCTGAGAGGAGAAAGATTTTAAAAAGAGATGAGAGCCAATTTTCTTTTTACATAGAGAGTGGTTTTGTGTGTGGAATAAACTTACAGAGGAAGTGGTGGATGTGTGTACAGTTACCACACTTAAAAGCTGTTTAGATAAATACATAAATCAGAAATATTTGGAGCATTTTGGGCCTGGAGCAGGCAGGTGGTACTAGTTGGGTACAGGATTATGGTCAGCATGGACTGGTTGGACCAAAGGGTCTGTTTCTATGCTGTGTGACTCTATGCTGGAACATAAATCTAGATTTTGTGTTTAAGTGAGCTTGAACCCATGACCCTTTGACAGAGGGCCAAGTCGACTGTCTATTGAGCTAATGTTGACAGTTGCAGCTTGTGCACTGGCTGCAATATAACATTTGGAAGATTTTTAATGAAGTTTTGTAATGCTGCAGAGGGTGGATTGTATGGAGTGAAGCAGCTGTGTAAATTTTAGCTTTGTTCCTACGTAATGAAGCTTTCATTTCTGCTTCTCTGTTAAAGTCTGCTGACAAACAAATTACACACATTATCCACCAATCAATGACTGGAACAATTAGAAGACTAATTTGCTCTTTTTAAGGCTGTGCATTTTTTGGATTAGCCATTTTAACTTATTGTGTTCAACAAATGTTGAATTATATCACCAGGGACACCAGAAAATGACAAGTATTGTCTCCCAGTGTTGAAGACTTATCTGTGACAGAGACTGGACAAAAAATACGCTGTCTGTCTGAAACTTTGTGAGATCATTCATATTCCTCTGTCCCTCAGTTATACCAGTATTAGAAGAGGCGTTTTACTGGTTTACAAAGAAATACCAGAAAACTGAGTTACCTACTAAGGTCAGCATCAAGGAATATAGGAATAGAAACCAGAGTAGACCATTCAGCCCATTGAATCTGTTCTATCTTTCAGTTAGATTGCGATTGATCTGTATGTCATCTCCATTAACCCTCAATAACATTTCTACATCTTGTGTTTGAAATTTTAAATTGTCCTCCAACATCAACAGTTCTTTTTGGGGAGCTCCAGATTGTCCTTATCCTTTTGTGTGCAGAAATTCTTCATGACATCATCCATGCATGGTTTAGTTTCAATTTTAAGGTGATATTCCTTTGCCAGAATCCCTACAGTGAGGAAGGAAGCCATTCGGCCCAACAGGTCCATACCAATCCTCCTAAGAGCACCCCACCCAGACCCACCCCACTACCATACCCTTGCAATCTGCATTTTCCATGGCCAGTTCAACTACCTACACATCCTTGGACTATGGGAGGAAACCCACACAGACACAGGGAGAATGTGCAAACTCCATACAAACAGTTGCCTGAGGGTGCAAACGAACCTGGCACCCTGGTGCTGTGAGGTAGCAGTGCTAACCACAGAGTCACTGTGCCACATTCTGCACTGCTCCTACCAGAGGAAATGATTTCTTTTCATCATCTTGAGCACCTCAGTAAAGTCACCCTGAATTGTTGATAATCACAGAAATATAAGCTGTGTTTATGCAACCTGTCTTCATAACCTAACCCCTTTTTGTCTCAGTATCACCCCATCCCATCTCAGAGTCCGTCAGATTTTGAATGTTAATCTAACCTCTCCATAATCTCATATCTTTGTGACGTTCTTCAGCCCCATGGGATTTCTTCCATTAGCCACACTTAGCTGAACTCTTCAAGATGACAAAATCTTTCCGGTTAGATTGGAAGTAAAAGTGTATTTTTTGCCCGATGTTCTCCTGCTCTCCTAAATCCAAAATGATCATCAGTCACATTGCAGTGCTTTGCTCATCTTTGTAAGCAGTGGGTGCTGGGAGGCTCTTTAACAATGGGGGACCTATCACAGTCAAATTTAAGCACCAACATCCATAATACTCAATAGAGTCTTTGGTCAGCTGATTTTTTCCATCGCCTCGGAATGTGAAGGCTAAGCATAACATTCCTTCTGCTTGCGGCTGAGACTCAGGGATTGAACTCGGGTATTGTCAATGTATTATACTCAAATTGCACACAGACAGGCCATTCAGCCCAACTAGTTCATGTTGAATTTTATGTTCCCTCTCCTATCCTTGTTCCTCAAAGCTCATCAATCTAACTGTCTGTTCCTTTCTCTTCTGGACTATTTGCGCAAAGGAACTTTATCATTTAAGGAATGTTGCGGTCTCACACTGGGATGCAGCCTGCAGTGTGAGAATGACAGATCCTTTTCCTGTTTGCTGGGTTGTCAAAGAAAAAGAAATGCTGAGATGCGGATGACATAGCTGCTCATAGCTAAATCAAAATGAAGCAGCTGCAAACTTCATCAGTGTTTACGTGGCCAATTTACATTCCTCGTCTCGCAGTCTCAGGTGGAAAGAGCATGTTTCCTTCAAAGCAACAAGTTTCATTTATAAAGTGTCTTTAACATGTGAACAACTAAAATTGTCATTCAGGAAAAGAGCAGCTGGTCTATTAAGCCTATTCCAGTAAAACGTAATAAAACATCGTGAGGTGCTTCATAGCAGCAAAGACAGTGAGTCACTTTAGGAACATGAGGAGACCATTCAGCCTCTCAAACCTCTTCCATCATTCAATGACATCATGGCTGACCTGCAACCTCACCCTTCATTAATAAAATATGCATCCCTTTCAAACTCAATATCAGGAGATATTACAGCAACCAATAAATGCTTGATCAAGGAGGCAGGTTTTCAGGAGAGTTGTAAAAAAGACATAAAAGAGCAGCGAGGTGTAAGGAGGGAAGACAAAAGCTTAGGATGATGGTATTTCCTGATACAGTGGCCAGTGGTGGAATGACAATGATTGTGGATGTGCAGGAGGTCTGAATTGGAAGAGCACAGAAACTTGTAATGGTTGTGGGTCATCAAGAACATGGCAACCATTGCAAAAGGCACTGCAGAGAGTGTGTTCCAAAAGTTTGGACACAAATGACAGGTTTTAAGAGCAAGTAACTAAGGGCCCCGGAAAGTATCAATTCACACATGAGGCAGGGGAGCAGTAAGGTGGGGATATTTAGCCTGAAAGTAAAACAGGAAAACTAGAAATCAGAAAATGCTGGAAATGCACAACAACCTAGTGACAGGAATAGTCTGATGAGCTGAGTAGCTGGCAGCAATAACTAGTCTCTATCTTGCACCTGTTACCTGCACCGTTGTATATTTCAGCATTTCTCCAGGTTATGTGCAATCTCCCAGCTGCTGTATAAGAGATTTTCTCTCATCAGAAACTCTTATCAGAGTCTCTCCAGTTCGAAGTAGTTACTTTTAACCAACTCATTTTTATGGATATGCTGTGATACATTTCTGAGAGACTGATGAGCCAGAATGTAAATTCAATTCTTCATTGTATAGCCACTGCAACAGAGGAATTGCACTATCGTTATCTACACCAAGTCCAACTTACCCATTCCAGGATCTGTGCTCTACAGTCACCTCCTCCCACCCTTCTTCACCTCCTTCATATTGTTCCCCGGTATCTCCAAGTCATTGAGTTTCAAATTATTCCATGATCTTTGCTCATGATTCTCCTCCCTAAATCCTGCCCCCTGCAACGGTTAATCTGCTAAATTCTGCCTTCTGTGCAGCCTTCCTCTCCACCTCTTCCTGACTGCAGCCAGTGCCTTCAACCACCTGACTCTGACTTGCTGCACTTTCCACCTTCAATCCATGCCAACCTTAGTCTTTAAAAACCCTCTCAAATTCCAGCTTTTCCACTCAGCTTACAACACCCTTTTCCTGCAGGATTTGGCATCTGTTCCTTTTTTTAAAAATCTTTGTTACTGTCCCCCTCAAGCACCCTGCCCACATCCCACCACAACACGCAGATGTGTCTTATATATATTGTAGGCACTGTCTTGTGCTGGCCCAGTGCCACTGTTTTTTCTGTTTGGGATATTTGTTGTTGAAGAACTTATCTGGTAACAATTTTGTGCATTGCAGTTTGCGATGGTTTGAGGTGGGTGATACGATCGTGATCTATTATGACTGCATAATCGTTGTATTATATACATAATGGATGATGACAGCCCAAGTTCTACCAGTAGCACAGTGTTAAAATCATTATCTTCACCAGTGGTGCCTCTCGCAATATTACCTAGAAATGCCGAACTGTTCCACCAGGGCTTCGAAAAGCCTGACATCTCACTCTGTGATGCAACTACAATCCTTCTTTGAAAATTGTCATCTCAATTGTACAAGCACTTAAAATAAACAGCAAAATTTACAACACTCCACCCACTCATACAAATAACAGTGACCCCTATATATTATCGAAGACAGACATTAAGCCCGAGAGAATTGTGTGCTGTAATATAAGTCTGACGGCCCAGATAATGGTCCTGAGCTTTACTTCGTGATTTATCATTTCAAGCCCAAAGTTGTGTTTCATGCGAGTACACAGAAGAGCATGTCACAAGGCAGAAGGACATTTGGAATTCTCCCCAGCCAGAGTTTAGGATCCTAAAGTATATCCAAGGTCTCTCATTAGGGTAGGTGAACAAAATATTTAGTTTCCTGGAATAATCTCAAAAATGCAGGAGAGAGATAAAGAGGTTGAGGGTGGAATTCCAGCTTGGGGCCTCACGGCTCCTCAAGCCAGATCACTGCCATTGGGGCTGGGGTGTGTAGTACAGACGAAGAGATTGGAGGTTGCACAAGCGACCAGCTTTGGAGTGACATTGTGTTATTATAGATAGCAAAGCTAGGATGGGTAAGAGTAGAGCCAGACCATGCAGACACAGTCAAAGTTAGAGATTAGTGGAATTTACTTGAGGTCAGAGAGCACCAAAGGAGCCCTTTGGCTCACCGAGTCTGTGTTGTCCCACTTCCCAGCACATTTTTTGTTCCCCTTTTTGTTGTTTTTAGGCCAAAGCTCTTTGTTCTTTGCTCAGGTGACCAGCATTCAAGTGTGAACCCAGCTCCTAATTGTTGATTTCCTGAGTAACCATGGGGGTCATCACAATTCAGACCAAAATTGGAACGACATCCATTGGGATCACTAGAAAATGACCAGGAGGACCTTCACAGGCAAAAGCATGGCAGTGGTTATGGTTCTTGTTGTGGTGATCTGTTTATTACAATTCCAGTGATCATGCATTGAGTGGCCAATTATGGGCATCATTCCCAATAGCTCTGAGACCACTTTCATCTGATCCAAACAGAGTATTCCAATTTCTTCCACAAACTAGGGTCTTTGGATAACTCCAATTTTACCACTTATTGTTTACTTACTTTTGTAAATCACTCAGCTGTTTGAAATGATAGCAGAAATGATAAGGTGGCACGGTGGCTCAGTGGTTAGCACTGCTGCCTCACAGCACCAGGGACCTGGGTTCGATTCCCGCCTGCCTGTGTGGAGTTTGCACACTCTCCCCATGTCTGCGTGGGTTTCTTCCCACAATCCAAAGATGTGCAGGTTAGTTGAATTGGCCAGGCTAAATTGCCCATAGTGTTAGTCAGGGGTAAATATAGGGTAGGGGAATGGGTTTGGGTGGTTACTCTTTGGAGAGGCGGTGTGGACTTGTTGGGCTGAAGGGCCTGTTTCCACACTATAGAGAATCTATTCTGAAAAAAAGTGGCTCATTGGTTGGTGCTGGTTTACATGCTCAATAAGGTCTGGTTGCTCACTGTTCAGTTTGAATGTTTTAACATCCATCCAGTGAGAGAGCAGGATTTTCAGGCTTGATGATTGAGTTTAAGATTTATCACTTGGTGTTACAACTAACACAAGTGGAACTGTTTCTGTAAACACTGTCATAAATCCAGTGTGCTATTACTTCACTTACAGCCCAATGCTTTAAGTGTACAGTTTTCCCATCTGTAGTTAACAGCAGATAACTCTGAAAGTTGAGTCACCCTAAATAGCTGAGATTGAAACTGTTGGAAAAGTTGAACATACTGGTGCTGTTTTCTTAACTAAGGGAACGCTGGGAGGTGGCTTGGCTGGGAAGAGGTCTTTCAAATTATTAAAGGATTCTGATGGGATAGATGTTAAGGGAATGATTCCACTGGTGGAAGGGCCATAAATCAAACACACTTAAAAACTGTGATGCTGAAAAAGCACAGCCTGACAGGCAGCACCTGAGGAGCAGGAGAGTCGACGTTTTGAGCATAAGCTCTTCATCAGAGTTTATTAGAGCAATTATTAAAGTTGATGCTCGAAACATCGAATCTCCTGCTCCTTGGATGCTGCCTGACTGGCTGTGCTTTTCCAGCGCCACACTTTTTCACTCTGATCTCCAGCATCTGCAGTCCTCATTCTCCCCCATAAACCAAGCACATGTGTCACAAAGTCCAGGGGCAACTTGTCCACTTGCAGACTGTTTAGAATGTAGAAGCCATTGTCACTAAGAGTAGCTGAGGTGATTTGCATAAGAGGAAACTAGGCAATCACACTGAGGGATGAATTATAGATATATTGAGAGCTTAGATGCAGATGGATGGCAAAAAAGCTCTTGTGGATCATATAGTCAGGCAAGGACCAACTGAGTGAACACTTCCTGTTCCCAAGTTGAATATTCTATGTGTTCACAAAGAATCTGGGCATGCTCCCTTTTTCAGCAGTCCGCGCAAAGGCAGGTCCTTGATGAGTATTCACTGAAACCTGGCAAAGTGTTGAGACCTTTCTGTTAAGGTGAGGAAGCAATCCGAGTCTACCTCAGATCTAACAGGTATCTAATGTGATCCATACACTTGCTGACCAGCTGACTGAACTAACCGGCTCTCAGAGGGTCACCTGAAAACACATGGTATACTATCCAGCTGGAACACTTTACCAGTGCTCAGGGATTTGTTATGGGTCACATCAATAAGAGAAAGCAGGTGGTACCTCCTAGGACATGAAGAGTCAATACTCCCATTCCAACAGTGTCACTAGCAATCTCTATGTAAACAAAAGTAAATACAAGACATACTTAAGATAACTTGAAGTAAAACTCTGTATGGTTTATGGTTTTACAAAAACCATGACAGGAAATAGGGAACCCCCGCGAGTTTGGCTAGACTGTATATTCTTCCTGATTCATTAGTTGGAAAATTACTTGCCAGTCATTTCCATTATATAAGACTCAGTCCCTAAGCATTCCCAAAATCAAATCATTACCCATCTAATCTGAATACATAGAATTTGAAATATAGCCCATTTGAGGCCTTTGGATTCCAACGGTCAATTAACATGGTCACAGTCCATTCACACGTTGTGTATCTATATAAGAGAGCATTTTAAAAATTAATTTATGGGATGTGAGTGGGTCAGCATTTATTGTCTGTCCCCAGTTGCCCCTTGAGAAGGTGGGGGCGAGCTGCTTTTTTGAACCTTTGCAGTCCACCTGCTGTGGGCTAACCCTCCACGTCATCAGGGAGGGAATTCCAAGATTTTGACCCAGTGACACTGAAGGAAAGGCGATGTATGTCCAAGTCAGGATGGTGAGTGGCTTCAAGGGGAATGTTCAGGTGGTGGTGATCCCATACAACTGCTGCCCTTGTCCTTCCAGTGGAAGTGGTCAGGGGTTTGGAAGGAACTGTGTCAGGATCATTTGTGAAGGTCTGTCATCCATCTTGCTGCAATTGAGCTTCAGTTATGGAGGGAGTGGATGTTTGTGGATGCGGTGTCAGTCAAGCGGGTTGCTGTGTCTTGGATGGTGTCAAGCTTCTTGAGTGTTGTTGGAGCTGCACTCACCCAGGCAAGTGGGGAGTATTCCATCACACTCCTGACTTGTCTTATAGATGATGGATAGGGTCTGGGGAGTCAGGAGGTGAGTTACTCACCACAGTATTCCTAGTGTCTGACCTGCTTTTGTACCCAGTGTTTATGTGGTGAGTCCAGCTGAGTTTCTTGTTAATGGTAACCCCCAGGATGTTGATAGTGGGGGATTCAGTTGTGGTAACACTATTGAATATCAAGGAGCAGTGTCTGTTATTGGTGATGGTCATATCCTGGCATTTGTGTGGCATGAATCTTAATTGCCACTTGCCAGCCCAAGCTTAGATATTGTCTAGATCTTGTTGCATTTGGACATAGATTGCTTCAGTATCTGAGGAGTCACAAATGATGCTGAACATTGTGAAATCATCGGTGACCACCCCCACCTCTGACCTTCTGATGGAGGGAAGGTCATTGATTTCATCTGAAAATGGTTGGGCCTAGGACACTACCCTGAGGAACTCCTGCAGAGATATCCTGGAGCTGAGATGACTGATCTCTTTCAACCATGACCATCTTCCTCTGTGCCAGCTATGACTCCAACCAGCAGAGAGTTTGCCCCCGATACCAATTGGTTCCAATTTTGCTCAGGTTCGCTGATGCCACACGTGGTCGAATGTGGCCTTGATGTGAAGAGCTGTCACTCCCATCTCACCTGTGGAATTCTGGCTGGGAAAACGTGTAATGTAACAGGAGGGATATGTACCTGGCTGGGGGCGTGTAGAATATATTGAGTCTACAATCAGTGCAGGCCATCATATGCGGTAGTATATAAGAGCTAATCCAATATTGTTCTGTTTTCTGCCGGCAGCGAATATTAAAACTAGCCCCTGGAACTCAGTGGGAGCTGTAATGAGGGAAAATGGCTTTTAACAACAGCCCTCACGAGATAGAATGTGGACCAGTGGTACTTTTCTCATTTAAATTAACATTCTCCTTGTTTAGGCCAACTGTAAGATTGCTAGATCTGGGCCTGAGAATGAAGCAAGAAGAATAATGAAAACCAAAGATGCAGCCAAGGATTTGGACTGGGATTTGGACAAGTTACACAGCTGGTCAGACAGATGGCAGATTGAATTTAACAATGACAAATGCAAAGTATTGCTTATTGGATGAAATAATGTGCAATCTAAATACAAAATTAATGGAATATAGTTAGCATAAAGAGATACGAGTAGGGACCTAGGTGTAACAGAGCAGCCATTGCTCTCAGTCTGGCAAGACAGTTTACAAAATCTAACAGGGTGCTGGGATATATAGCCAGGAAAGTGGAGGATGAATAGACTGAGGTGTGCTGAGGTTGTATGAAGCACAGGTCAGGTTATAGCAGGAGTGCAGTGTACACTTTCAGTAACTGGGTTTGCATTCAACAAAGTATAGTTCCTTTACTGTCACTCAATCAGAAATCTAGCGCTTCCTTTCTTGATTGTACCTTCATCTAATGGGCTGTAGCAGTTCAACAATGCAATTCACCAACACCTTCTCCAGGTCAATTAAGGATGGGCAAGAAATGCTGATTCAGTCAATGATACCTTCATTCCATGAAAGAATGAAGAAAAAGAGCCCAAATGATTCCAAGTTTCAGCAGATTTTGCTTGTCCTTAGAATCTTGCAGTGTGGAAGGAATCTCTTTGGCCCTTCACATCTCAGCTGACTGTTTGAAGCATTTGTCCAATAAAATCAACTCCCTTGCTCTTTTGCTATAAGAAATGAGAAGGATGTGGGTTCAAGTTCCATTCCAGAGACTTGAACACATGATTCACACTGACGCCCCTTCACAAACCTGAACTGGAAAGCTGCTATAGTGTTGAAGGTGTCTTTCACACCAGCATGAGTTTAACCAAGACTATCCTGCTAGTTACAAAAATCCCACTGCGTTATTTTGAGGACAAACAGACCCATTTTGCCAAAGCTGTCATCTTGCACTCATCAGGACATTTTGCAAGAGTACACTTTCAAGGAGGAAAACAACATGTTTTCTATAAGAGTGGAGAGTGTTCATTCCTCAGCAAGTGGACTCTGTTTGGTAGAGATGAAGGTATTGGGAACACACATGTTATTGCTGTTTGAAGTTTACAGCCAGGCTATGCTTAAGTTTTAAACAGTGATTGACTGTGATTGGAAATTAATTTCTGAATAGCACTCCCTGGTTTTTTGAGTTGAATGATACATGTGCAGGCTCTTTCTGTCTGCAAGCAACAGGGCCATGTGTATTATATAGTTCCTAATATCTGCATCAGATTGCATCACTCTGCAAACCCAACTGACAATCCCAAATTAGTGTTGGTGCATTTTCTTGCACATTATCCAAAAAGATGCTGCCAATTGCAGAATTACATCTAATATTAGACATTGTGGTACATATTTTGCAAGCTGGTTAGGTGTGGTCAATACCTTGCTTGCTATGAACAGTCAAAAAGATATACTATTTGATATGATTGACTAAGCTTCAGGATGTAATGGCCTATATTGTGTGGCACATTTGGGTGTATGAAACTAAATGTATGATTACACAGGGTGCTGTTATTTGAACATGTGTACATGCTGCAGCTCTTTCAACTCAACAAAAAGCTCTTTCAACTCAACCCATTCGCAAGTTCAATTCTCAGGTCAATGCCCTGACTAATCAGAGTCAACCTGCCTGGTTTCAAATTTTAAACAATCCCTGGCAGTTAACTGCCAATCAGCATTAATGTGTGCATTCTCCATGGTAATGCCTATACCAATCAAAGTCCATCTGCTAATCAATCAGTACTGATCTCTCATGCAGTATAAATGTTGGTTTCCCCTTGAAATTGCATCCTTGCAAAATGTCCTGATGAATGCAAGACAAAAACTTCGACAAAATGTGCCCTTTTTAGCAGTACTCAAGTTCTGTATGACCAAACAACAATTTAAAAAAAGATCAGTGGAGTTCTGCTTATTCCTTGCTCAATATTTATCCCTCAACTAACATGATAGAAACAGGTTAAGAATCTTATAAGATCTTGCTGTGCATAAATCAGCTGCCATGTTTTCTATATTACAGATGGTGAGTACACTCAGGAAATACTTCAGTGGTTGTGAAGAGCTTTGCAAGTCCATCAAACAAAAATTAGCTTCAACATTAAAAATTGATGTGTAAATTAGGTGATGCAAGGGAGAGGTGCAGCAATGGTGGACTGAATGGCCTGATGAATTTAAACATTTCACAAGGATAGAAATGAAACAATTAGTCAGGCTGAGTTCTGCCTGACCCTACCATCCCAGCCCTGAGCTCCTCACTGCTTACACACCTTGCTATCAGCTGAGATTCATGATCAAAATTCAGTCAAATATTATTTCATTGATTTTTATTTCATTCATAAAAGGAAAACTATAATTACATCAAGACCAGGGAATTAAAGATAGGAACAAAAAGACAGGCTTTTTCAGCTCCTGAAGCTGTTCTGTTTTACCCTGGATTGTTTACAAGGATGAACTTTGGCTAAAGGAATTCAAAAGATATTTCAAGAGCATCTTGTTTAATTCAGCATGAGTTCACTCCATTGGAGAGAAAGATAATGGATTAGGAAAGTTACAGACAGCTAATTGGCTACCATTCACCACCTTCCTCCCCTACCTCAAGCCTGTCCTGCTATTAAACCTTGTCTCCTCTCTCTACTCTGTGTAGATGTTAAACAGTGTTAGTGTTGAACAGGTAGGTGTCAACTACAGATCATGGTGCTGGGATGGGGGTAGTGGTAGAGAAATGAATATTGCAGATTCAAGTCTCACTCCACAGAGTTGCACAAATAAACTGGGCTGCCACTTCAATGCCCAGCACGGAGGGTGCTGCCGCACTGTCCCAAGGTGCTGACCTTCAGAAACAAACACCCAATCTGCCCTCTTGGATTGTCACAAGTATGTCCTTCAAAAGAGGAGCAGGAGAATTCCCCGTAACGTCCTGACCAATGTTAATCCCTCAACATTGTCACTAAAACATATTGTCCCACTAAGTCAGAGCTGATCACATTGAAACATAGCAGATTCTTAAGGGGCCTGACGGGGTAAGTGCTGGGAGGATGTTTCTCCTTGTGGGAGAGCCTGGGACCAGAGGGCACAGTCTGAGAATAAAGGGGTGCTAATTTAAGATTGAGGTGAGGAAGAATTTGTTCTCTCAGGGGATTGACAGTCTTTGGAACTCTTTGCCACAGAATCTGTGGGGACAGAGTCCTTGTATATATTTAAAGCTGATTCTTGATCAATTGGAGAATCAAGGGTTAAAACTCGGGGAAGTGAACATGAGGAACGTTGGATCAGCCATGTAATAATGGGGCAGGCTTGACTGGCCAAATGGCCTACCCCTGTTCTTATTTCTTCAGGTCTTATTGTGTAAATTTATAATTCCTTAAAAGAAACAGCAGACGTGTTTGCTATGCCCAAATATGGGTTGTGCACGGAGTTTCTGAAGTGCTGTGTGTGTGTGGGCAGCGCCATCTCACTGCATTGTCTCAGGCTGAAGATTGCTGCTACCATCCGTTTTAGAGTAACAAATGACAGGACCAGCTCAGTCTGGTGTGGGAGAGCAAAACCACTGCCTGGTTTAACTTGAAGAGTCTCTGGTAGTTATCAGAATATGGGGCAGAATCATGTAGGGCCCTGAAGAAGTCTGCTTCCTGGCAGAATCATGTGAGAACTCCACTGAGACCTTTCCCAGCATTGGGAGCAACTCACTGCATTTTCCATTAAAGAGTGGTATGGTGGCTCAGTGGTTAGCACTGCTGCCGCACAGTGCCAGTGAGCCAAGTTCATTCCAACTTCGGGTGACTGTCTCTGTGAAGTTTATGCCTTCTCCCTGTGTCTGGGTGAGTTTCCTCCCACCATCCAATGATGTGCAAGTCTGGGAATTGGACTTGCTAAATTGCCCATAGTGTTCAGGGATGTGTAGGTTAGGTGCATTAGTCAGGGGCAAATATAGAGTAATAGGGGAATGGGTCTGGGTGGGTTACTCTTCGGAGAGTTGGTGTGGACTTGTTGGGCCGAAGGGCCTATTTCCACACAATAGGGATTCTATGAAAGATGTTTCCTGCCAGGCGGTATTGAGTTGCCTACTTAGGAGGTCTATTGCTTGTTGTCAGCCTCATTTACTACAAACCTCACCTCAGTAGATGCACCTTCCTATCCTACCACCTGCAACGAAAGAACTAAACACTGAGAATTCCCAGTATGAAAGTCTGGATGCGTACCTGGAGTCTCCCTCTCGCTGCTTGTTCCACTAGTCCATCTCAAGACACGCTCCAGGGCACCAGATGTAATAACCCTCTGCTCACAGAAATGGGCATTTCACAGCTACCAGTCTCTGAGGACCTAATGGTACCTCTCCATTTACTTAGAGGATGCCTCTGTTCTTTAAACTGCACTACAGGGTGGACCATCAACTCACATTGCATTGCTGCTGCAAGGACACTTTGTCGGCAGGAACAAAGACGGGCAGGTGAGGTGGATCGGCCATGGTAAATGCAAGGTTAAGGGCAAGTGTTAGTGGGTAGGATGCTTTTTGGAGGGTTAGTGCAGACCTGATGGGCTGAATGGCCTCTTTCCATACTGTAGGGATCCTATGATTGTATGAACAGACACCCAGCTCACAGATTGGGCCAGGGTGTATCTCAGGGCTGCTCATTTCACTTTGAACCAACTTTGATCCTCACAGTATACCTGCCTGAACTGTTTACCCTTTTCCCCAGCAGCCCAGCAATACCAGGCTCACAGTAAGAATGGAAAACAAAATAAATTGTTCTGTGCTCACTGGGGGAAAGTGCTGATTGCTGCTTGCATTCATTAGGAATGCAGCCCCTAATCCTCACATGTTTAAACTATTCCTTACAATCTATTCCTTTCAGCTATCATTGATATCTCTTCATGTAAAGTTTTGTCTGTTACTTACCTCACTGTTTCACCACAAAAGGCAGTGTGCAAATGCAAGTGGTTGTTGTAGTGGAACCAGACCAAAGCCTTAGTTAAAAGTTGAGAGAAATTATTCTACCTTTCATGGTACTTGCACTGACTGTCTGTCACCAGCTGTAACACACTGCGGTAGATGGCGGGGGGGGGCGCAGGCAGGAGTTTGGGGAATGATGGAATGAAAGGTGGCAGGAGACACTATTAGTTTGGAAATAACCAAGATTGAGAGAGCAAATGGGTGACTGGCATGCTCTGTCATTTACATTTTTACTTGCAGGTAAATAAATAGACACACCGGAGCTTAAGCTCCCTCACTCGTCAGTGAATTTGACTGACGTACCAGCATTTCCCTTCAACCTGGGAACGAGCTATGGTCTCTCCTTACGTAATACATAAACCAGGCTGTCAGATGGGAAATAAAACCTCTTCTTGATATTCACACTGTGTTAGCACCTCACTGGATTAAGCAAAAACTCTTAACGCCCCAGTCATTGCAGCTCTCTGAAGGTAACCTCATGATAATGTTAGGTTGTAATGTTATGCTTCCAACTGATTAGTTCTCTCCAGCAAAATTGGATTGCATGTTGTGTTGATGGAGATGTTTGTTCACATGAGGTTGGCTCGAAGTGACATGCAAAGCACAGAAGGAACTGTGTGTGTAATTTTGCCTTTAAGTTTCAAGGTCACAGGGTGATTGGTAGAGATGTCATGTCCCACAACATGGGGGACTCTCACCAAGTTTCACAATACCAGTGAGTACACTTTCTAACCCATGTTCTACCTCTGGAGGACATTGGTATGTCAGTAGAAGAGACACAAGCTGCTCTATTGCTTACCAGTGTCTTTGGTCTTGACAAGGTCATGCACAGAAAAAAATGTCATTATACAGTTGCATATCCAGCTGGAGGATTATGTACACAATGATAATGGCCAGAGCACTTGAAAAATGTTCACAACCATGAAAACGATGCAGTGACAAATCATTAGGCTGAGGCTCAGAATAAGAAATAAAAGTTTCAAAGGAAGGCTTGAAATATTGAATACTCTCAGTGGAACAAAATTAAGATGAGAATCCGAATAAAGGTTTACAATTTATCTGGAAGGGCACTTTCCGGTGACAGTCAAGTCAGCAACAACAGAGTTATAAACTCAGGGGTCTCATACTA
Organism: Chiloscyllium punctatum; assembly: GCF_047496795.1. Classification (NCBI taxonomy): domain Eukaryota; kingdom Metazoa; phylum Chordata; class Chondrichthyes; order Orectolobiformes; family Hemiscylliidae; genus Chiloscyllium; species Chiloscyllium punctatum. The sequence goes on along the minus strand of NC_092780.1, from coordinate 7,287,046 downwards.
AAGTGAAACTTAGAAGAAAATGTTTACGCAGAGAGCACAAGAGGACCCATTCCACTTGAGTTCAGCTCAAATTACTCAGCACTCATGCAGCAAACACTGCTTAGTGTACAGCTCGAACACAAACACTCCCATCATTCCTGAGAGTTCGGGTCTCCCAGAGAGATTTCGTGGAAGGTGCCCGAGAGTTTGCTTTATGGGGTAGAAGTCAACATCTACACGCAAAGACGGTTTGATTTAAAGTCAATGTTGTTTTATAAAATATTCATTTTACAGGACTGCTTCAAGGCACCTTGTAGGGCTGTGAGCAAACAGCATAGAGAAAGCTTCTCCAGGGTCATGGCTGTAGCGGATGACCTCTCACCTGAGTCAGACCCTGACCAAAGTAATCTGAGCTACCAGCAACAGGGAGCATCACTGGTTAGGTTAGCATTTATTACCCATCCCATTGTTGCCCACAGGCCATTTGCTGTGGGTCTGGAGTCACATACAGGCCAAATCAGGTAAGGCCAGCAGATTGCCTTCCCTCAAGGGCCTTCATGAATCTGTAGGTGTTTTATAACAGATTTTGTTTTCCCTGATTGGACACAAATTTCACCTGTGACAGCAATTGCGGGGGTTTGAACCCATGTCCTGAACATTGGTCTGGATTGCTAGACCAATGAGATTGCCATGACACCAACACCATCCATCGTCCTGTCAGATGTTAAATTGAAACCTTATGTATCCACTCAGGCTGATGCATGAAAGCTCCTATGGCATCATATGAGGAACAGGAAAATTCTCCTCCTCAACAGGTATCCTCCTGGTCAATAATTCTCCAACCATCTTACTAAACAAATAGATTCTTTGGTTGGGGACTTGTTGTTTGTGGGAGTTTGTTGTGCTTGATGTGGCTGCATTAGGACATTAGTTACATTTCAAATGTATTTCAATGGCTGTAGGTTTTTTTTAGATTTCCTACAGTGTGGAAACAGGCCCTTTGGCCCAACAAGCCCACACTGACCCTCCGAGGAGTAACACACCCAGATCCATTTCCCTCTGACTAATGCACCTAACACTTTGGGCAATTTAGCAGGGCCAATTCACCTGGTCTGCACATCTTTGGACTGTGGGAGGAAACTGGAGCAACCCAGAGGAAACCCACGCAGACATGGGGAGAATGTGCAAACTCCACACAGACAGTTGTCCAAGGCTGGAATCGAACCCAGGTCCCTGGCACTGTGAGGCACAGTGCTAACCACGGAGACACCGTGCCGCCCTAAGGATGGTTTCGATCCATCGACCTCTGGGCTATGGGCCTAGCATACTCCCGCTGCGCCACTCTGTTCCCGCAAACCCTGAGACCATGTAAGACACTCTACACAGGAGCAGTGCTCTCACTTTCTTGGAAAACTCGCAATGAAATCTAGAAAATTAATGCAGCCAACCTGTAATGAGGAACTTGGAATGCCTGATGTTTACACAGCACATTAGTTCCTGAGGAAGCACAAGGTTAGCAACACCCTGAAGCCATTAGTTAAACAATGTGGCATCTACTGGGATTCTGAGAAAGAGAGTTACAACTTCAAATTTGGCCAGAAGCAGTAGTTGCTGTTGAAAGCATGACTAGGACTGGCTTTTCCATGATGCTTCTAGGGTCAACTCACAGCCACTGCCCAGGGATCACACCTGAAAATTGGCCAAGGGGGTGAGGCACACAGAGGCTGCCAGTACCTGAGTAAGAACATTCACCTTCAAATGAAATTGCTTGAGTTCGGCAGGTGAGCCTTTCAAAGTGAAAACAGAACGAACCGTATCCTTCCACAACATCTGATCTTTATGCGGCACTTTTAAGGTATTAAAACGTCCCAAGGCACTTCACAGGAGCATCATTGAACAAAGTAGGACCCAGGGCTATGTAAGGAGATATCAGGGCAGCTGGCCAAAAGAGGTTGGTTTCAAGGAATGTCTTTGAGGTTGAGAAAGAGCTGAAGAGGTGTTCAGATTTAGCGAGAGAATTTCAGAGCTTTCACCACTGGCAGCTTGTAGCATCACCACCAATATTACGGTGATTAAAATTGGGGGATTGTCAAGAGACTAGAATTGGAGGAGTGCAGGAGGTGAGGAGGTTTGTGATCCTGCAAGAGTTTACAGAGATAGGGAGAGGCCACACCAGGGAGAAATGTGAAAAACAGTTTGTGAATATTAAAAAATAGCATTACGTGACTGAAAAACCAGTGTAAGTCAGTGAGATCTGATGAATAACTGATGATAATTGATTAATGGGACTGTAAATAAGAGTATTTATGAGTAGAAGAATATTGCCACTCTCCTGTTTCCTTTGACAGGGTCTGAGGGACAATTTGGTTCACAGTGATGGAGGACATTATTGAGTCTTAACACAAAGAGGTTCTTGTCGTAATAATATGTAGTTTATTTCATGGTTGCAATTAGGTACAAGTTGCATGACCTAGCCAGGCACTGTTACTAAGGCTATGAGGAGACAAGGAGGAGACAGTGAGCATCGCAGATGCTGGAGATCAGAGTCAAAGAGTGTGGAGCTGGAAAAGCACAGCAGGTCAGGCAGCATTTGAGGAGCAGGAGAATCGACGTTTTGGGCATAAGTCCTTCATCAGGAATCCTATGAGGAGACAAGAGTGACACATCTGAACCCTTTTCACATCTTGAACTGTACCCCTGGTTTCCCCACCCAGGACTGTATGGTGTCATCAGTTTGGGTGGAGCTTAATATAATCTGCAACATTAACTATTTCAGAATCTTTATTTTATATGATTTATCCCCCAAGCTTCATCCAAGTTGTTAACATTTGTACATTCATGCACATAATTACATTTACCACTACCGCATCTCTCCACTGAGTCTCTGCATTCACAAATTCAGGTAGGCTTGAGGTTTCATCACCTTTCCAGGTTGCATTGTCTTCAGAATTGGAAAACCAGTAAACCTATAGTTCAAGGATTGTTGACCTTTATTCTGATCTTGATTATTTATGGTCTGCAAACTGTCTCTCCACTGGAGGTCTTTTATCTTTTGGATCTCCTTTGCAGAGGGCGTAATTCCTACTAACCCAAGTGCTGAGTCCATTACCTCTGGACAATCCTTAAGTTCCAGGATGTCTTTTTCAGAGGAATTTCTCTTTGCAAAGTCAAGAAGTTGCCCAGTAACAAAACTCATCAATTTCCAACATGAAAGATAGATGCTCAGTGAAAAAAGTGCTTTATTTTTCACAGTATCCTGTGATTTAGAGTCAAGGAGTCATAGAGATGGACAGCACAGAAACAGATCCTTTGGTCTAACTTGTCCATGCCAACCAGATATCCCAACCTAATCCAGTCCCATTTGCCAGCATCCAGCCCATATAGCTCCAAACCCTTCCTATTCATATACCCATCCAGATGCCTTTTAAATGTTGCAATTGCACTAGCCTCCACTACTTTCTCTGGCAGCTCTTTCCACCCTCTGCGTGAAAAAAATGCCCCTGAGGTCTCTTTTATATTCTTCCCCTCTCACCCTAAACCTATGCCCTCAAGTTCTGGACTCCCCCACCACAGGGAAAAGACTTTGTCTATTTATCCTATACATGCCCCTTATGATATTATAAACTTCTATAAGATCACCCTCAGGTAAACATTGGTCTAATTTCTGTGGTATTGTTTGCAGCACTCCTTGATTTAGTTTAAGCAGATTGGTTATTCTCAATCTGCAGTATGTAAACTCTTTACTTCAATTGCTTGGTTAGGCTGGATGTCTTTGCACATTCTCTGTGGTTGTTGTACTGATGGACAGAGCACTCTCCCATCCCCAGTCATGGTGTTGGAGGATTGCTGTTTACTTATCATTATCTCTGAAAATTCTGCTTTGGAAGATGAAAAAATCGAAATGTTTTTTCTTGAATTTGTGTCATCTCATCATCCTCTGACATTAAACCAAAATTGGCAAGAACAATTTATTCTGTAGAAGATTTGTTATTTGAACAATGTCTGTTAATGATTCTTCAATGAGCTGAAGTAAGCTAGAGCACTCATTCTTGTCAATATTCATTTGTGCTTGCAAACTTTGCTGATTTCTGTCAGTGATGATAGGAATGGACAACAATTCAGCAAGTCCTGAATTTCTTTCTTGTTGACATTATGAAGCAATTCTGTTATGTTAACAAAGGCAATCTCAATAGATTCTCAGTAGATCGCTTCTGAGGATTTTATGTTCCATAGTGCTGCTACTGACTCCTAGTTTCTGCTATTTAACAACTCTTTGTGTTGTTTTTGTTATATTTGTCTTTAAATTGTTAGCTTATGAAGGAAGTAGGTTTTGTTGCTCTCCTGTGATAAGTTTATCCTCTCTCAGGATTTGTTTGTGTTGCTTTTTGGTTTCTGCTTCTAATTGACTCTAAGTAGCTTTCAAACTTCTTTGGTATGTAATAAATCTGATAAAGCTCATCAATAATTCCAACAACAATTCAGTCTCTTGTAAATTCTGATTTCAAAGCTCCATAGTCACAATTTTTCCTGGACTGATGCGAGCATTAACAAAATCAACTACAGCTTCCCCTATGTGTTGAATGCTTTTGTTAAGGCTTGCTGTTACAAAAATTGTATTTCTTTTAAGATTAAAATACCTAACAAAAACTTACAGAACAGCCTCAAAAATCTCTGTGCCTTATTTTATATTTTCATGATTTATAACATCAGCTATAGGCCCTATTGAATACAATAGTGAATTTATTTGCTCAGTTTGTGATTTAATAGTTAAATTTGAATTCTGTATGTTAGAAACAGTTTTCTTCAAGATCTCCATTCGTGTTGTCTATTTGATCTTTTCCTGATATTAAGACTGGCAGATAATATTACTTTGCCTGCCAGGTCTTCCTCCTATGATTTTTAAAAATATGCCATATCATAAAGCTGCTGTAATCTCTTTCCGGTGAAGACTTTTATTCTTGTAAATTGCATTTTTTTTTGTGTTGTAGCTTTTAAATTGTGCAGCATAGCCAGCTTGTTTTAATCCCTTTAACTCTGTGAAATAACAATGCTGCATAACTGTGGTGCTTATTGTTGACGTTCCCATGTTTTCACAGTCAGAAGGAATGATTTCCCATGTTTTGCAATCTAATAACCAATGTTCTTATCCATGATTTCCACAAATAAAGCCTTACACTTGTGGTCTCAACAAATTCTCCTCACCAGAACCATGATTTGAAATTGTGGATCTCCTGCTTTAATCATAGCCTCAAATCTTTTGTTAGACTTCATGTGCGTTAGTTTTTAAATTGTTCTTTTTTTCCTCTGAATTCTGCCTCACAGCATTCCCAATGCTATGATCTTGGTGTAGCATGTTTTTGGTATCCATTCACAGGATGAGGGTGTTGCTGGCTAGACCAGCATTCATTGCCTGTCCCTAATTGCCCAGAGGGCAGTAAAGAGTCAACCAACATTGCTGTGTCTGTCATCACATGTAGGCCAGACCAGGTAAAGATGACAGATTTCCTTCCCTAAAGGACATTAGTGAACCAGATGTGTTTTTTCCCAACAATCAATAATGGTTTCATGATCATCATTAGACTCTTAATTCCAGATTCTTTATTGATTTCAAATTCCACCATCTGCTGTGGCAGGATTTGAACTCAGGATCCCAGAACATTAGCTGAGTCTCTGGTATGATAGTTTAGCAATTGTACCACTAAACCATTGCCATCCGATATTTCCAATAATTCTGTAGCTCTTGATTTCCCTATTGCAACTCTGCTTTATGATCGCTATGGCACAAATACTCATTATGAGCTGTAAGTACTTCCTCCTCTTATTCCTAGTCTTCTCAGCCTCTTTGCACAATTAATCTAACATTTCTCCCTTTGCCCAACGGGAATTCTTAACTTCACTCGTGGAGCTCCAATGCATTGGGGCATTTAACTGGGAGAGCTGCAATAGATCCTTGCTTTGCAAATAGAATTGGTAACTGCCAGGTGTGACTAGTCTTTAATCAGCTCTATCTGTGCTTCCTATCAGGTTGGAAGTAAAGAATTTAGCCCAGCTTGCTGTTTTTCACTTATTAGTCTTCTGTAAATTAATGCTGACTACTTGTTAGTTCAAGGGTTTGCAGCTAGTGACTATCTGGGGAGTAGTTCATAAAGTGTCAAAAGCGCTCTTGTGACACAGTGGTAGTACTTAACTTCTGAGTCAGGAAACCCAGGCAAGTCCTGTCTGCTTTGGTCATGTGTAATAACATCTTTGAACAGGTTAATCCAAAAATATCTTAGAAGTGGCAAAGGTTTTTGAGCTGTAAGTTCACTTGATCTTCTGGAACTATTTCCTCCTGCGTCCAATGGATTTTTCTCACTATTGTACCTAATGGCAGATGGGGCCTAAGGGCCTGGCTGGTTTACAGTGGAATTACTCATTGATAAAAGGAGACAAGAAGTTGGAACTTTTTTATCTTGCACTGACCGGAACTATGACATAGAAACAGACTTGAATAAAGGGAAACAGCATGAGGATTGATTGAGTTGTCACTGGCATGGATAGTTAACTGTCAATCTTAATTTCAGATCAGGCAGGTAGATTCTGATTGGTCAGGGTGTTGCTATGATGTACAGTAAGGATTGGCTGTCTGTGTAACTCAGTTTTTTGAAAAAGGTGCAATGTGTGTACAAATTCCATTTGCCTATTTAAACATGCAATGCATCACACTGTGAGCCTGATTCTGATGAACTTAAATTGGTTTCTGGTGTAAATCGTCACCCATTCAGGATTATTTAACAAAAGATTTCCAATTGCAGAATCATTGCTAATTACCTTTTTGAGGTGTGCAAGCATAGGTCAGTTCAGTGTGGTTGGTATGCTGCATGTTGCAAATCATTGGGATATAGGGACTACATACCTGGCACTTCAACTGCCGTATCACATTATTTATCTGTGTGGCAGGCAACAACTTTATGGCTTCACAGCAGCATCCTGTTACTGGAGAACATCACACATGGTTTTACTGTACAGTAGCAGCATGAGACAGGTAGCTTCAGCAACGTTCATATTTTGAGACATCTTCCCCATCCAGGGTAATCTGAGGTAGATTGAGTGTGGCTCAGGGCCATAATGGTGGACATAGACCCTTTTATTGAGTTTTTGTGATGTACAACCAGTGCTGATTTGATCAGGGTATCTGATATCATTGCAGGATAGTTTTTGGTCCAGTGTCAAGCTTACATGGTGGACAGCTGACTAGAGCCCTATTCAGCTGGCTGTCAATATGTGGAACAGAAAAATTCCCAATGAATGTGTTGATCGGTAAACTTTAGGTTTAACACTATTGAGAGTCAACCACTAGTCAAGACTTAACAAGAAGAGACTGTTACATTAACAGAATGTAGTTAATTACAAGAAGGCAATTGGCATGATCTAGTTAGAAGGCTCTTGATGCAATGGTAGTGTCCCTACCTCTGGTCAAGGAGTCAGAGTTCAAGTCCCACCTGTTCCAGAGCACGTCCTAGCATTTCTGAATCAGATTGATTAAAAAATCAACATTACGTAGTTAGGTATTGTTAGCAAGACTGATGAGAGTGACATGTCCGACCCCTATGAGATCCAGAGCTGTTGTCTTGATTTCCTCACCCAAGACTAAGCCTTGCCCAATCTGATGATGCTATATAATGTGGTCTCCAACATTAACCCTTTCAGAGCTATTACCTTTGAAACAGACCTGGATCATAGGGCTGTAAATGATTCAGTATTGATGGTAGAATGTGGGAGACCAGCAGAAGTGGTTGCTTCTCAAGGTAATAAGGGCATGAAGGAAGGGTTTAGCAGCAGACGAATGAGATCTGGGCAAATCACTCTCTTTAAATTAAAACAAAATCATCGATATCCTGTTTTATCCTCTTTGAACCTCCCAGTTCTGATGATGCATATACAAAAGAAAAGTTGAAATACTCTAGTATTGTTGGGTAAAACCATAGACTGTTCACAAACCAGTCACAAATTATTGTCTTAATTGGGGCTTGATTAGCAAACGAAAACATCAGAAAGCAATGGAAGGGCTTGAGACCAATTGCAAACACCAGGGAGCTTTCTTAAATTAGCAGTGGAATCTGAATTAATCATTTGTCACCTCCAGTCATGAGAAAAAGCTGCACCAACGAAAAACTCATTTAAACATCAAATAAATGGAGCAGTGAAACCCAGGTCTTCTTTCCAAGTGTAAGGATGCTGTAATGAAAGGTCTGGGCAATGACGCTTCCCCAGCTCTTCCAGCAGCTCTCACACTGTTCCATTAACTGAACAACCTAAGCAGTAATTGGAAACATACTCTGAAAGGCCAAGTACTGGTTTGTAGCACAGTAATTGGTAGGGAAAAAAGAGAGAAGTCATTTTGAGTGGAACCTGCATCTCACACACTTAACGCTTGAATTTGCCAACCATTTCAGTAATGTGGCAATTGTCAGAAAGCAAGATTTAACTGAGAAGAAACTGGAGAGGGATGAAAATAGTGTTAATCCTAATTCTCAGATTGTGCCTGATGCCCATCTGTCATCCTGATATATGGCACCATGATTGTCTAATGGCCTGGACTCTGCCGTCATCATAACGATGGTTTGAATTTGAGATGCAGCACATTGTTATGATCTGGATTCCACTTCCTGAATGGATCAATATTTATAAAGGTGAAGTGTGCAGGGATATGGGAGGGAGTGGGACCATTCCAATGACCTTGCTAAATACCCTGCATGAGCATGACGATCTGTATGACCTCCTTCTGTGCTGTAAGATTCTATGATAAGCATCAGTACTTAAGAACAAATGAAAGAAGTGCACCTTTACAGAACCTTTCATATCATAAAACACTTGATCGGTAATGCAGTAACTTTGGGGGTGGGGTTACTATTGTCAAGGTTTTAAACATCAATGAGAGAAATGACCACATGACCTGTTTTAGTGATGTCGGTTGATGGATAAATGTTTTCAGTGATGGACAAAAATCTCGCTCTTCTTCTTCAAGCAGTGATATGGGACATTTCATACCCTCCTGAGAGACCAGAAGGAGCCTTACTTTAACATTTCATCTGAAAGATGACACAATCACCAGTGAAGTGTTGCTTCAATACGGCACATGTCTTTTCTTCTTCCTCAATATTGATGCTTCCTGGGGTTGAAGCCATGGGAAGATTTCATTGGCACAGCCAACTCATTTGTTTCCAGCTAACAAAAGCTGCAGCTGATTACTGGGAAACAGGTCCGGTTGCTCAGATACAGATGAGCCTTATTTCGAGCACAATTCCTAATCCCTCTTGCCATTGGCTTCAAACTAACTGAGAAACCAAACGATTTTGCTTCAAGCCATCCAACTGACTCCGAGACTTATTCCAAATTAATCATTGCCTGTGGTTACTGGATAGATATTTCATCATAGAATTCCTACCATGTGGAAGCATGCCATTTGGCCCATCGGCCCTCCAAAGATCCCACCCAGACCCAGCTGCCTATCCCATAACCCTGCATTTCTCATGGCCAATCCACCTTGCCTGCACATTCCTGGATACAATAGGATGGGATGCCTCAGGCAAGGGGAGAAATTGAGAATGAGAATCATAGAATCTGTACAGGGCTGAAAGAGGCCATTTGGCCCATCAAGTCAGCATTAACCCTCTGAAGAACATCCTACCCAGATCCTTACCCTCTCTCTGCGACCCCACATGTACCATAGCAGGCTCACCAAGGACAAAGCTACAGGACAATTTAGCATGGCCAATCCACCTAATCTGCATATCTTTGGACTATGGGAGGAAGCCCATGCAGACACGGGGACAATGTGCAGACTCCACACAGACAGTTGCCTGAGGCTGGAATTGAACCTGGGTCCCTGGCACTGTGAGGCAGTGGCACTAACCACTGGGCCATCCCATTTCTTTCAGCATGATTCAGTGCAACAACCAAAAGCTATTCTGTGGGAAATTACATGTTAAGAAAACAAAAACTGCTTACAACAAACCCAATCTATCTAGTTCACCTTCAACCATCTCATAGTCAAGAGATGTTTTCCTACATTCATAAGAAGACTTTCCTTTGTCTGTGTGGGTGGCACTCCCACTTCTGAGCCAGAGTTTGAGGATTTTAGACTAACTCTAGAGTCTTGGGCACGTAGCCTTTGCTGACCTACAGTGCAGTACCAAGGCAGTGCTGTACTGTCAGCCATACTGAACAAAGAACATAAAACATTACAGCGCAGTACAGGCTCTTCAGCCCTCGATGTTGCACCGACCTGTGCAATCAATCGAAAGCCCATCTAATGGCCTGTTCCCACACTGTAGGGATTCTATCATTGTACACTATTCCATGATCAGAGTCAAGATTAGAGTGGTGCTGGTAAAGACACAGCAGGTCAGGCGGCATCCGAGAACAGGAATGTTGAAATTTCGGGCAAAAGCCCTTCATCACGAATGAAGCCCTGATGAAGGGCTTTTGCCCGAAACGTCGATTTTCCTGCTCCTTGGATGCTGCCTGACCGGCTGTGCTTTTCCAGCATCACTCTAATCTTGACTCTGATCTCCAGCATCTGCAGTCCTCACTTTCGCCTATTCCATTATCATCCATATGTCTATCCAATGACCATTTAAATGCCCTTATTGCTAGTGTGTCTACTACTATTGCAGGCAGGGTGTTCCACACCCTTACTACTCTCTGAATAAAGAAACTACCTCTGATATCTGTCACCCCTCAACTTAAAGATATATCCTCTCATGCTGACATCACCAGCTGAGGAAAAAGGCTCTCACTGTCCATTGGATCTAATCCTCTGTTTGAAAGACCTACTTGCCTTGGAGAATGCAATGCGGATTTACCAGAATGATATGTGAACTCCCTAGAATTAGATCCTGAGCAGAAAATGCACAACATATAGCTGTATTCGCTGGAATTTAGACGTTTAAAGGGTGATGTGATTCTAGTTCTAATGATTTAAGAGGGTACATGAAAAGATTTATTTTTTTGGAGATTTATGAGCTTTGAATTATGGAACATTGCCTGAAAATTAAAGAAATTTGTTAGCAAAACTTAAGAAATGCTTCACCACACAAAAGAATTTGGAACTCTTTTCATATTAACAATTGATGCAGGTTCAATTCTTAATTTTAAATCTGAGACTGATAGGTTTTCGATAACCCAAGGTAGTAAAGCAGAGCTGGGCATAGGGAGTTAGGTTGCATTTCAGACATGAACTCATCGAATAGTGAAACTGTTCAAGGGGCTGGATGGTCTCGTTATGTCTGTGCTCCTGGTTGCTGTAAACTGAGAACTGTTCTGGTCTCTCAGGCGGTTGGAACATATAGGCATAGAATCATAGAGATGTACAGCACGAAACAGACCCTTCTGTCCAATTTGTCCATGCTGGCCAGATATCCCAACCTATTCTAGCACTTGACCTATCTCCCTCCAAACCCTTCCTATTCATGTACCCATCCAGGTGCCTTTTAAATGTTACAATTGTAGCAGCCTCCACCACTTCCTCTGGCAGCTCATACCATACACACAACACCCTCTGTGTGAAAAAGTTACTCCTGGTGTCCCTTTTGTATCTTTCCTCCCTCACCCTAAACCTATGCCCTCTAGTTCTGGACTCCCCTACCATAGGGAAAAAAAACCTTGTCTATTTACCCTATGCATGTCCCTCATGATCTTATAAGCCTCTATAAGGTCACCTCTCAGCCTCCAATGCTCCAGGGAAAACAGCCCCAGCCTATTCAGCCTCTCCCTGTAGCTCAAATCCTCCAACCCTGGCAACATCCTTGTAAATCTTTTCTAACCCTTTCAGGTTCCTATCCGGCAACACAGTTTTGAAAAAGAAAAGGGTTATTCTTCCTGATGTCTTATCCCTGAATAAACATCACAAAAACCATTACCTCACTGATGTTTGTAGGGGCTGGCTGTGCACATATTAGGTTGTTGAACGTCGTACCTTTCTGATGAAGGGCTTATGCCCAAAACATCAATTCTGCTGCTGCTCAGATGCTGCCTGATCTGCTGTGCTTTTCCAGTGCTACTCTTTTTGGCCATGTTGCTAGACTTAGTCATGAACTTGCATTGTCTTGAAACGTGGATGACACTCATGTGTCCAATTGATTTTGAATGAAGAAAGCTGAAGGTAGCTATTGTCAAAGATGAGTCCACTTCTAGTCTTATCTTGTCAAATACACATGCACTTATTGCAACCAGGTTCGTGACAAAGGCAGCAGAGCCCTCCATACAAATCAATGAGGCGATAACAGTAGATTATCTCCGAGAGACAGAACGAATATCACATTGATAATTATCCCATTTGATAAAACATCTCCCTCAATACTACTTCACTGTGAGTGTTTGCATAGCAGTAACCATGGGGATTATATGAAAATCAGTTAGTGTGTTGAAGTTGGTTCACACATTGTCAAGGAAACATCTACAAATTGGCACAAAATCTCAGTGGAAGACCAAAGATATTTATTCCATAACTATGCCTACTATGAAAAGGAGATCAGCAAAATACCTTCCTGTTGCAGCAGCATCAAGCACAAGGCAAATACCTGATTATACAGACTGGAATTCTTCAAAAGTCACTTCATCCTAATATGATTGTGCATTTTCAGCCACTAAATTCTTGCATTGCTATATTATCTGTGATGGTTAGAGACAAACCACTGCAGATGCTGGGATCCGAAGTAGACTGGTGGGAGGCTGGAAGAACACAGCAAACCAGACAGCATCAGGAGATGGAAAATTGACGTTTTGGGTGTGACCCTTCCTCAGGACTTGGGGGTGAGTGTAGGAGAAGCTGCAGATAAAGGGGGTAGCGGGGGCAGGGTAGTGAAGTGGGGATAAGTGAAGACAGAGTCTAGATTAGAGTAGCCTCATTCCTGATGAAGGGCTTTTGCCCAAAACATCAATTTTCCTGCTCCTCAGATGCTGCCTGACCTGCTGTGCTTTTCCAGCACCACTATAATCTTGACTCTGATCTCCAGCATCTGCAGTCCTCACTTTTGCATAGGTGAAGACAGGCAGAAGGTATGACCTGATTGGTCAGTGGGAGGAATTAATCTGGTTGGTGACAGGGAGGAGTGAAAGGGACAGGGAGGGGCTGGGAAGGGAGTCTGGGGTTGAGAAGAGAGACTCCACATTGAGTTCGCCAATTTCAATCAATCTCCGTCCCATCCCCGTGTCTCCCTTTCCAGCCCCTCCCCATCCCTTCCACTGCTCACTACCACCAACTGGATTCATTCTTCCCATTGACCAATCAGGTCATACCCTCTACCTGTCTTCATCTATCCCCACTTCACCGCCCTGCCCCTGCCACCCCCTTTATCTGCAGCTCCCCCTACACCCACCCCCAGTCCTGAAGAAGGATTACACCTGAAACATTGGCTTCTGCACCTCCTGATGCTGCCTGGCTTGCTGTGTTCTTCCAGCCTCCTGCCTGTCTACTTTATATTATCTATGATGCTCTATTCAAATCATTGCATAATTCAATTTTATTTAAACTGTTTTTTTTGTAAATTTATAATAGGGTATTTTTTATGTTTTACTGAGATCAATGTCTTTTGTTTTAAATAATTAAACACTTAGGTATTAAGTTATTCTAGAGCAGTGTTTATAGAGCAGTAAGACTGTGCTATTTTCTGGGTCTGTAGATTGTTAGGGTGCAGAGTTGGCCTTTAGTAGAGTGATGTACTCTTCCTGTTAGATGTGGGAAATTAGAGAGAATTTCAATGTTCTTGATGATTATGTCTGCAGGAAGTGTGTTTGGCTGCAAATCCTATTGGATCACGTGGATCGGTTGGAGAGGCACTTAGAGGAATTTACAGCAGTCAGGGGTGTGATGGATAGCAGTTTCAGGAAGGTAGAAAAACTGCAGATACAATCAGGTAGATGGGTTACCTCCAGGAAAGGTAGGTGGGAGGGATGGGTAGTGCAGGAGTCTCCTGTGGCTAACCCCATCTCAAACAAGTATGCTGTTTTGGAAAATGTAGGGGGTGATGGACTCTCTGGGGAATGTAGCAGGTTTCTGTGCTGAGACTGGTTTTATTGTAATGAAGGGTATGTCAGGTTCCAAGTGATCAATTGTGACTGGGGACTCGCTAGTCAGGGACACAAACATTTTTGCAGCCGACAGCGAGACATCAGAATGGTGTGTTGTCTTCTTGGTACCAGGATCAAGGGTATCTTGGAGAGGGAGCAGAATATTCTCAAAGGGGAGAGGGACCAGCATGAGGTCGTTGTGCACATCAGTACCAATGGCATAGGAAGAGAAAGGGATGAGGTTCTGAAGAGAGAACACAGGAAATTAGGCAGGAGGTTAAAAAGTAGGTCCTTGAGGGTAGTAATATCTGGATTACTCAGGTGCCCTGAGCTAGTGAGAATGGGAAAAGGAGAATGGAGTAGATAAATGCGTGGCTGAAGAGCTGGTGCAGGGGGCAGGGGTTTACATTTTTGGATCTTTGGAATCTCCTCAAGGGTAGAAATGGCCTGTATAAGAAGGAGGGTTTGGAAAGGGACCAATATCCTGGTGGGAAAATTTGCTATAGCTGCTCAAGAGGCTTTAGCTAGGGAAGGACAAGACTGACAGCTTAATGTCCTTGGATACAGATGTTATAAGTAGGATAGAAAGGGGGGGCAAGAGAGGAGGGGAAGTGATGTTTTTGATTAGGGTTAATATTATGTACTAGGGAGGATATTCCAGGGACTGCATTCAGTGAAGTTATTTGGGTGTAACTGAGAAATAAGAAAGGGATGATCACTTTATTGGGATTATACTATAGACACCTTTAATAGTCAGTGGGACATTGAGAAGCATATTTGGAAGGAGATCTCAGATATCTGTAATGATGGGGTTGTAATGGTAGAGATTTTAACTTTCCAAATATAGACTGGGTCTGCCATAGTGCTAAGGGCTGGATGGAGAGGAACTTGTTAAGTGTGTACAGGAACATTTTCTTATTCAGTATATGGATGCTCCCTACTAGAGAAGGGGCAATACTTAATCTACTCTTGGAAAATAAGGTGAGGTGTCAGTTGGGGAGCATTTTGGGGCCAGTGACCATAATTCTATTCGTTTTAAAATAGTTATGGGGAAGGATAGACCAGAAGTAAAAGTGCTAAATTGGAGTAAAGCTAATTTTGATGGTATTAGGCGAGAATTTTCAAAAACTGATTGGGAGAGACTACTCGCATGTAAAGGGGTGATTGGAAAGTGGAAGGCCTTTAAAAATGAAATATCGAAAGTCTAGAGACAGTATGTTCCTGTTAGTGTAATGGGCAAGACTGGTAGGTGTAGGGAATGCTGAATGATTAGAGAAAAAAGGTGCTGATTAAGTAAATGAAGGCATCATATATCTGGTATAGACAGCTGGGATCAAGTGAGTCCCTCAAGGAGTATAAGGGCAGTAGGAGTATACTCAAGAGGGAAATCAGGAGGGCAAAAGCAGACATGAGTTAGGGTTAAGGAGAATCCAAAGAGCTTCTACAAATCAGATGTGTCTCAGAACTTTGTGGAAGCCAGGGAAGTGATTGCTTGGTCCCTTGCGCATTTGTAGTGGTAGGTGGTAGGTGCCAACAGAGGTAGTAGAGGCAGGCACAGTAGATTCATTTAAGGAGTGTCTGGACAGATGAATGAGTAGATGGCAAGCAGAGGGATACAGATGCTTAGGAATTGGGCGATACTTGTAGACAGTACATTTAGATCGGCACAGGCTTGGAGGGCTGAAGAGCCTGTTTCTGGGCTATAAATTTTCTTTGTTCTTTGTTCTTTGTATCATAGAAAGCTACGGGTAAGGTGCTGGAAGACTGGAGGGTGACTAATGTGGTGTCACTATTTAAGAAAGGTGGTAAGGAAAAGCCAGGGAACAATAGACCGGTCAGCCTGCCATCGGTGGTGGGCAAGTTGTTAGAGGGGATTCTGAGGGACAGGATTTACATGTATTTGGAAAGGCAAGGACTGATTAAGGATGGTCAACATGGCTTTGTGCGTGAGAAGTTGTGTCTTATTAACTTGATGGAATGTTTTTGAAGAAGTGACAAAGACGATTGATAAAGGCAGAGCAGTGGATATTGTCGAGGTAGAATTGAGCAAGGTATTCAACAAGGTTCTGCAGAGTAGACTGGTTATCAAGGTTAGATCACAGGGAATCCAGCCATTTAGATACAAATTTTGGCTGGAAGGTAGGAGATAGATGGTGGTGGTGGAGGCCTGTGAAGTGGTGTGCCACAAGGATTGGTGCTGGGTCCACTGCTTGTTTTGGAATTTATATAAATGATATGGATGTGAACATAGAAGGATGGTTGGTAAGTTTGCAGATGACACAAAAGTTGGTGGTGCAGTGGACAATGAAGAAAGCTGTCTCACAGTTCAAAGGAACCTTGATCAGATTGGCTGATGGGCTGAGTAGTGGCAGATGGAGTTTAATTTAGATGAATGTGAGGTGTTGCATTTTGGAAAGGCAAATCAGAGCAGAACCTATACACTTAATGGTAGGGTCTTAGGGAGTGTTGACAAACAGAGACCTTGGGGTGCAGGTTCATAGCTCCTTGAAGTTAGAGTCACAGGTGGACAGGGTAGTGAAGACGGCATTTGGTAAGTTTTGCCTAAATTCATTTGTGCATTGAGTATAGGAGCTGAGATGTCATGTTGAGACTGTACATTGATTAAGGCTACTTTTGGAATACTGTGTTCTATTCTGATCTTCCTGTTATAGGAAGGATATTGTGAAATTTGAAAGGGTGCAGAAATGATTTACAAGGATATTGCCAGGGTTGGAGCAATAGGGAGAGGTTGAATAGGCTGGGACTATTTTCCCAGGAGCATCAGAGGCTGCGGAGTGAACTTACAGAAGTTTATAAAATCATGAGGCACATAGATAGGGTGAATAGCCACAGTCTTTATCCCAGGGTCGGGCAATCAAAAACTAGAGGACATAGGTTTAAGGTGAGAGGGAAAAGATATGGAAGGGGCAACTTTTTCATGCAGATGGTGGTGCATATATGGAGTGAGCTGCCTGAGGAAATGGTGGAGGCTGGTACAATTACAACATTTAAAAAGCATCTGGTTGGGTATATGAATAGGAAGGGGTTAGAGAGATATGGGCCAAGTGCTGGCAAATGGGACTGGATTAAGTTAAGACATCTGGTTGGGATGGATGGGTTGGACTAAAGCATCTGTTTCTGAGCTGTACATCTCTATGACTCTAAGTACAGAATTATTATAGTATGGAAGGAGGCCATTTGGCCCATGCCGTCTATGTCAGTTCTCCAAATGAGCAATTGACCTAATGTCACTGTCCCACCTTCTCTTGGTATTCCTGCAGGTTCTTCTTTCTCAGATGATAATCCGATTCCCTCTTGAATGTCTCAGTGGAACCTGTCTCCAGTGCACTCTTAGGCGGCACAGTCCAGATCATAATCGCTCGCTATATGTGATACTTTCTCCTCATGATTCTATAACGTACAGGGTTTGACAACTAAAAGAAATAACTGTTTCAAATTCCTTCTCTGATTTAATTAAACTGGAGACTAGTGAAAGAATATAGTGAAGATGAATGTCCTGATTTAATCTCTGAGTGATAACGCATTTTAGACAATGTGATCTCACAGCGATAACTGTAAATATGAAAGTGAGTTGACACACTGTACTGTCAAATCTGGAACATGCACAGATGCAGTTCTTCAACGTCTCCTTAAACCCTGGCATTCAGAGTGGTGCAAGCATTAGTCAGCAATGGGTTGCTTGGCTCATTTGGTAGCTTTCTTGATGTTTCTGCATGAAGGTTATAGATTCAAATCATAGAGTCATAGAGACGTACAGCGTGGAAACAGACCCTTGGTCCAACCTGTCCATGCCGACCAGATATTCCAACCCAATCTAGTCCCACCTGCCAGCACCCGGCCCATATCCCTCCAAACCTGTCCTATTCACATACCCATCCAAATGCCTTTGAAATGCTGCAATTTTACTAACCTCCACCACTTCCTCTGGCAGCTCATTACATACACAAAGCACCCTGTGTGTGAAAAAGTTGCCCCTTAAATCTCTTTTATATCTTCCCCCTCTCACCCTAAACCTATGCCCTCTAGTTCTGGACTCCCCCGCCCCAGGGAAAAGACGTTGTCTAGTTATCCTATCCATACCCCTCATGATTTAATAAACCTCTATATGGTCCTGCTATAGGACTTTTTCCCAACTTGATACTTGAACCTATGGAGTACTGAGGGAACTCTGCAATATTTGATCTTTGAGTAATATGTCAAAGGAAGGTCATTTTTTTGGGGGGGGAGGGGGTCAATTGAACAGAACATAAGAGACAATACTCTTAGTTTAGCCTTAGCTCAGTGTCATCCTGGAAGAGCACTACGGCAATAACATTGGATGATTATTTGGATAGAAATGGTGAGCAGTGATAAGGAGAAAGGTCAGAAGATTGACATGAGGTAATAGAGCCAGTGCAGACCCAATGGATTCCCTCAGCGCCGTGACAATTTTGTGATCCGTAATAACAAAACGGAACTTGGTGCAGCATCTCTGTGGCAGTCCTCACAGGGTTAACAGTTTGTATGTGTTTGTTCACACATGACAACTATTCCTGTTTCTCACATCTGAAGACTTTCTGAATGCGGCCGCAGAATAACTTCTAGTAATTATTAAACAACCTTCATTATCTAGCACATTTATCTCAATGTTAATCTGACACATCAAAGAAAGGCATTTTATCTGGTCCTTTTCATCACCTCTGAATGTCTTTCTTTTGAAGCAGGCATTGCTGCAACTTGGCAGGAGCAATAGCCCAACTGCACAAACGAGGACCCCAAACAGAAACACGATAATGACTGTGAAAACAGAAAACGCTGGAGAAGTTCAACAACTGTGGAGAGAGAAACACAGTTAACATCTGAGTGGTGTTCCATGCTGGGACCACAGCCATTCACATTATACATGAATGGTGTGGATGAAGGAACTGAGGGCATTGTTGCTAAGTTTACAGATGATGCAAATATAGGTGGTGTGACTGGTAGTGTTGAGGAGACAGGGCGGCTGCAGGATTTGAACAGACTAGAGAAGTGGGCAAAGAAGTGGCCGATGGAATACAATGTGGGAAAGTGTGAGCTTATGCATTTTGTTAGGAAGAATAGAATTGCAGACTATTTCCTAAACAGGAAAAGGCTTTGGAAATCTAAAGCACAGACGAGTTTGGGAGTACTAATTCAGGAATCTCTTAAGGTTAGAATGCAGGCTCAGTTGGCAGTTAGGAAGACAAATGCAATGTTCGCTTTCATTTCCAGAGGGCTAGAATACAAGAGCAGAGACAGACTGCTGAGTCTCTACTCGATGGAGTTTAGAAGGACAAACGAGGGACCTCATTAAAGTTACAGAATACTGAGAGGCCTGGACAGAGTGGGTCAAAAGATGTTTCCACTTGTAGGAGAAACTAGGATCCGAGGGCACAGCCTCAGAGTAAAGGGACAGCACTTTAGAACTGAAATAAGAAGGAATTTCTTCAGCCAGAGTGTGGAGAAGGCTGTGGAGGCCAGGTCATTGAATGTATTTAAGACAGAGGAAGATAGGTTCTTGATCAGTAAAGGGATCAAGGCTTATGGGGAGGAGGCAGGGGAATGGGGTTGAGAAACATGATCGAATGGTGGAGTGGACTCGATGGGCCAAATGGCCTAATTCTGCTCCTATATCTTATGCTTCATGGAGACTTTTTTTTCCCTCTGAGGTTCTGGCCTGTTTGGAATTCTGTTCCTCAAAAGGAAACAGATCCTTTTTGAAGGAGCAGTGGACGGACCTGCGTTGAGCAAAAGGGTGAAAGGTGATCAGGTCTTGGTGAAACTATGGAGCAATCAGACCAGTCATAATCTGATTGAACAGTGGAACAGGCTAGACAGGCTGAGTGGCCTTCTCCTGCTTTCTTGCAGGCACAGTATAAAACTTGGAGAAAGTGAGGACTGCAGATGCTGGAAATCAGAGTCGAGAGCGTAGTGCTGGAAAAGTACAGCAGGTCAGGTAAGCATTTGAGGAGCAGGAGAATCGATGTTTTGGGCAAAAGCCCTTCATCAGCCATTCCTGATGAAAGGCTTATGCCCAAAACGTTGATTCTCCTGCTCCTCAGATGCTGCCTGACCTGCTGTGTTTTTCCAGCACCACACTCTCGACACAGTATAAAACTTGTCATCCACTTCAGTTCCAAAGTAGTGACACTGGGCTTGAAATTTTAACTCTGCTTCTGTCCCCACAGAAGCTGCCAGACCTACTGAGGTTCCCTCGAAGTTTCTGGTTTTATCTCCAATGTCCTGCATTCCGATTTTGATTTGATATTTCAGGCCAATGACAGTCATTAGAACTGGGAAAAAATGAGAGATGCTAGAGGTATTAAATGTTAGTCGCAAAGCGAGGGGAGGATGGGGAGTGAGGAGAACACAAAAAGGGAGGGTCTGTGATAGGGAATGGCATTACAGGCAGCCCAGAGATGGTTTACTGTGATTATCCTGGGCATGGAGGGATTTTTAAATGAGGAGAAGTTCAGTAGGTTGGGCGTGTACTCATTGAAGTTCAGAAGGTAGAGAGGAGACCTATAAGATTCCTTGACAGGGTAATTGTGGAGAGATTGTTGCCCCTTGTGGGGGAATCTAGGACTAGAGGGCATCATCAGAGTAAGAGGTCACACATTTAAGAAAGAGATAAGGAGGACTTTTTCACCTCAGTGAATCGGTGGAGTTTTGGTTTACCAGTGATGGCTGTCAAGCCCGAGATTGAAAATCTGACTATCAGAAAGGGATTCAGAGCTAAGGAGAAAAGGCAGGAAAGTGGACTTGAGGATTATTAAATCATCCCTGATCTCCTTGAGTGTCACAGCAGATTCAATGGGCTGAATGGCCTACTTCTGTTCTTCCATCTTATTAAATAACAGAAGAAGTAAAGGAGGGCCTTATTTCATAGAATGCTTATCAAAAATTAATACACATTAATAACATTTAAATTCGAGATTTCCTCTCTTGTTATGTCACCATATCTAATTGTGCGACCCTGGTTTGACAGTTAATTTTATTCCCCACAGTATCCAGAAGGGGGCAGACAAGACCTTCTAAATTAACCTGGAGTGGGTGACATTAGACCAGTTACCCAGTTGGGAACTAGCCCAGTGATCCCGGTGACCAGTTCAGATCGACCACCCACTGGTTTGGATGAGAATTGTAGCTCATTATGTGTTGCTACCTGGCTAGTACTTTATGCTCTTTTAAAATTAATAGTATTAGATTGGACAGTCCCTGGTTCAGGGCACTGGAACAAAATGTCAAGAGGTCGACAGAAATTTACAACAGAAGCTAATGATTTAGACCATAAACTGTAAGGTGTAAGAGCAGAAGTGGATTCTTCAGCCCATCGCGTTTGCTACTACATTCAATGAGATCTGATGAACTCCAGTTCCATTTTCCTGCCTTTTCTCTTGATTCCCTTACTGATTTAAAAATCTGTTTATCTCAGCCTTGAACATACTCATGACCCAACCTTGTTAGACCTCAGTGGGAAAGAATTCTGAAGAGTCAATATCGTTTTCTAGTAAGGCACTTCTTATTAGGCCATTCCGACACTTCTTGTCTCCTCACCAGCACAATGATTTTCCTATTGATCAAGAACAGCTAAATGACCAGATATTGCATAAAGAGATTCTGGATTAGTGGTGCTGGAAGAGCATAGCAGTTCAGGCAGCATCCAAGGAGCTTTGAAATCGACGTTTCGGGCAAAAGCCCTTCATCAGATTCCTGATGAAGGGCTTTGATGAAGGGCTTTTGCTCGAAACATCAATTTCGAAGCTCCTTGGATGCTGCCTGAACTGCTGTGCTCTTCCAGCACCACTAATCCAGAATCTGGTTTCCAGCATCTGCAGTCATTGTTTTTACCTTGCATAAAGAGATGTCAGCGGAGACTCTAAGGCCAGGAGTTTATCTCATGTAATGGCAGCTGATAGAACTTAAATTCGCTAAAAGACCTGGAATAGAAAACTAATCTCAGTGACAGTCAACATGAAGCTGTCACCTGTGGGTGTACAAACCCACCTACTTCATGCAGACCCTTTCAGGGTCTGCTGTCCCTACCTGGTCTGGCCTACATGTGACTCCAGACCCACAGCAATGTGGTTGACTCTTTACTCACCCTATTCCCCCCACATCACGAACCACTCAGTTCAAGAGCAGGTACTGATGGACAAAAAAATGGTTGGAAAGTAGACAAGAGAATGTTTTGATAAAAGGATAAGTAAAAGCTGGAGTGCACTGGTACTTCTGGCTAAAGGGAAAAGCTTGCATTTAAACAGCACCTTTCAGAATGACCTGATGTCTCAATGTGCCTTACAGTCAATGCAATGTTTTAAACACTGTTGTAATATTGGAAAGATGGCTGCCAGTTTACACATTGTATATCCCCACAGCAGCAGTCTGGTAAAAGACTACACAATCTGTTTTTTTTTTGGTCGAGTTTGGTTTAGAGATGAATATTGGCCAGCACACAAGGGAGATCTAGTCTGCTGCTCTTCAAAGCACAAGATCTTTTATAATCTTAAAAAAAAGGGGCAGCATGGTGGCACAGTGGTTAGCACTGCTGCCTCACAGTGCCAGAGACCTGCGTTCAATTCCTGCCTCAGGCAACTGTCTGTGTGGAGTTTGCACATTCTCCCTGTGTGGGTTTCCTCTGGATGCTCTGGTTTCCTCCCACAGTCCGAAAATGTGCAGGTTAGGTGAATTGGCCATGATAAATTGGCCGTAGTGTTAGGTGAAGGGGTAAATGTAGGAGGGTGGGTTGCTCTTCAGAGGGTTGGTGTGGATTTCTTGGGCCAAATGGCCTGTAAGTAACCTAATCTAATCACTTAGATTTCAGACAGCACTTTGTTTAGCTTTTCACCTGAAAGACTACTCCTATGGCACAGCCAGGAATCTCAGACTTGATTTTTATCCTTCAGTTCTGTAAAGAGACTTGAATCTCAAAGTTTCTGACTCAGGGGTGAGTGTGAGCCACAAACCCACATCTTGTTGGTATTTTAAAACAAGCTGTTTTCATTCGCAGAGCAAAAATATATTCAACAACCTGTTGCATCACTGGGAGATTAACCAAAGTGGAGTGAAAATTGAAAGAACTGTGGATGCTGTAAATCAGAGATGAAAACAGAAATTGCTCAGAAGAGCTCAGCAGGACTGGCAACACGTGTGGAGAGAAATCACAGTTGACATTTCAGGTTAAGTGACCCTTCCTCAGAACTGTTCTCTGAGGAAGGGTCATTCAACTTGAAACACTAACTCTGATTTCTCTCCGCAGATGCTGCCAGACCTGCTGAGCTTTCCCAGCAATTTCTGTTTTTGGTTCAGAATGCAGTGAATGTGAGTGCATCTTTTAGTTTGGTCTCTTCATAAAGCCGAAAGGCAGATGTGAAGAAGGTCGAATGTTTGGTCAAGTGACCCCTATCATGGGGATTTCCTGACTGTAGGGTCTACTGGCAGCTGAGTTGATTTTGAAAACTTCATTCGTAGAATGTGGGCGTTTATTGCCCACGCCTAGTTGCCGTTGAGAAGGTGGTGGTGAGCTACTTTCTTGAACTGCTGCAGTCTGTGTGCTGTAGGTTGACCCACAATGCCCTCAACGAGAGAATTCCAGGATTTTGACCCAGCGGCATGAAGGAACGGCAATATATTTCCAAGTCAGGATGGTAATGGCTTGGAGAGGAATTGGTAGGAGGTGATGTTCTTAGAACACCATTTGGGCATTGGGAAGATTTGAGCCATCCAAAATCATCCTTTGGTTTTTGGGAGGTGTTAATGAATATGTGGAAATGCATTATCTGCCAAGCGTTTCAATATCACACACTGTAAGTAGGGGAGCTGCATTGATGGTTCACTGGATAGAAATACCACCATTGCTGAATCACACATAACCAGGTTCTAGTTTACATTGAATTCACTGAACTTGGCCAGGCTATTGGAAGGAGCTAATGTAGATCTCTTCTCTTTTCCAGATGATGGAGAGGAGAAATTGGCAAATAGGTCTTTTTAAAACTTGTCCTTGGAATATCAGAGTCAGCGGAAATACCTGCATTTGGTGTTCATCCCCATGTCCTTTCCGAGTGGTGACCTGACAGAGGTTTACAAAATCGTGAGAGGCCTAGATAATAGCCAAGGCGTTTTTCCTCAGGGTAGGGGACATAGGTTTAAGATGCGAGGGGAAAGATTTAACAGGGACCTGAGGGGTAACCTTTTCAGACAGGGGGTGGTGCGTGTATGGAATGAGCTGCCAGAGGAAATAGTAGAGGTGGGTAGTATAACATTTAAAAGGCATTTGGACAGTAACATAAATACTAGAGAGATAGGGGCCAAATGCAGGCAAATGGGACTAGTTCAGTTTGGGAAAACTGGTCAACATAAGTTAGACCAAAGGATCTGTTTCTGTGCTGTATGACTCTATGACAATCTTAAAAGCCCCTTTGAATGTAGTTTGATGTTATTACGAACTAACCCAGTCGGTTATAAGAAGTAGCTAACTGATCTGAAATAGCTCTGGTTCGGAACCAATGAAAGAAATTACAATTCACGCCTTACTAGCAAAATTGTGACTCATTATTTGATAAATTGTGACTCTGTTCCTTCCCCGGATCACCACCCTGCCAACAGCATGAGTGTTTATAAAGCGTGGATCACTCGGATAATTGGATATGATCTCAATGATCTTGTGGCTTCAGAAGATGCCACTGTAACTTGAGTGAACATTTGAGGAGAAAGATTCAAGGACCAAGTTGGGGATCTTGGCACTATTTATATCAAAGTCACACAGTTTCTTCTTTTGCAGCATCTCTGTGCTGTTTGATTATTGATTGGTAATGGAAGGGTTAACAGCTGAGGCACCAGCTAGACCTTGGAAAATGGTCATTGTCAGACAATGTTGGTGCAGAGGGGAGAAAGTGACACGGTAATTTATAAACTCTAGTTTTTGTGCCTTGGCTGATGATACTGCCTTGCACGGTTGTCAAGGAAACAACATCAATATGATGTTGTTCTGGATGAAGTGCCTGTCAGGACTGCCATTGGGATGCAGTGCATGTTTGCAGTGGGAGGGCTGCTGTCTCTGTCAGGAGACAGGAGTAAAATTAGATGCTAATAGTTTAATTGCATTAAGTCTTTGGTGACAGCTAAGAGCATCTTGGAGTCAGGCCGATGAACTGACACCAAGGCCTCGCTTTGTATGAAAGACCAGTTCTGAGAAATTCCAGTTGACCCTTACCACCACCACCACCCCACCAACCCCCCGCCCTTCCAGGTTTACTTCTTGTCTTGTCTCAACTCTGTCACCCTCCACGCTTTTGGACTTCCAAGTGTTAGTGCAAGTCTTGCTGCTGGGTTCTATTCTTGTCCTAATGCTGTAGAATATTCTTCCAAAATAGAGGAGAAAAATGTTGATAGAATGTGTAACAAACAAAGTTAAAGTGGATGGAATAGATTGGTACTTAAAAGTTAAAATGGTTTGTGACCACCGACAACACGTGATTTCCACCTTCTCCTATTGGGGGGTTGGTGCTGGCAAGACCGTAGACCCTCAGTATCTAGGTCACTCCAGTGGTCCAGGGAATAATATAAGATTGATCTGGAGTCTTTAGATGTTAATTGGATCTCCATGATACTGCTTTGAGCAAACCCAGGAGAAAGATGACTGGGCTTTCAAATTCATTCTCCTTATGAAATGCTGGAGACGGGATAGGCTGCTCAACTGATAAACAACAACAGGGAGGAGAAAGTGAGGCCTGCAGATGCTGGAGATCAGAGTCAAAAAGGGTGGCGCTGGAAAAGCACAGCAGGTCAGGCAGCATCCGAGAAGCAGGAGAGTTGATGTTTTGAGCATTAGCTCTTCGTCAGAAATGATGAAGAGCTTATGTTTG
Source organism: Chiloscyllium punctatum (assembly GCF_047496795.1). Classification (NCBI taxonomy): domain Eukaryota; kingdom Metazoa; phylum Chordata; class Chondrichthyes; order Orectolobiformes; family Hemiscylliidae; genus Chiloscyllium; species Chiloscyllium punctatum. The sequence goes on along the minus strand of NC_092780.1, from coordinate 7,261,133 downwards.
ATACATCGACTCTCCTGCTCCCCGGATACTGCCTGACCGGCTCTGCTTTTCCAGTGCCACACTGATAAACAACAACAGTCCATTTATCTAACAAGGAGCCTGCTGGCTGAAAATGAGGATCTGTGATACCATCATTCAACCAATCAATATCCCAGAATGTTTTAAAAACAAAATCCTGACATTCATTTTCGAAGCCACTCTGTCTATTCCATCAAAATATGCAGCAAACTACCCTGAAGCTGCTGTCTGAGGGCAGTAGTGCATGTGTACTGCTAATGGGACTCTCATGGACATGGCCATCACTGGATGGCCCAGGATGTTTTTAAACTGTCCCTGCTCTGAGAAGGTCCTGTCCTTATCCACTGCGTTCAACTGAGAGATGTCACAGAAAGGCTTTCAAAAACAATTTGCTGCGCACTGGCTCAATAATATCCATCCCCAGAATGTGGCCGCAGAATGAAAACCTTCCAACTGTACGTTGTCCCAGAGCTGGGCTTGTACTCAGCAGAGGTTTTAATACTGGGGCAAAATAATGGCAGCAACTTGATCTTGAAATAATTGACTGAAAGAACCTTGCCTCGAGGGGGGTCATTTCTACCAAAGAAGAATCTTGATGGAGCCTTGAAGCAAAATGGATACAATCTTCTTTAAAAAGCTCCTTAAAACTCATCTTTTGAACCAAGCTTTCAGTCACTCATCCTAATACCCTTATGGCTCGGTAGCATATTTTCATTGATAATACTCTTAACAATGGCAGTTTGATCTTTTTACAAATTAAAGGAAAATATGAGGACTGCAGATGCTGGTGATCAGAGTCGAAGAGTGTCGTGCTGGAAAAGCACAGCTGGTCAGGCAGCATCTGAGGAGCAGGAGAATCGATGCTTCGGAAATAAGCCCTTCATCTGCTCCTCGGATGCTGCCTGACTGGCTGTGCTTTTCTAGCACCACAATTGACAAATTATAGGTGCTAGATCTGGGAAAGTTGCTGCCATTGTCATCCAGACTAGTAATCCAGAGAGGCACATTACTGCTCTAGGGACAAGGATTCAAATTCAATTAAATTCAGTTAATAGATCTGGAATTGAAAGTTAGTCTCAGTAAATGGTGCTCATTAAATATCTATTCATCGTAATCACAGTAAAGTACTGGAGATCTGAAATTAGAACCGAAAGTGCCAGTGCAACTCAGCAGGTCTGGCAGCTGGGAAGAGAAAACCAGAGTTAACCTTTTGAGTCCAATGTGACACTTCTTTGGAATATTTATTCATCACTGTAAAAATTCATCAGCTTCACTGAGGACCTTTAGAGAAGGAAATCTACTGCCATGAACTGGTCCGGTCTACATGTGACTCCAGACCGACAGCAATGTGGTTGACTCTGAACTGCCCCCGAAAGGACAAAGCAAGCAACTCAATACAGGGGCAAATAGGGATGAGCACCATCTGATGGCTGTGCCAGTGATGCCCATGCAAGAATAAAGAAATAATGTACAAAAGTATCATTGCAGAATATGGATGTTGCAGTGGGATTGAACTCCTAGCCTCGTGTTTCTTTTGCCCACTTGTCTTATCAGATTTACAGATGTATAATAGCCGAATGGATGTGGTATCAGAAGGTGATTAGAAACTGGTCAGCTTTGGTCCAGGAAGGAGTCATCCCGTCTTGGCAACGGAATGAAGTTAGTGAGCTTTGAAAAATACAAACTTTCAGGGCGAAAGGTGTAAGGCGCAAGATTTAAAAGCGATGTAAGGGACGACTTTTTCCATGTAGAAGGAGGTGCAGATACGGAATGAGCTGCCAGAGGAAGCTGGTGGAGGAGGGTACAATTACAACATTTAAAAGGTCAGAAGTCACACGATACCAGGTTATAGTCCAACAGGTTTATTTGAAATCACAAGCTTTCAGAGCGCTGCTGCTTTGTCAGGTTCACCTGCACTGTAACCTGGTGTTGTGTGACTTCTGACCTTGTCCACCCCAGTCCAACACCGGCTCCTCCACAACATGGCTATCGTTTAAAAGGCATCTGGATGGGTATATGAATGGGAAGGGTTTAGAGGGATATGGGCCAAACACTGGCAAACGGGACTAGATTCCTTTAGGATATCTGGTTGGCATGGACAAGTTGGACCAGAGGGTCTGTTTCTGTGCAGTACATCTCTATGACTCTCTGACTGTATGACTTTAGTCTCTTGTCATGTTGGAAGAAACAAGTCTTAGTGCAATATGTTTTACTGATGTGTCTCTGAGATGATGCTATCTGCAGTCATAGTAGATGTACAACATGGAAACAGACCCTTTTGTCCAACTTGTCCATGTCGACCAGATATCCTAACCTAGTCCCATTTGCCAGCATTCAGCCCATATCCCTCTCAACTCTTCCTATTCATATACCCATCCAGATGCCTTTTACATGTTGTATTTGTACCAACCCCCACCACTTCCTCTGGCAGATCATTCCATACATGCACCACGTGAAAAAGTTGCCCCAAAGGTCCCTTTTTTATCTTTCCCCTCTCACCTTAAACCTATGCCCTATAGTTCTGGACTTCCCTACACCAGGGAAAAGACTTTGTCAATTTATCCAATCTATGCCCCTCATGATTTTATAAACCACTCCTCAACCTCCAATGCTCCAGGGAAAACAGCCCTTGCCTGTTCAGCCTCTCCCTATAGTTCAAACCCTCCAACCCTGGCAACATCCTTGTAAATCTTTTCTGAACCCTTTCAAGTTTCACAACATCTTTCTGATAGGAAGGAGACCAGACTGAATGCAGTATTCCAAAAGTGGCCTAACCAATATCCTGTACAGCAGCAACATGACCTTCCAACTCCTATACTCGATGCTGTGACCAATAAAGGAAAGCATACTAAATGCCTTCTTCACTATCCTATCTACCTGCAACTCCACGTTCAAAGAACTGTGTACCTGCACTCCTAGGTCTCTTTGTTCAGCAACACTCCCCAGGACCTTACCATTAAGTGTCTAGGTCCTGCCCTGATTTACCTTTCCAAAATGGAGCATCTCACAATTATCTAAATTAAACTCTATCTGCCATTACTTGGCACATTGGCCCATCTGATCGAAGTCCTGTTGCACTCCGAGATAACCTTCTGCGCTGTCCACTACACCTCTAATTTTGGTGTCATCCAAAAACTTACTAACTATACCTTTTATGTTTACATCCAAATCATTTATATAAATGTCTGGAAGCAGTGGACCCAGCATCAATCCTTGTAGTACACCACTGGTCACAACTGATGTATTATGGAGCTCTGGTATACCCTGTGAAATCATATCTCACCCTACATTCCTGATAATTATTTACAGGATCAGAAGAATTTAAAAAGATTTGAAAGTTTCATTTAATCTTCCAAGCAGAGCTCTGTAAATTCTTGCATGACAGTGTTAGTGCTGGATGGCAAAGACAAGGTGCCAGTCTTATAATTATTCTGTGCCATCTGTCAAAATGTGAACAGTTTCCTTAGATACTGGACATGCAGTTAATATAAAATCACAAGAGCAAAATACTGCAAATGCTGGAAGTCAGAAATAAGACAGGAAATTCTCAGTCGGTGAGGCAGCATCCGTGGAGAGAAACAGTAAACGAATCAGCTCCTAGTTGTGGCAGATTTGGAGGTGGGAATGGTACATAATTGGATGGGGACGTGGCATCCCCAAATATCGCCATCTTTCTCTCCTCCACAGCATTACGTTCTCACCATCCTCCTTAAGTGGACATTCAAGGACCAGAGAAAGACCACAGCCTGCCATTGTTAGCCTTTTACTATGCAGCATTTCTGACAGCTGTGACCCTGCAGGCAGTGTGTCACCTCAGGATAGTGCTTATACAAGGAACTGGACATCCGGCTAGGGGGTTGAGGGGAGGGAGCTGTTCCTGCTGGGACCAAACTCCAAGACCTTGTTTCTGACTCCCATCTTCCCTCTCTCCAATTTGAGAAAGTCCAACCTCCTCACTCCCACATCACTTACCTTCGTCCTGGGTCCACCATGATCCTGGTACAACCATGGGTGCTATTCCACCAGCAGCCACAGCCCCTTCTGGGGCACTGTTGAGTGGAGATGCTGCTGGTCTGAGGTCACTAAACAGGACCTCCATAGTTAGGGTCTTGATTTTTGGTGGCCCTGTAGCTGTCTGAGTGACTTGTGATTGGAGGGAGCCTTCCTTGGAAGATTCACCCAGCACCCAGGTACCTCAACATTCCTGAAGAAGGGCTTATGCCCAAAACATCGATTCTCCTGCTGCTTTGATGCTGCCTGACCTGCTGCGTTTTTCCAGCAACACATTTTTCAGCAGGTACCTCAACAAGATTGACAGCCAACATTTCAAACCTGTGACCTGTTACGAGAACAGTTCTGATGGAAGGTCACCAATCTGAAAGTTAGATTGTTCTTCTCTTTCCACAGGGACAGAATTTAGATGTATTGGGAAAGGCAAGGACTGATTAGGGCATGGCTTTGTGTGTGAAAAATCATGTCTTACTAACTTGATTGAGTTTTTTGAAGACAGAGTGGTTAAAAAGGTGGTTGGCACACTTGCCTTCAGTGCTTAGTCCTTTGAGTATAGGAGTTGGGAAGTCATGTTGAGTTGTACAGAATATTGGTGAAGCCTCTTCTGGAGTACTGTGTTCAGTTGTGATCGCCCAGTAATAGGAAGGATGTAATTAAGCTGGAGAGGGTTCAAAAGAGATTTACCAGGATGTTGCCTGGTATGGAAGGTTATAAAGAAAGGCTGGATCAGCTAGGAGTTTTTCCACTGGAGCGTAGGAAGTTGAAAGGCGACCTTATAGAGGTTTATAAAATCAAGAGGGGTACAGATAGAGTTAATTGCAGTTGTCTTTTCCCTAGGGTCTTCATGACTAGGAAGTACATTTTTAAGGTGAGAGGAAAGAGATTTAAAAATGACGTAAGAGACAAATATTTTACACAGAGGATGCTTTGTGTGTGGAATGAACTTCCTGAGAAAGTGGTGGATACAGGTACAATGACAATGTTTAAAAGACGTTTGGATGGATACATGAGTAGGAAAGGTTTGGAGGGATATGGGTCAGGAGCTGGCAGGTGGGAATAGTTTCATTTGGGATTATGGTCACTATGGAACACTTGGACCGGAGCGTCTGTTTTCATGCTGTATGACTCTGTGACTCTAACTAATGAAGAGGATTGATGAAGGCAGAGTAGTGGACATTGTCTATATGGGCCTCAGTAAGGCATTCGACAAGGTTCTACATGGTAGACTGGTTAACAAGGTTAGATTTCATGAAATACAGGGAGAACTAGCCATTTGGATACAAAATTGGCTTGAATGTAGAAAACAGAGGGTGGTTGCTTTTCAGACTGGAGGCCTGTGACCAGTGGTGTGCCACAAGGACCGGTGCTGGGTCCACTACATTTTGTCATTTGTATAAATGATTTGGATGTGAACATAGGAAGTATAGTTAGGAAGTTTTCAGGTGACACCAAACTTGGAGATATAGCGGAAAGCAAGGAAGGTTACTTTAGAGTACGACAGGACCTCCATCAGATGCGCCAATGGGCTGAGGAGAGGCAGATGGAGTTTAATTTAGATATATGCGAAGTGCTGCATTTTGGAAAGGCAAATCAGAGCAAACCTATACACTTAATGGGAAGGTCCTGGGGACTGTTGCTGAACAAATAGACCTTGAAGTGCAGGTTCATAGTTCCTTGAAAGTGGAGTTGCTGGTAGACGAGATACTGAAGAAGCCGTTTGGTAAACTCACCTTTCTCGGTCAGTGCATTGAGTATCGGAATTGGGAAGACATGTTGTGGCTGTGCACTTTTGGAATACTACATTCAATTCTGGTCTCCCTGCTATAGGAAAGATATTGTGAAACTTAAAATCATTTAGAAAAGATTTACAAACATGTTGCCAGGGTTGGAGTGTTTGAGCTATAGGGAGAGGCTAAATAGACTGGGGCTATTTTCTCTGGAGCATCTGAGGCTGAGGGGTGACCTTATAGAAGTTTATGAAATCATGAGGGACATGGATACTGTGAATAGGTAAGATATTTTCCCCAAAACTAGAGGGCATAGGTTGAAGGGGAAAGATTTAAAAGGGTCTTGAGCAGCAAAGTTTTCACGCAGAGGATGGTGCATGTGTGGAATGAGCTGCCAGAGGAAGTATTAGAGGCTGGTACAATTACAACATTTAAAAGGCATCCGATTGGATATATGAATAGAAAGGTTTATAGGGATATGGGACAAATGCTGGCAAATGGGACTAGATTAGGTTGGAATATCTGGTTGGCATGGACTAGTTGGACTGAAGGGTCTGTTTCTGTTTTCTATGACCCTAATATTTATCATGGGGAAAACAAATTGAGCATTGCCCATCACCAGCAGAAGCTCACGCTGAGGTTCACATGACATTTCAAACCCAGCACCTACTGATGTCTGGTCAGAACACAAAATGGAATAAAACTGGATGGAAAATCAAGTGGGTCCATCTGGCTAGTTCCAAAGCTGGAAAAGTGCCTCATATCCCTTCTTTAGGTCACACTAATCACATTCTCAGCCAGATCTTGATTCAGTCCTCTCTGAATATGTTGAGACTATTCATGTCCACCAGCTTGCAGATCAATCTGTTCTGTGTTATCAGTGCTCTCCTCTTTGTGGGATATATAACTGTATACATATATGATTTATATATAGTAGTTCTATATGGACCATTACCTCATCCTCCCATTCCTCTTTTTTTCCCATTTTTTCTCACATGCTGTGTTGTATGTTTAATAGGATTTGCTTCTTATTTGAGTTATTGATTGCGTTCCAATGAGACTTGGTGAGAACTCCTGATGAGTTCCCAGGATAACTTTGGTGACAATACATTAAAGCTCCTTTTTCTCACATTATTGTGGCTTAAATCACTGAATAGGGGAGAGGTATGTTGGTACACAGTTTGCAATGTTAGTATTTTCTATAAACTTCCTAACTCTTGGGAGCTATCACAATTTTTCCCTACTTCTGGTCATTAAACCAACACATAATGCTGACAATTTTCTTCAGCCCTGGTTAGTATTATTCTTGACAAGTTCATTGCTTGCGGGGTTGCAGATTTAGGCCTGTAAAAAGCTGCAAACCCGCTTTCTCTTTTATTTGCTCATAAAATGTTTTATCTTTGTTCTGTTGTATTGGACCAGGTAATTAAATTTTGCCAGGAATATGGATGACTCTGGAGCTGCTGGGCCTAAGAAATGTCATGATCAATGAGGAGTAATGTGGGAATTTCGGAAATCTGTCTAGGACAGGTTAAGGTGTAGCCACAACAATACTCTTTCCTCCCTTTTGTTCTCTGCCTCCATTAAGCACATACACATGCCAGTGTACTGTCTACATGGATGCACAATGAATACAGAAGGCATTGTGGGCATATTGTATATTAGGCCATTCCCTCGAGTCACTCCAGGAAGCGTGGGGAGAGCATTAGAAAGGGATTTTTGGACAAAAAAACCCTGCATGTCTGTGTAATAAATCAAAGACTTGACTTGTAAGAGGAAAGTTATGATATAATTTACGTCATGGAATGGCTCATTAAAATTCAAATGTGCCTGCAGAGTTTGTGAGTTATGTCTCTTCCACACTCCTGGAATAATTGATGTAACTCCTTTTCAGAGTGATCTATCTATTTACACAGCAACACTGCATACTCACGTCAGGTCCTCGAATGTTCATATATGTGCACCGTGAAGAGACAATTATTTATTTAGCTTTTCTTCTCCTGCAACAGCTTCCATTTGTCTAGCATGTACAAGGCAGCCTGATGACTCCTCTGCTGATGAGATGCAGAGACAGTCTAGTGAGGTATTTAATCAACGTGCGGGAGATGTTTATTGCAGACTACACTGCTGACAACACCTTTTCACAACATTTCACTGAGAATGGAGACAATCAGTTTTTATCTGGTTGATTTATTACTGTCGTTTGGAGGGTACTCTCTCTGGAGTCATATCGCAAGGGTTGTTTTGGGTCAGGTAACAAGAATAAGCTAGAAGTCAAGTTTCTTTTTGTGGTCTCTGGGTTAATGAATGCTAATGTTTCTTGAATTAGGAACGTAATTCTTGCCACCCCTAAGTGTGCTTGAAAAGCTGGTGAAAGCTGGCATTGGGATGATGCACCCACAGTGCTGTTAGGGATGGACGTCCAGAATTTTGACATGGCTGGCTGAAGGAACAAGGGTATCTGTCTAAATTAGGATGGGTGGGGATGAGAGGGGAGCTTCAAGGCAATGATTCTCCTCAATGTCCATTCACCTTGTCCTTTTTGTTTATAACATATCCTTATTTATTAGGGTAATATATCCTCAAGTGGCTTGGTGCTGTACTTTGTGTTATAATGCTCCTATGACGTTCCTTGGCACATTTCATTCAAGATGCTATAAAAATATAAATTCTTGGGGCAGTCATTTGTTCTGATGATCCTGCCATTGAATCCTTGCTAAGTTGCTGACGTAGACCCTACCATTTGCATAATGATTCCCTCCATTGACTTTGTTGGAGGAAACCAACCCACATCATGTCTTATTGAAGGCACTGTTCATACTACAGAGCACAGGTAGGCTTGCAAACTCCTGTTCGAATAATTCCTGGAGGTTTCATCACATGACCTTTATCCACTGACCCAATAGACAGCTTTCCCCAGTCACCAATGTCTTTTTAATCAGTGGAAAAACTCAGAAAAGGAAAATAAATGGCACTGTTTTTTGAACGATCCACTGATTGTTCTGCTGGCTATTCTTGCAATAACATACAGGAGATTCATCGTTAACTCTTGGAGGACCTTGACCAATTTCTGGAGACTAGTACTGAAGAGCTGGTGAAATAAAACAGAAAGAGCTGGACGGAGAAGCAGAGTTAAATTTTAATTCCAATGTGATAACTACTTCAGATCTCCAGCATTTGCTGGCCTTTTGTTTTACTGAAGATCTTGTGAGATGTTGGGTGTGTTGGCTCAACACACACCTGTGTTTAGGCTTGGGAAATTTCCAGAAAGCATGTTGGTGAAGGATAGAACAGGAGCTAATCTTTACATTTTCTGTATTTATTGAAAGAGTTATACATGATAAGCATACACCTCCTAATCGATAAACCACAACATCAATCTTTATCTATTTATAAGGGCCTTAAGCGATCTGTTCCCCAGCGATTGCCCAAACTCCTGGACATAATTAAACGATTAATATGTAATTAATAAAATCTGGTGCAAAATCTACAGCTTCTCAACTCCTGCAAAGAGAGGATACTTTTTTATTTAGAAAGGTGCAAGTGATCTAATAGAGCTGCAGGGCATAGCTTCTTGAGAGTTGAAAGCAGATGGTGTTGCAATTATGACCTTTGAATCTCCATGTTAATAATTAATCCACGCCGTGCAAGATAAAAATAGGCCACTTTCTAAATAAATTTTACAGATTTCCATCTGGCAGGCTGGAATCCAGCTGTGTCTTGGCCTTGTGCTTTCTTCCACATAAATGGAGCAGATACTACCTGAGCCTCCTATTTTATACCCTCTGTAAACTTAAGGGCTTGAATATTAGGCAGGCACCAAGACCATCCCATCCAGATCCACTCCTTTACCCTATCTCTGCATTTCCCATGGCTAACCCACCTAGCCTGCATATCCCTGGACACTATGGGAAATTTAGCATGGCCAGTCCACCCAATCTGCACATCTCTGGGCTGTGGGAGGAAACTGGAGCATCTCATGTACAAGTTCCCATGTAAATCCCACAATTTCCTGCTTACTCTGTAATTATGCTCCCACAGAAAGCAATCAAAGCCAAAACATTGTCTGGTTTCAAGAAGGAATAGTCCTTGGTGCTGAAGAGATCAAACAGTGTGGGAACAAGAGGTTGGGTTGGATGATCAGTGGCTCAGTGGTTAGCAATGCTGCCTCACAGCACCAGGAACATGGGTTTGGTTCCAGTCTCAGGCAACTGTCTGTGTGGAGTTTGCATATTCTCCCCATGTCTGTGTGAGTTTCCTCCAGGTGCTCTGGTTTCCTCCCATAGTCCAAAGATGTGACAAGTTAGGTGAATTGGCCATGTAAATTGCCCATAGTTTTCAGGGATTTGTAGTTTAGATGCATAAGTCAGGGGTAAATGCAGAGGGGTGGGATACTCTTCGGATGGTTGGTGTGGACGTGTTGGGCCGAAGGGCCTGTTTTCACAGTGTAGGGATTCTATGATCCTATTGAATGGTGAAGTAGATCTCTCAAAGAGCCTAGTGACCTATTCCTCTTTCCTTGATTACAACTCTCTGAAATGTCTGCATCGTTCCAATTTCCATCCTCCCAGCAGTGGTGGCTGTGCCTTCAGCTGCCTAGGGTCCGAGACTCTGGGATCCCTTTCCTCTGCCTCTCTACCTCTGTGGGAGACACCTCCTGGAAATATGCCCCGCCCATCCAGATTTGGTGCTTAACCCCATGACATGGTGGGCGGCACGGTGGCACAGTGGTTAGCACTGCTGCCTCACAGCGCCAGAGACCCGGGTTCATTTCCCGCCTCAGGCGACTCTCTGTATGGAGTTTGCACATTCTCCCCGTGTCTGCATGGGTTTCCTCCGGGTGCTCCGGTTTCCTCCCACAATCCAAAAATGTGCAGGTCAGGTGAATTGGCCATGCTAAATTGCCCGTAGTGTTAGGTGAAGGGGTAAATGTAGGAGTATGGGTCTGGGTGGTATACGCTTCGGCAGGTCGGTGTGGACTTGTTGGGCCGAAGGGCCTGTTTCCATACTGTAAGTAATCTAATCTAATTCCCTGGGACAAATTAACTCTTGATGCAAGTTGCTGCGGCAGGATGGGAGACCCACACAGCATTGGCTGGAAGAAAGGCATTGCATGGGGCAGTGATGCAGGAGCAAAGTCTTATATCACCCAGTTCCTCTCGTTTGCCAATGTGATGGAATGGGCATTGGAACAGAAGCAAGGGGAAGCTGTTCCCAGCTTCAGTGATCACCGCCAGGCTTCAGCATATGGCTTTCCACCCTGTTTCTTTGCCTGTCCTACAACCTGCCCTTCCAGATCACACCCCTCTTCCCCAGCCGGCTGCACTTTACCCCAGGTGGTTACTTCCCAAAAATGTTAGAAGCACCGGGCCCTGTTTATTCAAATGTACAATGTAGAGGAGCCAGTGTTTGGACTGGGGTGGACAAAGTCAAAAATCACACATCGCCAGGTACACCTGGTGCGTCCAAAAAAACCTGTTGGACTATAACCTGGTGTTGTGTGATTTCTAACTTTATTAAAATGTAGGTGAACACGCGGAGAAGGGCTTAGAAAATAAAAATCAGCAACAGCTCCTCCATGGTATCTGAATGATGAGGTTGTGTGAGCCACGATGTCTGTAACGCAGGCTGAGCTGGTATCTTGCAGTAGAGCAAGCTGCCTGTTATTCAGTGCACGTACTTTCTTTGGAAAAGCAGCGCGTCACAGAAAAGCATGTAGCACTGAGTGACTTTTACGCTTGGTGGCTGATTGCTTGTTCCAGCTACAAGTCACATCAGGCCAGCTCTTGGATTGTAGCCTGGCTGGGCTGGGAAGGGAGGGCCTGCAGCTAGATTATGTGGTGGGCTGTTTGTTCTCTCCTTTTGTTGCTCATTTGGAGTGATTTGAATGGAAATCATTTTAATGGAATGTCTCTCCCATATCCCTCCAGCTGGGGGCGCTCCTCCCTCAGTTGTAAATACTAGGTCTGTCAAGGGTGTCAAAGAAGACCACAACCTGGTCTTTGGTCTCATTCGGATTTACTTTTGTTTTGCAAAGAAGCAAAATTCTCCAATTTGTTTGCCAGTCCTCCCAGGATTACACACAAACAAGCGAATTAGGAACAGGGGAGGCCACTCAGCCCCTTGAGCCTGCTCTGCCATTCAATAAGATCACAGCTGATCAGATTATTCCACATTCCCCGCCTCCCCCACTGACCTTTCACCCCTTTGCTTCTTACAAATTGTTCTAGGTTCCTCAGGAATTAAAGATTAATTCCTCCATGTAATTTCTTCCAGACCCATAACTCTGAGATCTTCTCACATCTCCCATCCTGCCCCCCCCTCACACGATTCTGATTTTAATCAGTCTGTACACATTCTTGGTTTGAGCTGCCTGGGCCCTCAATTCTAGATTCACTCCCTGAACTTCATCAACTCTTCCCCTCTTTGACCAAGTTTTTGGTCATCTGTCTTAATACCTCATTGCTTGCCTTGTTGTCGCTTTCACATGGTTACATACCTACAAAGCATCTTGGGACATTGCATGACATGAAAGGTGCTATAAAATGGAAGTTGCCAGCAGCAACTAATCAGAGAAAAATCATGGGCATAAAACATGTATCTTTCCAAAAAAATTTTTGTTGATTCATCCTGAATGTCATTATAATAGAAGTATTGAATTGTTAGTTGAGCGTGTGGTGCTGGAAAAGCACAGCAGGTCAGGCAGCATCCGAGGAGCAGGAGAATTAACGTTTCGGGTATTCCTACTGAAAGGCTTATGCCCGGAATGTCAATTCTCCTGCTCCTTGGATGCTGCCTGACCTGCTGTGCTTTTCCAGCACCACACTCAACTCTGATCTCCAGCATCTGCAGTCCTCACTGTCTCCGAATTGAATTGTTAGTTGTGGGAAGGGCAGGAGTAAGACAGTCTGGGCTGGGAAGTTAGAACAAGGCAAGTCATGTGATAGAATATCCAGCACTATCTCCGATCGTATTCCGCAGGTTCTGCAGACATCTCTGTGTTTGTGAAAACCAAAAGAACTGCAGATGCTGTAAATCAGAAACAAAAACCGAAATTACTGACAAAGCTCAGCAGGTCTGGCCGTATCTGTGGAGAGAAAGTAGAGGTAATGTTCTGAGGAAGGGTCACTCAATCTGAAATGTTAACTGTGCTTTCTGTCCACCGATACTGCTAGACCTGCTGAGCTTTTCCAGCAATTTCTGTTTCTGCTTGTGTTTGTGAATCCAGGGGGCTTCACAGGGTCAGCTGCATTAGCAGGAAAACATTGACCATTAACACAGAGTTGATGAGGTTCTTTTCGTAGCTGACAATAAAGGCACAACATCATGAATCTGAGCAAATCCTGGTGAATTACAATGCCATCCAATAAAATAAACAAACAGAATCTGAAGCTCACTTGTCTGTTGGGACATTGTTATAACCTGACTCTGCAAAAAAACCGAATGACAATCTTGCATTGCAATGTGATATATTTAGGATTTAGATTGCTGAGTTTTATAGAAACAAATGCCCAATAGATTTGTTCACTTAGTTGTGTGACAGCAGTGTCTGTCATTGCCACCTGTGGGTTGTGGGTTGTAAGGGGCACAGGAGTGGTGTGGGTTAGATGAGGTTGGGCCACAATGATTTACAGATTTCACACAAATACTTTGTAACATGATAGCAGAGCACAGATAACGATCACACCAGCCGAGTTGGTAATGAATGGTGGAGCAGGCTCGAGATACCGAATTCTGGATTAGTGGTGCTGGGAGAGCACAGCAGTTCAGGCAGCATCCAAGGAGCTTCGAAATCGACGTTTCGGGCAAAAGCCCTTCATCAGGAATAAAGGCGGTGAGCCTGAAGCGTGGAGAGATAAGCTAGAGGAGGGTGGGGGTGGGGAGAAAGTAGCATAGGGTACAATGGGTGAGTGGGGGAGGGGATGAAGGTGATAGGTCAGGGAGGAGAGGGTGGAGTGGATAGGTGGAAAAGGAGATAGGCAGGTAGGACAAGTTCGGACAAGTCATGGGGACAGTGCTGAGCTGGAAGTTTAGAACTAGGGTGAGGTGGGGGAAGGGGAAATGAGGAAACTGTTGAAGTCCACATTGATGCCCTATGTTCCGAGGCGGAAGATGAGGCGTTCTTCCTCCAGGCGTCTGGTGGTGAGGGAGCGGCGGTGAAGGAGGCCCAGGACCTCCATGTCCTCGGCAGAGTGGGAGGGGGAGTTGAAATGTTGGGCCACGGGGCAGTGTGGTTGATTGGTGTGGGTGTCCCGGAGATGTTCCCTAAAGCGCTCTGCTAGGAGGTGCCCAGTCTCCCCAATGTAGAGGAGACCGCATCGGGAGCAACGGATACAATAAATGATATCAGTGGATGTGCAAGTAAAACTTACCGAAAGCTCTCGCTCCTAAGTCCTGTTTGCCTGGTGACTGAGGCCCTGGTTTGAGTGGTTTTTTTAACTTCTGTACCCATCAAGGTGAAGGCAGATCTGCAGTAATAAATGATTTCTGTTCTGGTGACCTACTGTCACTGTGAACCTGTGGGTACTTTGGCTCTAAGTCTGCGGATAGTAAGACTGGATTGGCCTCATGCACTGAGGAGGCCTTATGTATTATCGGGAGTACTGTGACCCCAGTTACTCAGGGGCAGCAGACTGCCCGATCCCCCCCCCTCTGCATTTCCCACGGCTAACCCCACCTAGCCTGCACATAGCATAGTCAATTCACCCTAAACTGCACTTCATTGAACTGTGGGAGGAAATCCACGCAGACACAGGGAGAACATGCAAACTACACACAGACAGTCACCTAAGGTTCAAATCAAACCTGCGTCCCTTGAGCTGTGAGGTAGCAGTGCTAACCACTGAGCCACTGTAATCTTTCCTAGGTCTCTTGGATGACTGGGGGAAATTCATACCCGACCTCGTAACCCTGCTGGCACCCCTTCATGTCTTGCTTTTAAAAAAAAATCAGAAATGGTTGTGGCAAGTCCCACACGCGTGGGTAAGAAGGTATTCAGCACACTTGCCTTCAGTGCTCAGTTCTTTGAGTACAGGTGATGGGAAGTCACGTTGAGGTTGTACAGGATATTGGTGAGGCCTCTTCTGGAATTCTGTGTCCAGGTCTGGTCGCCCAGTCATAGGAAGGTTATTATTAAGCTGGAGAGGGTTTAGAAGAGATTTACCAGGATTTTACTAAGGAATGAAGCGTTTGAGTCATAGGGTGAGGTTGCATAGGCTGGGACTTTTTTCAAGATTAGGGTGGTGCTGGAAAAGCACAGCAGGTCAGGCAACATCCGAGGAGAGGAAAATCGATGTTTTGGGAAAAAGCCCTTCATCAGGAATCGGGCTTTTGCCCAAAACATCGATTTTCCTGCTCCTCAGATGCTGCCTGACTGCTGTGCTTTCCCAGCACCACTCTAATCTTCAGCATCTCCAGTACACACTTTCGCCCTGGGACTTTTTCACTGGCGTGTAGGAGGTTGAGAGGTGACCTTATAGAAGTTTATGAAATAATGAGACATGTAGATAGAGTCAATGATGGTTGTCCTTTCCCTAGGATAGGGGTTTTCAAGATTAGGGGACATATTTTTAGGGTGAGAGGAGAGAGATTTAAAAAGGACATGAGGCAATTTTTTTTACACAGAGGGTGGTTTGCATGTGGAATGAAGTTGCTGAGGAATGCTGGATGTACATTTGGATAAGTACATGAATAGAAAAGGTTTGGAGGGTTATGGGTCAGGAGCAGGCAGCTGGGGCTAGTTTAGTTTGGGATTATGTTTGGCATGGACTGGTTGGACCGAAGGGTCTGTTTCTATGCTGTGTGACACAACAACTACAGCCAACAAATATATTAGCTCATTATAACCCCTGAGACCACTTATTGTTTCCTATGACACCAAGCCAATTTTATCCATGCTCTTATAATTTCGTACACTTCTATCAAGACAGATCAATACATTACTAGATAGTCATTTGTTAGTACAGAAGGGAAGCATTACTGAAAAAATTCATATATTGTTGCTTTTCATCTTGCACTTGTCTGAACATTTCACAAGAATTCCAATCTAAAGATGTGATGTAGATTGTGTGATTCATAAATATTTCTAATATAATTGATTTTAAGTTTAGATTTTTGAATTCTGAATGAGTGACATATGCTTTTTTCTGTGTGCCTGAAAGAGATAAATGATTAATATTTTGGTATTTCTGTAACCATGGTGATTTATTTTGAAACTGCTTGAAGGAGCAGCTTTCGGTACTAAGGATGTTTTATTTACCGTGGAAGGATTTAAAACAAACCAAGATGAACAACTGTACATCACAAACTTCTGCTTAAAAATTCTGGATTTTCTTTGACTTAAAGGAAATTCCCATAGCTTATGGATAAAGCATTTTTTGGTTTTCAGTTTGGGACAGGTATACAGACATCCATGGATAAATTAATGTTCCTGAGAAGTGAGAAGATCGGTTAGGAGTTTAGTGATTGTCTCAAACCAGGATGTCTGGATGAACCCTGAAGAGGTTATTTAAAGCTGAAAATGTTTAAATTCAGATGTCCAACAGCTCCAGGAAAAGGTTTCTTGATTTGAAATCACAGTTAACTTAAGCTTATCAAGTTATTAGAAAAGAAGTTTCTCTCTGGTGTAAATTCTGGAAAGAGGTTCTTTCGGATATTGTAACTATGGTTATTGAGATCTATAAAGAAGTGGCTTTTAGGATTAATGGGATTATATTTCTACAGTTATGATCCAAGCTGATGTTATTACTGGACAGGTTGGATCCCAGACTGAGACCTGGATTGATAGATCATATTTTGCTTTGTTTTAATTCAAGTGAAGTGGTCTCTTTCCGAAACATGCCCACAATGCCATAGATTTTGCTTAACAATAAAACTGAACATTAACAAATGTTAACTGAATATTAAGAAATGACCATAAGATAGAATAAACCAAAGATTTTTTAAACACACTGTAAAACCATAATCCCATTAATCACAAAAATTCTTTATTAAATTGAAAAGCAAAACAACTGTTTTTATAAAGTACTAAAAAAAACACACACGCCTTATATATTACCTGAAAACACCACTCATTGAGTACTCACATCAGAGTCCCTGTCTCTACATCTTGATATGTTTAAGCCTCTTCTGACTTTATTATAGGCTAGAACTACAGATAGCTTCTTCCTGGAGATGTTATAAACCTGATCTTAAATATTCTCAGCTTTGAGTAACCTCTTCAGTGTTTTATCCCAACAATCTGGTCTGAGACTGTTACTAATTCTTTACTCAATGATAATGTGGTTTCACTATATCCTTCACTCTCAGGAGCACTGTTCTAAACAAACATCTTCATCAAAGAATTTTAAAGGATTACCTAAAATAAAAGTAAAGATCAACGTCAAAATCAAGAAAAACAATCTCTCTGAAAGTTGGGTGGTTTCTTTAAGCTTAAAAAATTCCTGATTTGGATAAGAATGTACAAGGCAGGATTAGTAAGTTTGCAGATGACATTAAAACAGGCGGTATCGTGGACAGTGAGGAAGGTTATCAGAAATTGCAGCAGGACCTTGATCAGCTGGGGAAAGGGCCAAGAATTGGCAAATGGAGTTTAATATAGATAAGTGTGAGGTCTTGCATTTTGGAAAGTCAAATCAATTTGGGGTTTCATGGTGAATGCCAGGACCTTAAGGAGTGTAGTGGAACAGAGGGATCTTGGAGTTCTGGTGCACAGTTCTCTGAAAGTGGAGTCACAGGTAGACAGAGCAGCACACTGGCCTTCATCAGTAAGGGCACTGAGTACAGAAGTTGGGAGGTTATGTTGTGGTTATACAGGATGTTGGTGAGACCACACTGGGTACTGTGTTCCGTTTTGGTCACCTTGTTATAGGAAGGCTGTTATTAAACTGGGAAGAGTGCAGAAGGGATTTACATAGATGTTGCCAATGGTCTGAGTTATAGGGAGAGGTTGGATAAGTTAGGATTTTTTTTTTTTAAATAATAGGAGACTGAGGGGGGACCTTATTGAAGTGTATAAGGTTATGAGAGACATGGATAGGGTGAATGCACTCAGTCTTTTTCCCAGGGTTGGGGAATCAAGGACTACAGGGCATCAGTGTAAGGTTAGAGGGGAAAGAATAAAAGGGAACCTGAGGGGCAACGTTTTTACACAGAGGGTGATATGCATATAGAATGAGCTGCCAGTGGAATTGGTTGAGGCGGGTACATTAACAACATGGATAGGAATGGTTTAGAAGGATATGGGCCAAGTGCAAAGAAATGGGGTTAGCGTTTTGGTCAGCATGGACCAGTTTGGGCCAAAGGGTCTGTTTCCATGCTGGCTCTATGACTGACTTTCTAAGCTCATGTTTGTTTATCTTGTTTAGTTGGAAAGCCAAAGCAGTTGTACACAAAACCCATTCATTGTAAAGTTTGGCCTTGAAAACTGTTTTAAAAGAAACCACCATGCCTGAGAAATACTTAATTATTAACTTGATATAAATATATAGAAAACTAACATGTTACTCACTCAAAATATAAAAACACAAACTTACAGTAAATTATATTAAAAATACATAAATTACATATCAGGTTACTTTAATCTTTAAAGGCATTTTATATGTACATAATTTTGGTCTATTATATTTTATCTTAATTTGTCTTCATTCTGTTTTCATTTCAGTTGCTTAATAAACAGATCTGCAGCATTGTATGTTTGCGTTTCAATGGAAGACCACCTAGCTAAAACCAAAAGAAAATTATCAGGTCAGATTTCCGTCTGGGATGTGTCCAGAAATAACATCAGTTGGGATCATAACAAAGGAAAGAACCAATATTTATACTGCATACCCTATTTCAGCAATACTCAAGACTTAAAGAAATTGAGGGATTTAGAAATAGTGCAGGAAAATACCCTCGGGGTAGAAGGTCATCTATGATCTAGTTGAATGGTGGATCCGGCTCAAAGGGCTGAATGGCCTTCTCCTGGTCCTATTTCCAATCTTCCTATGATGGTGGAGCAACCAAAATAGGAGCTTTAAATAGTGCTTTGGTTAGTAACAGTGTAACTTATGCACCCTTGTATTCTTGTCCTCACAATAAAAACTATTCCCAAGATCAGATAAACACATGCAGTTGTAGAGTTAAACATCTGTGCTGTGTCTCAGCAAACGATATCAGCGAATCTATTTGGCAGAAGGCTAGGAACACTCCCAAGATATTCCCTCGCTCTAAGGTACAGCTCGTGGTTCAGCCCATCCATCAATGTTCACTGGTTTGTAGAGGTGTGTGTCTGACAAAGACACAGTGTTATTGACAAGCAGACAATTGAAGCACTCTGTCTGGCACACTGCTAAGCAGCAGACTGTTTAGTCCATCAGTAACCAAGTGATAAGTACCTGCTCAGGGTGGCCTTGCTTCCAAAAATCTCAGAGTAGCTGAGAGTTTTCTTTCTGTGCCCCAAGGAAAATGGGAAAGAGGAAGAGGACAAATTAGGAGGAGCACGGAGATCTCAGAGGGTTGTAGGACTGGAAGAGACTGCAGAGATGGAGAGGTGGCAAGTCTGTGGCAGGAATTAAAACAAAGATAAGAATTTTTAATTCAAAATATTGTCATAATAAAAACCAATGTATGTCAGTAAGAACAGAGGCAGTAGGTGAATGGGGCTTCATCCATCCATCAGCACGGTGGCTGAGTGCTTAGCATGGCTGCCTCACAGCGCCAAGGACCTGAATTCGATCCTAGCCTCGGGCAAATGTTTATGTAGAGTTTGCACATTCTCTCTGTGTCTGTGTGGGTTTTCTCCAGTTGCACTGATTTCCTTCCACTGTCCAAAGATGTGCAGGTTAGGTGGATTGGCCATGGGAAACACAGGGTTATAGGGATGGGGTGGATCTGGGTGGACTGCTCTTCAGAGGTTTGGTGTGGACCTGATGGGCTGAATGGTCTGCTTCCACATTGTGGGAATTCTATGATCTGTTCAGGCCACATTTAGTACATATGAATTCGGACAAGAACTAGGCCATTTTGCCCATTGATTCTGCTCCACCATTCTATAAGATCATGCTGGTCTGATTACTCCCCCTTACCCCCATGCTGCCTTTTATCAAGAATGCATCTGTCTCTGCCTTAAAAACATTTTCAGTCTCCCCTTCCAATAGCATTTGATGGCGATGGACCTCGGTGAAAACAAATTCCTTCCCAGGTCTGTCAGAAATGGACACCCGCTGATATGTTAACAGTGACCCCAGGTTCTAGATTCTTCCTCAAGAGAATAGATCATTTCCACATTCACCCTCTCAAGGTCCCTCAGGATCGTCCACGTTCCAATCAAGTCATCGCTTACTTTCTAAACTCCAGTGGATACAAGCTAAACCTGCCTGTCCTTTCCTCATAAATTAACCCCTTTGTTCCAGGTATTAGTCTGGGAAACCTTCTCTGAAATGTCTCTAATGCATTTACATCCAGCCGTAAATAAGGCAGCCAATACAGCCCTCACTCCTCAGGAGTTACTGTAGATATAGAATGAATTGCGAGGATGTGAAAACATTTCAAATTGTAAGCACCAGATTTAAATAACAAAGACAGAATCCATGCTGGGTTCACTGCATTTCATCATTTATTTAAATAATTTGGTTGTGAATATAGCAGGTATGGCTAGTGAATTTGCAGATGTCACCAAAATAGGTGGTGCAGTGGTCAGTAACGATTATCTTAGAATGCAATGGGACCTTGTTCAGATGGGCCAATGGTCCAAGGAGTGGCAGATAGAGTATAATTTAAGATAAATGTGAGGTGTTGCATTTTGGTGTGGCTAATCAGGGCAGGATCTATGCAGTAAATGTTTGGGCCCTACAGATTGTTGCTGAACAGAGACCTAGGGGTGCAGGTGCATAATTCAATGAAAGTGGAGTTGAACAGAGACAGGGTGATGAAGAAGGCATTATGCAGGCTCCATTGGCCATAACATTGAGTATAAGAGTTGAGGTTTTGTGGTTGTACAGAACATTGGTGAAGCCACTTTTGGAATACTGCATATTATTCTGGTCACACTTTTATAGAAAGCATATTTTTAAACTTGAGAGGATGCAGAAAATGTTTACAAGAATCTTGCTGGGTCTGGAGGGTTTGAACTATCAGGAGAGGCTGAGTGGTGACCTTATAGAGGTTTGTAAAATCATGAGGGGCATGGATAGGGCAAATTGCCAAGGCCTTTTTCCTCGTGTGAGGGAGTCCAAAACGAGAGGGCATAGGTTTAAGGTGAGAGGGGAAAGATTTAAAAGGGACCTGTGGGATACCTTTTCACCCAGAGGGTTGTACGTGTATGGAAGGAACTGCCAGAGGACGTAGTGGAGACTGGTACAATTACAACATTTAAAAGGCATCTGGATGGGTATATGAAAAGGAAGGGCTTAGAATGGTATGGGCCAAGTGCTGGCAAATGGGACTAGGTGAGACTGGGATGGCTGGCTGGCATGGATGAGTTGGACTGAAGGGTCTGTTTCCATCCTGTATGACACTAGGTTCAGGACAAGCCAGGGCCCCAGCACCGTGACCTCAGTACAAACCCCTTCTTCACCTGTGGAAGGAGAGAAGCAATGCTGCACCTTCCTGAGGGGTTTATAGGCTCGCTGGTGGATTAATCACCTTATATTCAGCAAATAATGAGGCCATTGCATTTGCTAAACAAGTAAAAATGATATAGCCTACTCATAGGCAATACAATCCTAGTTAATCAGCAGATTGAAATAACCTTAAGAGGCTCTTTGGAATTCAGACTTTTCCTTGGAATGCAACTCAAATAATCCACTGTGAATATAGAATTATTCCCATTTTGCCACTTTGCTGTATGATACATAATTATTTAGGATCACAAGATTGAAAGAAATGCTTCCTAAACATGCCCCTAAGACATTCAAATCCTTTATAATAATTTGAAAGAATGTCTATTCCTGTTGATATGCAGCAGAGCTCTGTCATTGTGGAGGAAAAGATTGAGAGAAGATATAACTCAGTATCAATCAAATGGACTATTCCCTTCGATGTTACAACTAAAAGTGAAAGTAATGTGGACACAGAATTGCTCTTTAGTTGAGGTGAGTCAGTTAGCTCAGTTGGCTGAATGGGTGATTTGCAATATAAAGTATATAGAGTACTCTCCTTCTCAACCTCTCTCCTTACCTGAGGCATGGTGAGCCATCACAAATTGTCTCTCTCGAATGACGTCCAGCAGGACTGATGGTGATTTTACCTTTTTTTAACTTAGATCTTGAACTCTCAACGAAATGGCATAGGTTGACGCAGGTGACTGGGAATTGGAAAAGCATTGCCTTTCCCAACACCAGATATCCGACAAAACAAGAACCCTTTCCAAAAGGAGTGGCATGAATATTTGATGAGAAATGGATTTGTTACCAAGATTACAGACAGAGATGTTCCAGTACACGATAATGGATTCTATGTTGCTTTAGAAAAAGATGAACAATTGCCTAGAGCTCAGCACACTAGAGTTGGATTGATATTTTGGTGTCTTGCTGGGTAAAGTGGAGAGGTCAGGGAGCATATAGAACAAATAAATGCATTTGAGTAGATGGCATGATGGGTTGTTTGAATTGAATCTATATGTGGACTATTTTTTATTGTAATTGAAAGAACGTGGTAATAGCCTGTAATGTCATACAGAATGAAAAGAGTGAAAACTAAATCTAGCTATGTGACAATATCACAAGGTCTTTTATATCCAGTCAAGATAGCAGATGGAACCTTGGTTTGAGTTATCATCCAACAGAAAGTTCCTCCAAGTAACGCAGCATGCTCTCAATTTGACACTAAATGTTGTTCAACTCTCTGCAGCGGGAATTGAACCTGCAGTTTCCCATTCTGAAGTACGGCCACAGTCACCTAGAAATTATTAGAGGAACAGAAGAACAAGAGATTGGAAGACCTTAAGTTTGCTGACGTCAAATAATGAGCTAGAATTGTGTATTGGGCAATGACTGTCAATAGATTCTTCAGGAGCTTTACAGGGCTGAGACTGAGAGAAAGTCTAGTATCAGAGGGCAAAATCTCAGGATAAAGGGCCTTCCATTTAAAACAGAGATGGGAAGAAATCTCTTCTCTCAGAGGGTAATGAGTCAATGGTTTTATTTACCACAGATACTGGGTTATTAAATATATTCAAGGCTGAGATAGATTTTTAATCGGGGAAAAGGCAGGAAGGGAGTAGAGGGTTATCAGATCGATCATGATCTAATTGAATTGTGAGCAGGCTCAAAGGACTGAATGGCCTACTCCTGCTCTTATGTCTTATGGTCTAATGGTCTCACTTTCAACATATAGGCGATTCATTAAGGCGGGCTGAAAGGAATACCAGTGTCTCTGCAATAGGGAGAGCTGGGCCTGGTGAATGAGTAAGAACATTTGGCCCCCTAACTTATTGTTGAGTGGCAATGACTACAGTAAATGTATAGAATTTTAAAATTCTCATCCTCATTTTCAAATCTTTCTATGGGTTTGCCCATTTCTATTCTGTAATATCCACCAGCTCCACGACCTTCTGAGATATCTCTGCTTCTTGAATTCTGGTATCTTGCACATCTCTGATTTTAATGGCTCTACTATTGGTAACTGTGCCTCATCTGCCTGGGTCCTAAATGAAATCTCACCACTCGCCATTTCGCCATCTCGTTCTGGTCCTTTCGAATGTTCTTCAAACCCTCCTCTTTGACCTTGGTGACTGAACCAGTTATCTTCCTGGAGTCAAATTTTGTTTGAAGTTCCCATGAAGCATCAAGGAAGGTTTCATTGTATTAAAGGTGCATTGTAAATATAAACTGTTGGTGGTGTCTGCTGCTGCTAATTGTAGCTACTCCTGCCAAGGGGTCTGCTGTCATGGTATGTCACACTTGACTATCTTATGTCACCTTTGCACCAGCTCATCTGCAACCATTTGGCAATATCCATGATACCATTATGCCTTAATTGCACTCTGTTTCTGGCACCTTGCATGTTACCCTCGTGAAGAGATCTCTGCAGCTTTTCTGCTCTGATGTAATGGTTGAAACAGTGATAATTTCTTGACTGGATGGCACTTTTTAGATTTTGTTTTGCTCTTGTCATTTCAAGCACCTCTTTCGTTTTACGGTCGAGATATGGAATTTTTGCCATCCATTGTTCAGAGGTCTGTATTCCCTCTCACAGATCTTATTGTGCAGGTTTCTCATGTCTATGGGAAAGTGGATAGCATGCAGCTAGGAGTGTTTGCCTTGTTACAAGCTTCAGTTTTCTTGCTGTTCACACATCCTTTCTCTTTTCAAAGTTACTTTTGGCTAGCTCAGTTGTTAATGTCACCTGTTGTAATATCTCCTTATTCAGCCTGAATGGGAAATACCGTTTGATAATATTTCTGTAGATTGCCTTGGGACGTTTAAAATGTTTTTATCCATTCACAGGATAAGGGCATTGCTGGCTAGGCCAGCATTTATTGCCCATCCCTAATTGCTCAGAGGGCAGTTAAGAGTCAATCTCATTGCTGGGGTTCTGGAGTCACTTGTAGGCCAGACCAGGTAAGGATGGCAGTTTCCTTCCCTGAAGGACATTAGTGAACCAGATGGGTTTTTCCTGACAATGGATTCATGGTCATCATTAGACTTTTAATTCCAGATATTTTTTATTGAATTCAAATTCCATTATCCACTGTGGCGGGATTCAAACCTGAGTCTGCAGAACATTAGCTGGGTCTCTAGGTTAACAGTCTGGCAGTAATACCACTAGGCCATCCCCTCCCCCTTTTCATCATGTAAAAGGCACTATATAAATGCAAGTTTTAATTAGTTACAGCTGGTCATTCAGTCTCATCAGGCAATTTGTTTCGAGTGTCTGTGCTGTTTCTACAACCATTACCCTGGGCTGTTCAGAGGATCATGTTTCAGCTTCTGTGCCACATCAATTTTACATCAAAGCAAAGCAAAACTCTCAGCTTTTCAAAGATTAATCGTCGAGACTAAACTAGATGATTCTCCTTTTTGTTTCAACTGTTGGACAGTTGGGGCTGCAGTCAGCGCTGTGACAGATCAGAGCAATGAAGTGAAAAGGTTAGAATCATTCGGAAACGCTAATCATTCTGGAAGCAGAGAGGGTGACCTGATCGAGGAAGGATTTGGTAGAGTTGACACAGTGAACCATTTTCACTTATTGTTGAGGGGAAAAGAGGTGCCGCAATAATTGTAAATAAAATAGTAGGGAGTTTATCAGAAACCTCTTTCGTGTTTCAAATGTGGAATGTGCAACTATAATGAGTGATTGGAGGGAATATAACTGGATAAACACAAGAGGGTGAAAACAGGAGGAGGATCTGTAAATTCATCATGATTTGGAGAAGAAAGTTTTGGACTGGGGTGTACAAAGTGAAAATCACACAACAACAGGTTATAGTCCAATAGGTTTAATTGGAAGGACTAGCTTTCGAAGTGCTGCTCCTTCATCAGGTGGTTGTCCAATTAAACCTGTTGGACTATAACCTGGTGTTGTGGGATTTTTAATTAAATTCATCATGAGATTAACAACTGGTGAGAGTACACTCCTAAGGAACAGAAACACCAGTGTACAGCAGTTTGGACAATGTCCAGTTACTGTATATCCTGCTAAATTCTATGTGAATTAAACTACATTTTGTGCAACAGAAATACCCTGAAAAACGTTTCAGACAGATTTGGAATAATCTGACTGAGAGTTGAAGAATCAGAGCTGCTCTGGTTCATTGGAGTGGTGTCAGAGTTCAGGCAGTAGAGAGATAAGCATCAAAAGGCTTAATGTTGGAATACACATGAGGGTTCTTCCAACACAATACCAAA
Source organism: Chiloscyllium punctatum (assembly GCF_047496795.1). NCBI lineage: Eukaryota > Metazoa > Chordata > Chondrichthyes > Orectolobiformes > Hemiscylliidae > Chiloscyllium > Chiloscyllium punctatum. The sequence continues at coordinate 7,235,548 of NC_092780.1, read as the reverse complement.
CAGTGAGTCTACCACAATTTCCATAATTGCCACTAAAGAATTAAAAAGGTTGAATCAACAGATAGTTTAGAAATACTGTTGTCACAATACAGTGGAACCAGTCTATTGAGCATTGCAGTGTTTAACCTTACGGACATGATCTGAATCCACCATCTAACATCTGGAAGGCTTGATGCTTGAAGAATGCTGTGCAGAATTTGTTCAATATTCATACCCTTCATAACTGAGGGTAATTGAAAAGAAATATCGGAAGGAAGGGAGTAAGAGAAAAAGATCTACGTCCTGTTTGAATTCTGAAGGGAAGGAGTGGAAGAGATCAGTGAGGTGGTTGTTGTCAATATTTAACTTTAAAAGCTTCCATATTTACAAGGAGGTGGCAGGACTGAAAAAGACAGGGTGGGAAAGATGAATTTGGAGCAGAAAACGGGGCTTGGATTTGAGCAAATAAAGGTGCAAGGAGCCAGGGGAACAGCTGCATTTTCTCTCACTAATTTACTGGATGAATCAGTACAAACAGAGACCATTTAGCCCATCATTACTGTGCTGGCTGTTCGATGGAACTATTCCCCAGTCTGCATTCTCTGTGGCCTTGCTTTTTGAATTGAAATGTGGTTCTGAAAAAGCACAGCAGGCCAGGCAGCATCCAAGGAGCAGGAGATTCGATGTTTCAGCCTGGGCCATTTTGAATTCCCTGTTGAGTGATACTGTAGCATATGCCTCCAGCTTATCATGTAGTGCAGACAAGAACTTCCCCTATGAGGAAGGTGCCTCCTCCCACATCTGGATCCTTTCGAAATTGCCTTAATGCTATTCTCCTTGGATCTGCCTTCTGCCACTGGAAGTTGTGTCTCCCTCTTTATTCCGTGAAGATGATTAATGATTTTGTGCATTTCACCATCCCTGCTCCAACAACAACCTCAATTATCACTATCTTTTCACAGAACTGAAGTCCGACTTACATGGTACCGTACCCTTACATATTCTTCCCAAATGGTTAGGAACTCATTCCTCCTGCCTTTCATTCGAGATTTTTGAGACACAATCCAAATCTGACACCCTGCATTTTCAATCAAGAGCCCACGTCAGCAGCTGAGGACAGGGTAACCATGGTAACTCGCCAAGAGGAGAGGAGCAGTTTGAGATGTGGCCAAGCTTCTCTTTCCAGGAGATGGATCTGAGAAGCCATCGTTTCTGACCTGAAGGTATTTAGCCATCTGTTTCCTTCTGGGCTGCAATTCATTATCAAAAGAGTGGCCAACTCCTGTGAAAATATATTCAGGCCTTAAAAACTGCTGCCCTGTTACAGTGCTCGCTGGGTTTGATCTGCCCTGTCTGTTTGAGCAGGGAGACACAGTCTCAATTTTGCCAACATGATCTAGAATCGTAGAATTACAAAGCACAGAAGGAGACTGTTTGGCTTGTTGTTCATGTGCCAGCCCCTTGAAACTATTACCCAATTAGACCCACATTCGCTGTTCTTTCCTCCATGGTCCTGCAGATATTTCTTCTTCAAGTATTTATCCAATTCCTTTTCAAAAGCTGGTTTTGATCTTGCTTCCCAGTGCACATTTCTGATCATTGCAATGCAGTCTAAATTTTGGTCCCTCATGCTATCTCTGCTTTTTTTTAATCAATCACCTTAAATCTGTGTCCAGCACAAGAAAATAATCTCCACAATTATTCTATTAAAAGCAATCGTGCCATCTTTATCCAACTTCCCCTTTTACATTCTTGACTTTAAAGAGCTATCTCCCATCGCTCCATGTAACTGGAGTCCCACATTCAGCTTTAGATTTACAATTTAAATCTCCTGATATTAAATCAAGCCAGCTATGTTGAAATTTTGGCTTAACGACATTCACAGATATTTTTCAGAAAGTATACACTGACTTAATGGATCAGAGGGTTATATAAAAAGAAAAGCTTTGTTATTAACAGCAGGCAAGTTGCATTCAGCTGTTTATATCAAGGCTCACTCAGTACAGGCAGACAGACTACCTGTAGCCGAATTATAAAATGCATATAGAAGAACATCAAACTGTATCTTAAGATAAAGAGGCCGAGGTTAGTTCTCTCAGAACCTTAGCGTACAGCTTTAAAACATTGGCAGCTTACAGATATCATGAAAGGGAGCTTTGCAACTTTCAGCTTTGCTGTTTGTGGCACATTCTGGGAATTCCCACTAGAGGATGAGATCCTGAAAGCAGCATTCTTCTCAAATACGTAAGTAAGGTGGACACTCACAGTGTGGAAGGCAAACATATACTGAAGGATTCTCTAGGTACTGATCCGAGCCAGAAGACCAGTAGAACATCCAAAGCTCCTCTTCAATGGTACTTGCAAGTGTGACATATAATGGCCCTAAATATTGACAGCTACAGCCTATAGATATTAGCTGGGGAGCAGTGACAATCCGTTACGACTGCAACAGCCTCCAGTATCGACACCAGCCCTACACAACGCCTGACAGCCACATAATCTGCCTCACTTTTGGCAAAACCTGCATTTCATGGACTGCTTTCTTCTGTCATCACCCGTGTAAACATCTCCCCATTCCCCGGATTGGCTGTGTATCCATCATACATGTGGATACTGATGATCAAGACCGGCATTTCCAACAACAGAGCAACTGGCATCTCTCAGCTGTGATTTTGCTGTTCCTAAACTCAGTGAAATACAAAGATCAAGGTGGCTGAACGTGGAAAAGATATTTATGATTGAGACAGAAAGTGCTGGAATCCTCTGTGCAGAGAGAGCAAAGACATTTAATTGGAATGTCAGCTGTTTGTGAAATAAATGCAGATTCAAAGAAAGAGTAGATTTGGGAGAAAACAAAGGGGAAGGTTAGTGAGAAATTGAGGTCAAAAATAATTAAATCGTAAATAATATATGAATAGGAATAGGCCATTCAGCCCGTCCAACATGTTCTGTTGTTGAGCTAGGTCATGGCTGATCTGCAACTTTACTGCGAAAATGAGGACTGCAGATCTGGAAATCAGAATTTAGATTAGAGTGGTGCTGGAAAAGCACAGCAAGTCAGGCAGCATCTGAGGAGTAGGAAAATCGACATTTCAGGCAAAAGCCCAATTCCTGATGAAGGGTTTTTGCTCGAAACATCGATTTTCCTGCTCCTCAGATGCTGCCTGACCTGCTGTGCTTTTCCAGCACCACTCTAATCTGCATCTTAACTCCATCAACCTGCCTTGCCTTTGTGTCCAGTACTGAAGAAAACTCAAACAACCTCCTTTATGGAGTTTTCAAATCACCTCAGAAGATGGTACGAGGACGAATCATATCATAGAGCCCCTACAGTGTGGAAGCAGGCCATTTGGTCCATTAAGTCCACACTGACCCTCTGAAGAGCACCCTACCCAGACCCCAACCCCATCCTGGTAACCCTGCATTTCCCATGGCTAATCCACCTAATCTGCACATCCCTGGACACAATGGGGGAATTTAAATCCATCTTACCTGCACATCTTTGGATTGTGGGAGGGAACTGGAGCACCCAAAGGAAATCCACACATACACAGAGAGAATATGCAAACTCCACATAGACAGTCACCTGAGGGTGGGATTGAACCCAGGTCCCTGGTGCTGTGAGGCAGCAGTGCTAACCACTGAACCACTGTATTGCCACCCACCTGAAGTGAATAGTAATTGCACAATAACAGAGCAAAATGGACAGATGATTTTGGGTAAAAGAAAATGTAAGAACTGCGGATGCTGTAAATCAGAAACTAAAACAAAAACTGTTGGAAAAGCTCAGCAGCATCTGCGAAGAGAAATCAGAGTTAACACTTCAGGACCAGTGACCTTCCTCACTCAGAGCCTTTGAGGTGATTCGAGGAGATGTTGGTACAGTTACAGCATGATATGGACAGGTTTGCAGTTGGTACCAGCATTCATCAGGATTGTGGGGGTCAAATAAAAAGCAGAATATTCACCTGCTACGCAGGGTAAAGTCACCATCCCAATCTGAAGTCAGGTCAGGTTGACTCCAGCTCATTATATATTTTAACACATAAACTAAATGACACTCTCTGAATTATGCATTCTCCCCACTTCTCCATTTTCCTCTGTTTGGCGAAACATTGAATGAATACTTTTAAATCCTTCAGGTGGTGTTTTCATAAACACAGTTGTACAACCCCAGAATCCAGAATGCATGAAACTTCCATTAACTCAAATGAAAACAGGAACTACTGTCTTCGACACTTAATGGTAAGAATGCTTTTGCCCGAAACGTTGATTTCGCTGCTCGTTGGATGCTGCCTGAACTGCTGTGCTCTTCCAGCACCACTAATCCAGTACTTAATGGTAAGATCCTGGGGAGTGTTGCTGAACAAAGAGACCTTGGAATGCAGGTTCTTAGTTCATTGAATGTGGAGTCACAGGTAGATAGGATAGTGAAGAAGGCATTTGGCTATTTACTGGTCAGAGCATTGAGTATCGGAGTTGGGAGGTCATGTTATGGTCGCACAGGACATTTGTTGGGTCAGTTTTGGAATACCGCATGCAATTCTGGTTTCCCTGCTATAGGAAAGATGTTGTGAAACTTGAAAGGGTTCAGAAAAGATTTACAAGGATGTTGCCAGGGTTGGAGGATATGAGTTGTATGGGGAGACTGAACAGGCTGGGGCTGTTTTCCCTGGAGCCTCGGAGGCTGAGGGGTGACCTTATAGACATTTATAAAATCATGAGGGGCATGGATAGGGTAAATAGACAAGATCTTTTCCCCAGATTAGGAGAGCCCAAAGCTAGAGAGCATAGGTTTAAGGTGAGAAAGCAAAGTTTAAAAGGGCCCTAAGGGGCAACTTTTTCATGCAGAAGGTGGTTTGTGTATGGAATGAGCTGCCAGAGGAAGCGGTGGAGGCTGGTACAGTTACAACATTTAAAAGGCATCTGGATAGGTATATGAATGGATATGGTTTAGAGAGACATGGGTCAAATGGGACCAGATTAGATTAGGAAATCTGGTCAGCATGGACGAGTTGGACCGAAGGGTCTATTTCCATGCTGTGACTCTAGGTCTGGCAGCAGCTGTGCAGAGAGAAACAGAGTTAATGGTTCAAGTCCTGTGTGACTGTTCTTCAGAAATTTGATAAACAGATTTCTCCAGAATTTGGTGCTCGTTGATTGTGAGGAAACTTTAATTGTTTTCACAAGCTGCGTATTTCAGCCGACAGTTGACAAGACCTCTGCATCAACAAACTGCTGCTTTTGCAAAACAGAAAGTTTGCTCTTGCACTGTAGCACAGGATGAATTGACAGACTGTCACTGTTCCACTTCATATCGTGCAATCGGTTCTGCTGTCAACTGAAAAAAAAATTTCACCGCATTTTAATGAAGACAACATCTGGTTCCCAGTACAAACCTTCAGTGCGCTCATGTTTATCCATCAGGAAATTCACCAAAAAAAATTTATAAACAACAAAGTTGTGCTTCTGTCATTGAAGGCCAGCACAGGTTTGATTAGATCCCCTACAGTGTAGGAACAGCCCAAGAAGTCCAAGCCGACCCTCCAAAGAATAACCCACCCAGACCCATTCTCCTACATTTCCCCTGACTATGGGCAATTTAGCACAGTCAATCCACCTAACCTGCACATCTTTGGATTGTGGGAGGAAACTGGAGCACCCGGAGGAAACCTACGCAGACACAGAGTGAATGAGCAAAGTCCACACAGTCACCTGAGACTGGAATTAACCCAGGTCCCTGGCGCTGCGACGCAGCAGTGCTAACCACTGATGCACCTGCTGTTTCTTGGGTTAGGTTTCACTAATCTCATTGAGTTTTTCAGTGTGGTAGGAGGGAGGGTTAATAGGGGCAGTATAGTTGATGTTTTGTACACAGACTTTCAAAAGCCATTGGTTCCGTAGCAATAATCAGCAGGATTAGCACGGTGCAGCGTTAGCACTGAAAAAGATTGATTAAGGGATGGAACCTGGTAAATTGGAGAGAATTGCCTTCAATTTTAACTGGAGGGAGGTATACCTATGCTACTCCATGGGTTTCAGCACTAGAATTACTGCTGCTTTGATATACGTTGATGACTTGGAGTCGTGAGTATAGGGTGCACTTTTACAATTTGTAGATGACCTGGAATTTTCAGCGGTGGTAAAATGTAGGTAAAGTCCCCATAGTCTCAAAGGACCAGGGTTACTGTCTCATTACAGAGAGATGACTGGTGGTGGTTTAACCTGGGACTCATCGTGCCACAAACAAGGGGAGAGATGAGAAGGAGAGTCCTTCATGGTAATCTCAGCTGGTGTAGGTATTGAATCCTCGCTGTCGGCATGACTCTACATTGCAAACTAGCGATCCAACTAACTCGTTAATCAATTCCCAAGGCCAACATCCCAGGTTCTCTAATGAGAGAGCAAGTAGAATGTCATGGAATCAGTGGTAGACCTGGAGAGGACATAGACAGGCCGGTGGGATGGACTGACGTATATAATCCTTTCAGAAACAAAAGCAGAAATTGCTGGAAAAACCTAGCAGGTCTGGTAGCATCTGTGAAGAGAAATCAAAGTTAATGTTTTGGGTCCGGTGACCCTTCCTCAGAATTGATGGTAGCTAGGAAAATGTCGGCTTTTATGCAGAAGATAGGGTGGGGAGAGGGTGCAAGAAGTAAATTATAGGTGAGGATAGAGTCCAAAGAGCGAGAAGAACAGTTGGACAGAGAAAGGAGTGGATAATGATCCAACTAGGAGGGTGAGTAGCTGTTAATGGAGGCTGTTAGTGGCTAACAATGGGTTGTATGCAATGGCAGACAATGTGATTACAAGGCTTGGTGTGTGGGGTTGGGGGCTAGGACATAGGAGAGTTCAAGCCCTATAGTTGTTGGAATCCAAATTTAGTCCAGAAGGCTGCAGGGTCCCCAAGTGGAAGACGAGGTGTTATTCCCTACGGTGTGGAAGCAGGCCATTCAGCACATTGAGTCCACAGTGACCCTCCAAACAGCATCCCACCCAAACCCATTCACCATACCCTATCCCTGCATTTCCTGTGGCTAATCCGCCGAGCCTGGACACAAATTTAGAATGGCTGATCTACTTCACCTACACAAATTTGGACTCCGGGAGGAAACTGGAGTAACTGGCAGAATGTGCAAACAATCACCCAAGGCTGGAATTGAACCCAGGTCCCTAGCAGTGTGAGGCAGCAGTGCTAACCACTGAGCCATTGTGCCACCCCATGTAGGCAATGAAATTCAATGTATGTAAATGTGAGTAACTTTGTGAAGAGAAGCAGTACAAGCTCATTAATACAATTTCAATGAGAACTGGGAGTGTTTGCGTAAATCACCGGAGTACCTGAGCGTGTGGACCAGTTGGATTGAAGGGTCTGATTCCACGTTGTCTGATTCTAAAATTCCATAAAGGATCTTGGATTTTATGATTGAAGGCATAGGCAGCCAGGGCACTAAACCTGTAGAAACACTAGCTCAAGGTGACAAATTGAGACCAATTCTGAGCACCATACTTTAGGAAGGAGGTGTAGGCTGAGGGGATAGTGCAGAAGAGATTTAGTGGAATGGTCTGAGGGGGGAAGATAAGGTAAATAAATGGTTGTTCTAGGCTACATGATGAAAGCTAAAAGTATATTTGATGGATCAACAATGGTTTGTATTTATATGGTGTTTTTAAAATAGTAAAGTGAACCTTATCAATAACATTTGGCACAAAGCCGTATAAGAAGATTTGGTAAAGCTTGATTAATGAGATGGGTTTAAGTAGGGAGGGAATTTTAGAATTTAGAGTCTATGCATTTGAAGACATAGCAGTCAATGGCAGAGGAATGATAATGGGGATGCTCTAGAGGCCAGATAGATCTTGGAGGATTGTGGCCAGGAGGAAGTTACAAGTGGAGGGAGGTATAGGACCATGGAATGATTTGGAAGCAACCTGGCCTGACTATCCCAGTCTATCCCTTGTGTCTAGGGCAACCGATGTCCTTTCGCTGGCAACATATAAAAATCTTGTGACTCTAGCCTTGTGCCTGTCTAGTTCCTCAGCCAGTGGTTGGATACTGTAAGATCGTCTGCTCCCTTTCTATTGTAACCTCTTCGGCCTGAATTTGCCCAAATCCTCAAAGTTCCCTAACTCTTGGGCCAAGTGAGTTGTCACAGCAACAACATTGCTGGAAAAGCTCAGCAGGTCTGGCAGCATCTGTGAAGAGAAATCAGAGTTAACGTTTTGGGTTGAGTGACTCTTGCTCAGAATCTGGGACACTGAGTTGTCACGGTGACTGTTTCAGTAAATGAGATGTCATCATTTAAATCCTCCAGAAACTGGCATCTCCAGAATATTCAAAACCATTCCTGAAAGAGTGAATTGTCCTACACTGTGTGGGATTGGTAACAAGATATTATGCTGCTAAAATATCACTTGCTGCTTGATCCCTTTTCAAATCGAAGGATAAAATCTTTGGCCAAGTGGAAGGATTTCTTTTCACACGGTGAGCCACTCGTATTGTTACTTTAAATTACTCTGACAATTCCACTTTGTTTGTAAAACTTGGTTGACCAGTCCCTCAAACCTCATTTAGCAATTGCTTTACCATTCCATTGCTTGGGGAGGTGGGGGTGGGGGCGGTGGGAGTGGATGGTGGTAGTGGAATCTTAGGCTGGAAGCCAATGCACTTAAAGCTTTGAAGCTTGATTCAATTTGCCTTTTTTTATAAATTCTGATATCATAGAATCCCTACAGTGTGGAATCAGGCCATTCAGCCCAACATGTCCACACCGACCCTTCAAACAGCAACTCATCTCAACCCACTCTGCATTTACTATGGGTAGTCCACCTAACCTGCACGTCCCTGGACACTATGGGGCAAGTTAGCATGACCAATCCACCTAATCTGTACATCCCTGGACACTATGGGGCAAGTTAACATGACCAATCCCCTGGACTGTGGGAGGAAACCGGAGCACCCAGATGAAACCCAGCCGCGCTAACCACTGAAGCCACTGTGCCACCCTATTCTTATTTCAACCCAGCATCATTTTCTGCTCTGAAGATGCTCCCATTTTCTGGCCTCTCTGTAAAATACTGCTTCATGCTGAGCGACCTGGACAGTAACTGCTGTCACCCAAATGGTCAGTTTCCATTTTCAGGAACAAATTGTTGACCACGGTGGACACGGGAATTGTGCCCGCTCCTAACCCTGGCTGAGTTCAGTATGTATCTGTGTACTGTTATTGTTGTTAAGGGTTCCAATAATCCAGTGACCAACTGAGAAAGTGGTAAACAAGCAGATCCATTAGATCTATTATGATCTACAACGTCTTTACTTCAGTAGCTCAGTTAATAGGCTGTCTTGCACACAGCAACATAGACAAAAATAGACATATATTTATATGGTACCTTTTAGGTAATTAAAATGCTCCAACATACTTTACAGGAGTCTCATTTTGAATGGAGAATGTTTTGTCTTTCTATATTTCAACAGATACTTCAGATCACTATCAGGCATGCTGCTTTTCAGATTGTCACCTTATCAGGGGGATGTAGATAGTCCCATGATGGTATTTGAAGAACAAAACAGAGTTCTCTTAGAGCACAAAGAGGACATTCAATCCATGAAGCCAGTAATGTCTCCCCTGGAAAAGAATAATCTCATACATTCCCTGTAGCCTTGCAAACTTTCCACTTTTTCAACTAATATATCCAATTTCCTTTTGAAAGTTAGACCGGAGATATTCCTTTGACAAAACCTGTTCCAGTTCTAATGTGGCTTGGTGCCAAATTTAGTGTGATAACTATTCTCTTACAATGTTTTCTATGTTAAAGGTGTTATGTAAATCCAAGTTATTATGATTTAAATAAATCTGTTTCTGCCCATCCTTTTAGGCAAAGTGTTCAAGAATATTAACAACTCACTGCATTTGAAAATTCTTCTGTCTTGCATCAAATCGATGTCATTTAGTTATTGATCCCCCTCGCCAGTGTAAACAGTTTCTCCCTGCCTACTCTATCAAATCACTTCATAATTTGGAACACAATTTATAATTCTCCCGGTGTCCTGGGCCAATATTCATCCATCAGCCAGAACACTGGAGCAGATTATGTAGTTATTATCTCATTGCTATTTGTGAGACCTTGCAGTGTGCAATGAAACCGTTGTGCCTCCTGTATCATAATAGTGTCTACTTAGGAAAATGCTGTGCAGTGCTTTTGAACGTCTTGAGGTCAAGAGAGGTACATCTAAATACAAGCTCTTTCTTACATTCCCTCTTTACACAGTGATTATTTTGTCATATGTACTTTGACAGATCTAATGGATACGTTCTAAGGCTGGCCTAGAATGGGGAAATAAAATCTCTCAGTCTGTTTAATATTGTCTTGGCATGCCATCTTTTAAGTGGGTATTTATTGCTGCTTTCCAAAAGAATGAATTCATTTCTCTTCTTCCAATGTATGGACTTAGAATTGATTTTTCAATTATTGTTTTTCTCTTTCTGTCTTTTTCTTTGAAAAATAAGGCAAGCTATTTTCCTTCTTGTTTCTCCTGCATCACATTTCCTTTCTCATAACTTTTGTCCTATTGATTGCAGGGGAAGATAATCATTAACCCTCCTCAAGTTTGGTGATGCACTCTCACATCCCTCTCACCCCTACCTCCTGCAAATAGATTATTTTTAATCAACATTTTTAGAAATGTTCTGATACAGCTTCAAAGCAGGGACCTGGATCTTCTGGGCCAGAGGTGGCAACACTACCACTGTATCACAGGACCCTAAAAGCCTCCTGCACACCCTGCAATGGACTTTAAGCTGAGCTGTTGGTTGACTGAAAATCGCTGGTTTAGGATAATCCCAATGATAAGAATTCAGCTTTTGTAGACTTGTTCTCAATTCCAGTAGAGATGGAGGGAGAGAAGTAGGTGATCAGGCCAACGTGACAATGCATGGGAGAATAAAAGGTTTGATAGATTAGACAAAAAAATAAAAGCAAAGTGGCCTGGATTTGAAATAAAGCAGCAAATGCTGAAGAAACTCAGCAGGTCCAACAGCATCTGTGAAGAGAAAAACAAAGTTAACATTGCAAGTCTGATATGACTCTTCTTTAGAAAGAGAATTCTTCAAAACCCTGAACAAGAGTCAGATCAGACTCAAATTGTGAACTCTGTTTTTCTCTCTCCACCAGTGCAGCCAGACCTGCTCAGTTTCTCCAGCACTTGTTGTTTTTATCAGGAAAGAAAAATACTTACTTTTTCAAAAGGAGATGTACAGAGATTAGGGATACAGGAACAGGAGGAGATCATCCAGTCCCCTGAGCCTGTTTCAAGTAGAGCTCAGCCTATTCGTTATTTACCTGTTGATCTTCCATTTCCTTCAACATCCCTGGATGGTAACTATCAATCCCAAATTTAGGCTGACTGATTTTTAGATTGGTAAGTAACTGGTGAGCCAACAGACCAGGAGGCTGCAACATTTGATGTGCAAGTCTGTACAGCATTAGGTCATTCTGGTAGGACTCTGGGTTGCGTACCTTGGTACCTGGAGTCCATGAATGGAAGATTAGCCCAGGTGCCTCTCCCTGATAGCCATTTACACGCCTGAGTAATGGCTGAGAGGAATAGCTTCTGTCCTGATCCAATCACCTGTTAACCCAAATGTGAACCCCTCCGCCCTTCACAGAGTAACTGAAAACCATAGAACTGAAGCCAAGCCAGGAATCAAGGCCATTGTGGATAAATCAAATGAGGGGAGAAAGATAGAGCTGAAAGTTGAGGATAAATGGGTAATGAAATGCAATGAATTTCAATGATTTGATAAACTGGTCTATTGTATAATGGTTTAGTACTGATGGATTCCAGATTTGGGAGGGGTATGGAGGGGGTGGGGTAGTATGGTGGCCGGGCCTGTATAATTAGAATTCCCACAGGGAAAGGAGGAGGAAAGGAATAGTTGGATAATACAAAAGGGAAAAATAAAGATAATGAATTTAAATTCCTTAACATGGTGTTCATATTTCAGGAAGAAACCTAATTCTACTGCTCTCAATGAGTTTGATCACAGTTTGTAAATGTTAATGAAATCGCAATGATGTTAATTGCCTGAAGAAATTGAGATTTGCCTGGAGTTGTTGACCAACTGAAGGCTGAAGCTACATAGTACTTGAGACAATATTAAACCAGGGTGAAGGTGAAGGAGTTTCTCAGGTCACACCCAGATTACAATCAGTAACCCTATGTTTTCCTCTCACTTGTGCCTTACTGTGCTTTTTGTGTGACACACTGGTTCCTGAAGACCTGCACACTGACAGCTCACTGGCCATGCAAAAAAAAAAGTGCAGCAAAAGTCAGATGCTATAATATAATTACACACAGAGGAAGGAATAGTAGGAGCAAAGCAGGATCTTAAATAATGATCAGATTCAGTCAGTGTGACAGGATCGTTGGTTGCCAGGCAGTATTGTCTCTAGGTCTGTCTCAAACATCCTGCCTGAGTGACAGGGCTGTTGGGATTAATGATGTGGATTGTTGCTAGCATGGCACATTGTACAGCTGGCACACCTCCTACCAAACTGACCGTCTGTTTGTTGCTGCGCACTCGATTGCACAAAGTTTGTTTAAAGGGGCGATGTTTAATCACAGAATTCCCTGGATTATATAAGGTTGGGTTGTCAACTCTTGCTGGCGATGTTCCTGGTGGTGCCCATCACCAACTAGCTCACGTTCAATCCAACAGCCTCTCCCTCACCCAGTTAGAAATATTTTTATCACTATTAAATATGGGCATGAGGTCCAATCAGAGACTTCAGGTGGTCACGTTACCCAGAGTATTACCCAGGAAACGTTATGCAGAAAATTTCTAATTTAACTCCAGATTAACTACAAAGCAGACCCAAACACTGACATTAAATTCCCTTGGGAGAAAGTGAGGACTGCAGATACTGGAGATCAGCGTCAAAGAGTGTGGTGCTGGAAAATCACAGCAGGTCAGGCAACATCTGAGGAGCAGAAACTTGACATTTCGAGCATAAGCCCTTCATCAGGAATGAGGGGGGTGGCCCAAGGGGACTGAGAGATAAATGGGAGGGGAGTGGGGCTGGGGGTGGGAAAGGTAACTGGGAAAGTGATAGCTAGATGAAGATGGGGGTGAAGGTGATAGGTGGGAGAGGAGGGCGGAGCAGATAAGGGGGAAGGGAGGTGGGTAGGTAGGACCATTCAAGAGGGTGGTTCCAAGTTGGAAGTTTGGATCTGGGATAATGTCGGGGGAGGGGAAATGAGGAAACTGGTGAAATCAACTTTGATGCCGTGTGGTTGGAGGGTCCCAAGTCAGAGGATGAGGCGTTCATCCTCCAGGCGTCAGGTGGTTAGGGTTTGGTGGTGCCCCTCCCTTCCCACCTATCTGCTCCACCCTCCTTTCCAAACTATCACCAGCTCCCCTACCTTCATCTACCTATCACATTCCCAGCTACCTTCCCCCAGCCCCAACCCCACTTCATAATCCAGAAAACTAGGTAATGTTCTGGGGACCTGGGTTCAAATCCTGCTGCAGCAGATGGTGGAATTTGAATTCAATTTTAAAACATTTGGAATTAAGAGTCTAACGATGACCATAACTCCATTGGTGATTGTTGGAAAGATGTGTCTTGGTTCACTAATAGGGAAAGAAATGGCATGCTTATGTGGCCTGGCCTACATATAACACCAGACCCATAGCAATGTGGTTGACTCTTAATCACCGTCTGGGCAGTTAGGGATGGGCAATAAATGCTGGCCTAGCCAGTGACACCCTCATCACATGAATGACTAAATAAAAGCTTGTAACAAGGTCAGCCAAGTGGACCTCATAAAATATGAATTCCCTGACTGGGCTATTAATCTGGTCCAATCAGGGAGCCCTGGCTGACAGATAGATATAAACAGGAGTGTCAGGGATTCTGTGCACTCTGAGAGCTGACTCTGAGGGAGCGGGATCAGTGCTAAGGACTCTCCATTTGTAAATAAAGGTTGACTTGGTGATAGGATACCGGCCTCTGGTGAGTTATTTTAGTGGTGATGAGAGAAAAGTACACACCTGAAAGAATTTTCTCACAACTGTTGTCTTTGATTTGGAGTAAGCATTTCTGGCATCATGTTGTTATTTGGGAAGCTTGATTCATTCAATCCTGTTGTTGAAAACTGTGGAAAGAATGTGTTTTTTTTCCCCAGGCAAATGACATTGGGGAAGATGAAAAACAATGAGTAATTCTCCTGAAAGCTTGCGGACCTGCAGCTTTTTCAGATATTAGGAGCCTAAGTTAGGCTGACACACCAGATATTAAAACCTTTCAACAGTTGATAGACTTAGTTAAGGAATATTATGACCCCAAGCTTCCACTAAATCTGAGATGCTATTGGTTTCACTTGGACTTTAGTAAAATCTTTAACAAGGTTCCCACATGGTAGACTAAGTAGTAAAGTTACATCACATGGGATTCTGGGTGAGCTTGTCAATTGGATATAAAATTGGCTTAATGGTAGGAGACAGAGTGATGGTGGAGGGTTGTTTTTCAGACTGGAGGCCAGTTACCAGGGTGCTCCATAGGGATTAGTGCTGGGTCCACTTTTGTTTGTCATTTGTAAAACTGACTTAGATAAGAATATAGAAGGCATGATGAATAAGTTTGTGGATAACACCAAGATTGATGGTATAGTGGATAGTGAAGAAGGATATCTAAGACTACAAAGACATCTTGATCATTCGGTCAATGGGCTGTGGAGTGGCAGATGGATAAATGTGAGGTATGGCAATTTTGGTAAAACAAACAAAGGTAGTGCTTTCTGGAGTCAGAAAGTTCCAATACCTTTTTGGACATACATTTATAATAATAACAGACTACAGACTCCTGCTAGGCCAAAGCACTGCCACCCATTGCTTCAGCAGTAGGCTCTTACACTAAATATGTATAATTACAAGTTGGAGCACCATCCAGGAGGCCAAGTAGCAGATACCGATGCATTGAGCCGCCTCCCACTGGGAGATATACGATTGGTGGTGCACCACTGGAACATTCCCTTCTGGTTTTAAATTTTCTGGACACACATACAGTCACAGCTGACAATATCAGACTTTGGATGCAGGAAGATCTGGTCCGAGAAAAACATAGAACATAGAACATTACAGCGCAGTACAGGCCCTTCGGCCCTATATGTTGCACTGACCTGTGAAACCAATCTGAAGTCCATCTAACCTACACTATTCCATTCTTGTCCATATGTTTATCCAATGACCATTTAAATGCCCTTAAAGCTCGTGCTAGCCTTCACCATCCGAGGAAAACGACTCTCATTGTCCACCCTGTCTAATTCTCTGATTATCTTATATGTCACCTCTCAACTTTCTTCTCTCCAACAATAAGAACATTCGGGAATTGGAGAAAAGGAAATTATGACATTATCAGACAGGAGTTAGGAAGTACAGATTGGAACTGGTGAGACCACACTTGGAATATGTGTCCAGTTCTGGTCACCCTATTATATGAAAGATACAGAGGCTTTGGAGAGGGTGCAAAGAAAGTTTGCCAGGATGCTGCCTGGATTGGAAGGCTTGTCTTATGAAGAGAGGTTGACGAAGCTCAGACTTTTATCTCTGGAGAGAAGGAGGAAGAGAGGTGACCTGATCGAGGTGTACAAGGTAATGAGAGGCATGGATAGAGCCAATAGCCAGAGACTTTTTCCCAGGGCAGGAGGAGGAGACTAGGACCCGTGGACACAGCCTTAGAATTAGAGGGGGTCATTTCAGAACAGAAATGCGGAGAAATTTCTTCAGCCAGAGAGTGGTGGGCCTGTGGAATTCATTGCCACGGAGTGCAGTGGAAGCCGGGATGCTAAATGTCTTCAAGGCCGAGATTGATAGATTCTTGTTGTCTAGAGGAATTAAGGGCTACGGGGAGAACGCTGGTAAGTGGAGCTGAAATGCGCATCAGCCATGATTGAATGGCGGAGTGGACTCGATGGGCTGAATGGCCTTACTTCCACTCCTATGTCTTATGGTCTTATGGTCTTATGATTCCGTGGCACAAGGGGTCATAGTTTTAAGATAGTAGGAGGAAGGTACAGAAGAGATGTCAGAGGTAGGTTCTTTACGCAGAGAGTTGTGAATGCATGGAATGCGTTGCCAGCGGTGGTGGTGGAAGCAGAGTCAACTACTGTTGCAGGCAGGGCGTTCCATGCCCCTGCTACTTTGAGTAAAGAACCTACCTCTGACATCTGTCCTATATCTATCACTCCTCAACTTAAAGCTCATGCTAGCCTTCACTATCCGAGGAAAATGATTCTCACTGTCCACCGTACCCAAATCTCTGATTATCTTATATGTCTCTATTAAGTCACCTCTCAACTTTCTTCCCTCTAACAATAAGAAAATTGGGGGATTGAAGAAAAGGAAATTATGACGTTATCAGACAGGAGTTGGGAAGTACAGATTGGAAGCAATTGTTCCACAGAAGGGGCACAAGAGACATGTGGAAAATCTTTAAGGAGCAGTTGTTGCAAGTGATGCATAAATGTGTTCCTCTGGGACAGGTAAGAAGGGTTAAGAGCCTTGGATGATGAGAATAGAGGAGCTTCTTGTCAAAAGAAAAAAGGCAGTTTACGTAAGGTTGAGGAAGCAAGGATCTAGCACAGCTTTAGAGGATTACAGGATTGCTAGAAAGGAGCTCAGAAATGGACTGAGGAGAGCCAGGAGGGGGCACAAAAAAGGCTTGGCAAGACAAATTAGGGAGAACCCAAAGCCATTTTACTCATATGTGAGGAATAAGGGAATAATCAGGGAGAAGGTCGGGCCAGTCAGTGTTAGCATAGGGAACTTGTGCGTGGAGTCTGAGCAGATAGGGGGAGCCCTAAATGAGTTTTTTGCTTCGGTTTTCACGAAGGAAAGGGACCTTGTTGTGAATGAGAACTTTGAGGAGCTGGAAAACAGGCTTGAACAGATCGAGATTGAAGAAGTTGATGTGCTGGAAATTTTGGCAAGCATTAAGTCCCTAGGGCCAGACCAGAGTTATCCTAGGTTGCTCTGGGAAGCGAGAAAGGAGGTTGCTAAGCTACTGGCGAAGATCTTTGCTTCCTCACTCTCCACAGGAGTCGTACTGGAGGGTTGGAGGGAGGCGAATGTTGTTCCTTTGTTCAAGAAGGGGAATAGGAAATCCACAGCTATTACAGACTAGTCAGTCTTACATCTGTGGTCAGCAAGGTTTTGGAAAGAATTCTGAGGGATAGGATTTATGACTATTTGGAAAAGCATAGCGGGATTAAAAGCAGTCAGCTTGGCTTTGTGAGGAGCAGGTCATGCCTCACAAATCTTATTGAGTTCTTTGAGAAGGTAATGAGACAGGGTGATGAAGGTCTGGCAGTGGCTATGGTGTATGTGGACTTCAGTAAGGCATTTGATAAGGTTCCCCCTGGTAGGCTCATTCATAAAGTCAGGAGGTATGGGATACAGGGAGATTTGGCTGTCTGGACTCAGAATTGGCTGGCTGACTGAAGGCAGAGAGTGGTTGTAGATGGAAAGTATTCTGCCTGGAGGTTAGTGGGGAGTAGTGTCCTATAGGGCTCTATTTTTGGGCCTCTGCTCTTTGTAGTATTTATAAATGACTTGGCTGAGGAGGTTGAAGGGTGGGTTAGTAAGTTTGCAGATGACACAAAGGTTGGAGGTGCCGTTGATAGTATCGAGGGCCATTGCAGGCTGCAGCGCGACATAGACAGGATGCAGAGCTGGGCTGAGAAATGGCAGATGGAGTTCAACCTGGATAAATATGAAGTGATGCATTTTGGAAGGTTGAACTTGAATGCTGAATATAGGATTAAAGACAGGATTCTTGGCAGTGTGGAGCAACAGTAGGATCTTGGTGTACAAGTACATAGATCACTGAAAATTGCCACCCAAGTGGATAGGATTGTTGAGAAAGTATATGATGTTTTGGCTTTCATTAACAGGGGGATTGAGTTTAAGAGCCGCGAGGTTCTGCTGCAGCTCTACAAAACCTTGGTGAGACCACGCTTGGAATATGTGTCCAGTTCTGGTCACCCTATTATATGAAAGATACAGAGGCTTTGGAGAGGGTGCAAAGAAGGTTTGCCAGGATGCTGCCTGGATTGGAAGGCTTGTCTTACGAAGAGAAGTTGACTAAGCTCAAACTTTTATCTCTAGAGAGAAGGAGGAAGAGAGGTGACCTGATCGAGGTGTACAAGGTAATGAGAGGCATGTATAGAGCCAACAGCCAGAGACTTTTTCCCACGCGAGGATTCCCTAGCACAAAGGGTCATAGTTTTAAGATATTAGGAGGAAGGTACAGAAGAGACGTCAGAGGTAGGTTCTTTACGCAGAGAGTTGTGAATGCATGGAATGCGTTGCCAGCGGTGGTGGTGGAAGCAGCGTCATTAGGGACATTTAAGCGACTGCTGGACATGAACATGGATAGCAGTGAGTTGAGGGGTGCGTAGGTTGGGTTATTTTATTTTAGATTAGATTTAATCCTGGGTCGAAGGGCCTGTTCTGTGCTGTACTTTTCTATATTCTATGTTTTATGAAAACAGAGTCAAGTCCCTCAGCCTTTCCTCATAAGACCTCCCCTCCATACCAGGCAACATCCTGGTAAATCTCCTCTGCACGCTTTCCAATGTGGCGACCAGAAATGTATGCAATGCTCAAAGAGCAGCCGCACCAGAGAGTTGTACAGCTGCGACATGACCTCATTGCTCCAAAACTCAATCCCTCTACCAATAAAACCTAACACACCGTATGCCTCATTAACAACCCTATCAACCTGGGTGGCAACTTTCAGGGATCTATGCACATGGACACCAAGATCTCTCTGCTCATCCACATTACCAAGAATCTTACCATTATCCCAGTACTCTGCATTCCTGTTACTCCCTCCAAAGTGAATCACCTCACACGTTTCCGCATTAAACTCCATTTGCCACCTCTTAGCCCAGTTCTGCAGCTTATCTGTGTCCCTCTGTAATCTACAACATCTTTCCACACTGTCCACAACTCCACCTACTTTAGTGTCATCTGCAAATTTACTAACCCATCCTTCTACGCCCTGATCCAACTCATCTTAAACATGACAAACAGCAGTGGCCCCAAAACAGATCCTTGAGGTAAACCAGTATTAACTGAAATCCAGGATGAACATTTTCTTACAGCTAGCCAATTTCCAATCTAAGTCACTAAATCACCTCCAATCCTGTGCCTGTATATTGTCTGCAATAGCCTACCATGGGGAGCCTTATCAAACGCCTTTCTGAAATCTATACACACCACATCAACCACTTTACCCTCATCCACCTGTTTCGTCACCTTCTCAAAGAACTCAGTAAGGTTTTGTGAGGCATGACCTCACAAAACTGTGTTGATGATCCCTAATCAAATTATTATTTTCTAGATTAGTATAAATCCTATCTCTTATAATCCTTTCCAACACTTTACCCACAACCAAAGTAAGGCTCATTAGCCTATAATTACCAGGATTGTCTCTACTCCTCTCTTGAACAAGGGGACAATATTTGCTATCCTCCAGTCTTCTGGCACTATTCCTGTAGACAAGGACGACATAAAGATCAAAGCCAAAGGCTCTGCAATCTCCTCCCTAGCTCCTCCCTAGAATCTTAGGATAAATTCCATCTGGCCCAGGGGACTTATCAATTTTCACACTTTCCAGAATTGCTAACACCACCTCCTATGAACCTCAATCCTGTATAGTCTATCAGCCTGTATTTCAGTATTCTCCTTGAGAGTATTTTTTTTCTTGTGTGAATACTGATGAAAAATATTCATTTAGCACCTTTTCCGTCTCTTCAGACTCCATGCACAACTTCCCACTACTGTCCTTGACTGGCCCTAATCTTACTCTAGTCATTCTTTTATTCCTAACATACCTGCAGAAAATTTTAGGGTTTTCCTTGATCTTACCTGCCAAAGACTTCATGTCCCCTCTTGGCTCTTTATAGCTCTCTCTTTAGGTCTCTCCTGGCTAACTTGTATCTCTCAAGTGCCTTAACTGAACCTTCACATGTCATCTTTACATAAGCCTCCTTATTCCTCTTGACAAGAGATTCAACTTCTTTAGTAAATCACAGGTCCCTCACTCAACCACTTCCTCCCTACCTGTCAGATACATACTTATCAAGGACACGCAGTAGCTGTTCCTTGAATAAGCTCAATTGTGCCCATCCCCTGCAGTTTTCTTCCCCATCCTATGCATCCTAAATCTTGCCTAATCACCTCATAATTGCCTTTCCCCCAGCTATAACACTTGCCCTGCGGTATATACCTATCCCTTTCCATCGCTAAAGTAAATGTAACCGAATTGTGGTCACTATCACCAAAGTGCTCACCTCCCTCCAAATCTAACACCTGGCCAGGTTCATTCCCCAGTACCAAATTCAATGTGGCCTCGCCTCTTGTTGGCCTGTCTACATACTGTGTCAGGAAACCCTCCTGCACACATTGGATAAAAACTGACCCATCTAATGTACTCAAACTATAGCGTTTCCAGTCAATATTTGGAAAGTTAAAGGCCCCCATAACAACTACCCTGTTACTTTCGCTCCTATCCAGAACCATCTTTGTAATCCTTTCATCTATATCTCTGCTACTTTTCGGAGGCATGTAGAAAACTCGCAATAGAGTGACCTCTCCTTTCTTATTTCTAACCTCAGCCCATACCACCTTAGTGGATGAGTCCTCACCAAACGTCCTTTCTGCCACTGTAATACTGTCTTAGACTAACAATGCCACACCTCCTCCTCTTTTACCATCTTCCCTGTTCGTACTAAAACATCTAAACCTCAGAACCTGCAACAATCATTCCTGACCCATGTCTCCAAAATGGCCACAATATCGAAGTCCCAAGGTACCAACCCATGCTGCAAGTTCACCCACCCTATTCTGGATGCTCCTAGTGTTGAAGTAGACACACTTCAAACCAATTTCCTGCCTGCTGGTACACTCCTGCGACCTTGAAATCTTATTCATGACCTCATTACTCACAACCTCCTGTACACAGGAGCTACAATTCAGATCCCCATCCCCTGCTGAATTAGTTTAAACCCTCCCGAAGAGCATGAGGAAATTTCCTCTCTGGTTCGGGTGTAGACCATTGCATTTGTAGAGGTCCTACCTACCACAGAATGAGCCACAATTATCCAGGGTATCTGAAACCCACCCTCCTGCATCATCCCCGTAGCCATGTGTGCAACTGCTCTCTCTCCCTATTTCTCGCCTTGCTTGCACGTGGTACGGGTATCAAATCAGAGTAACAACTCTGTTTGTTCTAGCTCTAAGCTTCTACCCTAGCTCCTTGAATTTCTGCCTTACATCCCCATCCCTTTTTCTACCTATGTTATTGCAGCCTATGTGGACCACAACTTGGGGCTGCATCCCCTCCCCCAAGGTTCCCAAAAACATCATCCAAGACATCACAGACCCTGGCACCTGGGAGACAACACACCAACTACGAGTCTATCTCATTTCCACAAGCAATCACCCAAATATATTACCTCACTTACTCAGCAGTCCCGTGTTCGCTCCTGCTCAGCACGCACTGCATCTATTCATGAGGTAAGCTTTTAACTGATTAATTTACCTTCCCACACCCCCCAGTGCTCGCTCTCACTGCTCCCACTGCTGCTGCGGAAAACTGAAACAGCTGGTGGTGATGAGGAAACCAAAGATCAATCATAACCAGAATTGAAATGTTTTTGGACTTGGAGAGACCAGATCACAGTAGAGGATGGCATATTAATATGGGGAGGAAGAGTGATTGTCCTGAGCAAAGGTCACTGTGGAGTTTTTACAACACATTGGCAACAGGCTACATTGGAAGCAGGCCATTCAGCTCATTGCGTCCACAGTGACCAACCGATGCGCATCCTACCCAGACACACCCTACCGTACACCCATAGCCCTGCATTTCCCACAGCCAACCCACCTAAACTGTAATCACCTTTGAAGAGTGGGAGGAAACCAGATGACCCAGAGGAAACCCACACAGACACGGGGAGAATGTGCAAACTCCATACAGTTGCCTGAGGGTGGAATTGAACCTGGGTCCCTGGTGCTGGGAGGCAGCAGTGTTAACCCACTGAGCCACCGTGCTGCCAAATCAATTGATATTGTGACAGAGATTTTGAGGGCACCAGATGTTAGGGCTTAATCCTTTGTGATTCGAAACAGTTCCTCCCCAGACCATATGATTTCATCATAGTGGGTGGTACACATGATATTCCTTAATAACATTTCCTCCAAAACTATTTTTCATTATTAATATTATATGTCTGTTTAGATCATTCTATTTATTAGTACCTCATCACCACCCACAAGTCTCTGACTTTAAAATATCATGATCAGGTTTCACTATTCTCTTGGAAAGCCGTCTGTTTGCAGTTGGAAGATTGGAAGTTTACTGGGTCGATAATCTTTATCACAAAATCTCTTAACAGTTTAAGGCCTACAGATCCCTTTAAATGGGACAATCTTTAATCTCTTGGATGTTCTTCACATATGACAACTTCCCTGATGGAACAAACAACTTCTTTCTGTCCTACCTTGGGGTCCATGTCCATAGATTCCTCAAAGTTGCCATCCAGGTTGATAGGGTTGTTAAGAAAGGGTACGGTGTGTTGGCTTTCATTAGTAGGGGAATTGCGTTCAAGAGCTGTGAGGTTATGTTGCAGCTCTATAGAGCCCATTTGAGACCACACTTGGAATATTGTTTTCAATTCTGGTCGCCTCATTATAAGAAAGATGTGGAAGCTTTGGAAAGGGTGTGGAGGAAATTTACCAGGATGCTGCCTGGACTGGAGGGTATGCTTTATGAAGAAATATTGAGCGAGCTAAGGTTTTTCTCAATGGGGCAAAGAAGGATGACTTGACGGAGGTGTACAAGATGGTAAGAGGCAAAGATAGAGTGGATAGCCAGAGACTTTTTTCCAGAGAGGAAATGTCTATCACAAGGGGGCATACATTTCAGGTGATTGGAGGAAGGTTAGGGGAGATATCAGAGGTAAGTTCTTTACACAGAGAGTGGTGGGTGTGTGGATGTGCTGCTGGCAGTGGTAGTAGAGTCAGGTACATCAGGGACATTTAAGCGACTCTTGGATAGGCACATGGGTGATAGCGCAATGAAGGATGTGTAGGTTAGTCTGATCTTAGAGTAGGATAAAAGACCGGCACAACATTGAGGGCCGAAGGGCCTGTACTGCACTGTTCTATGTTCTATATCCTAAACCTAGAGAAAGTGAGGACTGCAGATTCTGGAGATTCAGAATCAAATTCCTCAGTATTAACCCTTTCAGACCCACTTTGCACTTTGTAAGTTTTGCCATAGAGTCATTTACTTGGCAACTAAATGAATGAAAGACTGATGGATGTTGAGGCAAGACAGAAAATCTATTATTAAATAACCGTGGGGCAGATTATGATCCATTTGGTTAGAATGCATCAATCTTCATTCCTGTTTTTTTTTCCCCTGTTTTCCCTCTGACCAATCGATGATTGATGATTTACTGCGATCCCCTGTTCTGTCGAGTCTACTAGACTCTATCAGAGTCATTCTCTTCTGTTCAATCAGGAGGTTGTGTGTTCAATCGCACCCTAGTGCTTTGATCACATAATCTAGTCTTATACTTGGTGCAGAGACAGTGACGAGCTGCTAGAGATGCTAAATTTCACAGCTCCATGATATCCAGTAACATTTTGCAGCAAATGAAGTGCATGATCACTGTAGGCATGTCCCTCTGGCTTGACTGGTTGTAACTAGTGGAGTGCCACAGACCTCAGTGTTGGAGCTTCAAACACTTACAACCAGTGGATCAGTGACCTGGATATGGTGACCAAATGTAAGATAGCTAGATTTGCTGAAAACCACCAAGATATGAAAGAAAAGTGTCACAGGAGGTAGAGAATCAATATGAAGATGTGGAGAGGTTACTTGAGTGGGCAAAAAATTCTCAGATGGAGTCTAATGGGGGACAATGTGAACTTGAATAGAAAAGCAGTCCACTATTTAAATGGAGAGAGATTGCAGAACTCCGAGGTACAAAGGGATCTGGGTGTCCAGGCACATGAACCACAAAGAGTGGGTTTTCAGGTGATGTTCCTTCTAAGCTGTGTCATTCAGTGGGTCTGTGCACTGCCCATCCACATGAATTAGGTACATTGGCATCTAGTTCCAGAGGCAAATGTCACCTCGCAGGTCCACACAGGGGAGGGAAAAATAAGAGGCAACGTAGTTTTCAGGCACGGCAAGTGATCAGGAAAGCAATTCAAATGTTAGCTTTTATTATAAGTGAAATGGAAGATAGGAAGACCAAATTTTATTGCACTGTACAGGGCCTTGGTGAGACTAGATCTGAAGTACTGATGACAATGTTAGTTGTCTTATTTGTAAAGTGATATAATTGTGTTAAAAGCAGTTCAGAGACAATTTGGTCAACTCATTCCCGGGATAAAGGGCTTATTTTACGGAGAAGCCTTTACCCATTGGCCTTATGCAGAATAAAACATGATCTTGTTGAAACATATAAGATCCTGAGGGGAAAGACTAGAATTTAGCAACATACTTTAAGAATAAAGAGGTTTCCATTTTAAGATGGATATAAGAAGATTCTTTTCTCTCACTGATATGTTAACCTGTTTAATTCTCTTCCTCAGAAAACAGATGACGTTGAATTTAATAAAGACTGAGTGAGATACACTCCTGATGTACAAGGGAGATAAGGGTTATGGGGAAGGCAGACAGAGATATGTAACCAACTCACCTGTTTCTCATGATGTGGGTCAGGGGATAAATGGTGACCAGGACACATCCCAGCTCTCTTCAGTTACTAGGAGAAAGTGAGGACTGCAGATGTTGGAGATCAGAGTCAAAGAATGTGGTGCTAGAAAAGCACAGCAGGTCAGGTAGCATCCGAGGGGCAGGAGCTGTAGAGCTTATGCTCGAAACATTGATTCTCCTGCTCAGATGCTGCCTGACTGGCTGTGCTTTTCCAGCACCACGCTGTTTGACTCTCTTCAGTTACTGCCAAGGTATCTTGTAAGTTCACTTCAGAGGAGAGCAGGACTTTGGTTTAGTACCTTGCCTGATTTATACTATATTGACAATAACAAGCCTGTGAGCTAAGATAAATCAGCCACTTGTCAAATCCCACACACGTGGGATTTTCTTTCAGACAGCCTTCAGAAATGAGATAACGAGAATCCAGAGACAGTATATTCCTGTCAGGGTGAAAGGAAAGCATCCTTGCAAGAGGATTCGCAGTAGGTTAAGATCAACCAGGAGAAAGTGAGGACTGCAGATGCTGGAGACCAGAATTGAAAAGTGTGTTGCTGGAAAGGCGCAGAGGCCAGGCAGCATCCAAGGAGCAGGAGAATCGACGTTTCGGGCATAAGCCCTTCTTCAGGAATGAGGCTGGTGTACCAAGCGGGCTGAGGTAAAAGGTTGGGGGGGGGTGGAATTTGAGGAGGGGCGCTGGGAATACGATAGGTGGAAGGAGGTGAGGGTGAGGGTGATAGGCTGGAGAGGGGGTGGGGGCGGAGAGATCGGGAAGAAGATTGCAGGTCAAGAGGGCGGTGCTGAATCCAAGGGTTGGGACTGAGATAAGGTGGGGGGAGGGAAAATGAGGAAGCTGGAGAAATCTACATTCATCTCGTGTGGTTGGAGGGTTCCTAGGCGGAAGATGAGGCGCTCTTCCTCCAGGCGTCGTGTGGCCAGGGTTGGTGATGGAGGAGGCCAAGGACCTGCATGTCCTTGGCAGAGTGGGAGGGGGATTTAAAGTGTTCAGCCATGGGGCAGTTGGGTTGGTTGGTGCGGTTGTCCCAGAGGTGTTCCCTGAAACATTCCGCAAGTAGGCGGCCTGTCTCCCCAATGTAGAGGAGACTACATCGGGTGCAGCGAATACAGTAAATGATGTGTGTGGAGGTGCAGGTGAATTTGCGATGGATATGGAAGGATGCATTGGGGCCTTGGAGGGAGGTGAGGGGGGAGGTGTGGGCGCAAGTTTTGTACTTCTTGCGGTTGCAGGGGAAGGTGAAACGTGTAAAAGTGGATAATTCCCCAGGACCTGATTAGGTGTACCCTAGAACTCTGTGGGAAGCTAGGGAAGTGATTACTGGGCCTCTTGCTGAGATAGTTGTATCATCGATAGTCACAGGTGAGGTGCTGGAAGACTGGAGGTTGGCTAATGTGGTGCCACTGTTTAAGAAGGGCGGTAAGGACAAGCCAGGGAACTACAGACCAGTGAGCCTGACCTCAGTGGTGGCCAAGTTGTTGGAGAGGATCCTGAGGAACAGGACATACATGTATTTGGAAAGGCAAGGACTGATTAGGGATAGGATAGTCAGCATGGCTTTGTGTGTGGGAAATAATGTCTCACAAATTAGATTGAGTGTTTTGAAGAAGTAACAAAGAAGATTGATGAGGGCAGAGCAGTAGACATGATCTATATGGACTTCAGTAAGGCGTTCGACAAGGTTCCCCATGGGAGACTGGTTAGCAATGTTAGAGCTCATGGAATACAGGGAGAACTCACCATTTGGATACAGAACTGGCTCAAAGGTAGAAGATAGAGGGTGGTGGTGGAGGGTTGTTTTTCAAACTGGAGGCCTGTGACCAGTGGAGTGTCACAAGGATGGGTCCACTGCTTTTTGTCATTTAACTAAATTATTTGGATGTGTGCATAAGAGGTACAGTTAGTAAGTTTGCAGATGACACCAAAATTGGATGTGTAGTGGACAGCGAAGAAGGTTACCTCAGATTAAAACAGGATCTTGATCAGATGGGCCAATGGGCTGAGGAGTGGCAGATGGAGTTTAATTCAGATAAATGCGAGATGCTGCATTTTGGGAAAGCAATTCTTAGCAGGACGTGTACACTTAATGGTAAGGTTCTAGGGAGCGTTGCTGCACAAAGGGACCTTGGAGTACAGGTTCATAGCTCCTTGAAAGTGGAGTCACAGGTAGATAGGATAGTGAAGAAGGTGTTTTCCTTTATTGGTCAGAGTATTGAGTACAGGAGTTGGGATGTACAGGACATTAGTTTGGCCACTTTTGGAATATTGCATGCAATTCTGGTCTCCTTCCTATTGGAAGGATGTTGTGAAACTTGAAAGGGTTCAGAAAAGATTTATAAGGCTGTTGCCAGGGTTGGAGGATTTGAGCTACAGGGAGAGGCTGAACAGGCTGGGGCTGTTTTCCCTGGAGTGTCGGAGCTGAGGGGTGACCTTATAAAAGGTTTATAAAATCATGAGGGGCATGGAGAGGAAAATAGATAAGGTATTTTCCCCTCGGGTCGGGGAGTCCAGAACTAGAGGGCATAGGTTTAAGGTGAGAAGGGAAAGATATAAAAGAGACCTAAGGGGCAACTTTTTCAAGCAGGGGGTGGTAAGTGTATGAAATGAACTGCCAGAGGAAGTGTTGGAGGCTAGTACAATTACATAGTTTAAAAGGCATCTGGATTGTTATATGAATAGAAAGGGTTTGCTATGAATAGGAAGGGCCAGCTGCTGGCAGGTGGGATTAGATCTGGTTGGCATGGACAAGTTGGACTGAAGGGTCTGTTTCTGTGCTGTATATTTCTATGACTCTATGACTAGGTCCATTTTTAATTAGCTCTTTGCACAATACATTCAAATGTTGTGTTTTGTGAAGTTCCTTTCTCTTTCCTCAGAACTATTAACATTGAGAGGTAGACAGACAGTGGACTTGAACATGACTTTCATCTCAGAAAACTGTTTGGTTAGTTAGAGGAGCTTCAAGTCTTTGTACCATTGTCACAGAAATACCATTGATTCTTCCACCTGAACCTTTCTGTCAACAAATCATTGGGACTAATGAATGCAGGAGTTTTTGCTATTTGCACTTATCCCAGGCCAACGTATTGAGATACTTCGGAAGGTTTTCGTGCTGTGTGTTGCTAGCTCTTCTCTAGTCTATGCTTTGCTTTTGAAGAGCTCAATGTCATTCTGCTGTGTAATGCTGGTAGCCTCTTATTTGTATTGAGTTGGGGTTGTTAATTTATATTTGTGTTTGTGTGTATGTTGACGGGAGCCCCTTGGGCCTGGTTTATGTATGGCTTCTGTACAGTGGAGATTCGATGCAGCTATGTTTGTGCTGGAGATGGGAATAAACCTCCCAAGCCATGGCAGCCTCACCAACAATTGTCCTCTCTCTGCACTTTAAATATGGAGTCAGCCTGGACCCTGCATAAACTGTGTGCCATTGAACTAATGCGGAATAAATCTTCTCCAAAGCTATCCTTGATATATGGACTTTCTAAGACCCTTAAATGATACTTCTCCCTGAGTTGGGCACGTGGAACAGGGAGAAGACAATATTATGAGGCTCCAAGTACAACAGACAGAGCTGTGGTCATCACTGTACGAGTTGCTGTAAGATCTGGACTCTAAGCCTCACCAAAGTGCAAGTCTTATACATTTGGAGAACTTGAGGTGAAGGAATGTCCAGATTTTACAGAAAAATGCTTCTTCTTGAGCTGGTGCTTTTCGACTCACGAGTGTCTGTGCCTTGCAGGTTTCACTGGGGTAAATTGGAAATGTGTGGTAGAATGAGTCCTCAGCATTCCCAGCAACGTTTGTGTTGTACGGACACTAAATAGCTGCCAGCTATTTGAACTGAATAATTATTGAAAGTGACAGTTATTTAATAAACTTGTTTGCTCTGTTCTAGATGGGTTTGGGACAATTAGAGGAGTTGGTAATTGTTCTTACGGAGGTGTTTCCTGTTGATGTTTGTACTTACTAGCTGCTTGAGAAATGAATAAATGTATGTTCCTAACTGTTCATAAAATGCTAAATGTGGTGAGCTGCTGGCCACATGGGGAAGGAGAAAGAAATGCAACAATCTGGGCCGTGGAAGTACAGACAAGGTGAAAATGGGAATGACAGCACATTAAGTCTGATTTAGACCTACTCCCGAAAATAACATTGAAGTTACTCACTGCATGTTCACCAAACGACCTATTTATATTCAATCAGAACCAATGCCCCATTTGATTGGGAAAGAATAGTTACCCCACTCCCTCTCTTCACCACCTTCCCCTGTAATTGATCCTGAATGAGATACAGAAGATAAATTGGCTTCCCTTTCATTCTTAAACCACTTCATTATTTATCACATTTTTGTAAAACTGTCTGTTGCCACTTCGATTAATAGCCAGAGACATACAGGATACATTAGTAAGCTGCCAGATCTTAAAACCAAAGTCTGTGATTTTGAAGGATTGTTGTAAATTTGACCTGTTTCTGTACATAAGCTCAAAGATACCAATTTTACAGAGAATGAGAAAAGGTTTTTTCCATTATGTTGACAGCCATCAGGCTGTGGTAGGATCAGCCCATTCAGACCCTTGAGTCTGGAACCACCATTCAGTGAGCTCGTGGTTAACCTGTACATTCCCCTCCTCAGTTAGAATCAGAGAGTCATAGAGGTCTACAGCATGAAAACAGGCCCTATGGCCCAACTTGGCCATGCTGCCCAGTTTTCACAATTTAAATTAGTCCCATTTGCCTGCACTTGGCCCATATCCCTCCCTACCTATCCCATCATGTACCTATTTAAATGTTTCTTCGATAATAAAATTGTACTTGCTGCCAGATTGTAGTGATGGAAGTCTGTTCCAGACACTCACCATCCTTGGTATTCTATCTGTCTGAATAGCCTTGCATTATTAAACATTATCAAACACAGTTTTGACAACTGAATCCCATCCTCTACAACGTTTTGCAGAGGAGGGCTCCCAGTGTAGCTAACCTTTGAGTGAAGAGGTGTTTCCTGACATCATTGCTGAACAGCCAGTTTTTAGTTAATGATTGCTTACTGTTGCTTATTCTAACCCTAACCCTCACCAGAGAAATAATCTCTTTGTATCTATCCACTGATTTAATCAAATCGTCAAATCCATAAACTCTCAAATCCATAACCTAAAGACTAAAAGGTCTTTCTGTTGTGCTCCCTGCTCCCCCTAGTGGTTAGATGCTGTATTGTGTGGTAATGAGCTCCCCAAAGAGGAAGGATCCAGATTCAATTCTTTGTGTCACTGGTCTCAGTAAGGGGCAGAAGTGAAGGTGGTACAATTAGTGTCAGATTCTGTGGTTTCAATGGACGAGGATTAGCCTGGATTTCAAGATCACTGTCCATTGACCACATCTGCAGTTGACCAAATGACTCAGGTAGAGCAGTAGAGTCACCTGAAATCTCACAATTTCAGACTGGAAGACGTTCTGGGGAATGGTTAAGAAGAAGAAGAAATCCATAAATATTCACATTCCAACATCAAGAAATAGAATAGGCCTTGGCTGTGACAATAGCTGGACAACTCTGCAAATGGAGAAATGAAGAAGTGCTGTTCAGTGGGTGTTGTTGGCTTTCCATCGTTAGGTAATGGCACACGCTCTTCTAATAACTCCATGGTCTTATGGACTATTTCTTTCTGACTGGAATCCATCATGGTTTGCATCTCTAAAGCAGATAAAACCAATCCTGCTCATTCCATTTGGACACAGTCCAAAGATGCACAGATTAGGTGGATTGGCCATGCTAAATTGTCCATAATGTCAGGGAAGTATACGCTAGGTGGGTTAGCCTTGGGAAATGCAGGGTTACAGGGATAGGATGGAGGTGTGGGTTTGGGTGAGATGCTGTTTGGAGGGTTAGTGTGGACTTGATGGGCCAAATGGCCTGCTTCCACACTAAGGGGATTCTATGATTCAATGATATTCCTCCAAGTTTCATTATGCGATCCTATACCATCAATATCCACCCCCCCCCAACTCTCCTGCCATTGGTCACCTAACACACCCATCACAAGGATGATGTTGCTTCTCAGGTCAATTGTAAATTGAACACTTTTTCTTACCCATTTGGAAGATTCTATGTTGTCAACCAGCCAACAAACAGCTAAATGTCCCACTTCCAACTTTATGTAACTAATAAACAACAACGCTGAAAGGAAAGGAAGGAACATATAGTTTTGTTCATAACACCCTGTGACTTTTCTCCTCAGTTTACTCACAGTTGTATCCTGGAGATTAATTATTAATTCTGATAGATTCTAGCAACTGTAATGGTTTCCCAAACTAAACTAGTCCCATTTGCCCACATTTGGCCCATATCCTTCTGAACCTTTCCTATTCATGTATCTGTCTGAATATCTTTTAAATGTTGTAACTGTTTCTCCATCTACCACTTCCCTGGCAGTTCATTCCACAAATGAATCACAACTGTGTGACAAAGTTGCCCCTCAGGTCCCTTTTAAACCTTTCCACTCTCACCTTAAAAATATGCCCTCTAGTTTTGAACTCCTCCCACCCTAGGGAAAAGCCCTTTGCTAGTCACCTTGTCTACACCCGTCATATATTTATAAACCTCGATCAGGCCACCCCTCAGCTTCCTACACTCCAGGGAAAGAAGTCTCCGTCTATCTAGCCTCTCCTCATAACTCAAACCCTCCAGTCCCGGCAACATCTTTGTAAACCTTTTCTGTGCCCTTTCCAATTTAATGATATCGAGGATGGTGGAAATCTGAAATAAAATGAGAACATGCTGGAGTGAGCCGGGCAACATTGATGGGAGAGAAGCAAAGTTAACTTCTCAGATCAATGACCTATTAGAGCACCCTTGGACAGAAGAGTCAGAATCGGGCCAGGAAACACACACACATCACAACATTTGTCTTTCTGCCTCTGAGCAACACGCCCTATGCTAATCATTAATACATCTGTTGGCTTCTCCCTGAACAAGCTCTCTGCTATAAGCTTGTGGAAGAGTTATAAAAACACAGGCAATATTTGCAAGCATTTATTCAAAAGATTGAAAGCGTGTTTGTTTAGTTTGTGACACCTTTGCCCCTTACTTACTGCAAAATATGTTTGAGTGGCATCAACAGCCCTTAGCTCAAATACCATTTGCTGACCTCAATTAGCCAATAAAATAAAAAGACTGAAGAGACTGAAAAACCGAAATGGAAACAGAAAGTGCTGGGGGCGACTTGACGGGTCTGGCAGCATCTGCAGAAAGAGAAACTGAACCAACGCTTTAAGTTCAAGTTGCCACCGTGAAGCCAGTAAACATCTTCCATGCCAAAGCTCCTCGACCAATTCCACTGAAGTGTTTTAGTCCAATATTATGATTTGGGGCCCAGGACTAGTCAACAATCAGATAGATTTCTGATCAGTAACTTTACTGATTTCCATTAGCGATCCAGGCTTTGTAACAGCGCTGCTGGATGCATCCCTCACTCAAATATACAGAATAATGCAGCTAGATCTTGCCACCTCTTTAAGCACATTGTTGGTCTTTCCAACTGAGCTGAATCTATTAATATATGATTCAGTTGGTCCATTGTCATTTCTCTCTATCCCAATTGTCATCCCAACAACCAACCCACAATTTTTGACCAAAACATAATTTTTTGAATAACTTGGATATGACGATGCTTTTCCTTCTTTATTACCATGAGATAAGACGTTGGAATGGATAAAGGCCATTCAGCCCATCGAGTCTGCTCTGCCATTCAATGTGATCAAGCCAGATTTGATAATCCTTAGCTCTACTTTCCTGACTCTTTCCCCTTATCTCTTAATGTTCTTACTCATAAAGTTATGGAGTCATGGAGATGTACAGCACGGAAACAGACCCTTTGGTCCAACTCGTTCATACTGACCAGATATCATAACCTAATCTAGTCCCATTTGCCAGCACTTGGCCCATATCCCTCGAAACCCTTCCTATTCGTATACCATCCAGATGCCTATTTAAATGTTGTAATTGTACCAGCCTCCACCACTTCCTCATTCCACACATGCACCACACTCTACATGAAAAGGTTGCCCCTTAAGTCTATTTTAAGTTTATCCCCTCTCACCGTAAACCTATGCCCTCTAATTCTGGACTCCACCACCCCAGGGAAAAGACCATTGTCTATTCACCCTATCCATGTTCATCATGATTTTTATAAACCTCTATAAGGTCATTCCTTGGCCTCCAACGCTTCAGTGAAAACAGCCCCAGCCTGTTCAGCCTCTCCTTATAGCTCAAACCCTCCAACCCTGGCAACATCCTTTGGGTGGCACGGTGGCTCAGTGGTTAGCACTGCTGCCTTACAGCACCGGGATCCCAGGTTCAATTCCAGCCTCGGGTGACTGTCTGTGTAGAGTTTACATGTTCTCCCTGTGTCTGCGTGGGTTTCCTCCCACAGTCCAAAGATGTACGGTCAGTGTTTGGTGCATTAGTCGCAGGGAAATGGGTCTGGGTGAGTTACTCTTTGGAGGGTCGGTGTGGACTGGTTAGGCTGAAGGGTCTATTTCCACACTGTAGGGAATCTAATCTGAACTCTTTCAAGTTTCACAACATCCTTCCTCTAGGAGAGAGAGACCACAATTGCACATAGTATTCCAACAGTGGCCTAACCAATGCCCTGTACAGCTGCAACATGACCTCCCAACTCCTGTACTCAATATGCTGACCAA
Organism: Chiloscyllium punctatum; assembly: GCF_047496795.1. Classification (NCBI taxonomy): domain Eukaryota; kingdom Metazoa; phylum Chordata; class Chondrichthyes; order Orectolobiformes; family Hemiscylliidae; genus Chiloscyllium; species Chiloscyllium punctatum. The sequence goes on along the minus strand of NC_092780.1, from coordinate 7,202,058 downwards.
TAAAGGAAAGCGTTCTGGAACGCCTTCTTCACTATCCTATCTATCTGCAATTCCACTTTCAAGGAGCTATGAACTTGTACTCCCTAGGACCTTGCCATTAAGTGTATAAGTCCTGCTCTGATTTGCCATTCCAAAATGTTGCACCTCACATTTATCTAAATTAAACTCCATCTGCCTATTGGCCGGATCTGATCAAGATCCTGTTGTACTCTGAGGTAACCTTCTTCACTGTCTACTACACCTCCAATTTACCTGTCATCTGCAAACTTATTCACTGTACCTCCTATGTTCATATCCAAATCATCTATAAAGATGACGAAAATCAGTGGACCCAGCATCGATCCTTGTGGCACTCCTCCGGTCTGAAAAACAACCCTCCACAATGACATTAAAAAAGTATGACTGTCTCAGCCTTGAATATATTTAGCAAGGCAGCCTCAACAGCTCTCTGTGATAAAGAATTCCACAAATTCATAACCTTCTAACAAAAGAAATTCTTCCTCTTCTCTGTATTAAGTGTGTGACCCCTTATTAGGAGAATATGACTTCTGGTCCTAGACTCTTCCCACAAAGCAAAATAACATTTCCACATCTAGCATGTCAAGTCCTCGAAGAATCTTGTATGTATGAATAAAATCATCTCTCATCCTTTTATATTCCAGTGAGTACAGGCTTAACCTGCTCAACCTCTCCTCATAATACAATCCCTCCACACCTCATAGAAGCCAAGTGAACCTTCTCTGGACTGCTTCCAATGCCAATATACCTGTCCTTGATAAGGTGCCCAAAACTGTTCACAGTATTCTAGCTGTGTTCTGACGAGTACCTTGTATAGTTTTAGCAAAACCTCTTTTAAATCCCATTCCTTATGAAGTACAGGCCAACATTCCATTTGCCTTTCCAATTAGCCGCTGACCTTGGCTGCGAGCTTTTATAATTCATGGACAATGACTTCCAAATCCCTCTGCCCTGTAGTTTTCTACAGTCTTTCTCCATTTAAATAATGTTCATCTCTGCTATTCTTCCTGCCAAGGTGTATAACCTTGCATTTTGCCATATCGTAGTCCATCTGATACAAACAACCTTCTATCACCATACTCTGTGTCCTGTCATGAAGCCAATTTTGGATCGAACTTGCCAGGTTAACTTGGATCCCATGTGCTTTTAACTTCTTTACCAGCTTCCCATGTAGGACCTCATCAAAGGCTTTGTTACAATCCATACAAGCTACACCAACTGCACTACCATCATCTGCACACTTAGTCACCACTTTGAAAAGTTCAAGCAGATTTATTAGGCATGACCTCCCTCTGACAAAGCTGTGCTGACTCTCTATAATCAATCCTTGCCTCCTTAAGTGGGGATTAATTCTCTCCTTCAGAATTTTCTCTGAAAGTTGCTGTACCACTGAGATGAGACTCAGTGCTCTGTAATTCATGGTCTATCTTTACCCCGTCATCTATTAGTTAGCTGATTCTCTATCAATGCTAATATACTCGCCCTGTCATCACAGGCTCTTCTATTATTAAGTAAGCTAATGTGTCTCCTATTCAAGTTGCAAATCTCGAATATATTTGCTTGGATTTACATTGAATTGTAGGTCAATGTTACGGTATAACTTCAAATAAAGCATCAAAATTAATACAAAGGACCCCCTTGCATGTTTTCTCCATCTTGTACCTTTTTTTTTGGCAATCATATTTTTTGTTTTATGCTTGTCCCAGGAACTTGCCCCTATATCTCTTCCAAACTGTCACTTGTCATGCGTGAGTCTAGACATTGAGTGTTGACCAGCCATTTGAATCATGAAATTCAGTCAGATTCTGTCATCACTTGCAATGGTTCATGGCAAGTCCCCGAGAGGTGGAGCTTTGGTTGAATTTTTATCCAACCACAACCCTCTTTTCCTTGGACCAATCCATTTGAGGTTAACTATTGCCAACACAGCTAATCCTGCACTGAGATAGACCTGATTAGTTCCACAGTAAATCATTTGCCCACCAAGGGGGCCATTTTATATTTTAGAAACATAAAAACAAAGGAAGTAAGAGCAGGAGTAGGCTGTGCAGCCCTTTTAGCCTGCTCCACCATTCAATATGATACTAAGTTCTTGATTGCCAAGGGGACCAAAGGTTACAGGGAGAAGACGGGAAAATGGGGTTGAAAAACCTATCAGCCATGATTGAATGGTGGAGCAGACTTGATGGGCTGAATGGTCTAACTTCTGCTCCTATATCTTATGGCTGATCATCCAACTCAGTACCTTGTTCACATTCTCCCTCTTTTACCTTAATAATTATATCTAAGTCCTTCTTGAAAACATTTAACCACTTCCTGTGTCAGAGAATTCCACAGGTTCACCACTCCCTAGTGAAGAAATTTCACTTTATCTCAGATTTAAATGACCTATGCTGTATTGTTAGACTGTGACCCCTAATTCTGCTCTCCCTGTTCGTTGGGGACATCCTTCCTGCATTTATCCTGTCTGGTAGGTGTCTATGCAATCCCCCTCATTCTTCTAAACCCCAGTGAATACAGTCCTAATTGATCCAATCTCTCATCGTACATCAATCCTGCCATTACAGGAATCATGCTGATAAAACTTTGTTGTACCCCCTCCATCACCAGAACACCCTTCCTCAGGTAAGGAAACCAAAACTGCACACAGTACTCCAGGTGTGGTCTCACCAAGACCATGTATAATTGCAGCAAGACATCCTTGCTCCTGCTTTCTAATCTTCTTGCTAAGAAGGCCAACATACCATGTGCTTTTTTCATCACTTGCTGCAGCTGCATGCTTACTCTGTATCTGGGATACAAGGATACCTCAGTCTTATTGTACCTCCCCCTTCTTGTTTTTGCTACCAAACTGGATAACCTCACATTTCTACACATTATACTTCATCTGCCATGCATTTGGCAACTCACTCAGTCTGGATTAGTGGTGCTGGAAGAACACGGCAGTTCAGGCAGCATCCAACGAGCAGCGAAATCGACGTTTCGGGCAAAAGCCCTTCATCAGGATGAAGGGCTTTTGCCCGAAACATCGATTTCGCTGCTCATTGGATGCTGCCTGAACTGTTGTGCTCTTCCAGCACCACTAATCCAGTATTTGGTTTTCAGCATCTGCAGTCATTGTTTTTACCTTGTTGATTTTAACTCACTCAGTCTGTCCAATTCACATTGAAGCTTCTCTGCATCCTCCTCATAACTCACCCTCCCACCCAGCTTTGTGTCATCTTCAGACTTGGAGAGTTTACATTTAGTGCCCTTGTCTATTATTTTGAAGAGCTGGGGTCCAAGCACTGATCCCTGTGGTTCCCTAATTGTCACTGGCAGCCACTTAAAAAAAAATCCGACTCTTTGTTTCCTGTCTGCCAGCCAGTTCACTATCCATATATGTACATTACCCCCAATCCCATACACTTCCATTTTATATGTTAGTCTCTTATGTAGGACCTGCTGAGAAATCTTCTTGCAGTTCAAGTAAACCACATCCATTGGCTCTCCCTTATCAATTCTACTAGTTACCTTCTCAAAAAATTCCGTAAATTTGTCAGCCATGATCTTTCTTTCATAGATCATGCTGGCTCTGTTTGATCCTGTTACTCAACCATTCTTAATTAGCATGTACTGTTGGTTCATGAACAGCGCAGATCAGATGAACAGGATTTGGATGAAGCATTAATTTGGGGGATGTAGCACACACTCAAGCCAATCTTCCAATATCTCCTGTTAACATGCTGACTAACATTGGCTTGTTTTGTGTTCCTGTGGGAGAGGGAGCCTGCAAGGGGGAAACACAGTGTAGGCCGCTGCCCAATCAGGATAGCTTCTGTTGCTGTTGTACCTGACAATATGAAGTAACTGAACAACTCCAAGGAAGAGGGCTGTGCAATTTCAATGCGACCAGTTAGTGCAACTTCCTCATTCTATTCATGAAGTACTGATTGCAAGCTAAGTAACGCTGTCAGAATTCACTCATTAAATAAAGTCTCCGTGATACAATTAGGCAGAAAGAAAGAGTATTCTAATATGAATGATGCCAAGTTTTCATATTGTGTCTCTGCTTTTCTTAAAAGAATGTTCCGCTATAGTGAGAGACAACCAAAGCTAAAGTCAAATCTGAATGGTTAATCCTGTTTATAGTTAGACTATTGAATGAGGAGCCTTAATCTGATGGAAGCTGGTGCGAATTTTACAGCCTAGGAATGTGACAAAACAGTAGTTAATTTTCATTGTTTATGATGGTCCCGTAGCATGTTGGTACAATGACCAGCAGAATAAGTAGAACATTACACCACTGATGCTGTGTTACAAAGGTTGGGTCACTCATGTGAAAGAATCCCCCGTTCCACCCAATCACCATCTCCCTCGATCACTCCACTCATTCATTACAGGGCTTTCTCACTTGGGGTAAGACTCCAGTAATGCACCATCACCGGTGGGGTGTCCTTGTATTCATTGGCCAAGCAGCCTGCTGGCACCACCCAAATTGCTGGCACAAACTGTCACTGTCTGCCTTACCCCATAGAAACGTGCCTCCTGCCTGCTGAGCCACAGAGCAGCATTGCTATTGGAAACTGCGAAGGAGTGTGTGACCCTCTCGCCCACTTACCTGGCTGGAGTACATGGAACAGAGGTGAGTGCTTACAACCGGAGGATGAGTTGGTGAATCGAACAATTCAAGGTCGACAATTGTTCCTGGAAATAAAGCACAGAATTAAAAACGGTAACTTTGTTCTATGAGGAAAGAGGTGCAATATTCCTTGACCAATGTTCCTCTTATTCTGCAAGGCATACAGAACTTGATTCTCTGTTCTCTCTCAAAACTGTGATCTTGTAGGAACTGGAAACATGAAATGTGTGTGCGTTAGCATGGTGGAAATAGAAAGCTCTTTGGAGTTTCCTTTAGTGTGAAACTATTATTGATGTGTCAATAGAACGGGGTTGGAGGTATAACTACAGTTTGGGTCTGGTATTCTGATCTTGCATGGCTTGTTAGCAAAGCTGCATCTGAGTCACTTCAGACATCCTTACTCTCCAAAGAAACTGAAGGAGTCTGAGGGAGGTTTACAGGGATTCAAGGATTTTCTAAGTTACAAAGACGGAGTTAGAGTATTTTTCATTCCTTACCAAAAAAAGATTAAAAAGGGGCGGGATTGTTGAAGTGCTGAAAGCTCTGGGTAATACAGACGTTAGCTGGTTATTTAATTTGGACAGAACTGGAGGACATGAGGCTAAAATTAATGAGGCTCAAAAATGACTCAGATAATTCAATATTTTTTCCCCCTCATTAAGCAATGCACATGCTGAGTAGACTCTCATTAAAAAAAGTTAGTGCTGTGACTGCTGGCCCAGTATCTGGGAACCGAGCTGAAATACCGTCTCCCCAGTGTGCAAATGCATTCAGAGCTTGTGACTAGAACTGTATTCTCACCTAACAGCAGCATTCATGTCCTGCCTTGTTTAGCTGTCAGGTGTAGCTCAAGCTGCTCGTGCTCCTGGCTCTGAGTCAGAAGGTGGTAGGTTCAAGTCCCCTTCCCAAAATGATACACTAAGATCAAGACCAGTGCTCTAGGGCAGCAAACAGCAAACTCTCAGTGGGACTGTCTTTCAGATGAGGTAGTGAACCCAAGGTCCTGTCTGTCATCTTAGGCAGATGTAGAAGATCACAAAATTGGTATTCAGCCAATATTTATCTCTACCACAGGAAATCGTTGAGACCAAAATATTGAATATTTTCAAGAAAGATGTAGATATAGTTCTTAAGGGATCAAAAGGCAGAAGCAGGAACAGGGGACTGAGTTGGATGATCAACCATGATCATATTGAATAGGGGAGCAGGCTTGAATGGGCTGAATGGCCTACTCCAGCTCTTATTTTCTATGCTTCTATGTATCAGTAAATCAACATCACAACAGTAGATTATTTGGTCTTTATCACAATGTTGTAATTTTCCTGCATGCACCACAATAAGGCGAGGGAATATTCTGTATGTGCATAAATTGTGTTCCATGCTAAACCAGTGACCATGCTTTAAAAGTATTCCTTTGCTGTAAAACCCTCTGAAATGTCTGATGGTTATGATAGTTACTGTATAATGACAAGCCTTTTCTGTTTCTTTCTGAGCTCTGTTATATGCCTAACAATAACTGGATCCAATAGCACATTGTCGAGAGCCTTAAGCTATTTTAAAGAACACAAGACATTAAGATTTCTTTCTTTATCCGATGTTTCTAATCAACCTGCTCAGAGACGTTATTACATCTCTCTGGAACAGGTGGGATGTGAGCCCAGGCTTACTGCTCCAGGGGTAGAGACACTATCACTGCACCTCAAGGGGGCACGTAAGACAAAAAATTATTTTTAATTTAACCTATTTCTCTAAAGCAACCTGCTTTCAGATGATATTACATGTCTCTAGAGCAGGTGGGACTTGAACCTGAGTCTCCCAGGCCACGGGTATGGAGACTATCACTGCACCATAAGGCAAAGCATTTTTAAAAAGAAGTTCACTATTTTTTTCTAATCAACCTGTTCAATGGTGTTATTACACACTCCCAGGGCAGGTGGGACTTGAACTCCGTGCTCCTAGTCCACTGGTAGGGACACTATCACTGCATTGCAAGAGGGCCTCGAATGAGGAGATATACATGGACAAACTATAGTACACTCATCATTAGTGGGAATCACATATTTTTTCATGTATTTTTCTAATCAGTCTGTTCAGAGACATAACTACACACTTCTGGAGCAGATGGGACTTGAACCCAAGTCTCTTGGTTCAGGGGTACAGACTGTAACTTTGCGAGTTTTGAGAGCATTTGTAGCTCAGGTTGAGGTTCTGGATGTAGGTTTGCTCGCTGAGTTGGGAGGTTCATTTCCAGACATTTCATCACCCTACTAGGTAACATCATCAGTGGGCCTCAGGTGAAGCACTGTACATGATTCCTGCTTCCTATTTATATGCTTGGGTTTCTATGGACTGTAATTTTGCTTCACAACTGTTCCTTTAAGGCAAAACATTATAGTGCAAACAAAAAAATTGGCTGCACCTTGTCAATTAACATAATGATCACAAATCTGCTCCAGATGCTAACGTTGCAGTGAAAGGTTTGTGCTGCACCAATTTTTAACATCTGCCTTTCTTCATGTATTATTACAAACGTCCATGACTATCAGATCCTGAGGTAGGACGTCAACCTGAACCTTCTGGCCCCGGGGCAGTGGCACTACCATGAGATCCCCTATTTTAAAGAATTCATCTGGACCTCTCAATTACAGCCCAGTGACATGCTCTCGCTCCCAGCTCCATAACTGTGAAAGGTTACAGGTGAGACATGTCCAGGTGAATGCACAGTGGTAGTGTCCCAACCCCGAGTGGTCTGGGTTCAAGTCCCACCTGCTCCAGAGGTGGGGAAATAACATCTTTGAAGAGGTTTATGAGAAAAACAAGTTAATAGTAATAACAAAAACAAACACTGCACTACTGAGAAGCCAAGGACCTGCCAACTGTGAACCGCAATTGAACAGACTCAGTGGTAGAGCTTGGAGCTTGAGAGCTGGATCTGCCAGTGAGTTATCGAGATGTGCAGCATGGAAACAAACCCTTCGGTCCAACTTGTCCATGCCAAATCAGATATCCGAAATTAATCCAGTCCCATTTCCAGCATCTGGCCCATATCTCTATAAACCCTTCCTATTATTATACCCATCCAGTTGTTTCACCTGCTTGAATGTAGGACAGAGAATGGCAGGCCTGAGGTTTGAGCTGCTGTCTGTCTGGGCTTGTCATTGTCTGGACTGTGTTTACAGCAAGAACCACTCTCACTAAGAGTGCTTTTTTGTAACTCAATTCTTGGTTATCTTCAGGAGTCAGGGAAGCAATTTTCAAAGCATTACACAAAGAGATTGTACAGACAGGTGGAGCTCCCATGTTGTTCTTTGGAAGGAATAAGATAGATGAGCGGTATGTCCTCAGAAAGGCTGTCCTTTTCTGTGAGCTAATTCCTCAGGCTCTTATTGTGAGCCACTCTTGGCAGTACAAACCTCAGACATTGCACAAGGGTTAGAGATGCCAACTTTGATTGGATACATGCTTGGAAGTTTCATTATAAGAACCTTCAGCAACCACCCCCTCTGCAGTTAAACAGCCAAGTTTTCTTTCCATCTTCCATATTTCCAGCTGGTGAACAGAAGTGCTCAAAGACAATGAAAACAATAATAATTTTTCGGGCTGCAGTGAATGTTCACCTGAATTGTTTGTTGCTGTATCTTGGAGAAAAATCAGTCGCTGCTGGAGATTCGAGTTTAACCATGGATTGGTGCTAACCCCACACAATGTCCCTTCCCTAGTTGTCAATAACTGTAACAATGGGTGATGTACTTACTCTCTAACCAACACTGAATTCTCATTTGACCCAAGGAATATGGTTCATGATTCAGTTTGGTCAGCACATTCATTGTATTGCAGCATCTACAGAACTCCAGTTTCAATGCATTTGAGCTTCACCTCCTCTTGTAGCGATGAGGTGTGCACATTAAGGCATGTGTACACACTTGTGCCAATGGTTGTGAATGTGAGTGTGTGCCTATGTGTGTCTGTGTGGGTATGTATATTCACTGTTGTGTGCGGTAGATGAGGAGCAACAAGGGACAACAATTGTCCCTAGTCTCCTTTCTTGACTTGTCGATGTACCTGCACAGTGTGGGCAGAGAGACGGGAGGAATTCTCCATGAGTATGTTATGAATGCTCCTTGGTTTGTTGTTGAGTTGTCTGATTACTTTGTGGAGTTGAAAGGTTGTGAATCATGCAAGTTTGGTTTAAATAGTTATGGAAGTGGCTGACAACACTGATCTTGTTCTTGCAGCACACATTACACTCATGATTTGTACAAAAGGAATGTAAAAGAAGATAATATTCAACTTAATTTTTCTTAAAATGAGGAAAGGGGTGTTGAACCTGAAGTTAGCCATTGGTGTACAGAGGAATGAGCACAATTAGGTACCCAGAGAAGTTTGAAATGTCAAGTCTTCAGAGCAATATAGTATGGTGTTATACTTGTATCGTTTGTTATCTCTCGATCTGGCTGTTCCACTGATTTCCCGACCAACTTCTTATCTCCCATTCTCGGTGAATTTGATTTCACTCAATGCTGATGTGCTAACTCACTGCAAGTCCTGTTCACCCGATCCCCCCTGTTCTCACTGACCTGGAGGGGCTCCTAGCCCTGCAGTATCTCAGTTTCAAAACTCTCATCCTTGTTTTCAACTCTGTCTGTGGCTTTGCTCTTCCCTGTTCTTGTTACCTCCAACACCTCTCCTTATCTCTCTGTGCACTTCCAAATCTGCCCTCTTGCACATTCCCAATGTAAAGGCAAAACCATTGAAAACCATGCCGTCTACTCTGAAATCTAAGCCCCAGTAAATAGTCTAAAATTGCCTTTGCTATGTTTTTGTGAATTTGTAAACACTCATCGCAAAGTTCCAATGCCATTCTCTTCCCAAGAAATTTATTTCTGGGGAGTAATGTTCTGAATTGCACACTATTGAAAACAGACCCAGAACGCTGTTAAAGAGCTCATTGGCAATGCATGACCCATGTACTCTAATTGGAATGATTACCAATTATATTTTCACTAAGACCTTGTAGCCAAATAGAATGCAATTTTAATATTCTTATTGTTACTGATGTGTAAATTGTCCATCAATTTGTAATTTAGAAGAAATACATTATGAATTGCAAATTGCCATAAAATGCAGGACAGAATTCAAAGCCTCTGATCAGCTCTTGTAGACACATTATTGATGTGGTAGGTCCAGTTCAGTTTCTGGTGAATGCTATTGACTAGAACGTTGTTTGTGTGGGACCTGATCCTGGTTATCTTGTTGAATGCCAGTCCCTCTTAGAGTCATAAAGTCATAGAGATGCACAGCACAGGAACAGACCCTTCGGACCCACAACCCATCCATGCCGACCAGATATCCCAACCCAATCTAGTCCCACCTGCCAGCATCCGGCCCATATCCCTCCAAACCCTTCCTATTCATGTATCCGTCCAGATGCCTTTTAAATTTGCAATTGTACCAGCTTCCACCACATCCTCTGGCAGTTCATTCCATGCACATATCTCCCTCTCCCTTAGGTTCCTTTTATATCTTTCCCCTCGCATCCTAAACCTATGCCTGCTAGTTCTGGACTCCCCACCCCAGGGAAAAGACTTTGTCTGTTTATCCTATCTGTGCCCCTCATGATTTTATAAACCTCTATAAGAGCACCCGCAGCCTCCAATGCTCCAGGGAAACCAGCCCCAGCCTATTCAGCCTTTCCCTATAGCTCAAATCCTCCAATCCTGACACCATCCTTGTAAATCTTTTCTGAACCCTTGCAAGTTTCACAAAATCTTTCCGATAGGAAATGGTCATTACCCCGGCACACTTTTGGCATGACTGTTACTTGCTACCAATCAGCTGAAGCCTGGATATTGTCCAGGAGTTGCTACATGTATTGACCAACATTAGAGGGAATACCATTCATGAAACTGCTGAAGACGGTTATCCCTCGGACATACATCTGAGGAACTCCGGCACTAATGGCCTGAGGCTGTGACGATTGGTCTCCAACAGCAAGAGCCATCTTCACTTGTGCCAGATTTGATCCCACCCCAGTGGTTTTTCTCCCCATGATTCTTGATTTTAATGCTGCTTCATGGTGGCCTGTTTGATGAAATATTGTCTTGATATCAAGGGCGGTCACTCCCAGCTCATGTGCAGAGTCCAACAAGGCCTGTAATGAACTGTCAGGGCTGAGTCTGAGCATCAGGGAGCAAATGGATGGGGGAGATGATTGATCACATTGTTTATCAGTGTCCAGATGCTCTGTCCCCTTTGTCGTGCCGTTATCACATTTCCTGGAAAGAGTGAGAGGGAAACGTGCCATTCTTGACAGGACCGCTGCGAAATTCCGGCACCGTGTTTGTACAATGAAAGCGTTGAACAATTCATTCTTGCTCCATAAAATACTCATTTGTAAAATGTAAGCATAAACCAACCGTTTTTGAGTTTGTCTCCGTTGGAAATGTCACACTTCGTTACAGATGAAAGAGAGAGGAGAGAAATATTTCAAGCTGGCTTCTTGAACCTTACGCAGCGTTCAGGGGTTTGTAATGCACAGGGAAGCCGTTCCCTTGGATTAACCTCAGCATGCTCTTTAGAGTGTTTTAATAAGCCCTTTCCCTGAAGCCAAATTCAATCTCAGGCTTGAAAAAGATTTTTACTTCTGTGCATTGCAAAAATAAGGTTAAATTAAAATTAATCAATGATTACAACAACAATTTTAATTAATAATGTGGATAAACATCCCAAGGGACTTTGCAGAAGGATAACAAACAACAGGTTTATGCAGAACCAAAGGAGGCAATGTAACAAGAATTAAGAACTTGAAAATTAGAGCAGGATTTGGCCATACAGCTGCTCATGTCCACTCAAGGCCTCGTCTGATCCTCACCATCTATTCCAGTTTCCCTTTTATCCCCCTTAATTCCCTAAATACCTAAGACATCTATCAATGTCAGTCTTCAATATACTCAATGACTGAGGATCCATAGCTCTCTATGGTAGAGAATTCCAAAGATTTATATTCCTCAAAGTGGAGAAATTTCCCTTTACCTTCATATGAAATGACTGATCTCTCAGCCTGAAGTGCAAAGAGCAAAGAACATAGAAAATCTACAGCCCAGGAACAGGCCCTTCAGCCCTCCAAGCCTGAGCCGATCCATATCCACTGTCTAAACCTTATCGTCCAATTCCTAAGCATCTGTATCCCTCTGCTCCCCACCTACTCATGCATCTGTCCAGATGCACCTTAAATGCATCTACCGTGCCTGCCTCTACTGCCTCTGCTGGCAACGCATTCCAGACACCTACAACCCTCGGTGTAAAGTACTTTCCATGTGTATCCCCCTTAAACTTTTCACCTTTCACCTTGAATGCATGACTTCTCGCTATTGAATCCCTCACCCTGGGAAAAAGCTTGTCTTTATCCACCCTGTCTATACCCTTCATGGTTTTGTAGACCTCAATCAGGTCCCCCCTCAATCTCCTTTTTTCTAATGAAAACAATCCTAACCTACTCAACCTCTCTTCAGAGCTAGCACCTTCCATAGCAGGCAACATCCTCATAAACCTTCTCTGCACCCTCTCCAAAGGGTCCACATCCTTTTGGTAATGTGGCAACCAGAACTGTGCACAGTATTCTAAATGTGGCCAAACCAATGTCTTGTACAATTTTAACATGACCTGCTATCTGTTAAACTCAATACCCTGTCCAATGAAGGCAAGCAGATCATATGCCTTCTTGACCACTCTATCCACCTGTGCAGCCACTTTCAGGGTACAATGGACCTGAACACCCAGATCTCTCTGCCCATCAACTTTTCCCAAGGCTCTTCTGTTTACAGTATAGTTGGCTCTAGAATTAGAATTAGAATTCCTGAAGAAGGATGTATGCCTGAAACATTGATTCTCCTGCTCCTTGGATGCTGCCTGACCTGCTGCGCTTTTCCAGCAACACATTTTTCAGCTCTGATCTCCAGCATCTGCAGTCCTCTCTTTCTCCTCTAGAATAAGACTTCCCAAAATACATCACCTCACATTTGTCTGGATTGAACGCCATCTGCCACTTCTCTGCCCAACTCTCCAGTCTATCTATATTCTCCTGTATTCTTTGTCAGTCCCCTACGCTTTCTGTGACTCCACCAATCTTTGTGTCAACTGGAAACTTAATGATCAGACTAACAGTGCCCTCTTCCAGATCATGTATGTATAATACAAACAACAGTGGCCCCAACACTGACCCCTGTGGAACACCACTGGTAACTTTTCTCCATTTGAAGAAAGTTCCTTCAACTCCTACTCTCTGTCTCCTGTTGCTCAACCATTCTTTATCCACCTAGCTAGAACACCCTGCACACCATGTGACTTTACTTTCTCCATTAGTTTACCATGGGGAACTTTATCAAACACCTCACTAAAGTCCAAGTATATGGCATCTACAGCCCTTCCTTCATCTATCAACTTGGTCACTTCCTCAAAGAACTCTATTAGGTTGGTAAGGCACGATCTCCCCCCGCACAAAACCATGTTCCTATCACTGATAAGCCCATTCTTTTCCAAATTTAAATAGATTTTATCCCTCAGTACCTTCTCCAGCAACTTTGCCACCACTGACGTCAGGCTCACTGCTATGTAGTTACCTGGAATATCCCTATTGCCCTTCTTGTACAGGGGGACAACATGAGCAACCTTCCAGTCCTCCGGCATCTCACCAGTATTTAACGATGCCACAACGATATCCGTCAGGGCCTCAACTATTTCCTGTCTCGCCTCCCTCAGCAACCTGGCATAGATCCCACCTGGTCCTGGGGATTTGTTCACCTTAATATCCTTTAGCCTACCCAACAGAACACATCATTGCACACATAGTGTGCAACAGCCAGGAATGGATGGTTTGTGAAATAACTCTACAGAAGCCAGCATCCTGTCACAAAGTCACCTTTATTTACACATGCACTGTACTTGACACTGGTCCAATTTCCTCAGAACCACCACTTAGAGTGAATAGACCTCTGACATTCCTGCTTATATCTGTCAGCCAGAGCTCCCTGACTGGACCAAATTAACAGCCCCAATCAGGGAATTCATATTCTATATGGTTGACTGGCTGACCTGGTTAAGTGACGATAGTTTAGAAAAGGTTTGAGGTTTGGAAGCATACTGTTCAGACTTTAAGTTACCTGATCCAAGCTCCCAGTCTTTCTCAGCTTAAATCCAGCCCCATAACTTGTGGTTGAAGTTTTGCGAACAGTGGAAACAATGTTCCAGAATCCATTCTGTCAATGCCTCTATCAATCTTGTGGTTGAAAGTGATCACCTATCAATTGTCTGTATTCATGAGTCACAGGGGCAGCTGACATGGCCAAAGCAGCCAATTCAGAGAAGATAGAGATGGAAAGGTTTGACTGGGGAGGAGGAGTTCTAATGTTTAGGAACTACGCAGCATTGCCAGGATCGTCAATAGTGGAGCAATTTAAGAAATTACATGATTCGCAAGAGGCCAGAATTGGAGCAACATAGCTGGCAGCGTCCATGGGGAGCGCGGTGACAGCATTAATGTTATGAGTCCAATGTGACTCTTTGGAAGAAGAATAGCCTGCATTCTTTAGAAGAGTCATATTTGACTCAAAACTCTAACTCTGTCACTCTCCATAGATGCTGCCAGATCTGCTGAGTTTCTCTAGCAATCGCTGAATTTTATATCAGATTTCCAGCAATCAACACTGTTTTACTTTTAGCTCTGCTGCGCCTGGTCTCAGAGCTGATCTTTGGAAGCAGTCATTTCGTAAGTATCCCATTCCTAATACTGACATCTGTAAAGAGGAGTGAATGAAGACTTGTTAACGATTTGACTGTGGGTGGAGGAATTCAGCTCTGCAGGACTGTTTCAGCAGATTGCACTGTGACTAGCCTTTCTTTTTGTACTGTTTTATTTTTATACTCCGTAAGGTGCAAAGTCTGTTTCCTGATTTCAGTCATGATGACTCTTGTGTAGGCTGGAGTTCAATTTCATGAATGAAAGGACCTGTTGGTTTTTAAAGATTGGTCTTTGTTGATAGTCAAATCAAAATGTCCCTTCCTCTCACCACCTTTCCCCAGTTGTTCTTTCACTCAGTGACTATGATAATTTGGTTCATTGCCAGATACTGAACACTCTCTGGCTTTCAGACAACTGGACATTACTGACAGGCAATGCAGTGAACACCTATACTTCAGACCGTGTGTATCTGAGAGAGTGAGAGACAGAGAGAGAGAGAGAGAAAGGCACAGTGAGAGACAGAGAGAAAGAGAGAGAGATAAGGATTGAAAATAGCTAGAAGTGCACAAACAAAGGAACGGAATTTAAAAACTTTAAAAAATATCTCTGAAAATAGTAGATGAGCGGGCTGGAGTGCTACGGGTCTGTGCCAGCAAATTCCTATTCAGGAGATGTCCCTGTTCTGTTACATACAGTGGGTTAAACATGATCACTCGCAAGCCCCCAGGATAGCATTTCCTGGGAAAATTCTGAGTAGTTTGTGGTTTTCTTTGCTTCAAAGATTGAGACTGTCCAGGCAGTTCCTTCAAGCCCCCGTTCTGTCTTTCTACCCCATTGTCCCCCCATCTCCTCCTTCAACCCTGTATCTCTTTGAGGCATCTTCCTCATCTTGTGTCCTGCTCCCCAGTGGCAGCCCCTCCTGGTTTTCCCCTCCACAGCCACAGTACTTGATGATTTACCCTGTCTCCATTGCTCACTAATGCCATTTGTGGTCCATTTTGTTAATGTTTTATAAAGAGCCTTTCAAATCCCTACTCACCCCTCGATTCACCATCCAATTTATAACTCCACCTACCCCCTCCCCGCTACCATTCCCCTTTTGACCATACAGGTCCCTGGACGTGACATGGCCCCGTGAACTTGCACACCCATCCCTCAATTCACTCTTTGAGTTTGGTTTCTTCACTGTCCGTGGCATTGAATGCACTCAGATCGAAGTTCCCCATGAAACACATTGGGCTGGGACCATTCCATTTAAACATCCCTTGTCTATTATGATATCTTGACAGTGTTCACCAGGAGCACTCAAGCCATCTTCTCCTGCCTCTCTCCCCAACCTTTCTGCTGTGGTCTATCTCAGTGATCCCACCCTTGCATGGATCTTTCTGCGCTGTATAATTTTTAGATTAGATTAGATTCCCTACAGTGTGGAACAGGCCCTTCAGCACAACAACCCTCCCAAGAGTTACCCACCCAGACCCATTTCCTTCTGACGAATGCAGCTAACACTATGGGCAATTTAGCATGACCAATTCGCCTGGCCTGCACATCTTTGGGCTGTGGGAGGAAACCCACACAGACACAGGGAGAATGTGCAAGCTCCAAACAGACAATCACCCAAGGCTGGTATCAAACCTGGGACCCTGGTGCTGTGAGGTAGCAGTGCTAACCACTGAGTCACCGCGCCATCCAATTCTTTAGCTAATATAGATTGGAGGCATTGGCATTAATACAGGGAGCATTGGGAAAGGATCCAGAAATGACAGGTCTAGTGTCGTTATGAATAGTCAGTGGATAAGCAGAGACAGTCTCACCAGGACCAGTAACTAAGTTCTTGTTCATATCTAATGCAAACCATCACCGCTCCCCCCGCCCCCCCCCCCCATCTTTATTGAACCCTATCAACAGCTGTTTGTATCCCTTTCTATCACATGGTCTTTTTCTAAGAATATTCTTTATTCCTACGATATAGAATACTTCATTACATGGATGGTCAAAGTTATGTAAGGAGCAAACCAAATCAATTTCCTCTGATGTTGTAGTTAGTCACATATACAATTATCATTACTGTTTGGAAGAGTCGTTTGTGTGAAACTTGCAGCCTGGTGGGGTTTATCTGGTTTCTAGCCACTGGATACACCAGGTCAGAGTAGCTTCAGTTGACACCCTTTCCCCATTCTGTGGTGACTGCCTCAGGCTTTAGTGCATCCCTCAGTGCATATTCCAGGACTTTGGAATGGTCCCAGTGCCAGTCTGGAAACACTTAGTTATGGGCAACTCCTTGCACTGGAAGACCAGCAAGGTTCAGGCAGACTGAAGTGCGTCTTTCGTTGTGTCGATGGTCTCCCAGCCATAGTTGATGTTTCGCTCATTCTGTTACCCTGGCAACAATCCACAGAACAAAGTTCTGTATTGCGGAATTGTACAGGACAAAAACTATTGCATCCCATTCCAGACCATCTTTGTGAAGGGCATGTTTCAGGAGGGGGTGGATGACATACTCTTTGCAATCCAACCACCTCGGGGACACTCCCCTTCAAGCCATCAATGCTGTTCACCTGAAAGTTGGTAGTGAGTTCCATTTTCTTCCCACTCTTCAATACTACCTTAGCATTCCACTTCAATAAGACAATGTTGGCAATCATGGACCATGTTGGATTGGTCTGTGATTATGCTTAGCAAGATATTGCAATAGGAGAAAGTGAGGACTGCAGATGCTGGAGATCAGAGCTGAAAATGTGTTGCTGGAAAAGCACAGCAGGTCAGGCAGCATCTAAGGAGAGGAGAATTGATGTTTCGGGCATAAGCCTGAAGAAGGGCTTATGCCCGAAACGTCGATTCTCCTGTTCCTTGGATGCTGCCTGACCTGCTGCGCTTTTCCAGCAAGATATTGCAATAACTTGCCATTATCCCCTGTAGCATGTCTGACCAGGAAACCCTCCTGTTGTCACCACCTATGGCGGAAGGATTTACAGACTGGGAACTAATCTGCTTGGCAATGTCACAAACTGCTCTTCCATGACCATGAGGTCCTGCTGTGGGATTGGAACCTGACACTTCTTGCCTGCAGGTAGGGATACTACCCACAGCACCACAAGACCTCCACACCTCAACAATCACCAGGAAATGAAAAACACCCACTGCTACTTTACTTGTTAATGAGTTTGAAAGAGAGGGAGAGATAAGATTAGCACAAGGGCAAATTATTGAAGTAGACCAAAAGGAAATTAGTTTTGGCTCCAGCTACTGAATAAATTATGCAAATGAGAGTTGGATTACACAAATTAATTCAGCGGCCTCTGTTCCACATGTGTCAGAGAGATATGGGATCAAGTGGCAGCATTTTGGGTTAGAGGGACATATGAAGCAAATGTTCAGTCCTAGTTGTCCTTCAAACCCATCAAAATCTTTTTTGTCAGTGTGTGTGCACGACCTAATCTGACATTTTAAACTAATGTGAAGCAACTTGAAATGTAAAGTTGTACAATGTTGTTTCAGGAAAATGCTAACCAATGACTGGTCATTCAAAAATGAATGATTCCAAATTGTATTGTATAAAGTTGTGAGTGATTATAATGACCATGTAGTTATTACTGAGCTACAGCGGAAATGTTGGGGCTATTAATGAGGAAGGGTGTTTGAGATCAGGAGACAGGGATCGTTTAGGAAGAAGGTGTTGTTTAATGGTTCAATTCCAGCTTGCTTCATCCCACAAATGGTGGATGAGCCATCAACTGTTGAGGCTTCAATCTCTGGAATTCCTGACCCAAACCTCTCTGCTGTCTACCTCTCCTTTCTGAAGGGGCTCCTTAAACATTACTGTATTTTAGCAACCAGCTCTTCGCTGGATGGAAAAGAATAAGCAAGCTAAATGGTTTTTTTTGTGAAATTGGACTTTGTATTTCAATCAGCACAGAAGACCATAAGACATGGAAGCAGAGTGGACCATGCAGTCCATTTGAGTCATTGAGATAATGGCTGATCTAATCATCCCCAACTCTACTTTCCTGACTTTTATCCTACAACCTTTGATTCCCTTACTCAGTAACAATCTGTATATGTCAGCCTTGAATATAGTTAATGACCAACCCTTGACAATCCTTTGCAGTAAAAGATTCCACAGATTTACAATCCTCTGAGAGAAGAAATTCCTCCACACCTCTGGTTTAACTGGACAATCCCTTATTCTGAGATGATGCCCTCTGATCCGAGACTGTTCTAGAACCTTTCCACATCCCCCCCACACCACCATCGAGTCCCTTAAGGACCTTGTATGTATCAATATCACCTCTTATTCTGCTAAACTGCCCCAACCTACTCAACCTCTCCTCATGTGAAAGTCCCTTTATTTCTGGAATTAACTGAAGTGAACTCTCTCTTGTCTACCTCAAAACACCAGCATATCTTTCCTGAGAAAAGGGGTCCAAAACATTCACAGTGCTCTAGGTGTGATTCATCTTATGCCTTGTGTAGTTTTTCCATTCACTCTGAAATAAAAGCTGATCTTTTTGTAAACTCAGCAACTATAAAATAGTAAAATTTAGCATTCAGTTTGAGAGAGACAAATTTGCCGTCCATTTGCCTTCTCTGTTACCTGCTGAACCTGTGTGCTAGCTTTTTGTGATTCATGGAAAAGGCATCCGAAATCCCTCTGTTCTGTAGTCCTCTGCAGTCTCACTCCATTTAAATAATATCCAGCTCCTCTGTTCTTCTTGCCAAAGCGCATAACTTCACATTTCCCCACAATATATTCTGTCTGCCAAGTTTTTGCCCACTCTCTGTGGGTGGCACGGTAGCACAGTGGTTAGCCCTGCTGCCTCACAGCACCAGAGACCCGGGTTCAATTCCTGCCTCGCACATCTCCATGTTTCTGCGTGGGTTTCCTCTGGGTGCTCCAGTTTTCTCCCACAGTCCAAAGATGTTGGTTAGGTGAATTGGCCATGCTAAATTGCCCACAGTGTTAGGTGAAGGGGTAAATGTAGGGGAATGGGTCTAGGTGGGTTGCTGTTTGGAGGGTCGGTGTGGACTTGTTAGGCCAAAGGGCCTGCTTCAATACTGTAAGTAATCTAATCTCTTAATAAGTCTGTATCCCTCTGTAGACTCTTTGTGCTTTCCCAATTCTTGCCTTCCCACCAATCCTTGTTTCTCTCTGCAGCTTTGGCTATTCATTTTCACCATCAAAGTCTGTAAATGCTGTCAGTAATTGTGGCCCCAGCACTGATCCCTTTGGCATTTCACTGGTGACAGGTTGCCATTCTGAAATATCTCCCCCCTCACCTCCCCACCCTCACATTATTGCCAACTTTCTGTCTTCCACAGTCAGCCAATCCCTGACACATGCTGATATCACCTTGACACCATTGGCTCTTATCTCATTAAATGGCCTAACTTCTGGAAATCTAAATACATTGCATTTATTGGTTGCCATTTAGTTATCCTGCTTGCTACTTCTTCAAAGCTTTCTAATAAATTTGTCAGGCAGCATGGCTTTCCCTTGATGAAACCATGTTGACTCTGCTTGATGATATGATGTATTTCTTAATGACCTGCTATTTCATCCTTTATAATAGACTGTAATATTTTCAGATGTTAAGTAACAGATGTTAAGCCAACTGATATATAGTTACCTTTTTTATTTCTTTCCCATTTTGAATAAGGTTGTTACGTTGGCAGTTTTCCAATCCTCCAGGACTTTTCCCGCATCTAATGATTCTTGGAAGATTGCTGCCAGTGCATCTGTTATCTCTGTCGCTACTTCTTTTACAAGATAATGCATGGCTTAGAAAGGGTGGATGCTGGGAATTTGTTTCCATCAGGCGGGAATACTAGGACCCGTGGGGACAGCCCTAGAATTAGGGGGGGGGGGTGTCAATTTAGAATGGAAATGAGGAGACATTTCTTCAGCCAGAGAGTGGTGGGCCTGTGGAATTCATTGCCACAGAGCGCAGTGAAGGCTGGGACATTAAATGGCTTCAAGGCAGAGATTGATAAATTCTTAATCTCGCAAGGAATTAAGGGATAGAAGGAGAGTACATGTAAGTGGTGTTGAAAAGCCCATCAGCCATGATTGAATGGCGGAGTGGACTTGATGGGGCAAATGGCCTTACTTCCACTTCTATTTCTTATGGTCTTTACTATCCTCGGGTACAACCCATCAGGTCGAAAGGACTTTTCAGCTTTTAGCTCTATTATTTTCTCTGGTACCATTTACTGTAATGGTTGCTTTGTATTTATTGATTATTTTATGTTTTTGCAATGCTGTCGGTGTCTTCTATTGGCAAGAAATATAAAATATCTATTCAACTCTTTTGCCATTCCCGGGCTCCCCATCGGTATTTCCCTAGCCTCATTCTGTAAGGGGCCTGTGATCAATTTGACCACTCTCTTCCCTTTTATGTATTTAAAGAAGCTCTTGCCTTTGATCTTGATATTACCTGAAAGATTGTTCTCAAACCCTTTTTTTCTCCCTCTTTATTATTTTTTGCTCACCTTTTGTTAACATCTTTCCCATTTCTCTGGCTTGCTCCTAATCATTGCCACACTGTGATTTTTGTTTCAATTTGATATTTTTTAGTCAACCAGATATTATTGCACATCTCTAGAGCAGGTGGAACTTGAACCTAGAGATCCTGGCCCAGAGTTAGGGGCATTACCACTGCACCACCTTTCAATTCCTAACACTCCTAATTAGCCACGATTCCATTATTCCTTTCCTATAATCCTTCGTTCTCATGGGATATATTTTTAGTTATGAATCCTGAACAATTTTCTTACATGTCTGTCATTGTTCCTCAACTGTCTTTGCTGCTAAACTACTTTCCCTGTCCACTCCAGTCATTCCCTTAGAATTACTCTAAGTTACGTTCAGCACAGTTGCTTCTGACTGAAATTTCTCACTCTCAAACTGAATGCTAAATTCTACTATTTTATGGTTGCTGAGATCAGCCCTGATCTTATTGAATGGCAGGCTCAATGGGCCAAATTGCCTCCTCCTGCTCCTTGTTCCTATGTTCCTTTGGGAATTTTTACTTTGAGATCATTTAATAAACCGAGATCATTACATATTGGGTTGTTAAGATTAGATTAGATTAGATTCACCACAGTATGGAAACAGGCCCCTTTGGTCCAACAAGTCTACACCGACCCTCCAAAGAGTAACCCACCCAGACCTATTCCCCTACCCTATATCTTCCCATGACTAATGAACCTAACACTATGGGCAATTTAACACGGCCAATTCACCTGACCTGCACATCTTTGGACTGTGGGAGAAAGCCGGAGCAGCCGGAGGAAACCCACGCAGACACAGGGAGATTGTGCAAAATACACACAGAAGATGTACAGTGTGTTAGCTTTTATTGGTAGAGGAATTAAGTTTCGGAACCATGTGATCATGCTACAGCTGTACAAAACTTTGGTGCGGCCACTTTTGGAGTATTGCGTACAGTTCTGGTCACCGTATTATAGGAAAGATGTAGAAGCTTTGGAAAGGGTTCAGAGGAGATTTACTAGGAAGTTGCCTGGTTTTGAGGGAAGGTCTTATGAGGAAAGGCTGAGGGACTTGAGGCTATTTTTGTTCGAGATAAGAATGTTGAGAGGTGACTTAATTGAGATATATAAGATAATCAGAGAGTTAGACAGAGTGGACAGGGAGAGCCTTTTTCCAAGTATGGCAATGATTAATACGAGAGGTCATAGCTTTAAATTGAGGGGTGATAGATATAGCACAGATGTCAGAGGTGGTTTCTTTACTCAGAGAGTAGCAGGGGCATGGAACACATTGCCTGCAACAATAGAAGACTTGCCAATTTTAAGGGCATTTAAATGATCTTTGACTAGGCCTAGGGATGAGAATATGATAGTGTAGGTTCGATGGGCTTCAGATTGGTTTCACAGGTCGGCACAACATTGAGGGCCGATGGGCCTATAATGTGCTGTAATGTTCTATGTTCTACATTATTGCCTGTCCTCTTGCATATCAAAACTGTCCAAAATACACTTTATGAATACCTCTTGTTAATGGTTGGATAACATTTATGGAGTCCACTGGGTCAGCAACAGCGAACACGTTTTTCTGATGCCCAGTTAACCAATAGGTAATTGTTTCAAAGTAATCAATCAGTTAGTTAATCTCTGACTTCCATGCAAGTTATCTGAAAATATGAAATTGCACCAAATGGATAAAGATAACAAACAATTTGTGTAAAATACAGCCTTGCATTTACAGTTTGAGAGCCAAAGGCAGCAATTTGGTCGAAGCAATTAAATCCAAGGCTGGTAGCAGACTCTCCTTCATTGCTCAACACAGATTGCACTGTCCCTATAAGGACAGAGAATGGGAGATGGCTCACAATAGTATTCTTATTAAGAATACTCCTTTCAATGTCAGACATCACAGCAAATAGCATGTATTATCACATCACTCTGAGAAATTCATTGTCTCCTTTTCACTTCTCCAGACTGTCGCTCTTTAACCATTTACAATTATGGTGCCACAGGTTTCCATTGTTGCTGTGGGAGGTTTTAATCTGCTGGCTAGTGCATTGCCAAGCAATTAGTTGCAATCAGAGAAAAGATGCAGCTTCACTCCTTATATCAATAGTCCAATATTGCTGGCCATTCGAGAACCATTGTTCTTACTGAGAACATTTTCAACAGAATTGGTGGCACTCAGTAATTCAAGTGTTTATGAATCTGACCTCCAACCCTGCACAATCTCCCCTGTCAGAAACACCTTTATTCAGATAGGTTGTTATTCTTTCCTAAATAGATGGATACAGGAAGTCCCTAGATTACAAATGAGTTCCATTTTTTCCACTGTTCGTAGGCCGAATTTGTGCGTAAGTCGAAACAGATACGGCTAATTAGTCCGCTCATTCGTTAAGATGAAAAGTTGTATGTAACTCAGATTTTTAAAAATAATTTTTAAAAATGAGAAGCCAAGGTCAGTATGGGACATTTGTAAGTCAGGTGGCACGGTGGCTCAGTGGTTAGCACTGCTGCCTCACAGCGCTAGGGGCCTGGGTTTGATTCCAGCCTCGGGTGGCTGTCTGTGTGGAGTGTGCACATTCTCCCTGTGTCTGTGCGGGCTTCCTTCGGGTGCTCCAGTTTCTCCCACAGTCTAAAGATGTGCAGGTTAGGAGAATTGGTTACACTAAATTGCCCATAGTGTTAGGTGCATTAGTCAGAGGGATATGGGTCTGGATGGGTTATTGTTCGGAGTGTCTGTGTGGACTTGTTGAGCCGAAGGGCTTGTTTCCAAGCCGTCAGGAATCTAATCTAATTTAACCCGGTGACTTCCTGTATTGAAGATCACATATTAATATTTATAGCAGAATGACTATCTCACTCAATCATCACTACTGTCACAACCACCAGGTGTATCCACCACATAGAATCCCTATAATGTGGAAGCAGGCTATTCAGCCCATCAAATCCACACCAACCCTCTGAAGACCATTCCACTCTATCACTGTTACCCTGCATTTCCTATGGCCAATCTACCTAACCTGCACATCCTTGGATTGTGGGAGGAAACCCACGCAGACACGGGTAGAATGTGAAAACTCTGCACAGACAGTCACCCATGGCTAGAACTGGACCTGGGTCTCTGGCGCTGTGAGGCAGCAGTGCTAACCCCTGAGCCACCGTGCTGTCCCATGATCAGGGAACTGCTGATAAATATAACTTGTGTCGCTTCTTTTAATTTCTAATGATTTAATTTAAAGCACACCTGTCGTTCATGTTTAAACAGGTTAAGTTTAGTTATTACTGCAATTTCCACAGGGACAAATGGTTAAAGTTATGATTGAGGAACAAAGGACAAGAAGATATCAAGAAAAAATATATAAGACAAAAAGAATACATTATATTTCCAGGATTTTGACCCAGTGATAGTGACAGAATAGCAATGAAGTTCCAGGATTGGAGTGTGTGTGACTCACGGGTGATCTCACAGATGGTGGTCTTCCCTTGCATCTTCTGCCCTTATCCTTCTGGCTGGTATAAGCAATGGGTTTGGAAAATCTTGTCAAAAGAAAATCAGTGAGTTCTTGCAACGTTCTTGTAGATGGTACACCCTGCTGCCCTTGTGCATCTGCACTGAAGCAAGTGAAGGTTGGAGGTGATAAATGGTGTGTCAATCAGACAGACTTCTTGTCTTAGTGTCAAGTTTACTGAGTTGTATTGAAGCTATATTCATCCAGACAAGTGAACAGGATTCCATCACACTTCTGAGTTGTGCCAATTCAGACACAGGATGTGAGTTACTTATTTTAGAATTTCTAGTCTGTGACCTGCTCTTGTAGCCACAGGATACATAACTGGTTCAGTTTAGTTTGTGGTCAATGGTAATCCCCAGGATGTCGATCGGAGGGGTAATCAGTGATTACACTGGCAATTACATCGCATGTGAAGGAGAGGTGGTTGGCCTTTCTGTTGTGTGAGGTGGTCATTTCCAGGCATTGATGTGTGGTGCAAATTTTACTTACCACTTATTAGCCCAAGCCTCAGTCTTGCTGAATATGGACACAGACTTCAATATTTGAGGAGTCTGTGCTGAATGTTGTGCAATCATCAGTGAATACCTCCAAGCCAACCTTATGATGAAAGAAATAGCATTGATGCAGCAACTGATGTTGATTGGGTTGGTACATCTCTCTGAGGAACTCTTGCAGAGATAAAAACCGAAAGAATTGCAGATGCTGCGAATCAGAAGCAGAAACAGAAGTTGCTGGAAAAGCTCAGCAGGTCTGGCAGTATCTGTGAAGGGAAATCAAAATTAACATTTCGGGTCTAGTGACCCTTCCTCAGAACTGCAGAGGCTTCCTGGAGCTGAGATGACTGATCTCAAATAACCATAATCACCTTCCTATGATTTCCACTGATTCCAGATTTATTCGGGCTCCTTGATTCCACAGTTTAACAGCCTTTAAGACCCATGATGACAGAAACCTTGGTATTTAGCAAAAATTACTATTCATTACAAATAACTAGAGTGTGGCTGCAGGTAAACAACTGTTATAATATAACTTTATTCATTAAAATTCTAATTTCCTTACAAACTCCATCTTTATAGACACACACACACATACACAGATACACAGACACACACACACACTCTGAAGGCAGTATGGTGGTCTCTGTTCGTAGGCTTTCCTGAGATGATTCTAGTGTGGATCAAAATGCTGATCTTGATCTTCCTTCTCCAGATGTTTTCACTAGTTTGCAGGATGTACAGGGTGATGACATCCCGCTTATGTATAAAGGTCAATAAATTAAAAGTCACAGTTTACAGAAACTGGAAAAGGAAAATAAACTGCCTATCTTCACGCTCAAGGTGCTTTTTATATCAAATCTAAAACAATTTCTCTTCCTTCAAAAGTCTGACAGTTTCTGCCAAAACATTCATACCCCCAAGCTGTTTTATTACCTGGGAGCCAATCATATGATTGTCGTGATAACTGGTAACGAGTCACAGATCAATCATAGTACATTTACTTTGCTCATGCAAGGCACTGATATATATTGTCAATAATTATGGCACCAGTACTGATCCCTGTGGCACTCGATTAGTCATAGGTTGCCACATGAAAATGTCCCCCTTATCCCAACTCTTGTTTTATATTAGATTAGATTACCTACAGTGTGGAAACAGGCCCTTTGGCCCAACAAGTCCACACCGACCCTCCAAAGGGCAACCCACCCAGACCCATTCCCCTGCATCTAACACTATGGTCAATTTGGCACAACCAATTCACCTAACCTGCACATTTTTGGACTGTGGGAGGAAACCCACACAGACACAGGGGGAGAATGTGCAAACTCCACACAGACAGTTGCCCAATTGAACCCGAGTCCCTGGCGCTGTGAGGCAGCAGTGCTAACCACTGAGCCACCATGCCGCCCCCTAGTCAGGTTGATCCTCTATCCATGCTGATGTACTGCCTCTAGCACCATGAATGAGCTCTTATGAAGTAGAACAATGTGTGGTAGCTTATCAAATACCTTCTGAAAATAGGAAGCAAGTCAAAGGTTTTCAGAATATAGAGTTGAGGCTTTAATCACATCAGCCATGATATTATTGAATAGTGGATTGGCCTGGAAGGGCCAAGTGGACAGCACCTGCTATTAATGTTTTTTATTTGCATGTCAGTGACTTGGGATGCCTTCCTACAATAAAATGCTTTTTAAATGTGGTTGTTGTGGATAGATCTGTGCACAAGATTCTGTTCTTCAGAATAAATCAGACATCACGCACTTTGAGAAAAAGCACTGTGAATTAAATAAAGGTGAGTCTTTCTGCTTTTCCTCCTCAGCCCTGGGTGTTTGTCACTGAGTGCTGATGTGCTGTCACATCTCGTTTCCCGCATGCTTTAAGTCTAGCGTCATTCCTTTCTGATCATGATGCACAAGAAGCTGGGCTTGATCAGTCAGGTGGAATTCAACAGAATTTTCAAAAAATACAAAGCAGTGAATAATGTGTCGAATCAGCCTGAAACCAGGACCTAAAGCAATGGGTGAAAATTTAACAGATGCACTTATCTCAAAGAGATGGTGGATTCACCAGTCACATTGATGTATTATATACGGGCGATTCTCTCAGATTGACCAGCCACCCAAGTGGTATTTGTGCCTCCTTTGATCTGGAATGCCAACCTCCTGTGAATGTAACCAATGACATGACTCAAGGATCACAGTGCAGTATATTTAACTAAACAGAAAGGACTTGCATTAATGCTGCACCGCTTATGATCTCGGGAAATCTCAAAGCGTCAATGATGGGTTTTTTTGAAGTATAATTACTATTGCAATGTCCCTAATAGAATTTGCAATGTGGCACTATGTGATTCTGCTTGTTTTGAATATGTACTCTCACTAAACTGATGCACTGGCTCTTGAACTAACAAATGATTTTATTTGTACATGACAAATGGTGAATAGTGGTGAGTATAGTACAGTGAAGCTGTTACTGTACTTCTCTCAATATACACAATAATAAAAACAACACTCACTTTCTCACTAAATCTAGTCTTCAAACTGAAAAGGACTTATAGGTGCAATTCAGCACTTCCTGCTAATCTGGCACTAAACTAAAAAAGAACATATCGTTGGCAGAAACAGCAAGACGAGGTAAAAACAATAACTGCAGATGCTGGAAACCAAATACTGGATTAGTGGTGCTGGAAGAGCACAGCAGTTCAGGCAGTATCCAACGAGCAGCGAAATCGACGTTTCGGGCAAGGGCTTTTGCCCGAAACGTCGATTTTGCTGCTCGTTGGATGCTGCCTGAACTGCTGTGCTCTTCCAGCACCACTAATCCAGAAACAGCAAGACACTGACTATAGCCTGACCCTCAGGTAAATCAGAATTTAACTTTGACCTCTTGTGTTGATGTTTTACGGAAATCAATGCCTCTATTTCTTCAAATTAGGAGCATAACAATAACAAGGTGTTGTGGTTCTGTTTGCCGAGCTGGGAATTTGTGTTACAGACGTTTCGTCCCCTGTCTAGGTGACATCCTCAGTGCTTGGAAGCCTCCTGTGAAGCTTCAGTCCCATTTTCCTGCATTTCTCAGTGACCTTGCCAACTTCCTTCCAAACCATTCAGTTGAGCCAAACTGTTGCCAGCTATGCCGTCAACTCCCAATGTCTCAGCACAATTAGGAATGGACAATAAATGCTAGCCTTGCCAGGAATGGATCCATGTCAGGAACTACAATTCTGCAACTCCAGCAAGCTCTCAATACCTTCAGGGAAAGGAAGAAGGAAGAAGCTGATGTTACCAGTGCAGGTGGAACGGTATGTTTCAATGACAATATCCTCCAGAGTCACCTGCCATCTATCTTATCAATGGAATCAGAAAATCTTGAGCTATGTGCTGTGCCGGAGGGGTCTCAGTCTATCTGTATCATCACTATGAGACCATCCATCATATTTCACACAGTAATGCCACAAGCACTAAAAAGAGAGCATGAAAGGCAAATACTTCACGCTGAGGTCAATTTTGGGCTAATTGCTGTTGTGAATGAAGTGCGCAGATTAGCCTGCAGTCAAAAACTTACAAGAAACTGACATACTGCAAACTTGCATCACCAACTATTTGGCAGCAGTGGATCTTTACTGCAATGATGTCTTAGAGGAATAGTTCTTGGGGAGGTGATGATGTAGCTACAGCCCAGCTGTTCTTTGGCTTCTTGACCGTGCAGGCTGCTAGGAGTGGGCTGATGTTGGTGGATCACCTTAAAGAGTTGCGACAGTGGGTGCTGTGGATTAGATGCACCATCATCACAGTACTGCTTGGAGGGGCAGGTGGAATTGAATCAGGAAACAGAGATCAAGTGAACTGTTGCCTCCAAGGTGCACCCATCCAGTGCAGTCTATTTCAACACAGGGATAGAAGGCATTCGACAGAGCACCTCACAAAAAATTAAGTCATAAGATAATATCCCATGATGCTGGAGGTAGTATATTGTCAGGGAGAGAGGATTAGCTCATGGACAGGAGACAGTGAGTGGGGATAAGTGTTTTCAGATTGGTGACCTGTGACCAATGGGATTCCACAGGGATCAGTGCTAGGACCACAACTGTTTCCAATATATATTAATGACTTAGAAGAAGGAAAGGACTGCACTATAGTCAAATTCGCAGATGACACAGAAACAGGTGGAAAGGCTGGTTGCAAGAGCTATGTACACAGTTAACATAGAGATAGGTTAAATATATGAGTGAAAAGTCGACAAACAGGATATAATGTGGGAAAGTGTTCATTTTAAACGGGAGAACAGAAGTATTACATAAATGGAGAAAAACTGCAGAAAGCAGCTGGGGATACCTGTGCACAAAGTACCGAAAGCTAGCCCATAGGTGCAGCAGGTAATCAGAAGGTTGTCAGAATGTTGGCCCTTATTTCAAGGGAGCTGCAGTGTTAGAGCAGGGGAATCTTGCTCAGCTGCACAAGGTGCTAATGAGGTCAGATCTGAAGTACTGTGAGCAGTTTTGGTCTCTTTATTTAAGGAAAGACATCATTTAATTGGAGGCAGTTCAAAGAAGGTTCTCCTGGATGATCCCTGGGATGGAGGGATTGTCATGTGACCAAAAGCTAAGCAGGTTGGGACTCTACTCACTGGAGTTTAGAAGGATGTGAGGTGACCTCATTGAAACACATTGGATTCTTGAGGGGCTTGACAGGGTCAGTGCTGAGAGGATGGTTCCCCTCAAAGGAGAGTCTAGGACCACAGGGCATTGTCTCAGAATAAAGGGGTGCCAATTTAAGCCTGTGATGTGGATGAATTTCTTCTCTCAGAGGTTTGTGAGTCTTTGGATCTCCTTGCCACAGAGAACTCTGAGGCAGAATCCTTGTGTATATTTAAGGTGGAGATAGATTCTCGATCAGTTGCGGAATCAAAAGTTACAGGGAAAATGCAGGAAAGTGGATGGGAGGAATGTTGAATCAGCCATGATCCTGTTGAATGTTGGAGCAGGTTCAATGATCTTCCTCCTATTCCTATTTCCTATTGTCTCATGGTCTGTGCGGGTTCTCCAAGTGAGCATCATGACTTAATGCTCTCCTCCTCCTCTTATAAACCTGAGTATTACTTTTGCAAGGTTTGTAGCTCAGGTTGAGATTTAGGGTGTAGGTTTGCTCACTGAGCTGTAGGTTTGATATCCAGACGTTTTGTTACCTGGCTAGGTAACATCATCAGTGGCGACCTCCAAGTGAAGCGAAGCTGTTGTCTCCTGCTTTCTATTTATATCTTTCTCCTGGATGGGGTTCCTGGGATTTGTGGTGATGTCATTTCCTGTTCATTTTCTGAGGGGTTGATAGATGGCATCTAGGTCTATGTGTTTGTTTATGGCGTTGTGGTTGGAGTGTCAGGCCTCTAGGACTTCTCTGGCATGCCTTTGCTTAGCCTGTCCCGGGAATAGATGTGTTGTCCCAGTCGAAAAGGGATGTTACTTAGCCAGGTAACGAAACATCTGGATATCAAACCTACAGCTCAGCGAGCAAACCTACACCCTAGATCTCAACCTGAGCTACAAACCTTCACAAACCTTGCAAAAGCCTATGGGCGCAACACGCTACAACTTGCCCGAAGATGGGAAAGGAATGCCATCTGAGAGAGTTCCACCCGCGAACAACTGTACTTCCTGCATGAATGTTTAAGAAAACAGGTACTGCCAAAATGTCTCCAATATAAACCGCCGATAAAAACACCTCAAGCCAGAAGTTTAACAGAACAAAATGGCCGCAGAATGTTCCGAGAACTAATCAATGACGCCCACCACAGACTCCAAAAATACAACAGGGAAATTGTGCGCCAAAACCCGTTATTCAAACAAGCAACAAATCAAGAATGGACAGACGCGGTAGAACGAGGCATAAACACCAAACAACGACAAACACAGATAAAGAAAAATCGGGACCTGAAGAAAAAACTTGACAAACTCACAAACAAAGACAAAACCGATAACACAGGGGCATGGATAAAGAACTTATCGGACCAGACCCTATCAGACACAGAAAAAGCGGTACCAGTCAAAGGACTAAATTTCAATTACCGAGACGCTGACAAGAAGGATTTCCTAGCGACATTAGCAACCACATTGAAGGACAACAAACTCACAGAAGAAATACAACAAACGATCAGACAGACAGTTGCACCTACTCTGAGCCGAAAGAGGGAAGGAAACAAACTGAACACACAAAAAAAGAAAGCCCTAGAAAACCTCAAAAAAGACAAAAACATCGTTATATTACCTGCAGACAAAGGTTGGCTCACAGTCATCCTGAACAGAAGGGACGACATCGAGAAAGCCAATGCACTACTCGCAGACACCAACACCTACCAATAGGTGGTGCTAGACCCGACCCCACAACGAGGAAACAAAATTACATATCCCCTAAAAAATTACTCAATTCCGGGCAATTAAACAAGACAGAATTCCAGAAAATGAAACCTGGTGGGACCAACACAACACGATTCTACGGATTACCAAAAATCCATCAACCAGGAGCCCTCCCCAGACCTATAGTCGCACTACCCGGGACACCAACTTACAGACTGGCCAAAGACCTATACGCAAGACTGAAATAACTAGTAGAAGAGTCACAGCACTCCATCCACTCCACCCAGGAATTCCTTAAAATCATCAAAAACACCAAAATAGAGGAACACAAAGCAATGTTCTCATTCGATGTAACAGCACTGTCCACCTCCATCAACATCCACCTGGCAAAGGAAACACTTACCACACTTTTAGAAGAGACCATCACACACACACCAACCACCATCAATCACATTACCAACGAAAACATCATGAAGCTAGTGAACCTGTGCCTCACCACCCACTTCACTTTCAACAACATAGTCTACAAACAAACCAACAGCACACCCAAGGGATCTCCGCTATCAGGATTCATAGCAGAAGCGGTTATGCAAAGACTAGAACAAACAGCCCTACCAACCATCAAACCAAAAATCTGGGTCTGCTACGTAGATGACACATTTGTCATCACAAAACGAAACAAGATAGAAGAGACATTTAACGTCATCAACAACATCCTCACAGGCATAAAGTTCACCAAGGAGGAAGAAACCGACAACAAACTCGCATTCCTGGACGTCACAGTCGAAAGAAAGGACAACGGAGACCTGTGTATACAGAAAACTGACAAACACTGACCAGATACTTAGCTACACCAGCAAATATCCCAACACACACAAACAAAGCTGTATCAGAACACTATTCCAACGAGCCACCACACTCTGCAGCACAGACGGACTACGCAAAACAGAGGAGAACTACCTATACAACGTATTCAAGAAGAACGGATACTCAAGAACAAACCATGACAAGCAGACCAAACACAGCCAGAAACTCTAACCACCTTACCATACATCAAAGAAGTTTCAGAAATGACAGCCAGACTACTAAGAGCCCTTGGAATCCTACTAGCACACAAACCCACCAACACTTTCAAACAAAAACTAACAAACTTAAAAGACCTAGTACATCCCATGGACAAAACCAACGTCATCTACAAAATTCCATGCAAGGACTGCCACAAACACTACGTAGGAGAAACGGGAAGAAAGTTAGCCACCAGGATACACGAACACCAGCTAGCCACAAAAAGACACGACCCTCTCTCCCTCGTAGCCCTACACACAGATAAAAAAAGCCACCTTTTCAACTGGGACAACACATCTATCCTGGGACAGGCTAAGCAAAGGCATGCCAGAGAATTCCTAGAGGCCTGGCACTCCAACCACAACGCCATAAACAAACACACAGACCTAGATGCCATCTATCAACCCCTCAGAAAACCAACAGGAAATGACATCACCACAAACCCCAGGAACCCCATCCAGGAGAAAGATATAAATAGAACGCAGGAGACAACAGCTTCGCTTCACTGGGAGGTCGCCACTGATGTTACCTAGCCAGGTAGCGAAACGTCGGGATATCAAACCTACAGCTCAGCGAGCAAACATACACCCCTGAATATTACTTCTATCTAAATAGTCTACCTTGATTGAGCCTGCCCCCACCACACTTCCATTGCATTCCAGAGCTGAGCTACTCACTGAGTGAAATATATATTCATACGTTGCACGTTCTTCTTTTGGAAAGCATTTTAAATTTGTGCCCTCTCATTCTTGTTCCACGTATAAGAAAGGACAGTTTCTGCCTGCCTATTCTGCCCAGACTACTCAAGATTTTAAAATCATTCCCTTCTCCTCTTCAGGATAAACTGTCATAACATCACAAATCCATTTGCAGAATTAATCGTTCTCCTCCCTGGAATTATTCTAGTAAACCTCTTTTGCACTTTCCAATGTGGCACATCTGGTGTCTACTCCAGCTGCAGTCTGACTAGTGTCGATTACAGGTTCTGCTTATCCTCCATGCTCCAGTATTGTACACCACAATTGATAAACCCTGGGACACTGTACGCTTTATTAAATGCTCTTTCCATTTCTCCTGCACATCCTTCAGAATAGAACCTTTATTTTATGCTGTTTTTCTGTCAAAGTGTATCACCTCACACCTCTCCATATTAAGCTTCATTTACCATCTGTCTGCCCAGTCTGATATGTTAATGCCCTTTTAAAGTTCTACACTGTCCTCTACATGACTTACAACAGCTTGATTTTTGTCTATTAATAAACTTGCAATTGTCCCCTACACATGAAGATCTAGACCATTTATACATACCAGCTTCGTAGATATTTTCCTAATCTGATGGTATTACACACCTCTGGAATAGGTGGGACTTGAACCTGGGTCTTCTGACACAGACATAGGGACACTATCAGTGTGTCACATGAGCTTTCCAGTTTAGTTTTGTACAATGTGCACGTGAGCAGTAAGAACGTGAATAATCTCACATAGGGTTCAGGGCTTTAATCTGTCAGTTTGGGACATATTTCAGTCTTGGGTCCAGAGATGATCAGATGGTTCATGAACCCACTGTGACACCTGAGACCTGACCCACTGAACTCTGCAGTAAAATTACAGACAGCTACAATTCATCATTTCCTGCCTTAGACCAAGAACACTCCAGACCACTTTGAATGCTGAGGCCTAGCTGCAGGATGTGAACCAGTTATCACACATCGGGCAAAAAGGCAGTTTTACAATGTCACAGCCCACTGGCACAGAAAATGGATTTGAAAGTCCCAGCATATACATGCCATTACCATCTTTATTTTCACCCTGACTCGTGAATCGAAAGGCATCAGTATTCAAACAGGGACTGCTAGAGGGTTTGTAGATGGCAGATAACAGAAGGAATAAAATCTGGGCAGCACTCAGTGCAAAATGTTAATGAATCCAAAGTGCGCCGTTTCAAGGAACTGGATCTCCAATACCTTCAGTTGCATGTGAGAACTAGAGACACGCAGAAATGTTACCAGGAGTGGAAAGCCCAAGCTGAAGTCCCTTATAGTGGTGGTCCCTGTATGATTTTTGGATGATGGATATATGAGATTGAAACACACCCCATAATCCCCCATGCCTAGACTTTCAGTTGTTTTCACGTGCAGAGAAGAACAGCAAATACATTTTGGAATGTTACTCCAGAGTGAGCCACTGGGATTAGAAAAGATAGGGTATATTTGAGGAGAAAAAGTTACTTGAAGGACTTCTCTCTCAAAGCACTTTCTCTCAAGGACACATTGATTATGCCAAGATTGACAAGGAGCCATTTCAAAAGGAAATTCACCTTTAAACCTCTGCGTCAATCAAATTAGCTTTTTGTCAATTTGAAATAAAACCCACATCAAACAGAAAAATCCAACAGTTTGTTCCAGTCAGGGGTGAACCAATCCTTTAAAATTCAAAGGATCAAAATCTCGCCATTAACCCTTTATTTATAATTGCTGTAAGAAAGTCAGAAGTCACACAACACCAGGTTATAGTCCAACAGGTTTCTTTGAAATCACAAACTGAAGGAACGCTTTTCCGAAAGATTGTTATTTCAAATGAACCAATTGGACTATAACCTGGTGTCATGTGACTTCTGACTTTGTCCACCCCAGTCCAACACTGGCACCTCCACATCATGGCTGTGAGAATGAGTAGAGGAATTTACTATTTGTGCTTAGAAAGCAATATGTCACATTCTCAGAATATTCGAAAGTAGTCTGCACAATAAATTTGCGTTGGAGTTCTGGCTAGGTAAAGCAACTTTCCATTCACAATGTCCCACTCACAGCGATGAGGGGTGATCAGATCAAGGTTTACAAAATATTAAAAGGTTTTAATTGCTTGACACAGAAAACATCTTTTCTTTGGTGGATATAACAAGACTGAGAGAAACATAGAAATTAGGAACAGGAGGAGGTCATTCATGCCTTTTGAGTCACCTCCACCATTCAGTATGATCATGGCTGACCATCCAACTCCGTCCCCAGTCCCAGCTTTCAGTCTATAAACTTTGATGCTTTTAAGCCTAAAAACTAGATCTAGCTTCTTCCTGAAAATGCTCAATGTTTTTGCCTCAATCACTTTCAGTGACAGAGATTTCCACAGACTCACTGCTCCCTGGGTGAAGGAATCTCTTCCCATCCCAGTCCTAACTGATCTATTCTGCATGCTTAGACTGTGCCTGACAGGGCAGTGTCTTAACATTAAATCTAGTCCAGGTGGAATGGGACAACAGAAATTACCTTTCCACAAATGGGCCGTAGAAATTTTAAATTCTATCTCCAAAAAAGCCTAGACCTTTGGCATTTTCAAAACTGTTATCAACAGTTTTGTGTTTGTCAAATGTCACGGACAGGGGTGTCTCCTGTTCACTCCTTTCCCTGTCACCTGGCCATCTTGTACGCTCTGACTCAGTAGGTAACACTTTCACCTCTGAGTCAGAGAATCGTGGGTACAAATCACACTCCAGATTCAGTAAGTACGTCATGACACGTATGTGTTACACTGTTGAATGTGCCACCATGCAGATCAGACTTTAAACTGAGCCCTCTCAGATGAATATAAGGTATATCACTGCACTCTTGAGATCTGGAGCATAGATGACCCAATGTCCTGTCCAACACAAATCACTAAAATCAGTTATCGAGTGTGTATCACATTGCTCTTTGTTGGAACTTGCTGTGTGCAAATTGGCTGCTGTGTTTCCTATATTACTGCAGTGACTACATTCCAAATCTGTTATACTGGATTTGAAGCTCTTTGAAATATTGTGAGTCTGTTTTATGATGGGTTTTTTGGGAGAATGTTGGATGCATTATCTTAATAATGAGAGCTTGCTGGAGCCTGAGGTCTTTTCAAGGTCACAGTTGATTTACATTCTAACAACAATGTAGATATTTTCTAATTATACATCTCTGGAGCAGGTGGGGCTTGAAACCAGGTCATCTAGCTCAGAGGGACTATTTAAACTTCAGCTTTTTATGAGGTCCACAGTGATTTGTCTGCACAGTTTCTTCATCATCGGCAATCTGTTACATCACTACTGACATAATTTCCTATTTCATATTCAAGTCTTAACTGTTTACTCTACACTGAGATCCTGAATTTTGAAGCACAATAACATCATACAGTGCAGAAGAGGCACTTTGGCCCATCGAGTCTGTACTGTCCAAGCTTCACTAAACCTGCACAAGACCCACACCCTCGAATGTTATGACATTTCAGGTGATCATCCAAGAACTTCTTAAAGGTTGTGAGGCTTTCCCACATCAACTACCATCCCAGACAGTGCATTCCATCAACATCTAATGCTCCTTTGTTATTGACCATTCAACTAAAGGGAACAGCTGCTCTCTATCCACCATGTCTATGCCCATAACATTATACACCTCAAATAGACCATCTCTCAGCCTTTCCTGCTCTAAAGACAGCAACCTGAGCTTATCCAGCCTCCCCTCATAGCTAAACTCCTCCATCCCAGGCAACATCCCGGTGAATCTCCTCTGCACTCTCTTCAGTGTAATCACATCCTTCCCACAGTGTGGTGACCAGAACTGCACACAGTACTCCAGCTGTGGCCTCGCTAACATTCTGTACAGCTCCAACATAACCTCCCTGCTCTTATAACCCATGCCACGACAGATAAAGAGAAGTATCCCATATGCCTTCTTAGAGTCATACAGATGAACAGCATGGCAACAGACCTTTGGTTCAACTCGTCCATTCTGACTAGATATTCTAAATTAATCTAGTCCATTTGGCAGCACTTGGTCCATATCCCTCTAAACCCTTCCTATTCATACACGCATCTGGATGCCTTTCAAATGTCTCTTAACTACAGAACAAAGGAGATTTAGTAGACATGATGTATGTAGCTTCCCATTTAGCCTTTATCAAGGTGCCACACCAAGAGCCCAACTTGTTACGGGTAAGATACTGGTAATGGTAGAGGATTGGCTGATTGGCAGAAGACAGAGAGTAGGGGTAAAAGAGCAGCCGGTAACTAGTGGATTCATGTTGGAACCACAACTATTCGTGTTATATGGACAAAGGAACTGAAGGTATTGTTGGTAAGGTTGTAGATGACACAAAGTTATGTGGAAGGACAGGTAATGGTGAGGAAGCAGGAAGGATGAGGAAGGTCTTGTAAATGCTAGGCAAATGGTTAAAGGAGTGGCAATGGAATACAACATAGGAATACAGACTAGGGTCACATTCACATAGCCCAGATCACATTCGGTACACGTGACAAACAATCAATCAATCACATTGATATGGGTCTAGAGTCACACATAGGCCAGACCAGGTAAAGGTGGCAGATTTCCTTCCCAAAAAAGACATTCATGAACCAAATGGGTTTTTTCCAACAATCAACAATGGTTATCATTAAAATCTTTTAATTCCAGATTTTTATTGAAGTTAGATTCCACTATCTGCCAGAACATTACCTGGGTCTCTAGATTAACAATATAATGATGGGCCATTGCTCCCCATTCACTGCCTACTACATGGAAAATGACCCTACTCTGTTTCCTGTCTGCCAAGCAATTCTCTATCCTTGTCAGTACACTACCCACAATCCCATGTGCTTTACTTTTACACATTAATTTCTTATGTGGGACCTTTCAAAAGTCTTCTGAAAGTCCAAATGAATCACATCCATTCGCTCCCCGCCCCCCCCCCATCAACTCTACTCATTACATCCTCGACAGATTCCAGTAGATTTTTCCAGTATGAGTCCCATTTCGTAAGTCCATGCTAAGTTTGTCTGACCTTGCCACTGTTTTCCAAGTGCTCTACAATTACATGTTTTATCATGGATTATTCCCCATTACTGAGATCAGGCTAACTGATCTGTAATTCCCTGTCTACATCCTTTTTTTTAATACACAGAGGGTTACATTAACTACCGTCTGATCGACAGAGTCTGTAGAATCTTATAAATACGAGTTCTTCCTTTCTCTTTTTGAGTTTGACTGTTGCACATTGGAAGCAAACTGGAAGCAATTCAGTTAAAATCTCCTTCACAAAGGACATCGCTGTCTTCTTCAGACTGTCTATTGTCTGCCTGCTGTTCCATTAAAACTATCCCTCGAGTTACATGTTAAACATAATGATGCTGTACCAGCTTTGCCAAGAATTGAAAAAAAGACATACTAATATTTAAGGAGAATTTTGTCAATGGCTCAGCCAATTTGCCAATTCACACAGTTGACTGTAGTATTGAGTCTGACAGGAAAGGTTAAAAGCCTGCAATTGTCTGAAAGAAGAGTTGAATTGATTGGGAGTGACAAAAATGTGCTGTCCTTTTTTTACCGGAGGTTGAGCGATGACCGTGTAAAGATTTTATAAAATTCTGAAGGGTATAGATAAGGTGAATGGCAGGTATCTTTTCCCTAGGGTGGGTAATTTCAAGGCAAGGGAATATATTTCTAAGGTGAGAGGAGAAAGATTTAGAAAGATATGAGGGATAACTTTTTTGCATAGAGAGTGGTTTGTGTGTCGAATGAATTTCCAGAGGAACTAGTGGATGTGGGTACAGTTACAATATTTAAAAGACATTTAAAGTCATGAACAAGAAAGGTTTGGAGGGATATGGGCCAAGCGCAGGCAGGTGGGACTAGGTTAGTTTGGGGATTATGGTCAGCATAGACTGGTTGGGCTGAAGGGTCTGTTTCTGTACTGTATGACTCTACAACTCGAAGTGCCAGTGATGCTCCAGGTTTTCCCTAACATTCTACAGAGACCCATCCGTTCAGTAGAGAAGAGCAAATACATTTTAAACCGAAAGCAAATCAGAGATTGATGGAGTTTTGTTTGGGAATGTGTTGAACACTTCAAACATAATTCATGTGAAATCTATTACACACCCTGAGGTTGTGGAAGGTGCTATACAAACTGAGATTCTTTCTTTGCCCTCTGCAGGTTTAGAATTTGGGGAATTGTTGTTGAGGTTTGGACCCTGTGCTCCTCTAGTTCTGCTCTTTTGCATATCCTAATGTCCACCTCTCCATGATAGGCGGCTGTCAGCTGGAACCTTCTTTAAGACTCTCTTTGAAACTTGTCTCTTCCCTGTCTAAAAGCCTGGTAGCCTTCCTGTAAATTGACTTGGGATGATACACTATGTTAAAGATACCATATAAATGCAAGTAGTTATTAGAATCAGAGTCATAGAGATGTACAGCACGGAAACAGACCCTTCAGTCCAACACGTCCATGCCAACCAGATATCCCAAACCAATCTAGTCCCACCTGCCAGCACCTGGCCCATATCCCTCCAAACCCTTCCTATTCATATACCCATCCAAATGCCTCTTAAATGTTAGATTAGATTAGATTAGATTAGATTACTTACAGTGTGGAAACAGGCCCTTCGGCCCAACAAGTCCACACCGCCCCGCCGAAGCGTAACCCACCCATACCCCTACATCTACATATACCACTTACCTAACACTACAGGCAATTTAGCATGGCCAATTCACCTGACCTGCACATCTTTGGAGTGTGGGAGGAAACCGGAGCACCCGGAGGAAACCCACGCAGACACGGGGAGAACGTGCAAACTCCACACAGTCAGTCGCCTGAGGCGGGAATTGAACCCGGGTCTCTGGCACTGTGAGGCAGCAGTGCTAACCACTGTGCCACCGTGCCGCCCACATGTTGTATTTGTACCAGCCTCCACCACTTCCTCTGGCAGCTCACTCCATACCCGTACCACCCTCTGTGTGGAAAAAGTTGCACCTTAGGTCTCTTTTATATCTTACCCCTCTCACCCTAAACCTATGCCCTCTAGTTCTGGACTCCCCGACCCCAGGGAAAAGACCTTGTCTATTTATCCTATCCATGCCCCTCATAATTTTGTCAACCTCTATAAGGTCACCCCTCAGCCTCCGACGCTCCAGGGAAAACACCAGCCTGTTCAGCCTCTCCCTATAGCTCAAATCCTCCAATCCTGGCAACATCCTTGTAAATCTTTTCTGAACCCTTTCAAGTTTCACAACATCTTTCTGATAGGAAGGAGACCAGCACTGCACGTAATATTCCAACAGTGGCCTAACCAATGTCCTGTACAGCCGCAACCTGTGGGGGAAAAGCAAATCATGGTCAGAAAACTAGCCCAGAAAAGTCCATGCTGACTGCAGTAATCAATAACCTCTTGTTGGACTCACTCCTGTAGAAAAACCTGAGAGATAAAGGTCACCCATTCTAAAAGATCTTTCTAAATTGTGTTTTAATAATCTCAGACAAGCTCACTTCTCAGGCATAGCCACTATCTGTGTTGCTGATGGGGACAAATGGATCTGGTGTCTGACCCAATACATCTTTCCCCCAACCCCGTCACTCACCCTCACCCAATCATTAATGTTGACCTTCCCAGTGAGGTGTGAGATGGAGCATAACTAAATATTTAGGAGTTTCTTCTCGACCGTATAATGTGCAGTGACTGATGATGCACAGTTGTCTTCATAGCTCCCACAATTGCCAATGCTGAAGCCTCAGAAACAGATGTTCCTGACAGGTATTTGTGCTCTGCTTGAAGATGTGATCGAGTCTGAGGTTCCTGGGTGGTGCTGAGGGAGTGCTGCATTATTGGACAGATGTTAAACTAAGGCATGATACAAGATTCTCTTGGTCTATTGGCTAGCATTCCAGTATTCCTGAATCAATAGGATTGGCTACTCACAACAATGTGAATTAGCAAGGACACTTGTACAGCAACAGTAGCGACATTTATAAGTAGCTCATGGATTTATGAAAAGCTAGCTTTGGCTCAGTGGTTAGCACACTGGCCTCAGAATCAGAAAGTTATGAATTTGTGAAAATTCCTGCTGCAGAGGCATCAGTACTCCCAGTGATAGTGCTGCACTGCCAGAGGTGCTGACTTTGAGATGACAGCAAATCTACCAGGTGGGAAGGAAAGACCCCACGGTGATATTTTGATATAGTGCACTGGAGTTTTTGCCAGTGTCCAAAACAATTATCTCTCAATCAACATAACTGAAAGCAATGATCTGTCCAATGTTAATTTGCTGTCTGTGGGAGTTTGCTGGGGGTGAATTGGTTGTTGCAATTCATGCAGTATAACAGTGCCACATTTTCAGAAATAATCCTTTTTGGTTTCATCTAGTTGCCTGGACAGGTGCAGCTCCAACAACACTTAAGAAGCTTGATACCATCCAGGACAAACCACTTTGCTTAATCAGCACCAAAACCAACACAATAAACATTCACTCTCTCCTTTGCCACAGCACAGCGGCACAGTGTGTACCAGCTGCAGGGCACACTGCAAAGACTCACCGAGCCTCCTTCAACAACACCTTTCAGACTGGCAGCCTCTACCAAGTAGAAGGACAAGGGGGAACCAATACATGGGAGCATCACCACCCGCAAGTCCCCCTCCATATCACTCATCATTCAGACTTAGAAATATATCGCCATTTCTTCAATACCACTGGGTCAAAATCTGGCATTGTGAGTACACCTACACCATACAAACACCTGCAGTTCCAGAAGACAGCTCACCACCACCTTCTCCAAGACAGCTAGGGACTTACAACAAAAGCTCACAGCCCATGAGCAACTAAATAGAAGTGCTTTTGTGTTGTACAAAGGCCATGAATGGTGCTACATAAATGTAAATTATTTTCTTACCACACCAATGTACAATATCATTAAAATTAACTGGAATCCTTCCAATTTTTTAACCTAGAATAATGGAGGGGGTGTGCAGGGAATGATGGATATAGAACAGACAAGTCTTATCACTATTTATGTTACCCATGTTGTGTCTGTTTTTACCTCATTATGATAATTTATTTTCCTCTTCCTTTTTCTCCACTTTAACTGCCAGCTGTACTACCGTGTGCCTTTTCAAATCCTTCTTTAAAACACTACACTATAAACATATTCATACCTGATGATTCATATTTTGTCTTTCCAAAAGAACAATGTTCCTGGAATCGATAACCCAATCTCAAACATAGCTACCCGTGAAAGCACCATGATAAATATGACGAGTACACCTGTCTTCTGATTGATAGTTTGGGCAAAAACAAATGTCAGACCATATCGAAAGTGTTTACCAGTCCAGAAACAAGGCCTGAATTTTAACCAGTTCAAGTCCCAGATCATGTATCAGAGCACGTGACTGCCATTTAGGAACAAGGAGCCTCAATAATGTGGGCGACCGCGAGAAGCAGACAGATTCAGAGGAAGATTTGATAGATAAGTTCAAGACTTATGAGGATTTCTGATTGAGTTCATAGAACCCATACAGGCTGGAAGCAGGCCATTTAGCCCATTGAGTCCACACTAACCCTCTAAAGATCATCCCACCTAGACCCACCCCATCCCTGTAACTCTGCATTTCCCATGGCTAACCCACCTAGCCTGCACATCCCATCCATCTACCTGCACATCTTTGGGCTGTGGGAGAAAACCAGAGCACCCAGAGGAAACCCATGCAGACATGGGGAGAATATCCAAGCTCTACGCAGACACTTCCCCGA
Organism: Chiloscyllium punctatum; assembly: GCF_047496795.1. Classification (NCBI taxonomy): domain Eukaryota; kingdom Metazoa; phylum Chordata; class Chondrichthyes; order Orectolobiformes; family Hemiscylliidae; genus Chiloscyllium; species Chiloscyllium punctatum. The sequence continues at coordinate 7,159,242 of NC_092780.1, read as the reverse complement.
GGGTGGAATCAAACCTGGGCTCCTGGTGCTGTGAGACAGCAGTGCTAACCACTGAGTCGCTGTGCCACACCTGGCGATGTTGTTTCTACTGGTAAAAAGGTTATTTACTGTTATACATATATTTAAGATGATTAGTAAACTATTGCAGAAAGCAATTAGAGTTTTTTTTTCAGTATAATGAGTTGTTAAGATGTGGAATGTGCTGGTAGGAAAGGTGCTGGAAGGAGATTCAATAACAGTTTTCCAAAGGGAATCGAATAAGTACCTTAAAAGGCGAAAGTTAAAAATCACACAACACAAGGTTATAGTCCAACAAGTTTATTTGGAAGCACTAGCTTTCGGAGCGCTTCTCCTTCAACAGATGGTTGTCAATGGTTTCAGGGTTATTAGACTCTTAATTCAAATTCCACCATCCCCCATGGGAGGAATCAAACCCAGGGCCCCACAGCCACCTGATGAAGGAGCAGCGCTCCGAAAGCTAGTGCTTCCAAATAGACCTGTTGGTCTATAACTTGGTGTTGTGTGATTTTTTAACTTTGTGCACCCCAGTCCAACACCACCACCTCCAAATCTGAAAAGGAGAAAATTGAAATTACAGGCTGTGAGACAAATTAGAGAAAGACTACTGAAGACACTTTCAAAAGACTAATATGTCCAAAGTTTCTACTATGCCGTGTGAGCCTATAAAATGGAAGCTCGCTCGTGAACTTTGTAATTATAGGCTGTGACTAGGCCCAGGTGCTGGTATCAGAGTCCAAATGTTCCATGCACCTTTATTAAATGGGACTTTAATAACTGGACACTTTTCTTTCTTTTAGACCTGGGTGTTTACTTCCCTTTTGGCTTTGTTTCTTTTAATTCTGCTACTGCTTTTTGTAACCAAGGAGGTTCTGCCAGAGAATTTTTTTTTTGTTTTCATTCATGGGATGAGGGTGTCACTGGCTAGGCTAGCAATTATTGCCCATCCAGCAGTTAAGATTCAACCGCATTGCTGTGTGTCTGGAGTCACATGTAGGCCAGACCAGGTAAGGAAGGCAATTTCCCTTCCCTTGAGGACATTAATGAACTAGATGGGTTTTTCCAACGATCAGCAATGGATTCATGGTCATCGTTAGGTGACGAATTCCAGATTTTTGTTTAATTCAAATTACACCATCTGCCGTGGTGGGATTTGAACTCAGATCCCTGGAACATTACCCGGGTCTCTGGATTAACAGTTCAGCGATAATACAATGAGACCATTGCCTCCTCCAGAGAATAGTGACTTTGTACAGACTTTGCTATGCTCCTGTATTCCTACACTTGACTATTTGTGACAATGCAATCTAATTCTAATTTTATTCTTTCTGATGAAGATTAATGAATTATTATTGGGGATGGGGGTGAATGTCGCTGCACAAGTAATTCAGCAGCCTATCGTAATACTCTGGGTCATGGGCTCAAATCTCACTGAGGCAGCTTACATGGCTGTGGATTATAAAGTTAATGACAACTACCATCAATGTTAAAGAGACCTGCCTGATTCACCAACACAGTTTAAGGAAGGAAATCTGTTGTCCTTATCTGACCTGATCTGGGTCTACGTATGACTCCAGATTCATAGCAATGTGCCTGACTCTTAGCTGCCTCCTGAAATGGCTGAACAAGCCAATCAGTTCAAGGACAATTAGTGACGAGCAACAAATACTGGCCTTGTCAGCGAGAATAAAGGGTAGAAACCACCCAGAACTCGTCAGAATGAGAGTTTCTATCCCTGAGAGTTACACACAATTGTATTCTGTTTGAGAACCATGATCAATATAATCCAGTCCCAATGAGTTACCAGAAATGAGAAAATCATGGCATTGACAGCAGCATGAAATTAGAGGTAACTCAGACCCCAGCCCCATCAGTCCCTGGATTTCAGCTGTTCTATATCCTTCTACTCTAACTGAAGAGATGCTGCAGACACAGTAGTAGGGAATAGTTCCTTCATTTCCTATTCAAATTCTACCCATTTCCATAGCCACTGTAGTTATAGCCCCAAGGGATTTGCTTGACATTCATTTGACATCAGCACATGCTGATGGGTCCTCTCAGTTAGCGAGACTCTGACTCCCATGCATTCCAATCAGCTCAATGTCAGCAACCTGCTTGGATTGACAACATAGACTTTTAAGTACTTCAAGGTCTCTCACTTTGAAATGTTAACCAAATTATTTCACCTCTGAAAGACACAAATGATTTTTGAGTGCTGTTTGATTCCTTCTAATTTAGTACTAGCATCCTGAGTCCTGGTTCTTTTAGGGGGTCCTCACTCACTACGTGACCCAAAGCACAACCTACCTCAGAGACAGGAGGATGTGGACCCCATTCCAAAGGTTTGAAGAGGAGGTGACAGAGACCCAGGTAATGTTCTCGGGATCTGGGTTCAACTCCTCTCATGGTGGATGGTGGAATTTGAATTACGAGTCTAATGACCTTGGAACCATTGTCAATGATTGTAAAGGCCATCTGGTTCACTTACCATCATATATGGAAGGCAAGTGCCACCTTTTGGCCAGGCCTCGATGTGACTCTATCACCCTCTGGACAATTAGAGACAAAAATACCCTGCAGATGCTGGAACCCAAAGTAGGGTTTGATGGTTAAACCAGTGTGGGCTTTTTATCTTCATTGACCACAGAGAGGCATCAAACTGAAATAGGGCAACGTGGAAGGCTCATAGAAGACAAGAGTGTGGAGATGAGGATTGGCTAAGCAGGTTGACAGCAATAGAAATATCCTGGTGATTGGAGGGCCCATAAGTATAACGTGATTGATTAATATGAAATATTATTAGTACTGTCTTAGACAAGGCATTTGACACCTTAAAATATAACTGAGAACAAGAGGAGACTGTCCCATTGTACATGCTGCAGGAAAGGAGAAGTTGAGGAATTTGGGAGATGAGGAGAGCAGAATTGCTCCAAAATGGTCCTTGGTTTGATTATAACCACAGGAGTGGTGTGCCAAGGATGGCAAGGTCCAGTGGTGGCATGAATAAGGAGAACAAAGGAGAGCCTGCATTTATATAGCACCATTCATAACCTCAGGACATCCCAACATATGCTACATTCAGTCAAACATTTGGAGGGAAAGTTCTGGGATAGCAGTCAGAAGCAGTGAGACGGAGATTGAAATCACAGGGATAGTTCATCATTGAGTGTGGACACTGAGCGAAGGAAGGACATACACTGGAACTGCCATAGTGCTAAGGGTTTGGACGGAGAGGAATTTGTAAAGTGCGCACAAGAAAATTTTCTGATTCAGTATGTGGGTGTACCAATGAGAGAAGGTGTTAAACTTGACCAACTCTTGGGAAATAAGGCAGGGCAGGTAACTGAGATGTCAATGGGAGAGCACTTTGGAGCCAGTGATTATAACTTTAATAGTTTTATAATAATGGTGGAAAAGGATAGACAGGATCTAAAAGTTAAAGTTCTAAATTGGAGGAAGGCCAATTTTGATGGCATTAGGCAAGAACATTCAAACGTTGATTGGGGCAGACGTTTGCAGATAAAGGGACGGCTGGAAAATGGGAATGTTTCAAAATGAGATAGCGAGAGTCCAGAGACAGTATATTCCTGTTAGGGTGAAAGGAAAGGCTGTAGGTATAGGGAATGCTGGATGACTAAAGATTTTGAGGGCTTGGTTAAGAACAAGAAGGAAGCAGGTGTCAGGTATAAAGAGCAGAGATTGAGTGAATTCTTAGAAGAGCAGAAAGTAGGAGTATACTTAAGAGGGAAATCAGGAGGGCAAAAAGGGGACAGGAGATAACTTTGGCAAATAGAGTTAAGGAGAATCCAAAGAGATTTTGTAAATATATTAAGGACAAAAGGGTAACTAGGGAGAGAATAGGACCCCTCAAAGATCAGCAAGGCAACCAATGTGTGAAACCGCATTTTGCATCAGTGTTTACTGTGGAGAAGCTCATGGAAGGTATAGAATGTGGGGAAATAGATGGTGACATCTTGAAAAATGCCCATATTACAGAAGAGGAGGTGCTGGATGTCTTAAAGTACATAAAGGTGGATACATCCCCAGGATCTGATCAGGTGTACCTGAGAGCTCTGTGGGAAGCTAGAGAAGTGATTGCTGGGCCTCTTGTTGAGATATTTGTATCATCGATTATTACAGGTAAGGTGCCGGAGACTAGAGGTTGGCTAATGTGGTGCCACTGTTTAAGAAGGGTGGTAAGGGCAAGGCAGGGAACTATAGCCCAGTGAGCCTGACGTCAGTGGTGGACAAGTTGTTGGAGGGAATCCTGAGGGACAGGATGTACATGCTTTTGGAAAGGCAAGGACTGATTCGGGATAGTCAACATGGCTTTGTGCGTGGGAAATCATGTCTCACAAACTTGATTGAGTTTTTTGAAGAAGAGGATTGATGAGGGCGGAGCAGTGGATGTGATTTATATGGACTTCAGTAAGGCGTTCAACAAGGTTCCTCATGGTAGACTGGTTAGCAAGGTTTACGTCTAATGGAAGACATGGAGAACTAGCCATTTGGATAGAAGAGAAGACAGAGGGTGGTGGTGGAGGGTTGCCTTTTAGACTGGAGGCTTGTGACCAATGGAGTGCCACAAGGATTGGTAGTGGGTCCACTGCTTTTCCTCATTTATATAAATGATTTGGATGAGAACATAAGAGGTATCATTAGTAAGTTTGCAGATGACACTAAATTTGGAGGTGTAGTGGACAGCGAAGAATATTACTTCAGATTACAGTGGGATCTTGATCAGATGGTGGTAGATAAGAGTGGTAGATAGAGTTTAATTTAGATATATGTGAGGTGCTGCATTTTGGAAAAGCAAATCAGAGTAGGACTTATACACTTAATGGTAAGGTCTTGGGCTGTGTTACTGAACAAAGAGACCTTGGAGTGCAGGTTCATAGCTCCTTGAAAGTGGAGTCGCAGGTAGATAGGATAGTGAAGAAGGCTTTTGGTATGCTTTCTTTTATTGGTCAGAACATTAAGTATAGGAGTTGGGAGGTCATGTTGAGGCTGTACAGGACATTGGTTAGGCCACTGTTGGAATATTGTGCTCAATTCTGGTTTCCTTCCTATCGGAACAATGTGAAACTTGAAAGGGTTCAGAAAAGATTTCCAAGGATGTTGCCAGAATTGGTGGATCTGAGCTACAGGGAGAGGCTGAATAGGCTGGGGCTGTTTTCCCGGGAGTGTCAGAGGCTGAGAGGTGACCTTACAGAAGTTTATAAAATCATGAGGGACATGGATAGAATAAATAGACAAGGTTTTTTTTCCCCTGGGGTGGGGAAGTCTACAGCTAGAGAGCATAGGCTTAGGGTGAGAAGAGAAAAATTTAAAAGGGACCTAATGAACAACATTTCACACAGATGGTGGTACGTGCATGAAATGAGCTGCCAGAGGAAGTGATGGAGGCTGATACAATCACAGCATTTAAAAGGCACCTGGATCGGTATATGAATAGGAAGGGTTTAGAAGAATAAGAGCTAAATGCTGGCAAATGGGACTAGATGACGTTGGGATATCTAGTCAGCATGGATGAGTTGGACCAAAGGGTCTGGTTCCATGCTGCCCATCCATATGACTCTATGACAGAGGATATCTTGGTGGGAGACTTGGAGCAGGGCTTGGCAGGTCAGTATTCGAGAGCAAGAACTTCAAAAGGAGCTTGAAACAAAATGAGAAATTGGAAGGAGGATGACAGAGTCAAGAGGGGAAACAATGCAATGACTGCCTTCCTTTCACTGTCATGCTGTCTCCAGAGGGGGGCCAGGAATGTGAGCAGAACATCAGGGAAAAAGAGCATTCTATCAAACGGTTTGCAAAGTTACACCCTCAGACAGACCTGCTCTCCAGGTAGCTTTCTATGTGTCAGCATATCCTCTGAGTCACTGAGATGTCATCATGTTGGGATTCTGGCAGATAACACCTGTACGTGTGAAGGAAAAAGTGAGGACTGTAGATGCTGGAGAATCAGTGTTGAAAAGTGTGGTGCTGGAAAAGCACAGCCAGTCAGGTAGCATCCGAGGAGCGGGAGAATCGATGTTTCGGGTACAAGCCCTTCACTAGCAATGTGATGAGGGGCTTATGCCCGAAATGTCAACTCTCCTGCTCCTTGAATGCTGGCTGACCTGCCGTGCTTTTCCAGCTCCACACTTTTCGACACATGGATGTGTGTGTCAACCTCGAACCTGAACCTTCCTCTGCAACTTCTCCCTCTTCCTTCAAGGTCTTCAGCTTGTACCATTCACTGTCGAGGCTGGTGTATAAAGGGCGATTGCTGTGGAGAGGCAGCCTATAATTGCAGAAACTCAATCCAGCGCTCACCAGTGACTTCCAGGAGTTAACTGAGATTGAGGAGAGATTTCACAGAGAGATATTCAACAAGATTGAGGGGCTTTGACAAAGTAATTAGGGCAATGGATCAGTAACTAGAGGACACAGATCATCAGAAGAGGTTTAGAAGGAAAGTGAGGAGAAATATTTTTCAGCAACAAGTCACTACTTGGAATAAAAACAGAAATTGCTGGAAAAGCTCAGCAGGTCTGGCAGCATTTTTGAAGAGAAATCAGAGTTAACTTTTCAGGTCAGGTGACCCTTCCTCAGAACTGGGGAACCCAAAGCACTCACCCTGATTCCTCTCTACAGCTCCTGCCAGACCTGCTGAGCTTTTCCAGCAACTTCTGTTTTTGTTTCTGGTTTACAGCATCCGCAGTTGTTTCAGTGTTTATTTGGAATCAATTGGCTGAAAGAGTGCTGGAAGCAGGTTTGACCATTACTTGGAAAAGGAAATAAGATGGTGGCTTGAAAGGGAAAAATCTATAGGCTATGCAGAAAGAGCAAGGAGAGTGGAAATAATTAGATATTTCTTCCAGACAGCCAGTGCAGATGAAGGATTGAATGGCCATCTCCAGAGCAAGCCTTTTTAGATTAGATTCCCTACAGTGTGGAAACAGGCCCTTTGGCCTAACATGTCCACACCGACCCTCCGAAGAGTAACCCACCCAGACCCATTTCCCTCTGACTAACACATCAAACTCTATGGGCAATTAAGCATGGCCAATCCACCTGATCTGCACGTCTTTGGACTGTGGGAGGAAACCCACACAGATACGGGGAGAATGTGCAAATTCCACACAGATAAACACCGGAGGCAGGAATCGACCCAGCGTCCCTGGCACTGTGAGATAGCAGTGCTAACCACTGAGCCGTCATGCCACACCAAAGTTCACCCTATGACTGTAGGAGATATTCCTCATCTCCCGAAAGAGAACTGCTCAGATCAGTGGCAGAGCTAACGGCTATTTGATCCACCACTCGATGCTCTGAACCCAGAGGGTCTGTGTCACTCAGGAAGCCAAGTCCACATCTGTTTCCGTTCCCAATCAACAAACATGAACAGAGGCTTGTGGGAATTTTGTCAAGTAAACAGTGTCTGTAAGTAAACACTGTTGCTTTGTAATACTCAGGAGAAAAAACCGGGGGGGGGGGGCGGTGTTGAACAATGAACACAAAAAGGAGCCACAGGACGAGTATCAGGCGCAATCAGGACGCAGCCCAAAACATTGTCACTCCTTTTGTCAGCAAGCTGTGCCTCGCACTGTACTGAACTGAATGTAAAGGATTGCAAATACAACAAGGGCACCTTTATTGCAGGGCAAAATGATCTGCCAGGCTTTCAGCATAACACAATCTCAGAGAAGCAGAGGGTGTGCTTAGAGACTGAAAAACAGTCATTAAACTTGAATAAGAGTTCCCTCCGCTTAGGGAATAAACACAAACCCTTTTTGATAAAGGAAGATGGTGTTCATTCCTTTCTGCTGCTGCACCTATATAACAGTTGGCAATTTGAAGGCAGCATGCTGATGAAAGCAAGGCAGGATTCACACACGGAGACCTGCCTGTCTAGGTGAGTCCTGATGGTCAGGGCACCAGCAGATTTCACTGTCTCTAACTGCTTGAAGGTTGCTGAGTCCATCATCAAAAAAGCAAGACCTCCCTCAAAGCAGGACAAGACCTGAGCCACTCTAGAGGGGGATTACATTTCTGATGGTGGTTTGTCACCTCTGACAATCCAAGCACATCTGAGCTGTGTTGATTCTGGGTGTTTGTGATCACATTACTTCATAGAGGCAGGCGGCAATTTGTGCCAACTATTGAGTTTTTTCAGAAACAATGGTCTCCCATTAGTTAAGTTGAAAAGGAAGTGTCCATCAGATGTTACACTGAAATTCTAGACTTTTGCCTAATCCCAATATTGACCAGCCCATTGCTAGTTATCCTGCCTTCAGGTGTTCTGTTTTTATTTGATGGGATGTGGACACATTTGGCAAGGGATTGTTTTGCCATGTCAGAGAGTCAACCCCATTGCTGTAGGTCTGGAGTCATATTTGGGCCAGAGCAGTTTAGATTAGATTACTTAGAGTGTGGAAACAGGCCCTTCGGCCCAACAAGTCCATACCGACCCGCCGAAGCGCAACCCACCCATACCCCTAACACTATGGGCAATTTAGCATGGCCAATTCACCTAACCTGCACATTTTTGGACTGTGGGAGGAAACCGGAGCAGCCGGAGGAAACCCACGCAGACACTGGGAGAATGTACAAACTCCACACAGTCACTTGCCTGAGGCGGGAATTGAACCGAGGTCTCTGGCGCTGTGAGGCAGCAGTGCTAACCACTGTGCCACTGTGCCGCCCTACCCTTTTTTTTACCCTTTTTAAGACAGCCCTTCCCTAAAGAACATTAATGATCTGGTTGGGTTTTTATGACAAATAATGAATGCTTCATTGTCACTATTACGGAAATAAATTTCACCACCTACTGTAGTGGGATTTCACATATGTCCTAAGGACACTAATTTAAGCAAAGTGCTGGAGAAACTTTCTTGGCAAGTTTTTCAGTGACCCTTTGTCGCTGGACTTGAACGGTTAATTTTGTTCTTCTCTCCACTGAGGCTGCCAGAACTGCTGAGTTTCTCCAGCACTTTCTGTTTTTGTTTCAGATCTCCACTTCTTTGCTCAGTTCCAAAGACACCAGCCCGCACCTCTAGCTTTCTAGCCCAGGGACAATACACCAGCACCTTTCCTGATTTCAGGAATTTCCTCCCGAAACCTCTGTTTCCATTCTTAAGTTGTTCCTTAAAACTTTATTGTGATTTGTGCTAAACTTTTGTCGTATATTTTGTTTGCTAAGACTTCCATGAAGTGCAGAGTAAGATAAGCAAGGTGACATTGTTAGATAGAGAGACTCAGCAGAACCCCAATGCCAGGGTGATATGGGGCGAAATTAGCGTGGTGCTGGAAAAGCACAGCAGGTCAGGCAGCATCCAAGGAGCAGGAAAATCGATGATGAAGGCCTTTTGCCCGAAACGTCAATGTTCCTGCTCCTCAGATGCTGCCTGACCTGCTGTGCTTTTCCAGCACCACTCTAATCTTGACTCTAATCTCAACATCTGCAGTACCCACTTCCGCCAGGGTGATATGGGGGTCCTGAGCCTAGGTATGTTACTAGGGGACCCAGTGGGGCAAGCTTTTGATGAAGACCTTTACAATTCATCTCGCCTGTGTTGGCCATTGAGACACAAAGAGGTGGCAAGGTGCTGAAGGATCGATTGTAACTGGTTAATTGGCCAATCCCTTGGGATGGCCCTGGGATTCCCAGGAACTGGAATGTCCCAGATGAAGAAACACCCTGGGGGAAAAAAAAAGTCACAGCAGCACTGATAATGTTCTTAAATTCTCATTTGTTTTTTTATTATTAAAGTAACAGGGATGGGGACAACGCTGTATGACTGACAGTCAATAACTCTTGGGTAATGAAGATAAGCCTATCCACTTTCCAACTGAGTATTGGGAGGTGGAGCACAGTCTCGATGGAAAGGTCAAGTGACCAATGAATGGGAATGTGTCTGGGATTGTTGGAGCCACTTAGTGGGGCCTTCAGGAAGCTTCTCCCATCATGCTTCATAAGGACAGCTTTAAATGTTTTCAATGTTTTAAATTCAGGAGCAGGAGGGTTACAGGAGATTTGAGGAAAATTATTTTTGCCCAGACGATTGTGGGTATCTGGAAGTCACTACCAGAAAGAAGCAGGAACTTGTGAGGTATTTAGGAACTATTCGGAGGAGCACTTGAAATACCACAGCATACAAGACTCTGGGCCAAGTGCTGGAAAATGGGGATTGGAGTACATAGATGTTTGATGACTGGGTGGATATGATGGGCCGAAGAGCCTCTTTCCATGCTGTAAAAGCTTTATGACTCTATGTATCCAGGTAACAGGACAGAGATCAGGTTGAGTGAAGTCTCAGGCGATGCTAAAGGATCCCTGCACCCTCGGCGAAGCAAACTATCAGGGAGGTGAGTTCCAAGTTGGATATAGAACAAGAGCCAATAGTTGAGGGAAGCCTTCAGTCCCAATGTTTTGGCTGTTTCTTTATTGGGTCTAAGCTGTAAGTAAACATAAGCCAGGGCCCAGGCATTTGACAAAACCCTGTATTTTCATGTATTTTCAGGGCTCCTGTTGAGTTATTGATTGCAAGCTGAGCAAACCTTTTCAAGCAGAGTATACATCTAGCACGATTGCAAATGAGCATGTGGATTTATTATTCCAGAGATAAAGGGTTTCTTGTTGATCTCAGTGAGCATTTTAGCAGTACTCCTCCTTAGTGGTCAGTACACACATCGTTGTACCAGAGTAGCTGCCTGGATCAGACTGTCCATGGTCTCTCCGAAGGAAATCTTCTCTCAGACTGAACAGCAACCTGCCCCAATATGGGCTGGTTTCACAATTAAGTCACCAAGAAAATGGCAGCAATAGGAGGCCATTCAGCCCCTTGAGCTTGTTGTTTCCACATCAGCCAGATCATGGCTGATATGTATCTTGATACCACATGCCCACCTTGGTTATACACCCTTGCCTACCAAAGATCTGCCCAGCTCCAAAATAATAAATTGACTGCAGCTTTTTGGGGGAGAGAGTTCCAGAGGGTCACAATGCCTTGTGGGAAGCAGTTTTTTGTCACACAGTAGTTGTGTTCTTGTACAACCCCACATTATAGAAAAATCACGCTTTACAAACAGCGCTTAAAGTGTTGGTGCTGTAACCACGTTACAGCCAACACACATTTTAAAAGTTCGCGCTGTGAAAACAGCGTCCCCAATTCGTCAGTCACGTAACAGTGAATTCACATTAATCAAACGGGCATTATAACAGAACGGCCTGCACTGACATCACCCATGAATGGTCTGCCTCTACTTTGGACGTTATGTTACTGGGTTTATCTGCATCAGGTAAGGTAAGGTGGTTAGTGTCCTCAGCGCTGAGTCAGAGCTCCACCATTCAGGGACAACTCCAGAAACCATTCAGGGACAACTCCAGAAACCATTCAGGGTCAACTCCAGAAACCATTCAGGGTCAACTCCAGAAATTGAAGCAAACATCCAGGCCATCATTCCAGCGCAGCACTGAGGGAGCACTGCACTATCAGAAGGTGGGTACTGAGGGAGTGCTGCACTGTTGGAGGGTCAGTACTGAGGGAATGCCACACTGTCGGAGGGTCAGTGCTGAGTGAGCACTGCACTGTCGGAAGATCAGTACTGAGGGAGTGCCACACTGTTGAACGGTCAGTGCTGAGGGAGCGCTGCACTGTCAGAGGGTCAGTACTGAGGGACTGCTGCACTGTCGGAGGGTCAGTGCTGAGGGAGTGCTGCACTGTCGGAGGGTCAGTACTGAGGGAGTGCTGCACTGTCTCAGGGTCAGTGCATTGTCGGAGGGTCAGTGCTGAGGGAGTGCCACACTGTCAGAGGGTCAGTGCTGAGTGAGCGTTGCACTGTCAGAGGATCAGTACTGAGGGAGTGCCACACTGTTGGATGGTCAGTGCTAAAGGAGCGCTGCACTGTCAGAGAGTCAGTGCTGAGCGGGTGCTACACTGGCAGAGGGTCAGTGCGGAGGGAGTGCTGCACTGTTGGAGGATCAGTACTGAGGGAATGCCACACTGTCGGAGGGTCAGTGCTGAGGGAGCAGTGCACTGTCGGAGAGTCAATACTGAGGGAGCACCACACTGTCGGAGGATCAGTGCTGAGGGAGTGCTGCACTGTTGGAGGGTCAGTACCGAGGGAGTGCTGCACTGTAGGAAGGTCAGTGCTGAGGGAGTGCTGCACTGTCAGAGGGTCAGTACTGAGGGAATGCCACACTATTGGAGGGCCAGTACTGAGGGAGTGCTGCACTGTTGGAGGGTCAGTTTTGACAGATTGTTGTATAACCAGAGGGTTAGTACTGAAGGAGTGTTGGGGTCTGTACTGAGAGAGTGCCGCACTGTCAGAGGATCAGTTTTGACAGTGTTGTATTATCAGAGTGTCAGTACTGAGGCAGTGTTGTATTATCAGAGGGTCTGTATTGTGGCAAAGCTACAGTGTTAAACGGGCAGTGTTAAGGAATTGCTGCACCTTTGGCAGGGTGGTCCTGAGGGAAATCCTGGTTAATATTGCTGCCCTTGGTCCAAGGTAGACAGACAGGAGGCTGGAAGAACACAGCAAGCCAGGCAGGTTCATGGCACTGAGGCCATCTAAAACAACCCTTAATTCCTTCCAGATTTGAGCTCAGCTAACTCAGCAATAATGGAGTATTCTGTTATTCTCCCGACTGGCTTTCTATTTTGCAATTTCTGTAAAGTTCAACTCATTCAAAATCCTGCTGTCTTTATCCAGGCTCACATCAAACTCGCATTCACTGACTGTAGTCCCCTGGCCCAACAACATCCCAAATTTCAAAACTCTTTCTTTGTGTTCTAATTCCCCTGTGGCATTGCCTTCCTTGATCTCTCCGGCCTAATGATCCTCCAGGAATTTCACATTGCTCTAGGTCAGGCCTCTAACGTATTTTCAAATCCTAATGCTTCAACATTGGCAGTTGTACCTTCAAACTCTGGCCTCTAAGCACTGAGCATTCTTCCCAAAATTTCTCCATTTCTCTTTACTGCTGTACTCAGTAAAGTTGCTACTTAGTATTTACCTTTTTAACCAAGCATTTGATCACTCATCCTAATATGTACATGGCTGCGTATGACATTGATTCTGAGACGACTACTATGAAGAAACATTGGACAGATCCCTGTGGTAAAGGTGGTACTTAAATGCAAGCTTTTATTCACTAGGTATTAACCTTGGGGTCGTTTGGATCTGCATGGCTCTGTTTTGCACAGTCTTCAAGTAACAGTGTCCCAGATTTCCCAAGGCTTTGCATGCCCTTCATTTTCTTATTTTACAGAGTAAATCCTTGGAGCTTTTGTATTTTTAACACTTCGAAATAGTTTAAGTGCCAATTTATGCACCTGACATAATTCAGCCTGGCTAATTAATACAGAAAGAAATATCTGGTGGCCAGTGTTGAATTGGCTTTGTTTCAATCACCTTTCCGAATCTAAGGAGAAAGCTTTTTAATATTTCACTACAAACCTGGACCAAACATTCTTGAGCCTGGGCTTTGACTGAAATTACTTTGATGTTTTTCTCCACTGGGATCAATCAAACTATTAACTGTAAATTTATTCAACATCAGACGCACTGACCTCTCCTCACTGCTCCCTCACTTTTAAATGTTAATGAACTCAGGGAGTAGCAAGGTACATTGGGAAGAGATTTTTAAATTCTTTTCTAATTCTTAGATCACAAAAAACAGAAAGTTATGCTGAACTTTAGAAATAACTGATTCAGCCTGAGTTGGGGAATTGTGTCCAATTTTGGGAATCTCACTTTAGAAGGGCTGGTTAAATCTTGGGGGAGGCTGCCGTCAGAGTTACCAGAATGGTTTGGTAGCTTTCCAAATGACTATTGCTAGCAGCTCGTGGTATTTGCCACCTCCATTGGCACATGGTGCTGGGTAAAGGTTGCTTGGGGTAGTTTGCTGCTACCATACCTTCTTTGCCATGGGCCTATCTAGAGATTAGTGTTACAGGATACACCACCATCTCCACAAAAGGGGCTGTTCTTAGATAACCAGAAGGTGTATTGCATGGTGAGGTCACCATAATCCCAAAGGTCTACTCTCTCATTGGAGAGAGAGAGAGAGAGAGAGAGAGACGACTGGTGGTTGTTTAACCTGAGGGTCACCATGCCTCAGATGAGGTTGAGAAGGAGGGTCCTTCATGATAACCTCAGTTGGTGCAGGAATTGAACCCACACTGTTGGCATCAATTCTGCATCACAGCAAACTATTCCTGATGAAGGGTTTTTGCCTGCAACGTTGACTCTCCTGTTCCTCGGATGCTGCCTGACCTGCTGTGCTTTTCCAGCACCACAGTCTCAATCACAAACTACCTGTCCAGCTAACTGAACCCCCGTTGATTGCAATACATACCATATTTGGCCAGGCATTATTACTAGGACTTTAGGGAGCTCGTACAGATCCATCTGCTTCCTCCAAACTCTATAGTAAAATGCCTATTGTCACCTGCAGACTGGATGTGATGTCAGTAATATGGATGGGGCTAGTGTAAAATATGTAAAACATTAACTCTATCAAAACCACAGAATCATTTAGTACAGAAGAGGTTCTTTGGTTGATTGAGTCTGTACTGCCAAAAATACATTACTACCTTCATCAATCCCCCTTTTCCACACTAGATCCATAGCCTTAAATGTTCAAGTGCTCATCCAAGTACTTTTTAAAGGTTATGATGTTTCCTATCTCACTGCATTTCCACGGAGTGCATTCCAGACCCCCACCACACTTTCGGTGATATACCTCTTGCTCAATAGCCCTCTAAACCTTCTGCCTTTCACTTTCACTTGCCTCCGGTTACTGAGGAGATTATGTTGTTGAACGAATAATATCAAGGATGAGGGAGAGACCAGAGGTGCCATATTGTTCTTCTGTAGAGCAGAGATGATGAAAGGGGATGATCAATCAGAGATGGTATGAGGGGGACATTTTTAGAATAAATAAGGCAAAAGTGTTTCCTGACCAACAGAGAGGTCTATCCCCAACACCCCCATTACACTAACCAACCCCACAAAACCCATTATCCCTACCACCCCAATCACCCCCATTACTCCCATTACACCCACACCCCCAACATCCCCATCACACCCACCCACCCCACCACACCAATTACCTACACAACGCCCACCACACCCACTACCCACACCACGCCCACACCGCAACCACCCCCATTACCCCCATTACCCCCAGCATGCCCACACCTCCACCACTCTCATTGCTCCCACCACCCCCATTGCACCCACACCCCCACCAACCCCATTACCCACACCACACCTACTACAACCATGACCCCCACCACGCCCACAACACCATCACCTACTGCACCCTCACCACCCCCACAAACCCCATTACCTGCACCACGCCCATCACATCCACCACTCCCACAATGCCCACACCACCCATTATCATCCCCACCACCCCATCACCCCACACTCCCACCCACACCCACACCGACATCACCCCCACCATACTAACACCCCCATCACCCCCTCCACACCCGACACGCCACACCCCCACCATACCCACATCCACATCACCCCCACCACACCCACGACGCCACACCCCCACCGCACCCACACCCACATCACCCCCACCACACCCACGATGCCACACCCATATCACCTCCACTACACCCACCACGCCACACCCCCACCACACCCACCATGTCACACCCCCACCACACCACACCCACATCAGCCCCACCACACCCACCATGCCACACCCCCACCACATCCACATCACCCCCACCACACCCACCATGCCATACCCCCACCACATCCACCACACCACACTCCCACCACCCCCAATGCACCCACACCTCCCAGTTACACCCACATCACCCCCAGCATACCAACACCCCATCAACCCCACCACCATGGCACACCCATACCCCCACCATCCCCGCCACACCCATACCCCACCACACACACATCACCCCCACCAAAGCCACACACCCACACCCACATCACCCCCACCACACCCACAGCCCAACCACCTCCAACAAGAAGCTGTCAGGTAGACTCTGGTTACTGCCATCACTGATACCTTGGCACAGAGTGAAGATCAGGCCTATAACCAGCTGATCCACCTGTCACAATGACAAGGAGCCATGACCTGTGTGGGATTTAAAGCCTGGACTTATTTCTTTGCTGCTTTCATTTCTCCATCTTTGTGTGTTCTTGGAACTCTAGCCATTAAAACAAATTAACATCCGCTCTCGAGCTGTGGGTGTCAAAGGTACAGACCGTATTCATTGCATGTACTGTTCAGCAACACCATACAAACATGAATCCACTACCATCTAGAGGGATAACATGTCTGGGAACATCGTGCCCTGAAAGTTCCTCTCCAAGCCACTCAGCATCCTGCCTCGGAGACATATCGGTCATTCCCTTCTTGCTGCTGGGTCTGTCCTGGAACTCCCTCCTAAAAGCACCTCAAGGTCCTTAAGAGGGCAGCTCACTACCACCTTCTCAAGGGTAACTAAGGATGGTCAATAAGTGCCTGTGAAGCCCACATTCCATGAACAAATATAGCAAAAGTGTTGCCCAGAGCAGGTTTTAGTGAAGTTGGGTTCTTCCTCAACTAACTGTTTAAATGAAACTGTATTGCTAATGGTCAACCACAAAGGTAGAAGCTGTAACAAGCCTGACCTATTGCATATTACCAGCATTATCCTCTTTATTTAAGAATCGACCACATGAATACAGGTCACGGATGTACATGAAGACCAGGCAAGGCAAGGATAGTAGGTTTTCTTCCTTCGAAGACATTATTGATACTCTTGGATTTTTTAATTGAATTGTCATTTGCGGGACTCAAACTCACATTTTCATGATTAGCAGTGTCAACACCGCACCAACCCCCACTGTCTCCCTGAGTCAATGTTTAAAGAAATCAAGCAAAATAAAAGGAGACCAAGGTAGTGGAAGGAGGCCATGCCGTCTGGAGTTATTTCTAAACTTGTCATGCATTTGCAGCTCGGGTGAAATGGCAGAGGTTTCAGAAGAAGCACAGGAGAGAGATAGATAGAGAGAGTGAGAGAGACTGCCTCACTGGAGTCAGCTAATTGGCCCTTTCCTCTCAGGAAACCTAAGGCATAAAAGCAACCAAAAAGCAAAAGGAGAAAGTAAAATGATGAAGGTCAAGGTTGCGTAAAGAGGATAGCCTCAGGAGATGGAATACAAGTGGTTAGGGCACTATAGACCTCCCAGCTTCCTATTAAAACATTCGGCACCCTGAAGTGAGGCTGTGTGCTACTTGCTGTTAGACATACACTTGTCTAATGTTCAACTCTCCCTGATCTAGTTCAGTGCTGGAAACAGAGCTGCTTTGGTTGTGTAATTCTTCCCATCGCTCACCATCAAAGTGACTGCTGCCAGTCACTGTACTGTAAACAGGCTTCTCAAGGTGACCTACATGTCTCTGTCAAATTAAAAGCTTTGTACTGGATTCTATGATTCAGAGTTTTCACTTCAATTAGTGAAAACCTCTGACCTCCTCCAGTCCCTAAGACCTGTTTGGTCTCATGACTGATGACTAAATGGGTCATGGAAACAGGACTGGAGTTCATTTGAATGCAATTCTGTTGCATTATCACTTTTGGAGTGATGTCCCCTTGAGAGTCAAAATATAAATGAGCCAAGTACCAGGATATTAGCACATGAGCCCCACGCTGTCTGCTGTGCAGCTTTCTAGGCACAGGCTGTGCCTGGCAATTGCTTGACTGAATGCTTTAGCCGTAAGTATAGCAAGGTCTTCAATAAACAGAATCTATACCAATCATTTATGTTATGTTTAGATAACAACATCAGTGTCATATCCAATAGCTCTGTGTGACTTTTGTTTATTCATTTGTGGGGTGTGGGCTTCATAGGCCATGCCAGCATTTAGTGCCCTAGGGCAGTTAGGAGTCAACCACATTGCTGTGGGTCTGGAGTCATGTGTAGGCCAGACCATGCAACTGAATCACAATAAACACTTGGCTCAACCCATCCCACTGAGCCCATCCCAGTCTCACTGCCCCCTGGCCTGACCTCATGTGAGTGAGTCCCAGCTCCTGGCCTCACCAACTGCCTGAGACTTGCTTCCTGCTTCCTCTTAGTCCCAGACATCAACCTCCACAAGTCTCTGAGCCCAGGGATTTGGTATTGGACATTTGCACAAAAGCACAGAGACAGTGGTGATTGATTGGCAGTGTGACTGACAAGTGGAACTCCACACCTTTTAAAGTTACTTTCTAATCCTGAAATAGAAGGAGGCAATATTAATAAAAAATATTGTTGCCAATTAACACAACGGTGCCTGACTTGCAGCTTTAATGAATTTCTATTTGACAAGGATGACTCTGGATACTGTTTCTTGGTTCTATGGACTTCACCTTAAATGTTCATTCCTCCCTGACTGAGCACCCATGTCTGTGGCTCTTTAGCTCAGTAACACGCTCAGTAATTTGTCAGTCTCCTGGGATTGAACCCTGTTCTCTAATCTCCCCTCGTGTTTTTCAGAACTCAGTTTTCTCAAATAGTCGCTGCAGTGATCCTTCCCCTGCTGAATATTCAACAACTTCACCCGTCCTGGAGCTTGTGTGTCCTCAATTGCTCCAATGTCAGTTTGGTTTTTGGCCTAGCAAACAGATTTGCCAGGTTCCTGATGATTGTTTGCTCAGTTAACGCTATCAACCAGCAACCCCACTCCTCCACCTTCACCTCCTACCTCCTGTTCCCTCCACTCTTCTCGACCTACCTCGCCCCCCCCCCCCCAGTGTATCACCCCTTTCTGTGTATTGTTCCTCAAGAAATGCCAATCATTGGAGGGATGGGGAGACAAGGCTCCTGACTGTGTTTGCAGCGCTGTTGGCAGTGGAAATGCATCCCGGAATGTTCCCTGGTCAATGTGCCACTCTGTGTTGGGAATGATCCCACACCACTTTCCAAGCTGCTGACTCCAGGTTTAAAGCTCAGCTCCGTGGGGAGATAGTGCTGCACTGCCACACATGCCAGCGTTGGGAAGGCAATTGAAGCAAAGCTCCATCCAACCTCTCAAGGGGATTTGAAAGGGTCAATGACGCAAAGTGAAGAGCAGGGGATCCTTCCCCAGTTTCCTGACCAAGGTTTAACTCCCAACCGCTAAAAAAAATTCAAATTACCTGATGCGTGGTTTTGTTGCTGCTGTTGGATCTTGCTCTTGTGCACTTGACTGGCTGCTCTGAGCTTTGTGATCTCCTCAAGTGCAAGGTCATCTTCCGTTTGAAATGATTCTGTGATTTCATCAATACAGTTTTAGAGATGAGGGAACTGAATTGGTGGTTTTGTTTCTGTTTACCGTGTGGTGATCCTTGCTCTGTGTGTCAGCTTGGTTGGAGTTCCACTGTGATGCCCTTGAAGTGGAGTAGCTTGCCGACAAAATGTTGGAACACTAGATCTGCTGCAATGTAGCCATCTGGTCCTGCTGGAGTCAGGAGAGGGGTAGAACTGAGCGGGGTGCACATTGTTACCACGTTCCAATGATATCACCCCGACCCCTCAGTGTTTGCTCGTTATTGAAAAGCTGCACATGTAATTCTCATTTCCCAGGGTCAGGATTCTACTTCAGTTATATCTGAGGTTGATCAACATACCTGCCTATTAGCCAAACCCAACCCCTTACCCTCTTGTTTACCTACAGAGGAGAGATCCTGAGGGTCTCCTTCATTCTGAGTTCTATTGTGTCCATCTGCTCATTGCACTGAGTCCATTCACCCATTAACTGTCTGCACACTCATTACATTGGCCCTCAATCCAGCAATGCCTCATATTTTGATAGTTCCATCCTCATTTTCAAATTGATCAATAGGCTTCGTCCATATGCTTTCTCTCTCTCTTTCTCTCTATCTCTCTCTCGCTCTGAAACCTCCTCCTGCTACAATCCTTTGAGACCTCTGCACACCTCAAATTCACATTCCCAACCCCCAACCCCCATCCCTCACAGTCCGGCAACCGCAAGAAAATAAGCAGAGTTGGGAATGGCAGGATGTCTCACCTCCAATATATCCTGATTCAGGATGAGAAAATTCCAGTCCCAGTACATTGACCCATTCCAAATGCTGTATCTGACATGAACTTAGTTTTGCAATCTGCTACATGTTTTGTTTCTGAGACTAAAGTAGCCGTGAAATCCATTCTAAGCTTTGTATTTGATGACAGTCTCCAAATTTTGCATCTGATCTTAGCCATAGTCTGAAGCTTCAGTTTCGATGCAGAGATAGCGGCAAAGGGAACGTGTGTTCAAACATTACGGAGGTTTGATGTGAGAAAGCCTCATGACTGAGGCTGTGCTGTGAGAATTCCTTGAGTGATAAATCCATATGGTTTGCCTGTATTTGCCAATGGTAACCGAGTGGTAATTTGAGATGGCAGTGAGTCATACCAACTTGTTGTCTTTATAACTTGTCGCGGGGCATCTAGGAAGGGGAAGGCAGAGTGCAGAACCAGGCCAGGCAAAGTCGGTGCATCAAGTGCCAATGGGTCATGACCTTCCGGAGCTTTCTCCACTTTGACTCACCCAGCTATTCTACCAAACAGAAGGGGAGGTGGGTGGCAAATTTGGGCAGAGGCTTCCCCACCTCCCCTCAACGTCACCACTAATTCTGTCATTTTTGGACGCCATCTTCCATATTTTCTTCTGCTTTGAGTTCATGTTTTGGGTGTAATAAATTTCATACCTTTTTCTGTCTTCCATAGATTTCTCCATGACTCCTCTGAAACTTGGATCATACAAGTACAAAACCACCTATAACCACCCACCTGTTACACAAGGTATTTCTCAATCTGGAGGGGATCTCAATCCACTGCATCCTCTCTCTCTCTTTGTGTCTCTCTCTGTTTCTCTTTATCTCTTTATTTTGAAGGGGTTACTTTGTGCATTTGGCAAGCGAGATCTGAAAGAAATGGAGAATTTCTTTTTATCAAGCAGGTTCCAATCCGATGTGCTGCTTCCGCCGTGTCACCATGGTAACAGTTGTTCAATGACAACTTCCGCAAATCAAAAATCCGCCTCCTTCGCTCCTTGGCTCCACCCGGTAACAGGATGGTGGAACATTGTGGTATGGTGAGGGATGATACATCAGGAATGGAGCAGAATCTGGGAACAAACCGCTGACCGGAGAGCCACAAACGTTGGGTTAGGGAAAGGGAGGGGAGGTG
Organism: Chiloscyllium punctatum; assembly: GCF_047496795.1. Taxonomy (NCBI): domain Eukaryota; kingdom Metazoa; phylum Chordata; class Chondrichthyes; order Orectolobiformes; family Hemiscylliidae; genus Chiloscyllium; species Chiloscyllium punctatum. The sequence goes on along the minus strand of NC_092780.1, from coordinate 7,138,047 downwards.
GGAGTCCTGGGACACCGATAGGTGAGGGGAAGTCAGTAAGATGCAGAGGAGGAATGTTGCAATAATGAGAATTAAAAGCTTCAAACATACACCATAATGTATAAGCAAACACCACGTGATGAATTGTGGCCCGAGCATTTATAAACCTCTATCTTTCCTATTGGCTGTGGATAAGACATGTATCTAGATTGTCCATGAATAATGTGATTTTTGTTTTCTTCTGAAGAAGCATAGTTCCCAGGATTAGCTGGATAAGAAAGGCTTTTGGCAAAACATCGATTCTCCTGCTTCTCGGATGCTGCCTGACCTGCTGTGCTTTTCCAGCATCACATTCTTGACTCTAATCTCTAGCATCTGCAGTCCTCACTTTCGCCCAATGCTTATTAGACAGCCAGGAAACCCTTTCCATCTGAAAACAACAAATGCTTTAGGCCAGTGAGTCTCACTTCTGTTGTGGGCAAAGTCTTAGAGAGGATTGTAAGGGATAGGATTGATGAACATCTGGATAGGAATAATGTGATCAAGGATAGTCAGCATGGTTTTGTGAAGGGCAGTTCGTGCCTCACAAACCTTATTGAGTTCTTTGAGAAGGTGACTAAGGAAGTGGACGAGGGTAAAGCAGTAGATGTGGTGTATATGGATTTTAGCAAGGCGTTCGATAAGGTACCCCATGGTAGGCTACTGCAAAAATTACGGAGGTATGGCATTGAGGGTGCATTAGAGGTTTGGATTAGGAATTGGCTGGCTGGAAGGAGACAGAGGGTAGTAGTTGATGGTAAAGGTTCATTTTGGAGTGCAGTTACTAGCGGTGTTCCGCAAGGATCTGTTTTGGGACCATTGCTGTTTGTCATTTTTATAAATGACCTGGAGGAGGGGCTTGACGGCTGGGTGAGCAAGTTTGCAGATGATACGAAAGTCGGTGGAGTGGTGGACAGCGAAGAAGGATGTGGCAGGTTACAGCGGGATATAGATAAGTTGCAGAGCTGGGCAGAAAGGTGGCAAATGGAGTTCAATGTAGCTAAGTGTGAAGTCATTCACTTTGGTAGGAGTAATAAGAAGATGAATTACTGGGCTAATGGTAGGCTACTTGGTAGTGTCGATGAGCAGAGGGATCTTGGTGTCCATGTACACAGATCTCTGAAAGTTGCCACCCAGGTAAATAGTGCTGTGAAGAAGGCATATGGCGTACTGGGATTTATTGGTAGAGGAAGTGAGTTCCGGAGTCTTGAGGTCATGTTGCAGTTGTATAAGACTCTGGTGTGGCCTTATCTGGAGTATTGTGTACAGTTTTGGTTGCCATACTATAGGAAGGATGTGGAGGCACTGGAACGGGTGCAGAGGAGGTTTACCAGGATGTTGCCTGGCATGGTAGGAAGATCGTATGAGGAAAGGCTGAGGCACTTGGGACTGTTGTCATTGGAGAAAAGAAGGTTTAGGGGAGATTTGATAGAGGTGTACAAGATGATTAGGGGTTTAGATAGGGTTGACAGTGAGAACCTTTTTCCGCGTATGGGGTCAACTGTTACTAGGGGACACAGCTTTAAATTAAGGGGAGGTTGGTATAGGACAGATGTTAGGGGCAGATTCTTTACTCAGCGGGTTGTGAGTTCATGGAATGCCCTGCCAGTAGCAGTGGTAGACTCTCCCTCTTTATGGTCATTCAAACGGGCATTGGATAAGCATATGGAGGTTATTGGGCTAGTGTAGGTTAGGTAGGCTTCGGTCAGTGCAACATCGAGGGCCGAAGGGCCTGTACTGCACTGTATTTTTCTATGTTCTATGTTCTATGTTCTATCACGGCGGGTCAGGCAGCCTCCATGAAGAGAGAGCAAGCTAACGGTTCGAGTCTAGATGACTCTTCATCAGAGTTGAAGTGGGGAGAGTACAGCATTTATGCTTGTGTGGTTGTGTATGTATGTATGTGGGTGTGTATATGTTTGTGTGTGGTGGGGATGGTTAGGGTGGGGGGGGTGGGGTTGGGCGGTGTAGTGGGTGTAGGGGGCTGGTGAAGAAAAGATGATGATAGTTCAGATTAAGTGATCAGAATGTGAGAATGGCAAAATACTGGTGTATCTCCTCCCCGATTTGAAAGGATAGTAAGTGGGATGGGGTGGTGGGTGATGGGGGGTGGCGGGGAGAGGCGGGGGGAGGACATGATAACAAACTAAAAGAAAGGGAAGAATTGTTCACAATTTAAAGGTGTTGGACTCAATATGAAGGCCTTTCCATCTGTTGATCACATGACTGAGAGCAGCCCGTTGTCTGGCCGTGATTCCTTCTGTAGTCCAATATCCTGCCTATACTGCTACCTGAGCTGTGCGCTCACGTGACAAAGTACCCCGTGGGCTTGTGGTCACAACAATGACACCTTTATCAGAGCAAAATGTCCCAAAGTGCTTCAGAAATGTAATCAGGCAAAATGCAATACCGAGCCAGATAGGGAAACATAAGAAAGGTTGATTTTAAGAAGCTCCTGGCGCAAGATAAAGTATTTGCTAAAAATCAATTTTGCAGCCACATCTCCTTTGTTAGCGACTGTCTCTCAGGCTCCACTTTACACCACACAGATTCCAACTGAAGTTCATTCACCACCAGGAACAATTCTTTTGTCTTTTAATCCAAAGAAGTGCAGGTTAGGTAAATTGGCCATGCTAAATTGCCCATAGTGTTCAGGGACGTGTAGGTCAGGTGCATTAGTCAAGGGTAAATGTGGAGTGGTAGGGTAGGAGACTGGGTCTGGGTGGGTTGCTCTTCAGAGGGTCAGTGTGGACTTGTTGGGCCAAATGACCTGTTTCTACACTGTAGGGATTCTATGCACTGAGACTCGATATTGCCTGCCCACTTAAGTCTGTCTCTGCCTCTGTCAGAAATATTTTTATTTTCAAAAACTTTTCAGATCTGAAGAAGAGAATCTTAGAAGTCAACAGTACAGAAAAAGGTTAACGCCTTTAATTCAATTTTCTAACACTTGGCCTTTAGCCTTGTGTGTCTTGGCATCACAAGTGTACTGGATTTAGGTTTGCTCGCTGAGCTAGAATGTTCATCTCCAGATGTTACCTAGTAGGGTGACGAAACGTCTGGAAATGAACCTTTCAGCTCAGCGAGCAAACCTACGTCCAGAACCTCAACCTGAGCTACAAATCTTCTCAAAACTCGCTATCACAAATGTACATTTAAATACTTCTTAAATGTTATGAAGATCATACCAGAGTTGAAAACATAACTGTTTCTCTCTCCACAGATTTTGCCAGACCTGCTGAGTTTCTCCTGCAGTGTCTGTGTTGGTTTCAGCTTGTAAGGAGCGTCTGACATAAGGAAAGGGAGACGAGGATGTGGAATGGCTAAGAGAGGGAATTTCAGAGCTCAGACTGAACTGCTGAAAGCACATCCACAGTTAGAAATTGATGCTGGTCAAGGGGACAAGATCTGGGGGAATCACAGACATCACTGGAAGTTAAACACGATTGGTGAAAGTTACAAAAATATGGAGGAGTGGAGATAAAGAGAGATTTGAGGTTGAGAATTCTGAAATTGATGCATTACTTGACTCTGAATGAGTGAATAAGGGAATAAGGGACAAAGTTACTGAAACCTTTTTCTTAAATGGGAATTTTCTTTCATGTTGCTGGCAGGCTGAGGGTTAATGTGAGAAAATAAGAAAAGGCTTTAAATTCTCCCAGTGGTAAGTTTCCTTCACCAGAAGAGCCTATTAAATAATACCTTCCTTCTCAATAAGTAACTTACAGAAAGCTAGAGGCCTGGTTATATCGTGCAAAGCAAATAAAGACAACTCAGCACAGAAAGAAGCCATTCAGCCCGACTAATCTCTGCTGTTGTTTGCACTCCCCTTGGCCTTCTCCCACTCAAACACCCAATCTTTTAACTTTAACCCCATTAGCTTATTATCCTCTTTGTCTTCATATTATATTTCCACTTTTGGGAACCCAAATCACCCAATGAGATTTTCAGAGTCAAAAAGGCTAGCGCTGGGAATGCACATCAGGAATGCTTATGCCCGAAACATTGACTCTCCTACTTCTCGGATGCTGCCTGACCTGCTGTGCTTTTCCAGCGTCGCCCTTTTCGACTCTGGTTCTCCAACATCTGCAGTCCTCACTCTCTCCCAATGAGAATTTCAGCCAATCTTCTTGAATAATAGCCAATGCAGGAAATTGGGCAGCAAACTTGCACACAGCAAGCTCCCACAAATATCAATTAATTCATGGTCAGATCAAATGTGATGCTGGTGTGTGTGTGTGTGTGTGTGTGTGTGTGTGTGTGTGTGTGTGTGTGTGTGTGTGTGTGTAAGGTCACTTTTCACCAGATTGCCAGGGAGACTTTCCCTGCTGTGTTTCAAAATGCTGACACTGAGATGACAGGTGGCAAGTTCAGTTTAACTCACCATCCAAGAGACAGCACCCTCCAATGCTGGAGTATTCTCTTAGCATTGCAATGAGAGTGTCAGCCTGGATTTTGTGCTCAGTTCACCTGAGGGCCACTCAAACTCATAGACTCACAGGTATGTGCAAGACAGAGAATACCACAGAATGTTGATAGGCCTCAGATTTGTGCTCTGTTGCATTTATCCATTTTGAGTATAATTCTCCTGATGTAACCAGCACAGAAGATCACAGATCAGAGGATAAATTGAGTTTTGCACAAATTGGGTTTCCACAATCTTTTGCACTAATTTTAAAAGGGGAAGCAATGGTCACATGGCAGATGGTGGAATTTGATTTGAATAAATATCTGGTTAGAAGAGTTTAATGATAACCATCAATTATTGCCAACTGTTGGAAAAGCCCATCTGGTTCACTAATATCCTTTAGAGAAGGAAACTGCCATCCTTACCTGGTCTGGCCTATATGTGACTCCTGACCCACAGCGATGTGATTGACTCTTAACTGCCCTCTGGGCAATTAGGGATGGTGACTCCCACATCCAATGAATGAATAAAGGAAAAAAACAGATTGTGCGAGAACCTGGCCCCACCACAAGATGTATTCATTTCCATCTTCTGTTAAACTGTGCTTGTTTGCTGAACTTTAAGCAATCTCCAGAAATTAAGCCAGAACTTTAAGGCTTAAAGACATTAACAGGTTGGGTTTGAATGGTTTTGGAAAACATTAGTTTCTAATGATTTAAGATACCCAGTGCTGAACTCCAATCTGACTAGCAGATAATTTTGGGCATTTTTTAAAGTTCATTTTCTGTAAGTTAACTCATATATGAGTTATATATTCGACTAAAATGCATATTCATTCTGATAATCAGTTTTTAAACTGCATTAATCAACATTTACCAAGTTGCCATATTTCTCAAACAATATTCTTTTATCCAAAACATCTTAGATTTTAAAATGCCGTTGGATTCTGGTGGTACATGCATTAGGCAATATGCAATGAATTGGCTGCAATTTTCTTTTAAAAATCCATTTCTTATGATGTTTAAATCTCCCAAGAGATACAGTGAAATATAGCAGTGCTGCAAAACCAAAACCTTCCTGTTTGGATTATTGACACAGTTGTAATCTGATTTATACAGACGTCTTCGTGTTAAATTCTGAATAAATATTAAGGTCACTACTGGCATAGCATCAGTCACTTTTGTCCAACCTACAGCTAGCACAGATTAGTTTAAGTGTGAATATCACCTCTCTACCTGTTCACCCAACCACAGGAAGAACCATTATCTCTGGAGAGGAGCTCTGTTGTTAAGACTGGGAAATAATTAATATTCTGTCTCTGAGTCCCTACCTGACTGGAGTATTAATGGGCCTCTGAATGCCTTTAGGTCTAACTACTGATTACAGCTGCATTGTGCGAGGTATGAAAAGTCTGGCCATTTCCGCAGCATACAGAGTGTTTACGTTAGCATAAATATTCATGCTTCACATTTTAACAAACCATTTCTACATGGTCAGACAGCAGCTTCAATTTGAATGATTTAGAAATGAGAAATGTACAGAGCACAAGACCAAAAACATGACGAGGGATTAAGGCACAGCTACTCCTTCAAAGAACCAGTATTGACTCAGCAGGCTGAATGGCCTCCTAGTATATTTTGTTGATTCTAAACAGAACTTTCAAATTGAATAAATAATGAAGGTGAACATTTATAGGGCTATGGGGAAGGAGCAGAGGAGTGGAAATAGATAGATAGCTCTTTCAAAGAGTGAGTACAGGCACAATGGGCCAAATAGCCTCTCCATGCTGTATTAGTCAATGACTCTTAAACCCTTCCTTCAATCAGGAACACTCACAATTGCTTCTCAATTTTTAACATTCCCTCTTGCAGAGAAGAAACACAAATTCATTGCCACCTACTTTTGATTGAACCCCATTTCTCTCCCATTTTCGTTGCTCATTTTAATGCAGTAAGAGTTTGGCAGGATATGTGCTCTATGCCGAAACTGTTCCACATTTATCATGAGGTTCATTCGCAATAGCCTTGAATTTGTTCTTTCCCAGGTCTGATGTTCTGCATTTGTATGATGAGTAGTAAAATCCATCTATAAATAGAGAGCAAAAGCAGCATAGACGCTATCGTATCAGAGAGCAGGACAACTGACACCAAGTAATAAAAATGGAAGACTGACCTTAAGCCATGAAAGAGAATGAAGTATTTTACAGGGATCAACTGAACACCTTGATTTAAATTATAGGTTTGGCTTACTGCACCATCTGTAATTCTTTTATAATCCATATCGCGGTATCAATCAGATACAATCACTGTTAATGGCACTTAGAAGAGCTGAAATTATACTTATTAAATAGTTTGTTATATTGATGCAGAATAACAAGACTGCATGATTCTCCATAGAATGTAAGAAGGGAATACGTTGGGAGCTCTGGAAAGTTTAACTTTCCTATGATGATTAGTTTGGATTCATTGGCCAGTCTGTTTGTTTGGACACCCTTTCAGATTCCACATCTAAGTAATTCACATGGAAACAGTGACTTATTTTCCAAGACTGACTTTCTAGTAACAAAAGACGGGGGTTGGGGGGAGGGGGTCATAGATTTAAAGTCAATGGTACAGAGATTAGTTGGGAGTTGAGGAGAAATATTTCTACCCTGAAGGTAGTGCTGATTCGGAACTGACTACCTGAAAGGTATTAGAGGGAGAAATTCTCTTAATGTTTAGAAAAAGAAAACATACTTAATCCATAGAGCTACAGACCAAGAGCTGGGATAGACTGGAATCAGTCAAAATGTAGATGATGGGCTAAAAGGCCTCCTTATTTGTGAGTTCTATTAGTGCAGTGAAATAGTCCACCTTCAATTTATGGGCAGCTCGAGTTCAATTTCATTCCTGTTAGACTGTATCGTTGCTCCTTTGTGCGATAACTCTCCTGATTAGCTGAGCCTGAAATATTGGTAGCAGAAATCCAAGGTAGGGCTGTGGTGATATTCCCGCAGCTGCCTTGCGTTGTTTGACCTGTGGGTCAGGCTGTCTCATCCAGCAGTGAGTTTCCTTCTGGGTTCGAGGTTTGTGGATTCAACCCCTCAATCCGTAAAGCCAGCTACTTTATACCACACCAACATGCCATTTCTTCCATCCTTAAGGCTGGTTGGCACTGCCAGTTGATGCAGTAATCACACCCTTCAGCCACAATATTCAAGCCAGGGAGACTAGATTTTCCTTACACTTGCTGTTTGTCTCAGAGTTATAAACCTGGCATATATCTTTAGCATGCACCCTACAGGTGAATGTTATGTAGACAAGGTACCTCACACATACAAGTCTCATGCATGAAACTCATGTGTTGCTTATTGGGAAGAGGAATTGGGGTGATGTCCCATTGCACTTCCTCCTTGTTTTGATCATCAGCTAGAGTCATAGAGTCATAGAGTCATAGAGTCATAGAGTTGTACAGCACGGAAACAGACCCTTCGGTCCAACTTGTTCATGTCGACCAGATATCCCAACCTAATCTAATCCCATTTGCCAGCACTTGGCCCGTATCCCTCCAAACCCTTCCTATTCATATACCCATCCACATGCCTTTTAAATGTTGCAATTGTACCAGCCTCCACCATTTCCTCTGGCAGCTCAATCCATACACGCACCTGTGTGAAAATGTTGCCCCTGAGCTCCCTTTTATATCTTTCCCTTCTCACCTTAAACCTAAGCCCTCTAGTTCTGGACTCCCCCATCCCAGGGAAAAGATTTATTCTATTTATCCTGTGGCCACCTAATCCTGATAATGAGTGCAGGGTCACACACCCATCAGACATGGTCCTTACTGGACATCAGTGGAGAATACAGAGTCAGTGCGTCCGTCTCCCCTCCAGCAGGTTGCTGAGACTGGTCTTCAAGCCAACCCTTCTGATTCAGAGTCAGAAATGTCACCAGTGAGCTAAAGACAGAATTCCCAACAGTGAGTCATGGTAGCATATAAAGAGACCAATCTGCCCATCGACTCCTTAGCGGCCCTCTGTGAAGTTAGTCCCATATCTGCATGTTATCAAAATAGAAGCAGACTATTTAGTCCCTCAAGCTTGTTCTACACTTCAATTAAAATTTTAACCACATACACTTGGCTTGTTTCCATAACCTAGAATATCTATGCCAAGCAAACATCCATCAACCTCAGTTTCAAAATATTTAATTTTGGGGAAAGACAGTCTCAGATTTCCACTATACTTTGTGCGATAACCCTCCTGATTAACCGAGCCTGAAATATTGGTAGCAGAAATCCAAGATAGGGCTGTGGTGATGTTCCCGCGGCTGCCTTGTGTTGTCTGATCTGTGGGTCAGGCTGTCTCAGCCAGCAATGTGTTCCCTCTGGGTTGGAGGTTAGTGGATTCAACCCTTCAATCCATAATAAAGTCCAGCCCAGGTCTTGACTGTGCAAGAATGAGAGAGAGCTGCAACAGCTGAGGGAGGTTGTGGTGAGGACACCTTCTGTTTGGTCAGGTGACATTAACAATCCCCCTGAAGCCGATTGGGAAACTGGAGAATAGTATCCTCCTCAGACAACGATTAATCAATCATTCACCATGTCACTGCCTGTGAGGATGTGGCAAATTCACTGCCTTCTGGGCCGCCTACCAAGCAGTGTACAAAATAGCTCACAACCTTGGTCATTTTCAGACTCATTGATAAAAGGTTGAGGTGCTCCATAAAATTGAGCTCAGTGACACAGCGCAAGGATGATTATGGGGACATAGGGAATGGGAAAGAATAGGGAAGAGATATTCAGCTCACAAAGTTCTCCTGTTATGGCGTCATCGAAGTCCAAAGCCCAGAAAAAGACCCTTTGACCCATCGAATCTGCACTGGTTAAAAACAAGCACTCAATTAATGCTAATTCCAGTTTCCAGCATTGGGCCTGTGGTCTTTGTACTGTGTTGTGGTGGGTTGGCATTGGGATTGTACACCGAAAATTGACTCAGCAAAGGCACATTCTTCTCCTCATTCTCTCTCACACTCAAACCCACTCCTGGCTGTTAGCAGAGGTTTGGAAATGGCATAGCTAAATCAGAGTTGCCCCTTGGGCTCATTCCACACAGTATTCACTTCTAGTGTCTTCTTTCTTTGAGTCACAGAGGTTTTATTTTCTGACTTGTTAGGTCCAGATGTACTGCTTGATCTGAGCAAAGCTGCAGGGAACCAGACATCAGATTAATCCCAATACTCTCAGAATCCTGGGCACCTTTCCCCTTTCGGCCCCCAATGATCAAGCGCTGATCATTGTCAACAGTGAAACAAGGAAGATCGAGGATGGGAACCAACTCCAAATCCATTAAACCAGTGGATCCCTGACCTTGACTCCTGCAGTTCTCCTGTGCTATGGAAATCAGACAGAGATCTGATCACCTCAACCCATTATCAATAAGTCTGAAAACAATCAGTATTCAGCGCCCTTCGGTGGACCAGATTTGTCCAGAAGACCATAAGACATAGAAGTGGAAGTAAGGCCATTTGGCCCATCGAGTCCTCTCCACCATTTAATCATGGCTGGTGGGCATTTCAACTCCACTTACCTGCACTGTCCCGATAGTCCTTAATTCCTTGAGATCAAGAATTTATCAATCTCGGCCTTGAAGACATTTAACATCCCGGCCTCCACTGCATTCCGTGGCAATGAATTCTGCAGGCTCATGGCTCTCTGGCTGAAGAAATGTCTCCTCAATTCCATTCTAAATTGACCCTCTCTAATCCTAAGGTTGTACCCACGGGTCCTAGTCTCCCCGCCTAACAGAAACAAATTCCCAGTGTCCACCCTTTCAAAGCCACACATTATCTTGTAAGTTTCTATTAGATCTCCCCTCAACCTTCTAAACTCTAATGAATACAATCCCAGGATCCTCAGCCATTCATCGTATGTTAGGCCTAACATTCCAGGGATCATCTGTGTGAATGTCCGCTGGACACGCTCCAGTGCCAGTATGTCCTTCCCTGAGGTGTCGGGCCCAAATTTGGACACAGTATTCTGAATGGGGCCTAACTAGAGTTTTATAAAGTCACAGAAGCACATCACTGCTTTTATATTCCAACCATCTTGAGATAAATGACAACATTACGTTTGCTTTCTTAACCACGGACTCAACCTTCAGGTTAACCTTTAGAGAATCCTGTACTAGCACTCCCAGATCCCCTTGTACTGTGGCTTTATGAATTTTCTCATCGTTTAGAAGATAGTCCATGCCTGTATTCTTTTTTCCAAAGTGCAAGACTCCCATTTGCTCACATCGACTTGTAATTGGCCTTGTAATCCAGAACCCTAGTCTAATGACAGGGCAGCATGGTGGCTCAGTGGTTAGTATTACTGCCTCACAGCACCAGGAACCCGTGTTCAATTCCAGCCTTGAGTGACAGTCTGTGTGGAGTTTACACATTCTCCCTTGCCTGTGCGGGTTTCCTCCGGGTGCTCTAGTTTCCTCCCACAGTCCAAAGATATGCAGGTTAGGTAGATTGGCCATGCTAAACTGCCCCATAGTGTCCAGGGGTTGTGTAATCTAGGTGGGTTAGCCATGGGAAATGAGGTGTCAAAGGGGAGGTGTGTTTGATCTGGATGGGATGCTCTTCTGAGGGTCAGGGTGGACTCAATGGGCTGAATGGCCTCTATCTGCACTAAAGGGATTCTATGATGCTGGGCAAGCTTCCTTTGCTAGTAATCATTGATTTAGGATAGTGTTAAGTAATCAGGATGTGTAAGGCCAGCATTCTATTGTCCAACTCGAATTGCCCTAATGACTGTCAGGGGCGTTTGCACTCATGAGATAAAAATTGACCTTGTTGCCATGGGATTGAGGTCACATATAGGGTTAACAATAGTAGCTATTCTTCCAAGAGCCATTAGTAAATCAGATGGACTTTGATGACAGATCTGTGTCAAAATCCTGGGTCTCCCTCCCTAACAGTATTGTGGGTATACACACATCCGAAAGAATGATTCAAGAGAGCAATGCCCCAACACCTTCTCAACAACTGCACTGTCACTTTTACTTCATGAGGCAAATTTTCTTTATTTATTTTTAGATTAAGATGTTTCTGAGACTAACTTTCAACTCTCAACTTGTCCTGCGGGTAATATTTAAACTCGTTCTGTAGGTCATTAGCTCATTAACACAGCTGCTAAACCAGCAGAGCTTCTCTCCCTGAATAAGGTTGTCATCAAAATGATTCTTCCCAAAGTTTGTCCATTTTGTGAATTCTGGACTCTGCAGTTCGCTGACACAATTAATGATTAAAATTTCCAGTGAATTTCACATCAGAAGGAAAAGCCAAGTTCAGAGCTCACACCATTATCTCAACTTTGTCTCCAAGTGACTTGGTGTCAAATTATAATCATGGTTAAGGGAAACTTTGGTTCTGTGGCTGTGAACAGTGTTGAGTTGCTGGATTCATTTCTGTTCAAAGTTGCTCAGATGATTGCGTAGCTCACGAACAGCCAGTCCGGTGAAGAATGCTGGATGATTTCCTGCTGTGTAGGAGGCCGGGGTCACTTAAACAAACAGATCTGTGACCTCCTGACAGGACCGTGTGGTGAATAGCTTTTTTTTGCTCAAACATCTCCAATCTGTACAAAACTAATCATTTCTCCTCTGTCACCATGGTTAGCGCTCAGATCTCTGATTCAGAATGATGTGGTTGAACCCCTATTGCCGAGACTTGAGTGCAAAATCTAGGCTGACACATTGTGAGAGTGCTGTGTTGGTGGTGGAGTCATCTTTTCGATGAGATGTCAAACCAAGGCCCTGTTTTCTCTGTTCAGCAGATATAAAAACCCCCATTGTTCTGTTTTGAAATAAGGCATTATTGACCCAGTGTTCTGACCAATGTTTACACCACAACTAATCTGCTGACCATTATCACATTGCTATTGTGAGAACTTCTGTTGCAAAATCATATTCTGCTGTGTGTTATGGACCAGACTGGACCCACTCAAAACATTTTAAGAAGGTAGCCTTGACCCTAACTTTTTGTTATTTTAAAGGTAGGTGTGAAGTGCTGGGTTCCAGATACGATATGGCTGGCCAAACTACTCAAAGTTCAGTAAAATGTAATCTATTCAAACAATGTAGTGAAAATGCAAACAAAAGAAAGAGGAATTTAGACTAATTTAACTATTCAAAACCTTAATTGAATAATAGATACAGTACCGATTACTAATTAACTGTTCCAATCTAGTAACATCCCATAAACACATCCCTGGGCAAAAAGGCAAATTCAGTCACAATTTCTTACATGCAGTTCTCTAATCCAGGAGGAAGAAACATCAAGAGAAAATTCAGACAGTGTAGCAGCCAAGAGCTATTCACCAACTCTTTTGAGATCCTAGTTTCTGATCCTAAAGGTAAAAATAGAAAGCCCAGTCTGTGAGAGCTAATAACACCGAGTTTGCTTCCATTGTTCCAACTTTAAAAAGGCTTCACAAGTTGTTGACTTAAGTGACCTTCAGGAGCCAGTTCCACGCCTCTGCCTTACAACCTCTCTTCAAAAAGAACCAGAACAAAATAACCATTTTAAAGTGACAGCGTCGTCACGTGTCCTACATTACAATAACGACTACACTTTCAAAATATTTCATTGACTGTAAAGCTCTCGGGGAGTTCTTGAGGTTGTGAAAGGCACTGGAGGAAGGACAGTCATTTGAAAGTATAAAAGGTTTGAAAGTATAAGAAAGTATAGGAAGTATAAGAGTATAAGAAGTATAAGTATAAATTATAAGCATAATTTTGCTGATGGTAAAATTTTAATTCTAGAGGCCCAAGGTGACACCATGGAATAGCGTATAGAAACATAGAATAGCACAGGCCCCTCGGCCCTCAATGTTGTGCTGACCTTTTATCCTACTCTAAGATCAGACTAACCCACATACCCTACATTGTACAATCTCTCCATGTGCCTTTCCAAGAGTCGCTTAAATATCCCTAATGTCTCTGACTCTACTACCACAGCTGGCAGTGCATTCCATGCACCCACCACTCTTTGAGTAAACCTAACCCTTCCTCCAATCACCTTAACATTATGCCCCCTTGTGATAGCCATTGTTATAGCCATGAAATGATTGTTATAAAAACCAGCTGGTTGGCAGCGGGAGCCAGCTCAAAGACGATTATGGGGTCAGAAGACATGGCTCCCAATTGCTGGAGAGGTATGTCCATCATTGTCTCCTAGGGGCAAAGAGGATTGGACAAGAAAATGCCAGCTTAATAAGGCCAGCTCCCATTCCTCGAATGAATTAAAACTAATGTCAATGACAAGGTTAGCCAGGTTGTAGACTGACTGAGGTAAAATGTAGTGCGTCTATCATGATCTCACCTTGAAAGATTTTTGTGTGATGTATTTTCTGTTCCTCATGGTGTGTTTGTTCTTGTGTTCAAATCCCTCCATGTGTTCAGCCTCTCCTTGTCTGAGGAATGTTCTTGAATCACACAGCCCTTCGAGATCTTCAGTTCTGACCTTGTGCTTAATCGCTCCATCACTGACAGCCATGTATCGTGCTGCATGGATCCCATGTCCTTGGAATTCTCTCCCTTAACATCTCTGCTATCTTTTAAAATTTGTTTAAACATACATCTATGACTGAGCTTTCAGTTATTTATCCTAAGTGTGTGTGTGTGTGTGTATATGAGAGAGAGAGAGAGAGAGAGAGAGTTGGATTGTTAGTCATGTGAAGCTCCTTGGGATGTTTTACTATATTGAAGGCACTATATAAATGCAAGTTATCGCTATAGTTCTTCCCCTTCAATAGACAGAGATCTCAAGCTTAGAATGTTGATGACAATCAGTTTAGCTGTTGCTTCCTTGCACAGTTTAGATAGACCATTCCCACTCACAGAATCTTCAGCCACAGAATTGTACTTTTTAGCAAAGTTAAAAACCTCACAACACCAGGTTATAGTCCAACAGGTTTATTTGGAAGCACTAGCTTTCTGAGCGCTGCTCCTTCGTCAGGTAGCTGTGGAGCAGGATCATAAGGCACAGAATTTATTGCAAAAGATCATAGTATCATACATATGATGCGATATATTGAACAAACCTAGATTGCTGCTAAGTCTTTTATCTTTTAAGTTGGGTTGCAGGTTTTGATTCATTAATATGTAAATCCCAGAACTTCTTTCAAGACACATACTTGAGATAACTTAAGGTTTTATTTTTAAAAAGTGACATCTCAGCTCAGACAATGCATTAAAGTACTTTTTAGCAGCACCTTATTTGCTTTTTTATTGCTGATTTCTGAAGAAGGTGGAGTGCAAGGGGTTTGAAGGACAGGAATGGTGGGGCTGATGGTAGTGTGATGGTGGATCCTTGCACCGGTTAAACCCTGTTTTGTCACTGAGCAAATGAATGATTCCAGTCAGACCGAGTTGGGAGCATCAATAACTGTCTTTAATATGTCTGTGTGTTTCTCAATGCTATCAGGACTGTGTGGGTCTGATCTTCATCATAATCAGTTTTCAGATGCATCGAGACAGCCCCTTGAAATTCCATAAATTCCAATGTGGAAATCCTATGCTTTGTGGAACCATGGATTAATTATTTACTGAATTCTTGTGTGCTTGACAGAGAAGCTGATATCAGGTCAATGTTTCTCCACGTGGTATTCTGCAGATGTATGGAGCTTTTAGCATGGAGTGTCAGAGCATAAAGGGAGACTGGCCGCCCCATGACACCTGGGGGAAATAGAATATTCTAGAAACACTGCAGGTCAATCAATGGAAAAGCACCTGACCAGTTGCTGGTAACAAGAGAAACAAAGAACCTGCAGACTATCAGGAATTTCCCCAAAGCTGCTCAAGACAATGAATCACATTTTGAAACCGAAGGACAGCTGTCACATAGGACTGACAGTCGCCAATGTGCACGTTTCCCCGTCACCATTTAATCATGTTTTTATGTTGCTTTTTTTGTTTGATTCACTCATGGGATATGGGCATTCCTGCCCAGCACTTATTGCCCACCCCTAATTGCCCAGAGGGCAGTTAAGGATCAGAGTCGAGAGTGTGGTGCTAGAATCGCATAGCAGCTCAGGCAGCATCCAAGGAGCAGGAGAATCAACATTTCAGGCATAAGCCCTTCATCAGTTCCTGAAATGTTGATTCTCCTGCTCCTCGGAAGCTGCCTGACCTGCTGTGCTTTTCCAGTGCCACGCTCTTCGACTCTGATCTCCAGCATCTGCAGTACCCACTTTCTCCTGGCAGTTAAGAATCAACCACATTGCTGTGAGTCTGGAGGTCTCCCTCTCTGAAGGACATTAGTAAACACCCCGCCTGCACATTCCCCTCACCATCCTGATTTGGAAATATATTGGTCATTCCTTCACTGTCATTGGGTCAAAATCCTGGAACTCCCTCCCAAACAATATTGTGGGTCTACCTCCAGCACATGGACTGCAGGGGATCAAGAAGGCAGCTCACCACCACCTTCTCAAGGGTAACTAGGGATGGGCAATAAATGTTGGTCCAGCCAGGGATATCCCAAGAGTGAATTTTGTTAAAAAGTGAGCTTCTACAGCAATAGACACTCGCTTTGAATTCAAATTTCACCATCTGCTTTGGTGGGATTGGACTCATGTTGGTCTAGAGGCTCGGAAACTAGTCCAGAGATATTCCACTACACCACCATTGATTGAGGAATAAATAACAGTCATAAGATAATCCCTCCAGACCAAAGATCATCCTTGTGAACCTTCTCCAATGAAATGATATCTGTCCATTAAACTGCTGACAGTACTCCACATATGGTCTCCCCAGCACCTTGTACAGTTTCAGTAAGACATCCCTCCTCTTAGACCCCAACCCCCTTGAAATAAGGGCCAACATTGCATTGGCCTTCCTGATTACCTGTTGTTCCTGTGTGCTGGCTTACTGTGTTTGTGCAAAAGTAAACTTCACAAAATGTGCAGAAAGGGACACAGTTTCAGGAAATGAGAAATCAAACCTAGCTACTGTAAGAAGTCAATGAGATGGAACACCCTAAAGCAGAAGAGAAAAGGAAGATGTTTTTGGGGAGATAGGTGATACGGAATGCACATTTTGGCTCGCTGATATTTCTGTCAATGACTATCTCACAAATGTCACATTAGTCATAAGGGCGAATGTCACGATATTAGCAGTGAGCCATGTAAAAAAGACTTGTCTACAGTCAGCATTGGAGTAATTACATAGGACAGGAGGTATAGCACTTAAGAGTCAGTATTCTATGAGTAACTCACCAATATGGGAGATGCCAAATAATAGAAAACCTATATCTAATTCATATTTAAGTATTGTCACTCTTGGATAGGAAGGTATGTTTTGAACTCAGTCTTCTTCAAAGGTGGAAGGAGTTAAACTACATAAGGTAAGGAACAACTGGTCAAAGGTTAGCTGGCAGATGCTTTCATAGGACTCCCTAAACTCAGGGTGAAACTTGTTCACAAAACCGAATCTATTGAGATTAAATGTGTTGGCATAAGAAATTGGTTTTCTGTCCACAAGATGGATTATACAGTGATCATACTGGATTGTTGCACATGTTATTCCCTGCTGAGGGTACAAGAGAGGTCAGAATGCAAGAGCCAGCCATGGTGTGAGGGAAAACACATAATGAGAAAGCCACTGAGAAACATGCCCACTTGGGTCAACTGATAAATATAACGCAGATTGGTGAACAAATACTCAGGACAATTGAAGTCTGATGTTAGCTGCTGAGGTGAGTTGGAGGAGACATGACCAAGCAGAGTACCTGAGGAAGACTTCTCAATAAATATGATGTAGTTCTTGCCAAATCTCTAATAACAGAGCTGAGGAAGTGGATTCATCAGTAAGGCACTCTCTAAGGGTGGATGTGAGAGTCCAAAACAATCAATATGTTGAAATAAAAAATTGACAATCCTCTGTATAAATCCACAGGCGCATTAAGGACAAAGCTCTGATGACACAGCATGAAGATGTGGTGCTTTTAACTCAATGGAAGCCACCACTGAGAAGGAATGGCCATTGTCCAACAACTCAAGACACTGCAAGGAAGAAGTTGCCTGTCACAGCAGGGAAGATGTCCCCTTGAAGGAATTCCAAGAGATTAAAGATCCTTCTGTTTAACAGGACCTGCAGATTTTAGATGGTTAGGAAGAGAATCAAAAATCTCAGTGTTCTACAGCAAACTACAAATCCTCCAGTCCGAAGAATTGTGAAAGCTGTAGATTATCTGAATTTGTAAAATCAGAGACTTGAGGGGAGATAAGGTGGTAGTAAGTATAGTTATACACAGCAATATCCATCACTCATGATGAAAGGGAAAGCTTGGGGGAGATGTTGAAAATGGGTCTGAAAGGGTTAATATTGAGGAGTGTCATAAGCACCACCCACTATGATGATGTCATGTATTGCTGTGGATAGAACAGTTGAGGATCTTGAAGTAGTGAGGACTATTCTCTGGTCCTCAAAGCCTCTGCGTCAATATCGATCATATCAATGTAACCTGTAAGTCGTTGCTAGAATACAGTAAAGTATGTCTTGCTGACCATGAGACTCTTCTCGTTAGACCAAACCCGGGAATGGTGTTCCTCTCCTGAACAGACCTTATCATGTCCAGCAGCTGAACACCATGGTGGGTACAGCAACCTTCACAATGAGCAGCAGCAGCAGCAAGGGCAAATTTACCAGGGAAATATCCACCCGTACAACAGTGAGAAGATCAAACTCATTCCTACAAGATGGAATTGAGGTGATTAGCAAAGATACGTTCAAGTGAGAGTTAAATAAATACGTGAGGGAGAAGAGAGAGAGTTTGATGAAGGAAGACCAGAGGAGACTTGAGTGGAGCATAAATACCAACATGGACATGCCAAATGGCCGACAGAGGGCAGCACAGTGGGTAGCCAGGGACCTGGGTTTGATTTCCCTCTCAGGTGACTGTCTGGGTGGAGGTTGTACGTTCTCCCCGTGTCTGTATGGGTATGCTCCGGGTGCTCCGGTGTCCTCCCACATTTCAAAGATGTGCAGGTTCAGTGGATTGGCCATGCTAAGTCGCCCAGTAGAGTTCAGGGCTGTGCAGACTAGGTGGGTTGGCTGAGATAAATGCAGAATTTTGCAGATGGATGGATGGGATTAGATGAGATGGTCTTCAGAAGGCTGGTATTGACTCAATGGGCAGTACTGCACTGTGGGGAGTCTATGGACTGATTGAGTCTGTTCCACTGTTAGGAGAAAGTGAGGACTGCAGATGCTGGAGATCAGAGTCGAGAGTGTGATGCTGGAAAAGCACAGCAGGTCAGGCAGCATCCGAAGAGCAGGAGAATTGACATTTCGGACATAAGCCCTTCAGCAGGATTCTCCTGCTCCTCAGATGCTGCCTGACCTGCTGTGCTTTTCCAGCACCACACTCTCAACTCTGTTCCACGGCTGCATATTCTGTATAATCGTGTACATGCAAGGGATAGTGATTAACTTGCCCCTCTGAGAGGTACAACATTAATTGTAACACCGAGTAACATGTTGGTACAGACAATGGATTGAGCACAGAGCATTAAAGAGTTTCACAGTTGCTGGAGTTCCCTGATGGATCAGCAAATCACCGAAGCATAGAGGGTGGACGAGTACAGGGCTTTAGTGGACAGCCTAACCCCCTGTGCTGGGTGGTGTCTGTATCTCTCAAAGAGCATTTCTTTCTCACTTAACTGACTATAAGCTGATGTAACCCAGTGAGGCGAGACTGACAGGTTTGGAGAGACAGACAGCCTTGAGACTTGGAGTCCCAACCCAACTGTGCTGAAGTATTTAAATTAACACTGAGCTAGCCCAAGGAGTCAACAACATTGCTAGATTCACAAAAAGACACAAGTCAAGAAAAATATTCCCAGACTCCCAACGCTGAGTTGCAAGAAACTGGGAACGAATGTTTCAGTAATAAAACACCAAGATAAGAAGAATGAAAAATCAATTGCAATCTGTTTCTCTCATTGAATTGGATATTGATTCAATATCTCTACAATCCGTTAAGCTGTGTATGGTGGAGATGGGGAATTAATATGCATTTTATCAAGGTGAATCTGACAGTACACAGAGATTTTACAAAGAAATTGGAGACTTTCAGATGAGACGTTAAACCAAGGGCTCCATCTGTCCCCTGAATGTAATAGATACCATTGCACTATTTCAAGAGTATTTGTGTTCTCCCCAGTGTCTGAGCAATACTTAACCCTCACTTTTTAAAATATTTGTTCTGTGGTGGAATCTGTATGAACTGAAACAGTTATCTGTGCAGCGTCAGACAAGGTTTCTCATCCCAGAGGATTTTGAATGTTGGAAGTTAAAAGCAAATGGTGCCTGGAAGAGTGAAGTATCTTACTGATAGGGGTTGAATCAGAAGCTGTGTGCAAGGGGAAATCGAGCAAGGACTGCTCATTGGAACATACTGAGCCTGCTACTCAATGGCCAAAAAAACCTAACCTGATTGGACAATGCTGTTGGTGAGAGCTTGCTGTGCATAAATTGGCTGCCATTTTCTCACATTACAACAATGACGACACTTCAAAAATACTCCATTGCCTGTAAAGTGTCATGGAACATGCTGAGGTCTTAAATAGAATTTCTTACATCATCATTGTACTGCTGTTGGAACAACTTAGAAATGACTCAGGGATGAAACAGAATTTGTCAAATTGCTTTCGCAGTCACATCACTGGATCTTTTACAGCCACTTCAGGGGGAGGCAATGGTCTTGTGGTCTTACTGATAGATTGTTAATCGAGAAACTCAGCTAATGTGGGAAGCTGGTTTGAATCCTGCCATGGTAGAATTTAAATTTAATTTTTAAAAATCTGGAATTAAGAATCTACTAATGACCATGAAATGAAAAAGCCCATCTGGATCACTAATGTGGGCAGCACTGCTGTCTCACAGTGCCAGGGACCCAGGTTCGATTCCAGCCTCGGGCGACTGTCTGTGTGGAGTTTGCAAATTCTCCCTGTGTCTGCGTGGGTTTCCTCCGGGTGCTCCGGTTTCCTCCCACAGTCCAAAGATGTGCAGGTCAGGGGAATTGGCCATGCTAAATTGCCCATAGTGTTAGGTGCATTAGTCAGAGGGAAATGGGTCTGGCTGGGTTACTCTTTGGAGGGTCGGTATGGACTTGTAGGGGCGAAGGGCCTGTTTCCACACTGTAGGGAATCTAAGCTAATGTCCTCCAGGGAAGGAAATCTGCCATCCTCACCTGGTCTGGCCTACATATGACTCCAGACCCACAGCAGTGTGGTTCACTCTCAACTGCCCTTTGAAATGGCCTAGCTAAGCACTCAGTTCAAGGGCACACATGGGACATGGGCCAGAGATGCCCACGTCCCATTTGTGAATTAAAAAACACTGTGAGGGACAAAGGATCCTTGCTTTAACGTTTCAACCCAAAGATCAAAGATCCAACACTGCAGCACTTCAGGAAGTGTTGGCCTGGATTTGATATTCAAATCTCTGGTGTGGTGCTTAAAATCATGACCTTCTGACTCAGAGGTGAGAATATGAAAATTGACACCTTAATGATAAATATAACTATCACAAATGTAGCATAAGGCAATCACTGAGTGTCTGACTGTTCTGAATGTAAATTTGTGAAACAGATTGACATATTTCTAACACCTTATGATGACTTCATTAAGTCAGTAATTCTCAGCTGAGACTCTGAATG
Organism: Chiloscyllium punctatum; assembly: GCF_047496795.1. NCBI lineage: Eukaryota > Metazoa > Chordata > Chondrichthyes > Orectolobiformes > Hemiscylliidae > Chiloscyllium > Chiloscyllium punctatum. The sequence continues at coordinate 7,116,930 of NC_092780.1, read as the reverse complement.
TTGATAGGTGCTATCACCACAGACTGGAAAGCAGACTTTTGGAAAATGGGCCGATTTTCATTTATCTCAATCTTAAGCAGAGGAACAAATAATATCTATGGAAATAATCAGTATAACCTGCCAGAGAGTTTCCTCTGTGAAGTTTCCTGCATTGTGATGTGTGTGTGTGTAACATTCCTTCAGGTTAAGAGAAAGGTTCATTTAGTGATGATCAAGTTGGAAACGATCTGTTTGGTTTAGGTTCATCACAAGGATATAATTGTGTTGTTTTGTAGATCTGAACATCACAAAATGAAGAAGAGGACAATGATATTTCTGAACAAATGCAGTTGAAGGATTGAGACTGCCCCTCCCCCACCCCCACTAACAGTCTGTGAAACTCGAGTGCATATAGTCCTCCCTATTGGCAAGGCAATAACCTCGTGGTATTATCACTAAACTGCTAATCCTGAAACTCAGCTCATGTTCTGGGGACCTAAGTTCAGATCTCGCCATGGCGTTTGAACTCAATAAGGAATCTGGAATTCGGGGTCTAATGATGAGCAAGAAGCCTCAATTGTCAGAAAAACCCATCTGGTTGGCTCTTCCTCTCTGACCTTCCATTCCTCTGACCAACTCTTCCTTCCAGCTACCAACTTGATTCATTCCTCCCATCGACCAATCAAGCCATACCCTTTCCCTGTGTCCAACTATCACTATCTCAACTTCTCCCCACCCAAACCCTCACCCAGCCCCCCACCCCCTTATCTGCAGCTCCCCTTACCCACACACCCAGTCCTGAAGAAGGGTCATACCCAAAACATTGGCTTCTCCACCTCCTGATGCCACCTGGCTTGCTGAGTTCTTCTAGTCTCCTGCTTTAGGAAAAGAAATCTGCCATCCTTACCTGGTCTGGCCTACATGTGACTCCAGACCCACAGCAATGTGGTTGACGCTTAACTACCCTCTGGGCAATGAAGGATGAGCAATAAACACTGGCCTAGCCAGCGATGGCCTCATCCCATCAGTGAATTAAAAAAATCCCATCTCTCTTCATACATCAGTCCTCCCCTCACAGGAAACAGCCTGGTAATTCCTTGTTGTACTGCCTGCAGAGCTAGAACATCCTTCCTCCAGAGGATAGCAGCTCTGGGCTCAGCGTTCTGAGCTTCAGACTATTTTGCTGAGTTCTGTTGGCCACAGAGACTCAGAGAGCAAACTCTCTTCTTGACTTATTCCTGGTGAAAATGATGATGTCAAGTCGATGGCAAGCTCCTTGGTCAATGGTTTCATGGAGCATGACTGAAAAGTGTGGCTGTGGAAAAGCACAGCGGATCGGGCAGCATCCGAGGAACAGGAGAGTCAGTGTTTTGGGCCGGAGCCCTTAATCAGGAATGGCTGATGAAGAGCTTATGCCGAAAATGTCAACTCTCCTGCTCCTCGGAGGCTGCCTGACCAACTGTGCTTTTCCAGCATCACATTTCCTGATCCTGATCTCCTGCATCTGCACTCCTCTCTTTCTTCATGGAGCATGATGCCAGCCATTTGGATAATCTGGAATCATTCCGATGGAAATAGCTGACTGATGGACGGAGAGTGAGATAGCTGTGATTGCTCACCTTCCTGGTGTATTAAAGGGATGAACTTCTCCGTGCACACTGGGCACTTGGAGCAGGCACGATATGATTCCCTGCAGAGGACACTGGAGGTTGGAAAAATTCCTGCAATTTCATTGGATTATCTTTGGGAATCAGACAGAACCATCCCAACAGGGGAGATTAGATGGATGGATGGGTGTAGCAGAGTGTACATGGGATTGAGGGGCAGAGTGGCCTTTTCTTTTTCCATGATCTCCTCTGTTCTCACTGATTGCTGACATGAAAAGTAGAAACTAATTGATAAGCTCAAACAGGAGGCTGGACAGAGTAAACAGGGAGGTGTCGCGACCCCACGTCAAAGAGAAAAAGAACAAGATTTAAAAGGACGAGCAAACAAAGCAAGGGTGATGTGAGAAAACGTCTTTTGACTCAGTGAGTGGATGGCACAGCATAGTGTGGTGGAGGCAGGTTCAAGTGAGGCATTCAGGAGGGGCTTTGGATGGTTACTTGGAGAGAAATCGTGTGTTGCGATATGGGGAAAAGGCTGGAGATTAGCAATAGATAATAGGGGTGGGTGTGATGGGCTGAATGGCCTCCTGCTGCACTGTAACAATTCTGTGATTCCATGGTGCTGCATGGTTGGAATGTACCAACCCAACTTTATGCACTGTGAAGGTCATCAAAGCCAGGTGTACCTGAGAACTCTATGGGAAGCTGGGGAAGTGATTGCTGGGCCCTTTGCTGAGATATTTGTATCATCGATTGTCACAGGTGAGGTGCCAGAAGACTAGAGGTTGGCTAACGTGGTGCCACTATTTAAGAAGGGTCGTAAGGAAAAGCCAGTGAGCGGTGAGCCTGATGTCGGTGGTGGGCAGGTTGTTGGAGGGAATCCTGAAGGACCAGATTTACATGTATTTGGAAAGGCAAGGACTGATTAGGGATAGTCAACATGGCCTTGTGTGTGGGAATTCATGTCTCACAAAATTGATTGAGTTATTTGAAGAAGTAACAAAGAGGGTTGATGAGGGCAGAGCGGTGAACGTGATCTATATTGACTTCAGTAAGGCGTTCGGTAGGATTCTTCATGGTAGACTGGTTAGCAAGATTAGATCTCATGGAATACAGGGAGAACTAGCCATTTGTATACAGAACTGGCTTGAAGCTAGAAGACAGAGGGTGGTGGTGGAGGGTTGTTTTTCAGACTGGAGGCCTGTGACCAGTGGAGTGCCACAAGGATCGGTGCTGGGTCCACTGCTTTTCATCATTTATGTAAATGATTTGGATGTGAACATAAGAGGTATAGTTATTAAGTTTGTAGGTGACACCAAAATTGGAGGTGTAGTGGACAGCGAAGAAGGTTACCTCAGATTATAACAGGATCTTGATCAGATGGGCCAATGGGCTGAGAAGTGGCAAATGGAGTTTAATTTAGATAAATGCGAGGTGTTACATTTTGGGAAAGCAAATCTTAGCAGGACTTATACACTTAATGGTAAGGTCTTGGGGAGTGTTGCTGAACAAAGAGACCTTGGACTACAGGTTAATAGCTCCTAGAAGGTGTTTGGTATGCTTTCCTTTATTGGTCAGAATATTGAGTATAGGAGTTGGGAGGTCATGTTGCAGCTGTACAGGACATTGGTTAGGCCACTGTTGGAATATTGCATGCAATTCTAGTCTTCTTCCTTTCAGAAAGGTGTTGTGAAACTTGAAATGGTTCGGCAAAGATTTACCAGGATGTTGCCAGGATTGGAGGGTTTGAGCTATAGGGAGAGGCTGAACAGGCTGGGGCTGTTTTCCCTGGAGCGTCGGAGGCTGAGGGGTGACCTTATAGAGGTTTACAAAATTATGAGGGGCATGGATAGGATAAATAGACAAAGTCTTTTCCCTGGGGTCGGGGAGTCCAGAACTAGAGGGCATAGGTTTACGGTGAGAAGGGAAAGATATAAAAGGGACGTTAGGGGCAACTTTTTCACGCAGAAAGTGGTGCGTGTATGGAATTAGCTGCCAGAGGATGTGGTGGAGACGGTACAATTGCGACATTTAAGAGGCATTTGGATGGGTATATGAATAGGAAGGGTTTGGAAGGATATGGGCCGGTGCTGGCAGGTGGGATTAGATTGGGTTGGGATATCTGGTCAGCATGGACGAGTTGGACCAAAAGGCCTGTTTCCATGCTGTACATCTCTCTGAATCTATGACTCTATGAGTTAAAGTATTTGGTTACAGATAACACGTTTTTGACTCGTCATCTTTGTGTGGCTTATTTTGACAAAGTTTATCCTTGCTGTTTCCTCATAGCCCCACAAATTACTTTCTTTTCAATTCTGTTTAAAAACAATATATGAGAGGCTGTGAGATGAACTCTCAACTTCAGCAGTAACAAGATGCAAAATTGAGTTGTCTTTGAAGGTTTGGTGAATGTTTGCATGAACATTGTTGAATGATTTTCAACAAAGAACAGGAATATACTCCAACAAAGCTTTCCTTTCAAGATCATCGAACAATGATAAACATTGCGCAGAGAACAATCAGTTCAAGAACATGGTGTTACATTGAATGGAAACAACATTGCATGTGGTTGAAAGTTCTATTTTCCCATCATGCTTCGGGTGCTCCCTCAGCTTCAGTAACGAGACTGGGACAGAAAATAAGAAGCAAAGGGCATCAAGCTGAAGACAATCTAGATAAAGGACAATAACTTACAAAACTTGCTCCTTGCATCCCCAGTCACCCCAACCACGTCCAATACTGACTCATCGTAATTCAGTTGTATTGTTTGCTAGTGGTCAAATATAGGATATAGTGGTCAAATTGAATATAGAGGAAAATTCTATTTGAACCTTTTGGGCAGTTTGAGGCTGGACATCATGTGATCAAAAATCTGAGGAATGGGTTTGATCGGATTCAGTAATGTTCAATTATCGTTAAGAACTTTGGGCGGCACGGTGGCACAGTGGTTAGCACTGCTGCCTCACAGTGCCAGAGACCTGGGTTCAATTCTCCGCCTCAGGTGACTGACTGTGTGGAGTTTGCACATTCTCCCCGTGTCTGCGTGGGTTTCCTCCGGGTGCTCCGGTTTCCTCCCACAGTCCAAAGATGTGCAGGTTATGTGAATTGGCCACGCTAAATTGCCCATAGTGTTAGGTGACGGGATAAATGGAGGGGAATGGGTGTGGGTGGCGGGTCGTTGTGGACTTGTTGGACCGAAGGGTCTGTTTCCGTGCTGTATGACTCGATATTTTAAGTTCACTGCAGCTGTAGTTTATGAATCTGAAAGCATTAACAATGAACGGTACCAAGAGAGAAATAGTTTGATGTAATGCTTAATGGAACTTAGACTCAACGACATTTTGCAGCAATGTACAGGAAAGCAGAACAGATTAAACAAAACCATGTTCACATCTCAGTGTCGCTCTTTCTCACACTTATCTACAGACCTGTATCAGTGAGAGTTAGAGCTGTATTGGGGATGCTGTTAGTCAAGTAGGATTCCAGATTCTCAGTCTGCACCTTATCACCGTCCAGCGGGAGCAGCTTATCTTGTTTCCTCATACAAAGGAGAGAATCCACCAGCACAGAAAGAGGCCATCCAGCCCACCCTGGACAAAAGAGCTGATTACAGTCCCTTCCTCAAGCTTTCTCCCTATCTTCCTGCAAAGCGCCAAATGCATAACCAATTAGTTTTAGAAAGAGTTTGAATCCACTTCCAGCACCCTTCAGTGCATTTCAAATCATTACTACTTGGGTGAGAACAATTCTCGTGATTTCACCTTTAGCGAATTATTTCGACCTTTGGTTGGTGACCCTTTACTTGAGAAATCAATTTCTCTCTGCCCACCATGTCGAAACCCCTGCATCATTTTGTATATTACTGTTAGGTCTTACATTAACTCAATTTTCTTTCACATGAGAACTCAGAGCAGAAGGAGCCAATTCAGCCCCTAGAGATTCCTCTGCTGTTTAATGCGATCATGACCTTATCTCAGTTTCAACTCCACTTTGCTGCCTTCTCCCCATAACCCTTCAACCCATTACTGATTAAAAGTCTGGCTATCTCCTCCTTTAAAGTATTCAGTAACCCAGCTTCCACAGCACTCTGGGATAAGGAATTCCACAGATTCATGACCCTTTGAGAGAAATAATTCCTCCTCTTCTGTTTTAATAGTGCCAGCTCTTAGCCTCAATCTATGCCTGCTCATTCTCACTTGCTTTACAAGGAGAAACATCCTCTCTCTGTCTACTTTGTCAATCCCCTTACCTATCTCAATTCGATCTCCTCTTATTGTTCGAATCTTGTCTGCGTACAGGTCTATACTCTTCAATCTGTCCTCATAGGACAAGCATTTCACCTCAGGTATTCCTCTGTGGACCTTTTCTCTGTGTTGCCTCCAATGCAGTTCCATTCCTCCCCAAGTACAGGGACCAAAACTATTTGCAGTCCCCCAAATTCCTGCTTCTTCGGTCTCTGAACAGAACAGTAGTCTCTCAGCACTGGGATGATCCTGGTAAATGTGTCACGTACCCTTTCTAAAACGTTCTTCAAGTGTCATGCCCTGAGTACTCATGTGAAGCCTTAACCAGGGATCTGTAAAGAATGTTATCCTTATTTCCTCAAGAATCTATATTATTCTCGAGCTGTTCAGTGGGTAAATGTTCATGGTGTGACCTGAGTTATTTGTAACTATTCAATGGGGGATCCAGACAGACAAATGTAGTCCTGTTGTTGACTTGCTTGTCCTTCTCTCTACTTGACAGCTTGGTTTGGTGTTACCAGTTGGATGCATTCCCTGGGAGGGACCCTCAATAAGTCTCCATACGCCTGCCCTTAACTTATCCTCCAGGTGCAAAGCTTTCCAGCAGCCATGTGGAAAACTGACAGAGTGTAGACTTTGCAGTTTGCTCCAATTTAATTTGAATTCCCTTATCTAGTTTGACCTCAGTACATTATTAGGGAATAGAAAAGTGAACAGACCGGCCCATTTCTTCTGAGAAAGGTTTGGATAATGACCCAATGGGGGTCTTTAAAAAGATTTGCTCAGATGGACATATTTCCACTCATTCGGGGGAGAGGCGTTACAGGTAAAGAGTTCATAAAAGCATCAGAAAGTCATCTCAGGAGAAATCAGAAATTGCTGGGAAAACTCAGCAGGTCTGGCAGCATTTGTGGAGTGAAATCAAAGAATCCAGTTCTAAACAAGAGTCACTAAACCCAACTCGTTAACTCTGATTTCTCTCCACAGAAGGTGCCAGACCAGCTGAGTTTTTCCAGCAATTTGTGTTTGTACGATTTTCCAGCATTCGCAGTTTTTTGGTTTATTGTTTAGGAGAACTCACTTCACCTGAAGAGTCCTGACAATGAGGAATTAGCTGCTGTCAGTAACAGTTCAGACTAAAAAAAGTCAATGCTTTTCAGGGGAAGCTAGCTAAAGCCCAAGATTGAGAAAGGTATAGAGGGACAGAAGTTAATATGATGAAATGAATAAGGGTGGGAGGATAATTGTATAAAGCATAGTGCCAGTTTGAATCATTTAGGCCAAATAGCCTGCCCTTTGTATTGTAAATACTGTCCAAGTGACACTGGATAAAAGCAAGTTATTGCGGATGCTGGAATCTGAAACCAAAAAAAGAGAAAATGCTGGAAAATCTCAGTAATCTCAGCTTTGACAAAGGGTCAGTTAGACTAGAAATGGCAGCTCTTTTCTCTCCTTACAGATGCTGTCAGACTTGCTGAGATTTTCCAGCATTTTCTCTTTTGTGCTGTCCAAGTAACGTGTTTCGGTTTAATACAGTATTGTGTAATTATATTTCTATCCAGCAGATGGAGCTGAGCTTTCTAGTTACATATGCACAAGATGCAGGCACCAACTGGCTGGGGCAGAATTTATTGTCCATCCCTAACTGCCCCAGAGAGTGTGTGATAAGCTGCTGTTTAGACCCTCACTGTCCATTTGCATCAGCAGGCAGTGAGTTTCATCAATGGTGAAGCAACAGCAAGCTAATGGAATGATCCTCGGTCCAGGGCTTCCAATGGTCAGAGAGTTGTTATTGCAGTGAAAATGGGAGTTGTACAGGGGACCCTGCGGAATTCCCATCATAGCAGACTTTCTGAAGGAATTGCTCGGGGAAATTGAAGATTCCACTCCACCTAAATCAGAAAAGATGGAGAGTTCTGCTTCAGCTAAGTAAATAGTTACTCAGGAAAGGTCAGACTATTAAATACATTGCCTACTCCTGAGTAGCTGTTTAACTGAACACAGCTTCCCTTGCTCATATTTACCTCAAGCATCCAACTACCCGTCCTCCCCCAACCTGATCCTTCCTCAGCTCCGGATCCGAATCCCATCCTCGCCACATATCCCACCCCCCCTTACCCCTGAGAGCTGGCCTCTCTACACCCAGCTCCCCTCCCCCACTCCCGGCCCAACCACCTCTGCAACACCAACACCCCTCGCCCCCAACAAAATGTTTTAGTCTCAACCACTTTCAGTGGCAGAGAATCCCACAGGCTGCCCACTCTCTGGGTGAAGACGTTTCTCCTCATCTCAGCCCCAAATAGCCCACCCACCCTATTATCCTTAGACTGTGACCCCTGGTTGTGGACTTCCTGGTCATCAGGAACAAACTTCCTCTATTTACCCTGTCTGGCTCTGTTAGTATTTTATAGATTTCTATGAGATTCCCCTCTTCTAGACTCCTGTGAATACAATCGTAATCGATTTGGCTTTCTGTTCGTATGTCTGTCCTACCCATCGCAGGAATCAGGCTGGTAAACTATTGTTGCACTCCCTCTACAGCCAGGCTGAGAGTGAGATGAGTCAATGTCATTGTGGTAGATCAATTAAAGCACAGGAAAAAGAACATTATTTCATGAATTCAGAATTACTTCTACAACACACAATAATTACCAGCTGCTATTCTCTGATTGTACATTCAAGGGGTGCTACCTCTGCACGATTGTCCTCAGGTATTGAATTCACGTCTCCTCAACAACCCAAGGAAGAGATCAGAGGCCCCTTCAGAAATCACCTTGCTACAAATTTTCTCGGAATCTATCTGTTTATTAACGATGAAACTATCAGACAGGGGGACACAGGCCAGTGAATCGGGTAATGGGAATGTATTCACTCTGCAATTGGTGTGGGAGCTCAGGGCTAGCGAATGGAAGGAGATCAGGAGGCTGCAGGAACAAAATCATTGAGCTGACAACCCCAGGAAAGAGTTTGCAATCATCACTGCCCGGTGTGTGAATGAACGATAAAGGACAGAGAGACAGGGTGGTTAACAAAATGATTAGGATACTTGCCTTCATTGCTCAGAGCTTAGAGTATCAGAGTTGGGGTGCTCTGTTGAGGTAGAACAGGGTGAGGCCCCTTCTGGAGTACCGTGTGCAGTTCTAGTCACACTGTTAAAGGAAGGATATCGTTAAACTGGAGAGGATTCGGTAAAGATTTCCCAGGAATGGAAGATTTGAGTTTTAGGGAGAAGCTGGATAGGCTGAGACCTTTATCCATTGGAGAGTATGAGGTAGAGGGGTTTCCTTATAGAGACTTTTAAAATTATATGAGGTATAGGTAAGATGATTGGCAGGTGTCTTTTTCCTCGGGTGGCAGACTTCAAAACTGGGACCATATTTTCAAGGTGAGAGGAGAAATGTTTAAAAAGGACATGATGGGCAACCTTTTTTACATAGAGACTGGCTCACATGTGGAACAAACTGCCAGAGAAAGTAATGGATGCAGGTACAGTTACAACATTTAAAAGACATTTGGATAAGTTCATAAATAAGAAGTGTTTGGAGAGATTTAAGCCAAACGCAGGCAGGTGGGACTAGTTTAGTTTGGGATTATGGTCAGCATGGACTGGTTGGGCCGAAGGGTCTGTTTCCATGCTGGATGATTCTATGACTGACCGGGAAGCAACTCCCAGATCCTCCTGCACTCAATTCCCACAGCCCGAACCTTCACATCAGCCAGCAACCAGTCTGACACCAGGATTGCTGTTCCCCAGGCCTGTCACCTTCACCCATGGATTCACCCATACCTCCTCTCCCACCCCTGAACCCCCACTCTGACAAACCCCCATTATGTTTTTAAACAGGTCCAAAACCAACCTCCTGTTAGTTCCCACTGTCCTCCCTAGACTGAGTGACACATTCACGTAATAACTGAGTTGCGATCATTATCATCAATTGTCAAAAAACCCCATTTGGTTCACTAATGTCCTTCAGGGAGGGAAATTGCCATCCCTACCTGGTCTACATGTGGCTCCGGACCCACTGCAATGTGATTGACCTTTATCTGCCCTCTGAAATGTCCAAGCATGCCACCTGGTTCAAGGGCAATTACAGATGGACAATAAACATTGGCCTTACCACTGATGCCCATTGGAGAATAACAGAAGAGTTATGCTGTAAAATACTCACCAGTTTCTCTGGAATGCCAGAGAAATGAAAACTATTGTACCTTAAGTCGCTTGAGAGTAATGTGTTTCTCTTCACCCGTTTAACATAAATCAATTCTCTTATTCTCAACATGCCCACAGTCTGCCTGCTGTGTCAGCCTTTCCTGCCGACTCCTCTCTAGGTTCATAATCCTTAATATCTTTCCTACCCTCCAGCCTCAACTTCAATTATTTTTATGCCAAATCGCTCTTGTGTGAAGAGAGAGATCTTCTGAATGCACACAGCACTCTGTGAAATACTGCTACATTAGTCAAAATAACTACACTTTGGACTGAGGAAACCATGGTCTGGTTCTGCATAATGGACTTGATATAACTAGTATGGCTGTCTGACTCAAGGATCTCATGGCCTGGATTTGTCAGGTGAATGTATTAACCAAATCAAAGGACTGGGATGAAAGGACTGGGATGGACTGGTTCTTTGGAAATTGAAAAGTTAAATACTGCAAATGCTGGAAATCTGAAACGAAACAAGACCAAGGAATATTCTGCTGGTTCATCAGCTCTTGTAGAAAGGAAACAGAATTAACGATCAGAATCTTAAAGGTGGTGTGGGCTTTGGTGAGATTTGTGACAGAATTTGACAAAATGTCCAGGGAGACACGTCTCAATTTTGGGAGCCATCTTCTCCATTGTTTCTGGTTTTGATAAATAGCAAATTCCTCATAGGGCAGCAGAGAATGACCAAGTAAAGGAGATTGCTGTTTGTTAAATACAACTCATCCCATTAATACTCAGTTTCCTATCTCACCAAACTCCAACAGGTTAGTCGTAAAGGACATGCAGCAAGGAAACCAGAGGCAGGTACCTGGTGATCTCAGCTCGCCAATTGCCCCAAATGACCTCCATGTTGGACAATAGCCACCGCTCCATGGGCACTGGTCACAAGAAACCTGTGTCCACAGACATTAGCATCTAACATGTGCCAGCCTCTAAGAACCCTCATGGCATACCTGGATTCGAATGCTGCCACGGCAGATGGTGGAATTGGAATTCAATAAATATCTGGAATTAAGAGTCAATGATGATAAGGAATCCATTGTCAATTGTCGGGAAAAACCCATCTGGCTCACGAAAGTTCTTTAGAGGAGGAAATTGCCTTTTATCAAAACCTGGTCTGGCCTACACGTAACTCCACACCTACAGCAATGAGATTGACTCTTAACTGCCCTTTGGGCAAATAGGGATGGACAAGAAATGCTGGCCCAGCCAGCGATGCCCTCATCCCATTAATGAATTTTTAAAATAATCCCCTTAAAGGATGTTTCTAGAACTCAATAACTCTCATTGTAATGCTGCGTTATGGACACTGTGCCCCCCTTACTTTGCCAATCTGCACTTTACCCCCTCAGGCCGGGCTGCCAGGTTCCCAGGATTGCTGCCTTCTGCACTGCTGTTTAGCACAGACACAAAGGGAGACACCTCGTCACTACTGTCAGCAGGTTTCAGTCACGTCAATGGGAAGAACCTACACCCGGGGTGGAGTCGGTGGGGGCCAACCTCACTAAGTCGAGGACAGCTCTGATACCAGTCCAAGGAACAGGAGTGGGAGAAAGGCAGCTGTAAACAGGAGATGAAAGCAGGTCACATGGTCCTTACAACGGAGGGGGGTGTGCCCTGAGTGAGGTACCAGGCAGGGTTAGTGCTGACAGGGTGCGTGAGTGTGAGGGAAGAAAGATGGTTCAGCCAATAGTGAGAGTAATAGAACATGAGCCTTGGTGGCAGGTGGGTACAGGAGCAGAGATGTGGTGAGGGTGAGGTCTCAGAGAGAGGATGGGGGGCATTTACACTGGCAGAGTGAAGAAGGTCCTTCCTGCATTGCTGGGCATCGCTCCAGACGCTGAGACTGCACTGACCCGGGTGTACCTCAGCCCAGGCTGGCACAGTCTAGTGTCATGGCATCCACTACCAGTCCTGGGAGAAGGTCAGGTCCCAGGTCTGCATATTCCATCCAGTAGGACCCCCAGGCCCCTGCTGACCAATTAGGATGCTGCCTTCCTCCGGGCGGCCATGCCCGGGGCAAATGTCACAGCACAGTCAATGACACAGCGCTAATATTACGGGCAGCTGCAGATGGAGTGCAGGATCCACGCAGTGCCCGCCCGGATGCACAACGTGCTTTTAAAGATGGCACTGACATGAAGGGTGCCAGGAAGTTCTGGGACATCTGCTGAGTGCTGAGTCATTCTGGGAATGGCTCGTGTTGAGACAAAGCAAGAATTGGAGGAGCGATGCCGTAGGCAGGACAGAAAGTTAACGAGGTCAAGTTTGGAAGGACATGGCGAGAAAACACAGTAGACCTCACAGTGCAACTCGCTCCAAACATCTCAAAGCAATCCGGACACAGCCGCAAAATGTAGCATTCAGCTCAAAGTGTTTGGTCAATGGCCTTTCATCAGAACGTCATTGGTCTGCAATGTTGATTCTGACCAGGGGTTTAGTCTGAGAACTGGAGTCCCTCCGTGAGGGAAACTTGGAGACTACAGAGGTAAGAAGGTCTGCTAAATCTTCCGGCATTCCCGTTCCTGACTGGCTGCTGCTGAGCTCTCCATCGAAATTAGGACCCTGTCCTGGAGTTGTCAGCCAATCAGAGTCAGCACTGCAGCAGATCCACTCCGACCCTACAGTAGGGGATCACTGCCAGGAAAGGCAGGTATTAAAACCAGAGGACATTGGAAAGAAATTAGGCCATTCAGCCCATCGAGTCTGCCTGGCCATTCTTTCAGGGCTGATAAGTTTCTCAACCCCATTCTCCCGCTTTCTCCCCGTAACCCCTGAGGGATGGGTTTCAGTGTATGGAGGTCACAGTGAGGGGGTTGGGAAGGTAGGATGTTTCAAAGTGAGGGTTGACTCTCAGGAGCTACCCTGTCCTCTAGGACCAATCCTCCGATCTTGCACAGATTAGGGTCGATCAGGGTAGGATCAGGGTGAGTCTTCCTCATTGATCAGGAGCTGAAGTCATTGCAGGCCTGAGGGAAGGAGGAGGCCCTTTTGTAGTTGTCACTTGAGCTCTCAATGGCCTCAAATTGAGTGCAGGCTGGGGAAGCTGACTTGGGGCCTTACTGTTGAGTGCTCAGTCCCTGTGGGAGTGAGAAGGCTAGTGGGTATCCCCCAATGCCAAACTGCTGAGTTCTCCCCCACCGTCACTCCCCTGCCCTCTGCTCCTTTCTCACTGCTGCAGCCTGAGGTGCTGTGCATTTCCAATATTTTCAGTTCTGAATCTATACAAATGGACTTGCATTGGCCAAATGACAGGCCGTCCCACAGCCTCTGAAAGGCAGTGTTAACATTCAGGCAGCGGATCCCCTTGGCAGCTTCTGAGGAAATGCTTCTATGTTAAACACTTATTCAGATGTCATTCATTTCCAGAACTTTCTTTAAGAGGGTGCTTTCCGTCTTTGTGTCTGTTCTCCTTATCCAGTTCTAATGAATAGACTAACACAGGCCAGCTCAGTATAAGGGAAACTTTACCTCAGCCTTACAAGTGAAGCTGGGCTGAAACATGGTTTGATTTCCCAAAGGGATTGTGAATTTATCCAGTTCACAGCAGACCTTTTACACCTGGGAAATTGTATAAATCTCAGTGCTTTAGCCTCTAATAGCACATCGTAGAGAGGGCGAGGATTTCACGTGACAGAATTATAAAGCAGAAGAGCGATGTGAGAATGTGGCTAGTTTAATATTAAACTGGGAGTGGAGACGGTAGGGGAAGCTGAGAGAGAGATGCAGCAGTAAATGGTGTCACATGAGACTTGAGAGTGTGTCTAACAGACCTATATTTAGTCAGCAATTTACAACCACAACTTACACAAAAAAGTAAGAAGCCTGACTTAGCCTGAGGCAAATATCAGCAAGAAATAGATTCTGGATAATGAAGGCAGTCTTTAAACATGACTTTGGGGCTAGGACCAGGGGCTGTCTGTTTGTGTGGGCCATGAGGATTTCCTACAATTCGTGGGATGGCAGGAGTTAGCTTCTGGAAGAAAGAGAGGTTACATTCTCCGGTCTGCTGAAATTGTTACTTCTGCCCCAAATAGATAAAGGATATCTTGTTTGAAGAACATTCTCTTGGCTCTCTGCCTCAAACTAAAAATTTTCTTTCACAATCAGCACATTGTCTGTGAGGGCAGTGACCATTACAGCAATCCATTGGTCAGTCCATTACACACCAACCCCACCCCTCCCCCCTGCCACAAGATTAAAGTCCCTCCAGAGGAAGGGAGGGGCAGACTGACCTCAGCCAGAAGCTGGGTGTCCATCTCCAACACACCTCAGAGCATCCCCACTGTCAGGGTCAGGGACAGGATAAGCTTGGGAAATCTGGTCAGCATGGATGAGTTGGGCTGAAGGGTCTGTTTCCATCCCGTGTGACTCTATGACTCGCAACGAATGGCTGCTGCAATGTGATCTCACAGCTCTGATGGTGGCCATTCAGCCCATCGTGCCTGTGGTATTTCTTTGGCAGGACTCTCCGATGAGCCCTATTTCCCTGCGATATTTCCTTGTTCTTCCCCACTCGTGCAACAACTTCTTATTTACATATTCATCGAATTCCTTAATGTTTAATCTGCTTTCACTGCCCGCTCAGGCAGGACATTCCAGTTCTTGTTTAAATAAAAATTCCTCCCAATCTTGATCCCCACCCCCAACTGTGACCAATTTTGCCAATCGACTTAAATCTGTGTCATCAGATTCCCATCTGTCCAGCCAGTGCAAACAGTTCCTACTTGTATACACCAATACAGTTTCCAGCACCTTGATGAACACCCTCCCCATCTCCACTCAAAGGAGAATAATCCCAGCTGCTCCCCATATCATTGAAGTCCCTCCATCCCAGTACATAGAATCCCTACTGTGTGGAAAAAGTCCACAGCAATCCTCCGAAGGGTATCCCACCCAGACCCATTCCCCCAGCCCTGCATTTCATAGAACCTGACAGTGCATTACAGGCCCTTCAGCCCACAATGTTGCGCCGACCTGTGGAACCAATCTGAAGCCCATCTTACCTACACTATTCTATTCTCATCCATCCATATCCCATGGCTAACCCACCTAGCCTAGACACTATGGGCAATTTAGCACAGCCAATCCACCTCACCTGCACATCCTTGGACTGTGGGAGGAAACCCATGCAGACAGGGAGAATGCTCAAACCCATACAGACAGTCCCCTAAGGCTGGAATTGAACCTGGGACCCTGGTGCTGTGAGGTAGCAGTGCTAACCACTGAGCCACCATGCCATCCTTTCCTGTCGATGCCTCCACACTGTCTCCTGAACCCTCACTAACCCCCCACCTACCGTCTGGTGACCAGACACAGACATGATCCTTCAGCTGAGGTTGAATGAGATGAGGGTGACAATGTGAGCCTTACTTACACCTGTCCTCTTACTCTCCTCTAGATTCAGATAAATCCAGCTCACACATGATCTCTGCAGATGATGCGGAATACCCCAGGGAGTACAGGACCCTGGGGAATGGAACCCGACGCTTTTCCAACGTGGGCCTGGTTCATACCTCGGAGAGGCGGCACACGGTAATCGCGGCACAAAGCCTGGAGGCTCTCACCGGCATGCAGAAGTCGGACATGGAAAGGAAGAGGGAGGCTTTCCTGGACCACTTGAAGCACAAATATCCTCACCACGCCACAGCCATCCGTGGGCAACAGGAACGGCTTCGCGAACAGGTACAACACCAATACTCATTCCCCATTGTGTAAAACCCAACATCTCACATTGAATTCCCAGAGGTCATATGCAGCCAATTTAAGAAGTGAAGCAAAACAGAATGTTGTAACTCAAAGGCAGACTGCTGCATTGTAAACAAAGGCAGCAATTGCTGGAAAAGCTCAGCAAGCTCTGACAGCAAAAGTGGAGAGAAATCAGGGTTAGCATTTTGGGTCAGGTGATTCTTCTTCAGAACTAGCTTTGGGTGCATTTTAAGCCAGGGTAGCTCTAGCAAGTTAACACTATGTCCTTTCATCTGGAATTTACATTTAACTCAGACTTAAGGGATAAGCGCTGCTCTCTCTGCCTCATACTGTTCGAGCTCGGTCTGAAACGTCTTCAGCAAAGGGTGAGCTGGTTCATTGTACCCATGACCTCATAACACAAAAATGCTAAACAGCTGGGTACTAATTCCTCACTCATTAACAAGTTGGTGAAATCAGGCCTTGTTGAACATATCAGGATCCATTGTTGGATCAGACTATATAATCCTGTTGATGCTAAGTCAGAGCTGCTTGTGACTCAGGCTTTATGTGCTATAGTCCTTTTTACAGACAAAAATAAAAATTCTCAAGCAGCCAACGTTGAGAAACTTTACCAAGTGCAAATGAAAGGCCTGATTTGATACAACAGAGCCAAAGGGATGTGTATAAGGGTGACTGCAAGACTCTGAAATGATAATTGCTCAATTCTTGTCATCAAACCCACCTTTTATGGTTTGCTCTCCTTAGCCATCAGCAAGCTTCCTCTGAATGAAAGTATCCCCAATACCAACAGGTTTATTACATGCCCATCACTTTAATGAAGGATTCAGCTATTGTCTCTGATGGCAATGCTAAAAGATTGATCAAGAGGGAAAGGAGGGGCAAGGAGAGAGAGGGTCCCAGGCTCTAGCTGAAAGCGTGGTCACTATTGGCAACATTTGATGCATGAAGGCCAGAGGTGATGGAAGGAAGGGCTCTGGAGAGTTTTCAGGGACAGTCAGGTGTTGGAGGGAAGTTACACGTGAGGATTGAAATTTTAAACTTCAGTTGAGTAAAACCAATGTAGTTCAGGGAGGACAGCACTGATGGGTGCAGGATAGGATATGGGCATCAGAGGTCTAAGCGAGCTAGGGTTTACAGAGAAAGTTGACCAGGGGAGAATTCAAGTAAGAGCTATACGGACAAGGGTTTCCAGACGAGCTGAGCTGAGGGGGTTTAGAAAAGACCATGTTATGTAGCAGATTTTGATTTGTTGACGGTACCAGTCTGGAGCCAAACAGAGGTCAGGGACATTACTTGGAGATGTGCTAGAATTGACAATAGACAATAGGTACAGGAGTAGGCCATTCTGCCCTTCGAGCCTGCACCACCATTCAATATGATCATGGCTGATCATCCTTAATCAGTATCCTGCCTTAACTCCATAATCCTTGATTCCACTATCCTTGAGAGATCTACCCAACTCTTTCTTAATTGGTGGTGAAGGTACAGAGTTTGAGTCAGAGGCTGAAGACTATGGTTTTGGCCTTTTCAATGTTTTACCAAATGGAACAGCTCATCCAAGATGAAATATCAGGTGGTGGTGTGTCTGGGAGCGAGGTTGGTTGGTGAGAGCCGGGTGCCATTGATGTGTTGCTGAAGTAGGGAGGCGGCGTTTACATATATAAGAAAGTGGAATAGGCCAAGGGTAAATGGTTGGGGAGCTCCAGAGGTAATGAGGGAGGGGTTGGAAGAGAAGTCCCACTGTAGGAGAAGTTTTGGCTCTGATTGGCTAAGAGTGGGACCCAGGTGAGAGCAGTCACACTGTACTGGATAATGGAGGAGAGATGTTGGAGGGTGATGATGGCCACATGGGTGACTTGGGTTAGGGCCATAGCAGTGGGCAGGGTCTGAAAAACCGATACCACTGATCAAATCTGGAGCTGTGATAGGATTGGAAATTTTAAAAAATTCATTCACAAGATGTAGGCATCGCTGGCTGGGCCAGTGTTTATTGCCCATCCCTAATTGCCCAGAGGGCAGGTAAGAATCAACTACAAGAGCCATAGAATCATACAGGATGGAAATAGACCGTTCAGTCCAAACACTCCATGCTTATCATAATCCCAAACTAAACTAGTCCCAGTTACATAGCAACATAGAAAATAGGTGCAGGAGTAGGCCATTTGGCCCTTGAACCTGCACCACCATTCAATTTGATCGTGCAATCGCAGTACCCCACTCCCGCTTTCTCTCCGTACCCCTTGATCCCTTTAGCTGTAAGGGCCATGTCCGCTCTCTCTTGAATCTATCTAATGAACTGGCACCAGCAGCTTCCTGTGGGAGAGAATTCCACAGGTTCCCAACTCTCCGAGTGAAGAAATTCTTCCTCATCTCAGTCCTGAATGGCTCACCCCTTACACTTACACTGTGACCCTCTAGTTCTGGACTTCCCCAACATCAGGAGCATTCTTCGCACATCTAGCCTGGCCAGTCCCATCAGGGTTTTATAGGTTTCTATGAGATTCCCCTCGATTCTTCTAAATTCCAGCAAGTACAAGCCCAGTCAATCCAGTCTTTCCTCATTTGTCAGTCTCATCTCTCCAAACCTTTTCTATTCATGTATTTATACAAATGTCTTTTAAACTTTGTAACTGTGTCTGCATCCACCACTCCCTCTGGAAGTTATTCCACACATGAACCACTCTGTGTAACAAAGTTACCCCCCTGTCTTTTTAAATCTTTCTCCTCTCACTTTAAAAATACCCCACCTTGCCTTGAAATTTGCCACCCTAGAGAAAAGACACCTGCCATTCACCTTACCTATACCCCTCATGATTTTATAAACTTCAATAAAGTCAACCCTCAACCTCCTACACTCCAGTGAAAAAAGTCCCAGTCTACCCAGCCTCTCCTTATAACTCAGACCCTCCATTCCTGGCAAGATCCTGGTAAATGTCTTCTGAACCTTCTCCAGCTTAATAATATCCTTCCTATAACAGGGAGACCAAAACTGGACACATTATTCCAGAAGAGGCCTCACTAATGTCCTGTATAGCCTCAACGTGACTTCCCAACTCCTATATTCAAAGGACTGAGCAATGAAGACAAGCATGCTAAACACCTTCTTACCCTCCCTGTCTATATGTGACGCAAACTTCAAAGAATTATATACCTGAACCCCTGGTCTCTCTGTTCAACAACAGTATCCAGGCTGGAAATCTGGGTAGTGACTGGATATCGCAGATTGAGAATTGTAAGAGACTTGGAGGTTGATAATTGACAATGTGGGGTCAGGAGATGAGGAAATCATTTACAAAGTCAATGGGGGCAAGGTCATGGAGGCACCTTAAGAAATCTTCAGTTCTACCACCATCTTCAGTCTGATACAGGTAATAGCCCACTCAGAATATTTTGATTAAATCAGACATTCAATAGATATAAATACTAAAGGCATGAAAGGGTATGAGAGAAGATGGGAGTATGGCAGTGAGACCGAGGATCAGCCATGATTGTACTGAATGCTAGAGCAGGCTTGATGGGCTGAATGGCCTACTCCTGCCCCTATTTTCTCAGTTTCTATCAGAGCATTCATTTTACAAACATTGAACTTTACACACAAACTTAATCTTGTTTCATCTCGATTGCCTAACTGATTACTTGACATAGTCCATGGAACAAAGTGGTAATCAATGTGAGGGTTTGTGACGTTTCTCGCGCTTGTGTCCTTTTCCCTGAGTGATGTCATCAACCTTCGCAGTAACATCCTCATCGATGTTCCTGAATCCGTTCCCGACCTCACCCCTCCCTCTGCCTCAAACCCCTTCAGTTCCACAGCCCTCAAGATATCTGTGCTTCTGCAATTCTAGCCTGTTGTTCATCTCTTTAATCACTCCACCATAGGCGGTCATGTCTTCAGCTGTATGTACAATCATTTCAAGCAGAAACAAGCCATTCAGCCCCTCCATCCCTTGCTGCCATTGATTAAGATCATGGCCAATCTAATTGTAGCCTCAAATCCACACTGCCACACATCTCTGATAAGCTGGCAACCGCTCGCTGACAAGACTATTCAAAGATTCTGCGTCCACCATCTTTACAGAAAGATAGTTCCAAAGATTCAAGACTCATTGGGAGAAAAGAAATTTTAACTAATTTCTGTTTCAAATGAGCAACCCTGATTTTCAAACGTTGCCCCAATGTTTTAGATTATCTCACACCTCACCCTGTCAGGAACCTTCAGGATTTCATATGTTTCAACCAGCCCTGAGCTCTGCAACTCTGTCTAAATCTCACCGTCCTCTACCTCTCTTTCCCCCTTGAAAGTGCCCCTTAAGATTTACCGCTCTGACTAAGCTGCAGTCTTTAATGGCTTAGGGTCAAATTGTGCTGAATTGTATTCCTTTTCTTAAATTCATTCACAGGATATGGGTGCCACTGGCTAGGTCTGCATTTATTGTTCCTATCATAGAATCCCTACAGTGTGAAAACAGGCCCTTTGGCCTATCAAGTCCACACTGACCCTCCAAAGAGTATCCCACCCAGATCCCCTCCCCTATTACTTTCATTTACTCTTGACTAATGCACCTAGCCTACACATCCCTGTGACACTGTGGGCAATTTAACATGGCCAATTCACCCTAATCGAGACAGCTTTGGACTGTGGGAAGAAACCGGAGGACCCGGAGGAAACCCACGCAGACACAGGGAGAATGTGCAAACTCCACCAAGACAGTCACCTGAGGCTGGAATTGAACCAGGGTCCCTGGCACTATGAAGCAGCAGTGCTAACCACTGAGCCACCATGCCCTGGGGAAGGTGATGGTGGAGAGTTGTCTTCTTGAACTACTTGAACTAGTCCACGGGGCGTAGGGGCACTCACTGTGCTGTTCGGAAGGCAGTTCCAGAATTTTGACTCAGTGACGGTGAAGGAACCACAATCTAGATCCCATCCTGTGAACTGCTTTACCATAGTAACGCTGTTCTATCAATACAAGTTTTATTTTTACAAAGGGGCCACCTTACTGTAATGTCCTCTAAAGATACTAAGACACAGCACTCAATAGAGACAGCAGTTTCCTGGGAATGTCAAGGCTAGTCCTGTCCTTGAGGATCTCATTAGCAGTGAAATTAGAACATCATACATGTATGGAATGAGCTGCCAGAGGAAGTGGTGGAGGCTGGTACAATTACAACACTGAAAAGACATCTTGATGGGTACATGAATGGGAAAGGTTTAGAGGAATATGGGCAAAATGCAGGCAAGTAGGACCAGATTAGGTTAGGTCAGCATGGACAAATTGAAATGAAGGGTCTGTATCTGTGCTGTACATTGCTATGACTCCAACATGTCAATGGTGTCTCTCCAGCAAGTGCTGGCTTTGTTACCCTCAATTTTTTCTGTTGGGGGAGGATACTGCTGAGATAATACCTGAGACCCCATTTCCTCTGCAAGCTTGATGTAAAAGATTGCTTGGCAAAATTTCAAACAAGAGAGTGACTGTCCTTAACGTCAAGGTCCATTTGACCAGTAGGGCATCCATGATACAATAGATTCAATTGGAATCAGGGAAATCTCTCCTCTGGTTGGAGTCAGACCTGGCACTGAGCAAGGTAGGTGTGGTTGTTGGAGGTCAATCATCTCAGCTCAAGGTCATCTCTACAGGAGTTCCTCAGAGGAGTGTCCTAGACCCAAACATTTTCTGCCTTTTGATCAATGACCTTAACTCCATTGTAAGGTCAGAAGTGAGGATGTTCACTGATGACTGCACCATTCCTGACTCCTCAGATACTGAAGCAGCCCATGTTCAAATGCAGTAAGATCTGGACAATATCCAGGTTTGGGCTGACAAGTGGCAAGTAACATTTGTGCCACACAAATGTCAGGCTATGACTATCTCCAAGAAGAGACAAACTCATCACCACCCTTTGATAGTCAATGGCATCATCATTGCTTATCCCTGGCTATCAATATCCTGGGTATGAGAAACTCAGCTGGACTCACCATATAAACACTGTGGCTATAAGAGCAGGTCAGAGGCTAGGAATCCTGCAGTGAGTAACTCACCTTCTGACTCCCCAAAGCCTGTCCACCATCTACAAGGCACAAGTCAGGAGTGTGATGGAATACTGCCCACTTGCCTGGATGGGGGCAGCCCCAACAACACTTGAGAAGCTTCATACTCTTCAGGGCAAAGCAGCTTGATTGACACAGCATCCACAGACATTCAGTCCTTCCACCGTGTACTCAGTAGCAACAACATGTACCATCCACAAGATGTACTGTAGAAATTCACCAGGACGCCTTAGACAGTGCCTTCCAAACCCATAACCACTGTCATTGAGAATGACAAGGGCAGCAGCTACATGGGAACACCACGATCTGCATGTTCCCCTCAATCCTTGGAAATTTATCATCGTTCCTTCAGTTTCGCTAGGTCATAATCCTGGAACGTCCCCTAAAGGCAGTGTGGGTCTACATGCAGAAGTTCAAGAAGGCAGCTCACCCCCACCTTCTCAAGGACAACCAGGGACAGGCAAGCAATGCAACCAGCAACATTCACATCCACTGAATGAATTTAAAAAGGCAGTGAGCTCTCCCCACTGTCCTGCTCAATATTTATTTCTTAACCAACAGCACTGAGAGAAGGTGACCGTGTTTGTGGCTGCTTGCTGTGCTTCTTGCATTAACATGATGATTGCATTTCATCAGCATTTCAGTGGCTGCATCGTGCTTTGAAACATCCCAACGGTGCTATACAAATGTATGTATTTTTTTTTGAGATGCTGCCATTTTTAGCATCGATGACAACAGACCTGAATGGCATCTTCCAGCAGGTTCATTATTAACATTTGATCTGATGTGAGAAGGTAGCATGCAGCTTGACATCTCCTCTCTCAGTGACACTACATAGAACATAGAAAAGTACAGCGCAGAACAGGACGTTTGGCCCATGATGTTGTGTCAAGGATTAATCCTAATGTAAAATAAAATAACCCAACCTACCCACCCCTCAATTCACTGCTATCCATGTGCATGTCCAGCAGTCGCTTAAATGTCCCCAATGACTCTGCTTCCACCACCACAGCTGGCAACGCATTCCATGCATTCACAACTCTCTGTGTAAAGAACCTTCCTCTGACGTCCCCTCTATACCTTTCTTCTAATACCTTACAACTGTGACCCCTTGTACCAGTCAATCCTGCCCTGGGGAAAAGTCTCTGACTATCGACCCTACAATGCAACTTATTGATTTGCATGTGTTGGCTTTTGCTTTGAAGTTCTTTCTTTAAAGAGAATGTTAGTTCTTTCAGTGGTGGGTTCATGCTCTCCTTTACCGACCTTACCTATCAGCTGGGGAACAGTCATATTCAGCCCATGATAACATAGAACATAGACCAGTACAACCCAGTACAGGCCTTTCAGCCCTCGATGTTGTGCTGACCTTTTATCCTATTCTAACATCACTTGGTTAACTTTAGCTAACTGGAGGTAAGAGTGAAATAGCTGAGTGCTAAGTCGAGAGTGTAGTGCTGGAAAAGCACAGCAGGTCAGGCAGTATCCAAGGAGCAGGAGAATCGACATTTCGGGTGTAAGCTCTTCATCAGGAATGCCCGAAAAGTCGATTCTCCTGCTCCTCGGTTGCTGCCTGATCTGCTGTGCTTTTCCAGCACCCCACTCTGGACTCTGCATCTGCAGCATCTGCAGTGCCCACTTTGTCCTAGCTGAGTACTAACCCTAACACTGCAAGAAGAGCAGAAGAGAAACCCACCCAGGGTTCATTCATGTCCTGCAAGACCATCGAGTGATATCGACTGGGTTCTCTGTTCTTGTGGGTCATGGGTGAAGCCAGAATTGTTCTCACCTCTCATCCCACATACCCCCACTCATTGAAGTACTTAAGAAACAAAGCGAGATTTGAGCATGCTTTAAGTTCAAAGAAAGAACTAACTTCCTTTATACAGTTCAGAGCTTCCCAAATTGTAGGCCATGAAATGCGATATTGGAGTGACAAGTCCTGAAGCAGCAATGACCCATGCAGTTTGGACTGTATGCCGACAGCTGTAAGGTCCCTTAAATGTAGCTCAGGGACTAGCACTGCTGCCTCACAGCGCCTGGGATTCAGGTTCGATTCCAGCCTCCGGTGACTGTGCAAACTCTACACAGACATTCTTCCTGTGTTTGTGTGGGATTCCTCCGACTGTTCCAGTTTGCTCCCACAGTCCAGGGATGCGCAGGCTAGATGGGTTAGCCATAGGAAATACATGGCTACAGGAATGGGGTCTGGGTGGGATGCTCTTTGAAGGGTCGATGTGGACTCGATGAGCCGAATGACCTGCTTCCAGCCTCGTGTGACTGTCTGTATGGAGTTTGCACACTCTCCCGGTGTCTGCGTGGGTTCCCTCCCGGTGCTCCGGTTTCCTCCCACAGTCCAAAGATGTGCAGGTCAGGTGAATTGGCCATGCTAAATTGTCCATAGTGTTAGATGCATTAGTCACAGGGGAATGGCTCTGGGTGGGTTACTCTTCAGAGGGTCGGTGTGGACTTGTTGGGCCGAAGGGCCTGTTTCCACATTGTAGGGAATCTAATCTATAGGGATTCTATGATTCTTAAAATCTTTGTGTAATGTTGTGTTGGTGGCTATGGCCCATGATTATTTCTGCCAACAAGAAACTCATGAGAAGTTCAATGTTTGGTTTGTAAAGACCCTGCCATTTAAACAATTTCCAAGATGCTGAACTTTTCTTTCTTTCCCTGCCCTCCCTCTCTCTCTGGAACAAACCCCCATTTCCCGTGCTCAACAGCAGTCTCCCATCCCCAGGTTACACAGAGACTGAGGCACACGCCAAGTGTTGATAGAGCGATTTTCCTGGCCTTTGGATGTTCCAGAAAACTCTCCAACCAATAGGAATACTTTTTGAAGGATAGTCACTGTTGTAACATAGAACAGAGGAACCAATTTGCACACAGCAATATCCCATACATGGCAATCTGATGGTGACCAGACTGCTTTTGCGTTGGGAGATAATTATTGCACAAAACACCAGCAAATAAATACGCTGGGATCTTCCTAGAAAGGAAGACAGAAACCTGGATTTAACATCTCATCTGAAAAAAGCAGTAAGCCTGACAGAGCAGTACTTCCTCAGTCCTACATCCAGAGGGTGGGCTTGGTCCCTTCAGTCAACTGACAATCTGTTGAGTCAGAGGCTGCCAAGTGAGCCAAGGCAGACAGGTTTTATTTGGGTGTTACTCGAGATGATACTGAAGCAAATGGTATAAATTGGCTCAGGAGACAAGAACCTATGTACCACTTCATGTGACATTGAAATATTGGCAACTCCTTTCACCCTGTTGATGGTATTTGAGCACCTTGTATAGTGAGCGCTGAGCGATGTGATTATCACACAGCTCCCCATGCGAAATGCGTGTATGCCTGACTCCGAGAATAAAGTGCGGCCTCATGTATCTTCACCTGGCATCTGTGTCGCACAGGTATGATTCCTGGAACCCCCCCACCCCCTCCAGTGGGATTGGTAAAGGAGATCTCTCAGCTGCCAGGTGGGTGATATATTCAGCGTGCAGACAGTCTCAGCCCTTGCAAACAGATGCAGAGTTCCCACTGGTGCACGGTGGCTGTAAGCAGTTCATGATGACGTGGTCACAGTCAGGTTTTGGGCTGTCATTTGCAGTGCAAAGTCAGAAGCAGCTCTCCCTGCTGAGTGAGAAAGGGAAAGCGGGGGAGGAGACGTGAAAACCATGTGCTGTATGCTGAAGACCTGATATCAAATATAAGAATCACTCCACTATGCAGCATAAAAGAAGGAGGCCATTCAGCCCACTGGCCTTCATGCTGGTGTATTTGGGACTGTTATCCAATTGCAATTTTTGATACCAACTAGCCACAAAAAGGCATGACCCACTCTCACTAGTATCCCTTACATACAGATGAAGAAGGACACCACTTTGACTGGGACAACACACCCATCCTGGGACAGGCTAAACAGAGACACACACGGGAATTTCTAAAGACCTGGCATTCTGACCGGAACTCCATCAACAAACACATCAATTTGGATCCCATTTACCAATCTCTGAGAAAAAGAACCGGAAATGATATCACCCCAACATAAGAGATCAAGACACATAAATAGAAAGCAGGATAGAATACTAGCGCTTCATTGATGATGTTACCCAGCATGGTGACGAAACGTCTGAAAATAAACCTTCCAGTTCAGTGAGCGAACTTACAACTTGTTATCCAAGTAATGCCATTCCCTTGCTCTTTTTACAATAGCCCTTTAGGTTTTATTTTCCTGTCACTCATTTGTTTGCTAATTGTGGACTCTGCATGAGCTAGATGAGAATAGCGTCCCTGAAGCAGAAAATGGAATGATTGGGATAGGAGGAACCCCAGTTTGTGGCCTTATATGGGTCAGATACTTGAGAGTCTAGGAGGTCTCCAGCACTGAAAAAGGCCCTTTGGTCCATTAAGTCTTTGCTAGTCAAAAACAACCCCTAACTCAGAGGTGGGGATCCTTTTCATGTTGGAAGCTGCATTATGTTAGTTGTAATCTAATAAGGCCGCATCCAAGAAACTTCAATTATTATTCTTCAAAATTCAAATTATTTTGCAAAAATCTAACTATTATGTAATAACTAACTAAAAAAATGAAAAAAATGTGAATTTTAAAGTTAACTAACCTTTTAATGACTTTGTTGTGACTGCTTTTTGTAGGAAAGCATTTGAATATCTGGTTGCAGCATGGAGGTCTACAGTTTTAGCTGGTCCTCTCGATGGGTATCCACCATTTGTGACCTGAAGGGCGTCTTGATTTTGGTTAAGTGGGAGAATGTGGATTCGCAGCAATAAGTGGGGATTATTTTGTTGAATTTTCTTTTACTCTCTGGTATTTTAAATACATTCATTTTAAGATTAAAATGAAAATAATAAAGGACGAAAAACATATTAATAAAAAAAAGATTTGTTCTGCAAAATTTGGATTCATTCAAAAGGCCACACACAATGGCCTCGAAGGCTGCAGGTTCCCCATCCCTGCCCTAACTATTCTATCCCATTTTCCAGCACTTGGCTTACGCCTTGTCATCACGAGCGCACATCCTCATAAACATTATGAGGGTGTCGACCTCTGTCATCCTGACAGGTAGTGAGTTTCAGATTCCCACTACCCTCTGGGTGAAAACGCTTTTCCTCACAACCCCTTTAAACCTTTCGAAACCTCCCGCCCCTTCCTTTAAATCTATGCCCTTTGGTCATTGATTCCACCATCAAGGGGAGACGTTTCTTCCTGTCTACCCTATCTATGTCCCTCACAATTCTATACATGTCCCCTTCTCAATCTCCTCTGCTGCAAGGAAATCACCCCCAGTCGAGGCAATCTCTCTTCATAACTGAAACTCTCCGGTCCAGCAACATCCTAGTAAGTTTCCTCTGACTCTCTCCAATGCTAACACATTCTCCTATAATGAGGATTCCTGAACTGTACACAATACTCTACAATAGCTGTGGGCTAACCAAAGTTTCCTACAAGAGGCCCCTTTTCGGTCATGGCTGACCATGGGTTGCATCCTCGTTGTTCTAGCTTCCTGCTTCCATGAAGCAATGTCGCTTGTGACTGAAGAGACCAATGCTGGATTGACAGTCCCGGTCGCAGAGGTCACATCTCTATGTGGTTGTTGATCTGTTAGAACTGCTACAGTTTCCTACAGTTCCAGCATAAACTCCCTGCTCTCAAACTCTGTTCCTCGGCTAATAAAGGCAAGTATCCCATATGCCTTTGTAATGACTTTATTACATGTCCTGCTATCTTAAGGAACTCATCTACACCAGGGTCCCTCTGACCCTCAGTGCTTCCCGGGGTGAGGGAGGAGTATGGGGATGGGAGCAGAGAGTGGGGGGATGATGGTTTTCCACTGTATCTGCCTTTATGAAGCTGGAAGCACAGTATGAATATTTATGTGAGAACAGTTTGACAATTTTGCTTTAAACAATTAGAGCAAACCTTCCTGCTCTGATTATAATGTTACCGAGATGGAACGATGTGACCAAACTCTCCCCACTTCTCTTAACACCTACCCTTGTTGGGGCAGTAAAGAGGGTACTTTCCATTTAGCTCCCATCTACCTCACCTGCCATTGCGTTTTGCTGGTCATTTTTGACATTGTAAAATGGCCAGATGTCCTGCCAAGTAAGATGTGTGGAATGTTAGCTTTGGCTCAGTACAAAGTGTTTAATAATATTCAGGCTGACAATAATACCAAGCTGTGCAAAGGCAATATCAAAATGCAGAGAAAATCCCAATCTGTTGGCGATAGTATCCAATGGCAATCTATTGCAGAGGGAGAGGTGGAGGCCATTCAGCCCTTTGAGCCAATGCTGCCAACCAGGCAGATCCTGATTGATCCATTTACTGACCTTTGTTCCATAGACCAGAGCCAAACAACAACCTGTCTCTTGCCTCATTGGAGGTTGTCATAAACCCAGGATTTACAGCTTTGATATCCTGGGATATTTTCCGTTAAGTCACTGATAGGAGCAGGCATTGAATTGGAATGTGACTCAGATGTAGTTTGTCTTTGAGCAAATTACTGCAGATTCCGGAATCTGAGCGGAAAACAAAAGGTGCTGGAAACCACAGTGGGTCAGGCCGAGAGAGAGCAAGCTAATGAGTCATCTAGACTCAAATCATTGTGTCTCGCTGTATTGTTTTGGTTCTGTAACCTTCGATGTAATTGCCTTAACAAAAATCTATTAATCCCAGTTTGGAATTAAAGTGGACTCTCCCCCACCCAACAGTAATTTAGTTCAGAGTGAGTTCCAGATTTCCGTTTGTGTAAGGAAATACTCCTTACCATCACCCTATAACTGTCCACATTAGACTCAAGGGCTGTGCCCCATGTCCTGGATTTACAAAGGAAATACTTTCTCACTGTCTGCTCTGTCAACATTTTAAATCATCTTAAACGCCTCAATTAGATCATCTCCTAACTTTACACACTCCAGGGATAGAAGTCTCATTAGTGTAAGCTGTCATCAGAAATAGGCCGTGTGAGTTGTTACAGTCAGGAATATCTGCACAGAATCAGTGTCTGTCCATCGAGGGAACTGATTCTCAACACAGCCTCTATAGCTTTCCAGAGAGTACGGTTTCAATGTCTGAGATCCCCGAAAACAGGACCTTCAACAAAGAACAAAGAAAATGTACAGCCCAGGAACAGGCCCTTTGACCCTCCAAGCCTGAGCCGATCCAAGTCTACTGTCTAAACCTGTCGCCCAATTCCTAAGCATCTGTATCCCTCTGCTCCCCACCTACTCATGCATCTGTCCAGATGTATCTTAAATGAATCTACCGTGCCTGCCTCGAGCTCCTCTGCTGGCAACGCATTCCAGGCGCCTACCACTCTCTGTGTAAAGTATTTGCCACATGTATCCGCCTTAAATTTTTCACCTCTCACCTCGAAAGCATGACCTCTCGTTATTGAATCCCTCATTCTGGGAAAAAGCTTATCCCTATCCACCCTGTCGATACCCTTCATGATTTTGTAGAACTCAATCTCATTTTCTCTACTGAAAACAATCCTAACCTACTCAACCTCTCTTCATAGCTAGCACCTTCCATACCAGGCAACATCCTCATAAACCTTCTCTGCACCCTCTCCAAAGCGTCCACATCCTTTTGGTAATGTGGCAACCAGAACTGTACACAGTATTCTAAATGCGGCCGAACCAATGTCTTGTACAATTTTAACATGACTTGCCAGCTCTTATACTCAATACCCTGTCCAATGAAGGCAAGCATACCATATGTCTTCTTGACCACTCTATCCACCTGTGCAACAACCTTCAGGGTACAATGGACCTGCACTCCCAGATCTCTCTGCCCATCAACTTTTCCCAAGGCTCTTCTGATCATTGTATAATTCACTCTAGAATTAGACTTGCCTAAATGGATGACCTCACATTTGTCTGGATTGAACGCCATCTGCCACTTTTCCACCCAACTCTCCAATCTATCTATATCCTCCTGTATTCTTTGACAGTCCCTTATGCTTTCTGCTACTCCACCAATCTTTGTGTCATCTTAATCTTGCTGATCATACCAACAGTGCCCTCTTCCAGATCATTTATGTATGTCACAAACCACAGTGGCCCCAAGAATGACCCCTGTGGAACACCACTGGTCACCTTTCTCCATTTCAAGAGTCTCCCTTCAACTACTGCTCTCTGTCTCCTGTTGCTCAACCAGTTCTTTATCCACCTAGTTAAAACACCCTGCACACCACTTTTTCTATTAGTTTACCATGGGGAGCTTTATCAAACACCTTACTAAAGTCCATGTATATGACATTTACAGCCCCTCCTTCATCTATCAACTTGCTCACTTCCTCAAAGAACTCTATTAAGTTGGCATGGCACGATCACCCCCCCCCCCCCACACAAAACTATGTTCATATCAGTGATAAGCCCATTCTTTTCTAAATATAAATAGATTCTATCCCTCAGTACCTTCTCCAGCAACTTTCCCACTACTGACGTCAGGCTCACTGGTCTGTAGTTACCCGGAATATCCCTACTACCGTTCTTGTACAGGGGGACAACATGAGCAACCTTCCAGTCATCCGGCACCTCACCTGTATTTTAAGGATGCCACAAAGATATCTGTCAAGGCCTCAGCTATTTCTTCTCTCACCTCCCTCAGCACCTGGGATAGATCCCATCCAGTCCTGGGGATTTGTCCACCTTAATAACCTCTAGCCTACCCAACATATCTTCCCTACTTATGTCAACGTGATCCAGACTAATCAAACTTCTATCTCTAATCTCACCATTCATCATGTTCTTCTCCTCAGTGAACATTGATGCAAAGTAATCATTCAGGATCTCACCCATTCTCTCAGGTTTGACACACAGCCTTCCTTCATTATCCTTTGGTGGACCAATCCTTTCTCTAGTTACCCACTTGCTTCTTATATAAGAATAAAATGCTTGGAATGCTCCTTAATAATGCTCGCTAAAGCTAATTCACAGCCCCTTTTAACCCGCTTGAATCCTTGTTTAAGACTGGTCCTACTCTTCCAATATTCCTCCAGGGCCCGTTCTGTTCTTAGCTTCCTAGACGTTATGTAGGCTTCCCTTTTCCTCTTGGCTAGTCGTACAATTTCTCCTGTCATCCACGGTTCACAAATCTTGCCCTTGCTATCCTTTGCCTTCAACAGGACATGCCTATCCTGCACTGCCGTGAACCTATCTTTGAAAGCCTCCCACATCTCAAATGTGGATTTCCCGTCAAATAGGTGTGTCCAATCCACATTTCCCAGCTCCTGCCTAATTTTGATACAATTGACCTTGGCCCTGTTTGGTACTGTTCCCTTAGGACCACTTTCATCTTTATCTACGAGTAGTCTAAAACTTACAGAATTGTGGTCACTGTTCCCAAAGAAATCCCCCACTGCAACTTCTACCACCTGTCCTCGCCTATTCCCCATTACCAGGTCCAAAATGGCCCCTTCCCTCGTCGGACTATTGACATACTGCTCTAGATAACTCTCCTGGATGCTGCTTACAAATTCTATCCCATCTAGTCCTCTGACGCTCAGTGAGTCCCAGTCAGTGCTGGGAAAATTAAAATCTCCCGTCACCATTACCCTATTGCTCTACATCTTTCCATAATCTGTTTACCTAATTGTTTTTCTATCTCACACTCACCACTGGGAGGCCTGTAATACAGCCCCAACAATGTAACTGCACCCTTCTTATTTCTCAGCTTCACCCATAATGCCTCACTACACAAGCCCTCCATAGTGTCCTCCTTTAGCACAGCCGTGACATCATCCCTGATCAGCAATGCAACTCCACCCCCTCTTTTACTTCCCTCCCTGTCCTGTCTGAATCATCTATTTCCTCGAACATTTAGTTGTCAATCAAGCCCTTCCTTCAATCAAGTTTCTGTGATCGCAATAACTTCATTCTCCCAGGCACCAATACCAGCCCTAAGTTCATCTGCCTTACACACTACTCCTTGCATTAAAGTAGATGCATTTCAGGCCAACAGTTCTTTTGCATTCATCTGCTCTCTGCCTACTCTTCCCCTTATAATGCTATCTTCATGATCCTTACAGTCTCCAGTTTCCATCTCACTGTCTACTTGTTTTCTCTTCTGGTTCCCAGCCCCCTGCCACATTAGTTTAAAACCTCCCCAACAGCAGTAGCAAAAACTCCCCCCTGTTTGAGAAAGTTAAAAAATCACACAATGCCAGGTCATACTCCAACCTGTTGGGCTATAACCTGGTATTGTGCGATTTTTAACTTTGTCCACCCCAGTCCAACACCGGCACCTCCACATCTTGTTTGAGAAAAGCACGTGTTCATAAAAGATGGGCACGGAGACCAGATTTCTTTAGTTGTCTTGATCCTGCAGAGATAGTCCGTCAGACAACAGGGTAAAAATAGAGCATAGGCTATTGAATAAATATGTACGAAAGCTTGAATGTCAAGGGCTCCCAACCTATCTATATCTTCTCGATCACAGTAATGTTTATTTAGATGCTGAATGGATTGTTGATGTACCAGCAACACGAACCCAAGGGCCATACTGTGCCAGGAAGGGGCTTTGGAGATTTGCGAAAACCTTTCATTTATCAAAAGTAATGGGAATTATTTTAATGCAAACCAGTCTTCAGTGGTGTTGTACATGAGGAGTCAAATCCTAGGGCCTTATTGAGGCCAGCCAGATGGGGTGGGCGATGAGGGTGGAAGGGTTTGAAGGGGTATATTATGAAGGCAGGTTGCTCTGGCTTGTATTTCTTTTGAATGTAGCAGATTGAGGAGTGAATTACCTGAGGAAGTCTGCAGGGTGTTGAAGGGATTTAATTGGCTTGATCTGGAGAAGACCATTTTCACTGGAGGGGTTGGGTTAAGAATAAAGGACATGATTTTACCCCAGAGTGAAATCAGAAAGCAGTTTTTCAGGTGGAAATCTAGATCTTTCTACCCCCAGAAACTGAATGCTAAACCAGTTTGAGAGTTTGTGACTGGGACGGGTAGGTTTTTAATTGGGTTGGGATGGAACAAAGACAGGAAGATGGAGCTCAGACATTGAAAACCTGAAGGGGCCAGCCATGTTCCTAGGCTGTTCAGTGTGATCTCAGGACACGACTCTATGACTACAAAAGATAGTAAAAACCTGCAACTCTGACCCATCGAAAGCTATTGAGACAAAAGGGTCAATTGAACTTTTTAAAAAATCTGAATGGATTTTATGTGAAGAAAATAATGGTTATGGAACCGAAGCAAGTCTCTCAGAATCACAGAATTGTTATGGGGCAGTAAGAGATCATTTGGCCCATTGTGCTTGTACAAGTTGATGAAGATATCATGTTTACATCAGCCACCCATCTAATTAAATAGAGGAAGGAGCTCAAAGAGATGAATAGCCTCCTCCTGTTCCCAGATCATCAGGAAATTCAATGAAGAGGTGAAACTCGGGAATGGGAGGTGGAGTGAGACTGTGGTGGGGAACAGGAAGAGGGATAAAGGTCCGTGAGGTGAAAATGTTAGGAAGAGAGAAAGGATGGAGACTGTGAAGAGGAAGAGAGAGTTGAATGAATGAACAAAAACTACGCGATTTAGAAACGTTGGCAATGCCAAGGGGATGTTCAGCTTAAAAAGCTGAACAGAGGCCAGGCTGTTCCTCTATGAAGGATCCTGTGGCTAGAATATTTCTCAGTGTTGATCTTGGTTTAGAGATGGACAAATGGCCTAGGGCGGTGCCCTGAAGCTGACTTTGAGAGTTTAATGTCCAGGGAGTTTGAGGCAAGTTGTAAAATGTGGCATTGTCTTTACTCACTCAGTACTTGAAGGATATCACATATCCAGCATGAACTAATAAAAGGCACGTTATGGGTTTCCCTTTGACATGGTGTCTCCTTGGCGAAGTGTGGAGGGTATATTTCATTGAGATGTATATTTTCACTCTCTGGTCAAAACAATACAAGTTTCCAATAACACAATGTTTACATTCAGCAGATCAGCCAGTGGACTGAAAGTCATAGAATGAAAAACTGATTTTTAAATTACATTCTCAGGATTTGAGCATAGGTGGCAGGGCTCAGAGCAATTCAATTACAGAAGTGTTATATCACAGAGCAGGCCATTCAGCCCCTCAGGAGTGTAATAGGCTGATCCAGAATTGACCTTGAGAAGTTGGTGGCTGAAGTAGCTACACAGAGGTCGGTATCCCGTCCTGAAGTCCCTGACACTGACCCAGCTCCCTCAGAGCCGGCTCTCAGAGTGAACAGGATGTCTGACACTCCTCTTTATATCTGTCACCCGGGCTCCCTGATTGGGGCTGTTCATCATATTCTATGAGGTCCACCTGGCTGAGCCCGTTCCAATCATTAAAGCCACCTTCTTGAACTGCTGCTGCTCTTCTGGTGAAGGCCCCCTCACAGTGAGATTCTCTTTTACAACTAAAGCCATTGCAGAAGGCATTGAATGGTCAGCTACATTGATATGGGTCTGGAGTCACATGGAGGGCAGACTCTCCATGGATGTCCTTCTCGAAAGGACATTTCTGATCTGTGTGGAGCTTCTTGACAATCCAGTCATTTCATTTTCTTGCCAACACTGGCAGCTTTGTCTAGATTTATTTAATTAACTCAAAATTGATAAAAACAAATATGCCCCTCACCCAGGAAAGCCCACATTCCCCGAATGAATAAAAAAGAGCTGAAATTAAATTCCATCAGATTTGAACAAGTCAAATAATGTGGACTTAAAAAAAAGCTCTTGCCTCCAGGTCATTTGCTCAGTAACAGGAGAACAGCAATACCATACTATTAAAAGAGGAAAGAATAGGAGGAATGTAGAGAGACTGAGGTCACAGCAGCTAAAAGGACAGGCTTCAGTGCTGAGGTCAAGGGAAAAGCATTGTAATATGTGTGTGTGTGTCTGTGTGTGTGTGTCTATGTGTGTGTGTGTGTGTGTGTCTGTCTGTCTGTCTGTGTGTCTGTGTGTATGTGTCTGTGTGTGTGCGTACCTGTGTGTGTCTATGTATGTGTGTGTGTGCGTACCTGTGTGTGTGCGTACCTGTGTGTGTCTATGTGTGTGTGTGTGTGTTTGTGTGTATGTGTCTGTGTGTGTGCGTACCTGTGTGTGTCTATGTGTGTGTGTGTGTGTGTGTCTGTGT
Organism: Chiloscyllium punctatum; assembly: GCF_047496795.1. NCBI lineage: Eukaryota > Metazoa > Chordata > Chondrichthyes > Orectolobiformes > Hemiscylliidae > Chiloscyllium > Chiloscyllium punctatum. The sequence goes on along the minus strand of NC_092780.1, from coordinate 7,081,996 downwards.
GTACCTGTGTGTGTCTATGTGTGCGCGTGTGTGTGTGTGTGTGTGTGTGCTGGTGTGCGGGGACGGCTTGAGAGTCCAATTGTAACTACATGGTCTCCGCAGCTTTGAGGACTAAAATATGGAATTAAATTTCAGGTTGGAGAAGGCAGAAACCAGCCATAGTTATGAAAGGATGGAGACAGGGTTGAGTCATACTCAGCATGCAGCAGAATCGAAAAGCGTGGTGCTGAAAAAGCACAGCAGGTCAGGCAGCATCTGAGAGCAGGAGAATTGATGTTTCAGGTACAAGCCCTTCTTCACTTCCTGAAGAAAGGCTTATACCTAAAACGTTAACTCTCCTGCTCCTCGGATGTTGCCTGACCTGCTGTGCTTTTCCAGCACCGTGCTTTTCGACTCTGCCTCTCCAGCATCTGCAGTGCTCACTTTCTCCTCACCTTGGGCAGGGCTGTATTGGAATTATTGACTGTTTACTGAGGGCAGGGATCATAGATGGGGAGCACATTGGAATACTCAAACTGAAACTCACACATACAGCAACCTGACATTTTACTACATGGTTCGTGCACATGATTTTCTTCCTGGGAAAGTTTTCCATCTTGCTTGGGTTAATTTGAGGAAAAGGGTAAAGAGAAAATTGGCAGACAGACCAGATGCAATAAGCTTTTCAATTACTAGAAGCTTTTTGATGAATCCACTGATTGCAGTTTGATGGAGAACCTCCAACACTGTTTGGGGTCAGATGGAGCCGTGCTGTGTATCTCATAGTTTGATGCTGCTTGTTAAAATCCCTCCCTGGCCTTGTGCACTTCTCACCACCATAACATACCCTCGCCCCGTGACCCTCCAGGATTTCTGCACTGCTCCAATCCTGGCCTCTTGTTTTATTGCTCTACAATTGGTGTCTACCTTCAACTGTCTAACAGAGTAGTCTGCCTAAAAATTTCATAGAATCTCCACTGTGTGGAAACAGGCCATTCGGCCCAACACGTCCACACTGACCTTCCGAAGAATAACTCACTCAGATCCATTCCCCTCCCTCTTACACTACATTTACCCCTAACTAATGCACCTAACCCACACATCACTGAACACTATGAGCAATTTAGCCTGGCCAATTCACCTAACCTGCACATGTTTGGATTGTGGGAGGAAACCAGAGCACCCAGAGGGGACCCACGCAGACACGGCGAGAATGTGCAAACTCCACACAGGCAGTTAATCAATCCCGGATTTTACCCCAGGTCCCTGGTGCTGTGAGGCAGCAGTGCTAACCACTGAGCCACCGTGCCACCAACTCATAAAGCCTATCTCTTTGATTATCTGTTCCAGTTTCTCCTTAAGTGGCTCAATGTCTACTCAAACTCCTGTAAAATACCTCAGGGCATGAGAGTCATATAGTCATAGAGGTAAACAGCACAGAAACAGACCAGACCAGATTAAACTCGTCCATACCGACCAGATACCCTAAATTAATCTCGTCCCATTTGCCAGCATTTGGCCAGTATCCCTCTAAACCCTTCCTTTTCCATGTGGCAGCATGATGGCTCAGTGGTTAGCACGGCTGCCTCACATCACTAAGGACCTGGGTTTGATTCCAGCCTCAGAGGACTGTCTGTGTGGAGTTTGCACATTCTCCCGTGTCTGCGTGGGTTTCCTCTGGGTGCTCTGGTTTCTTCTCACAATCCAAAGATGTGCAGGTTAGGGTGGATTGGCTGTGCTAAATTGTCCATAGTGTTCAGGGATGTGTAGGTTACGTGCATTAGTCAGGGGTAAATGTAGAGTAATGGGGAACAGGTTTGGGTGGGTAACTCTTTGGAGGATCAGTGTGGACTTGTTGGGATGAAGGGCTTGTTTCCACACAGTAGGGATTCTATTCATATACCCATCCAGGTGCCTTTAAAATGTTGCAATTGTACCAGCCTCCACCACTTCCTCTGGCAGTTCATTCCATACAAGCACCCCCTTTGCATGAAAATGTTGTCCCTTTGATCTCTTTTATATCCACTCCTATCACTTCAAACCTATGGACTCCCCTACACTGGGAAAAAGACCTTGTCTATTCACCCTAACCATGCCCCTCATGATTTTATAAACCTCTATAAGGTCACCCCTCAGCCTCCACACTCCAGGGAAAACAGACCCAATCTATTCAGCCTCTCCCTATAGCTCAAATCCTCCAACCCTGGCAACATCCTTGTAAATCTTTTCCGCACCCTTTCAAGTTTAACAACATCTTTCCTGTTGCAGGGAGACCAGAACTGTGTGCAGCATTCAAAAAGTGGCCGAACCATTGTCCTATACAGCTACAATATGTCCTCCCAACTCCTATACTCAATGCACTGACCAATAAAAGCAAGCATATCAAATGCCTTCTTCATTACCCTCTCTACCGGTGACTCCAGGCTTATGTTTCAAGGCATTATATAAATGCTTGAGAGGCAAGAAAGGATCCTGTTTTCATACTGTAAGAAACCACAAAGACATTGGGAGTATCGTTTCTATTCCAGAGATAGCTGATCTACTGGACCTGTAGTGACCAACCTGGAAACGTAATTTCCAAAGCTCTAAATGCCACCATTCCATTTCTTCTTCCTTCAAGACTAGAAAATTATTATTTTGAATTTTGAGGAGCTGAAGGTTTGGAGAAGCCGCTTCTGTATTGCTTATGCCTCAGTGCAAAACCAGGACCCTGGTACTAGCCATTTGAAATATCTGCAGGTTAATGGGAATATTGATTTAAACTTGATGCCTGGTCCCTGAGGATTGATGCTTCATCTCGAAGCATCGCTGGACTGAATGTTGTAAAACGCTGAAGGATTCTTCAGGATTTTTTCTGGGAAGTGGAGAGCAGTGATAATATTGGAGTTGTTCATGGGAACAGTCAGGGAAATGTCCATTCGGTCAGTCACCCCGCTCAGACACTGACACCCAGATGTTCCTGAGACACAGTGAGTCACAAAATAGTGGGCTGTTGGAAATTGAGCAGTTGATAATTTCCACTGGCACACTGGATGTTTGAACTTTGTACAAGGAAAGGGGCAAAATGAGGCATTGCCACAAATATCAAACTTCTGTTCCCAAAACTTACTTTTTGGATAATAGCAGGTGACGTAAATGAGTTTAGTCTTTGAACTCGGCCGAATGTGATGCAATATGTTCAAATCGTTGTAGTTGCAATGAAACTTGATCTTTTCTACTTCAAAGCTTTGGATATTTCTTACAGCAGGGCTTTGAAGCTTGGAGCGCCTGCGAGTTCAGGGATGGAGGGAACAAGATTGAGGCTAAGGTAAGTGAGATTACTGTTAAAAAAAATGGGGATTAACGGGAAAACCCAGACTGGTGGTTGGATGTTGCGTTTGGGGTGGTGGGGATAGTGACATCTGCACCAGAAAATATGATCAAAATGGGAGCCATAGGAAGTGAGACAGAAAATTGGGAATGCATCACTGAAGCCCTGACGTGTAAATTCTGGAACTGTAACCAGTGTTTTTGAACTAAAATATCAGCAATGTTCTGTTTTCTTAACCAAACCTTAATGTTGAAAACCTGTGGAATTAGTTATGTAAACAAGACTGTTGAGTATCATGAAGGGAGGTCCTTAACCATAGACCGCAAGGGATCATAAACAGAGAGAGAGACAATACGTTGTGTAACATGAGGAGCACTGCTCTGCATTCAGCTGTGGACAGGCAAGGAGACATGTCCCATATCTATGTCAGCCAGAGCAGGAATTGATTTAGATTTTAGATTCCTTACAGTGTGGAAACAGGCCCATCTGCCCAACCAGTCCACACTGACCCTCCAAAGAGTAACCCACCCAGACCCATTTCCCTCTGACTAATGCATCTAACACTATAGGCAGTTTAGCATGGCCAATTCACCTGACCTGCACATCTTTGGACTGTGGGGGAAAACTGGAACACTCAGGGGAAACCCCCGCAGACACAGGGAGAATGTGCAAACTCCACACACGCAGTCACCCGAGGCTGGAATCAAATCTGGGACCCTGGTGCTGTGAGGCAGCAGTGCTAACCACTGAGCCACTGTGATCCCAGGTTGTTCTGAACCACACGTAAGCCAGCTGAGCTAACCAGACCCTGACACCAAGACATTCCATGAAGAAGAATTTGAATCTTCAAATTATATTTAGTCTGATGTAAAACCCAGTTTACACAGTCACACTGTAATATTTCATTGTTTACCAGACTTTCTCAGAAATGGGGTGACCCTTCTCAAATTTGGAATCTTTGTTAAAAGTTATTTTTTGCAGTGTGTCTGGGGGGGGTGTTGCTGTGTGGTAAGTTGGTATTATGTCTACCACTAAACAATATTTGACCCAAATAAAAAGGGGAACTGCTCTGGACTTTGTTAACAAAAGAACTTCAGGGCTTTATTATTGAATGCGGGATGCGGCAAGGTAATTTTATTGCTCAAGACCACTTATGCTGGAATAGTGGTTGTTCTGAGCTTTGTCTAGATCCCCAGCAGTCCCAGAGATGGTGTTCCCCAAATGTCGCTGCTCTTACCCTTGGTGATATCAGAGGGTAGGGAGGTTTTCTTGAAGTAATCTCGATGAGATGATGCAGTTGCTTCATGAAGAGCATTGCCAACTCCAGTTCACTATAATGGATAGATTATGGGCAGCACGGTGGCAAGCACTATTGTCTCACAGCGCCAGAGACCCGGGTTCAATTCCCGCCTCATGTGACTCTGTGTGAAGTTTGCACATTTTCCCCGTGTCTGCGTGGGTTTCCTCCGGGTGCTCTGGTTTCCTCCCACAATCCAAAAATGTGCAGCTTAGGTGAATTGGAAATGCTAAATTGCCCGTAGTGTTAGGTGAAGGGGTAAATGTAGGGGAATGGGTCTGGGTGGGTTGCGCTTCGGCGGGTCAGTGTGGACTTGTTGGGCCAAAGGGCCTGTTTCCACACTGTAAGTAATCTAAGTATTTTGAGTTCAACGGCAGCAACCAGGAAAACTGTTGAGTCTTGGACAGTGCCAAACTTCTGGTGTGCTGTTGCAAACCTGCCCACCCTGAATGTTGCATCAAAGTCTCGACTTGAGGCCTTGCAGATGGTGGAGGAATTTGATGGGATGAGAATTGAACAATTCATCAATCTCTCGCCTGCTCTTGCTTTGTTGCTTTTTTTAAAATTTAGTTCAGAGATTAGCAAGGGCAAATTCTAAACTGAATGTACTTAAGAGGGAAATCAGGTGGGCAAAAAAGGGACATGGGATAGCTTTGGCAATTAGAATTAAGGAGAAGCCAAAGGGTTTTTATAAATACATTAAGGACAAAAGGGTAACCAGGGAGAGAATAGGGCCCCTCAAAGATCAGCAAGGAGACCTTTGTGTGGAGCTGCAGAAAATGGGGGAGATACTAAATGAGTATTTTGCATCAGTATTTACTGTGGAAAAGGATATGGAAGATATAGACTGTAGGGAAATAGATGGTGACATCTTGCAAAATGTCCATATTACAGGGGAAGAAGTGCTGGATGTCTGAAACACATAAAAGTGGATAAATCCTCAGGACCTGATCAGGTGTATCCTAGAACTCTGTGGGAAGCTAGGGAAGTGATTGCTGAGCCTCTTGCTGAGATATTTGTATCAACAGGTGAGGTGCTGGAAGACTGGCGGTTGGCTAACGTGGTGCCAATGTTTAAGAAGGGTGTTAAGGACAAGCCAGGGAACTATAGACCAGTGAGCCTGACCTCGGTGGTGGGCAAGTTGTTGGAGGGAATCCTGAGGGACAGGATGTACATGTATTTGGAAAGGCAAGGACTGATTAGGGATAGTCTACTTGGCTTTGTGCGTGGGAAATCATGTCTCACAAACTTGATTGAGTTTTTTTAAGTAACAAAGAGGATTGATGAGGGCAGAGTGGTAGATGTGATCTATATGGACTTCAGTAAGACGTTCAACAAGGTTCCCCATGGGAGACTGATTAGCAAGGTTAGATCTCATGGAATACAGGGAGAACTAGCCATTTGGATACAGAACTGGCTCAAAGGCAGAAGACAGAGGGTGGTGGTGGAGGGTTGTTTTTCAGACTGGAGGCCTGTGACCAGTGGAGTGCCACAAGGACCGGTGCTGGGTCCTCTACTTTTTGTCATTTACATAAATGATTTGGATGTGAGCATTAGAGGTACAGTTAGTAAGTTTGCAGATGACACCAAAATTGGAGGTGTAGTGGACAGCGAGGAGGGTTACCTCAGATTACAACAGGATCTTGATCAGATGGGCCAATGGGCTGAGATGTGGCAGATGGAGTTTAATTCAGATAAATGCGAGGTGCTGCATTTTGGGAAAGCAAATCTTAGCAGGACGTATACACTTAATGGTAAGGTCCTAGGGTGTGTTGCTGAACAAAGAGACCTTGGAGTACAGGTTCATAGATCCTTGAAAGTGAAGTCGCAGATAGATAGGATAGTGAAGAAGGCGTTTGGTATGCTTTTCTTTATTTGTCAGAGTATTGAGTACAGGAGTTGGGGGGTCATGTTGTGGCTGTACAGGACATTGGTTAGGCCACTGTTGGAAATATTGCGTGCAATTCTGGTCTCCTTCCTATCGGAAAAATGTTGTGAAACTTGAAAGGGTTCAGAAACGATTTACAAGGATGTTACCAGGGTTGGAAGATTTGAGCTATAGGGAGAGGCTGAACAGGCTGGGGCTGTTTTCCCTGGAGCGTCGGAGGCTGAGGGGTGACGTTATAGAAGTTCACAAAATTATGAGGGGCTTGGATAGGATAAATAGGCAAAGTCTTTTCCCTGGGGTCAGGGAGTCCAGAACTAGGGGGCATAGGTTTAGGGTGAGAGGGGAAAGATATAAAAGAGACCTACGGGGCAACTTTTTCACGCAGAGGGTGGTACGTGTATGGAATGAGCTGCCAGAGGATGTGGTGGAGGCTGGTACAATTGCAACATTTAAGATGCATTTGGATGGGTTTATGAATAAGAAGGGTTTGGAGGGATATGGGCCAGGTGCTGGCAGGTTGGACTAGATTGGGTTGGGCTATCTGGTTGGCATGGACGGGTTGGACCGAAGCGTCTGTTTCCATGCCGTACATCTCTATGACTCTATGACAAAGTGAAGCTCCTAAAATGGACAAAACATATTAGTAACAGTACGAAGTACCTTTGTGTTTTTTTTAAGATTACTTACAGTGTGGAAACAGGCCCTTCGGCCCAACAAGTCCACACCGACCCATAACCCACCTAGACCCATTCCCCTACATTTACCCCTTCACCTAACACTACAGGCAATTTAGCATGACCAATTTGCCCAACCTGCACATTTTTGGATTGTGGGAGGAAACCCACGCAGACACAGTGAGAATGTGCAAACTCCCCACAGAGTGTAGCCTGAGGTAGGAACTGAACCTGGGTCTCTGGCGCTGTGAGGCAACAGTGCTAACCACTGTGCTGCCCATCTGGAAAGTATGCATTGTAGTGTGCAACTGAAGACTGTATACGAGGAACCCAATTCTATCAGTTTAAGGGTTTTTAAATCCCCTTTTAGGTTCGTCTCTCTTTTCTCAGAACTCTTTCTACTTGATCAGTTCTGCTTCCAGAAGCAAGGTTAATACCTGACACTATCCTCTCTTAATCCTTCTGTTTCTGAATCTAGTCAACTTTTCCTCCATTTTAAGATGTTGTCAAAGGAAGTTCAATGATGCTATAGAAGTTGTCAGAAATACCACTTACAATATGGAAGACAATTGTCAAAAGAAGCTTAAAGGGCAGGTCTTGCTATTGTCAGGATAGTGATAAAATACGCACTATCAATTTTTCTGATTTTCATACCAAGGTTTGAAATTGTTTCAAAAAGGAAAATTAATTGACTTAAAAATGGCTGCAGTAATCATCTGACCATGGATTGAGCCAGGCTTCATGAAAACATCAATAAACAAGATTTGGAGTGCCGGTGTTCGACTGAGGTGGACAAAGTTAAAAATCACACAACATCAGGTTGTATTCCAACAGGTTTATTTGGAAGCACTAGCCTTCAGAGTGCTGCTTCTTCATCAGATTGTGGAACAGGACCATAAGACACAGAATTTATACAAAAGGGTTACAGTGTCATGGAGCTGTAATGATATATGAAGCAAATTTAGATTAAGTAATTCATCTTTTAGAATGGGAGATGCTAGTTTAGGTTCTTTAATGTGTAAACCCCAGAACCCCTTTTATGTTACTTTCACAAGATAGCTTCAGCTTTTCTAACAATAGGTGCCATCTCAACACGCTGTGCTCTTCCAGCACCACGAATCCAGAATCTAGTTTCCAGCATCTGCAGTCATTGTTTTTACCTCACCATCTCAACACAGACAATCAATAAACAAGAACCAATCTGAAACGAAATTCGCATTCTTATCAGGAGAGATTGAAACCAACTTGGTGTGAAGAATATATCTCTCCAATTAGATTTAAACCTTTCTGAGAAGTTGAAGATAAAATACATCACCAGCAGCTCTTCAGATTGGAGACAATAAAACCAGACACAGGAAAGTACGAGTGAGCTGTATTTTAAACAACTGCTTTGGTAGAGCTGAGGAGATGGATTGTGTCTGGAACTAGAGACCACTCTGTCTGTATCTCTCTGCTGTCTCAGGAAGATCAAAGCCCAGAGACAAAATAAATTGGAGAAACATCCAAACACTGAGAATTCAAAGTTCTCTGCAATATTTTTTGCCTGTCCTTGATCCAGAACAATTTATCCAGCCCATGGTCATTGACTCCGATCGTACATTCCATAACCTCAATGTAAAATAAAGTTGCTGCCTCTCTCTCATGAATCTCTTACATTTAAACTTTTATCTCAGCTCCGTCTTAGAAATGCAACTCCTGGAAGCAATATCATTCTAACTCCAATGTCTTATCCCTTTGCAATTTTAAATAACTCTACCAATCTGCATTCTCCTCAATTTAACCGAAACAGTTATAGCTGATTGTTTCATAACTGCCCTGACCTCATGTTTCTCTGGGGATATCATGTCAGCTATTTTGTACCAGGCACCCTCTGGGTCCAGATTCCTTTTGGCGTCATTACCACTCCCCATTAAAAAAATAACAATCAACACAATTAATCATTTTCCATTTTCATCCAAAAGCATTACTGTACCTTCAAAGTTCTCGACCTTTCCTGAGAACTCTGCTTTCTGAACGATGAGATCTCACAAGTTTGTAAAGAATGTTTGGTACAGCATGGGTTTCCTAGCCTAGCAGCAGGCGATTGAGAGGACAATGCGTGGAGTATTTTACAGTCACATCCTCCTTACCTCTGTCACTTTTTCCAGCCCTACCTCCCTCCGAGATCTCCGTGACCCTCAAACTCACCCCTCTTTTGCCTTTACTCTATTTCCTTTACCTCACTGTTAGTGGCTGTAAAACATTTGGACAGGTATATGAGTAGGAAAGCTTTAGAGAGACACGGGCCAAACGCAGGCAAATAGAACAAGTTCAGTTTAGGACACCTGGTCAACATGGACAAAGGATCTGTTTCTGTGCTGTTTGATTCTCTGACTCACAATGTAAGCAAATTCTAAACACAAGTAAATCATCACAAGCTATCAACATGTGGCTTCTGCCAGATCAAATTTTAATCCCCTTTTAAAACCAGTGCACAAATAAACAGAGTCGAGAGTGTAGGCTGGAAAAGCACAGCAGGTCAGGCAGCATCCAAGGGGCAGGAGAATCGACGTTTCGGGCATTCCTGATGAAGGGCTTATACCCAAAACGTCGATTCTGCTGCTCCTCGGATGCTGCCTGACCTGCTGTGCTTTTCCAGCACCACACTCTCAACTCTGACTCTCTAGCATCTACAGTCCTCACTTTCTCCCACAAATAAACAGACAGACACAGGCAAACCACAACAAAACTGGCTTTATGAGTTGAGGGATAAAACTGGGAAATACATTTACATAGCAGCAGTTCCCAGAGTTCAATGAGATGTTTCCTCAGATTGCCAGAACTTTCTGCTCTTCACTCTTCCTTTTCCAGCTTTTTTCACTTGTTCACAGGAAGGCACAGGGCAATTGGTACACTAACAACAAAGTCCCTTCGATCCTGGTTAAAGGCAACAGCTTACAGCAACTGCAGGGAGAAAATAACTGGCTTTCTTCAGGTTTCAGGGATTCTTACTGCACAGAGAGACTAACTACCTGCCTCTCCGGCATTCCAAAGGGTCCACCCTTTGTCATCCACATCCAAAAGCTGTTTGGCTGCCAGGAACCAATCAGAGAGTTGTTGTCAGGCTGATGGCCATTGGCATCCATATGTAGATAGACCAAACAGCTACCTGTGGCCAGCTAAGTCTGACTCCGCACACACCCTGCTCCCATGTTGTCTATACATATCTGCCCCACTGTCATACACCATGACTGTCAGTAACTTGTTTTTTAAAAATGTAGCAATTCCTTCCTTTGGTTTTAAGAGTCATTTCATTTTATTTTTACAATCAAAAATTCAGAAAATGAAATGTCTGTACATCAGCACCAGGACTACTATCTTCACCTGATGTGTCCGAGGTGAGTCACTGATGTTGATGCCCTGAAGGATTTGACAATTACTCAATCCAAAGGGACAGTGGAATCCTTTTTGTGATCCTGCGTTGCTGACATAACTTCAGCTGCTATAAAAATGCTCTTCCTCTTTAAAAGATCCAATGATTTTTCTTCACTCCAATCACCTCTGATTTTTCGCCTGGGTGTTACTCACCGCAGCATCTCAGAGATTAATCTTTGAACTTGAGAGATTCCCGGGACAGTCCTGGAAGATGCTGAGCAGGAGCTGGTTTCAGTGTCTTGGGCTGAACACATGGAGCATTTGGTGTTGATAACACCAGAAGGGGAGGGAGAAAGGGGAGGAGACAGAGAGGGAGAGAAAGAGGAGAGACAGAGAGGGAGAGAGAAAGGGAAGAGATGGAGGGAAGAGGAAGACAGAGGGGAAGCAAGCGAGGGATGAAAAGAGGAGTTGGGGGCAACAGTGTGTGAGGGGGAGACAGAGAAGATAGAGAGGAAGAAGAGATTAGAGAGTGGGATGGAGAGGGGTGGGAAGATAAAGAGTGAGAGGGAGGGAGAGGGGTGGACAGACAGAACGAGGGGGAGGGAGACAGAGAGTAAGACAAAGAAAAGGAAGGATGGGGTGAATGGGTGGACATGGAGGGAGGGGGACATGGAGGGAGGGGGTAGAAAGGAGGATGGATGGGGGGGGAAGACAGAGGATGAGGGGGAGACAGTAAGGGGAAGACAAAGAGAGAGGGAAATGGGGGGAAAACAAAGTGAGGGGGAGGGGGAGCAGAGACAGAGAAAAGGAGCGAGTCCAAGCATGGGGACAGACAAGGAGGGAAGAGTCTGGGGGAGGGAAGAGTCTGGGGGAGGGGAGACAAGGAGAGAGAGCGAGAGGGTGGAGCAAGAGTGAGAGAGTCAGAGCAAGAGACAGGCAGAGTCGGGGGAAGAGATAGGGAGGGGGGAAGAGATAGGGAGGGGGGAAGAGATAGGGAGGGGGGAAGAGATAGGGAGGGGGGAAGAGATAGGGAGGGGGGAAGAGATAGGGAGGGGGGAAGAGACGGGGGGAAGAGACAGGGGGGAAAATTAGGGGGAGGGGATACTGGGAGGAAGAGTCATGGAAAGGGGGGAGACAGGGAGGGGAGAATTAGGGAGAGGGGGAGAATTAGGGAGAGGGGGAGAATTAGGGAGAGGGGGAGACTGGGAGGGGAGAATCAGTAGGGGGGGAGAATACTGGGAGAGGGGGAATACTAGAAGAGGGGGAATACTAGGAGAGGGGGAATACTGGGAGGGGACAGTCACGGAAAGGGGGGGGAGACAGGGAGGGGAGAATGACAGGGAGAGGGGGAGACTGGAAGGGGAGTGTCACGGAAAGGGGGAGACAAGGAAGGGAGTGTCAGGGAGAGAGAGGAGAGAGTTCAGAGTCAGAGAAGGGGGAGACAGGGAGGGGAGTATCAGGGGGGAGACAGGGAGGGGAGTATCAGGGGGGAGACAGGGAGGGGAGTATCAGGGGGGAGACAGGGAGGGGAGTGTTAGTGAAAGGGGAGAGTCAGAGAGAGGAGGAGACAGGGAGGGAGAGAGAGGAGGAGACAGGGAGGGAGAGAGGGGAGAGACAGGAGGGGCGAGACGGGGAGAGTCAGAGAGAGGGGGGAGAGTCGGGGGGGGGGAAGACAGGGAGAGGAGACCCGGGGGGGGGGGAGGTAGACTGAGCAGAGATGAGCCAGCTCGCAGCCCTGAGTGGATTGGCTGCCCATGGGGCAGTGATTTTGTGCCGGGATCAGCTGATTGATCCTTCAGCGGTTTCACGGAGTGAGAAATCTCAGTCCCTCCCTCCTACACCCGATCCTGCCCATCCATGACGCCAGCGGGATTCACCAGTCAACACCAACCCAGGGCAAACCCGCAGGAAAGGACCAATGGAGGGGAAAACCGAGAGAAGTCGGTCAATAATTCGATTCCAAGTGAATGGACACAAGGAGCAGGAGATCTGAGTGTAGCCGGGAGTGGACGCTCTGGGTTTTCAGAGAGAGGTAAAGGGGAGGTTGTACTGCAGAAAGAGAGCACTGCAGTTAAACGCTGTGCAGAGCGAGCAAACGCTGGAGCTAGTGTCTGTGTGAAAGACAGCTAGGTGGAGGAGTGTGAACCATAGCTAATGCTATTTTTTTTGTCAGGAATGCAGTGAGATCACATTGCAAAGGTCAGTGTTGTGAAAGATATTAGTGCTGACTTCCTGGGTGTGCTGTTGAGCTGAAATAAATCACACCCACTGTCTGTGAGACTGTAAAAGGTGTAAACAGTTCTTTCCGAACGGTGTGACAGGGAGAATGTTTGGGTGCCCACTGTCACTGTGATGGATCCTTGCAGGTGGCTGAGGATTTCTGTTTGAACACAACATCGCTTGTTGTGCAGGTAAGAGCGAGGCTGAACTTCACTTGTATTTAAAACCAGGCAACTTTGGCCTGTCACGCCTGATTGCAACTGTGTGCGGACTGACATATCTAGTGTACACACTGTTCTTTTGAAACTGGAGCATGGCTGTCTCGGGCCAGAGTGGCTTAACCTCAGAATAAAGTGATACCAATGTAAGACTGTGAGATGAGGGGGAATTCCTTCTCTCGAGAGCTGTGAGTCTTTAGAACTCCTTGCCACAGAGTTGTAGGGGTACAGTCCTTATGTATGTTTAAGGCTGAGTTAGGTATCAGAGTTTGGGGTCTCAAGGGCTGTTTATGGATGTGAGGAAAGTGTGACCAGCCCGAATGGCCTATTCCTGTTCCTATTACTTTTTATGGTGCTGTGACTGCCATCTGTTGATTTTAAAAGTGTGCAATCATTATTAATGATCATTTAAAATATTGCTGCCAGCACCTGTTGAGTACTGTGAAACGATTTAGTTGGTGGGACAGTACAAACAAACCGAACAAAGTTCTGACCATTTTCTGTTGCAGTCAGAGACCTTAAATTTCTTCTGCAGCCCAGGTCAGCAGGTAACAGGCAGTCAGCAATAAACAGAATTGAATCCAAGGTGTTTTGTTGTTTCTTTTTTGAAGTGGAATACTGGAATGTTGAAAGTGAGTCACAAGTTGGAATCAAATTACAAAGTTCAGAGTGTTTATGTATAAAGTGAGTTACAGGTTGGAGTCTGTTTGTACTGTTCGAATGGTTCACTGAGATCCTAGATGATGAGGTGCCAAGTTGAGTTCAAAGACAGTTACAAACCAGGAGATAGTGTATGGAACCTTTAGATTTAAATAGTCTATACACATCCTGCAATGCATGTTTTTATGCTTTCATGATATTATTACAGCCAGCCACATCGATCAGCTTCAGAGTGAACCTGACTATTGCTAACATCAGCCTGAAAACTGTGTCGCTGGAAAAGCGCAGCAGGTCAGGCAGCATCCAAGGAGCAGGAGAATCAACGTTTCAGGCATAAGCCCTTCTTCAGGAATGAGGAAGGTGTGCCAAGCAGGCTAAGATAAAAGGTAGGGAGGAGTGATTTGGGGGAGGGGCGTTGGGAATGCGATAGGTGGAAGGAGGTTAAGATGAGGGTGATAAGGCCGGAGAGGGGATGAGGGCGGAGAGGTCGGGAAGAAAATTGCAGGTCAAGAAGGCGGTGCTGAGTCCATGGGTTGGCACTGAGATAAGGTGAGGGGAGGGGAAATGAGGAAGCTGGAGAAATCTGCAAGTGAGGGGGGAGGTGTGGGCGCAAGTTTTGCATTTCTTGTGGTTGCAGAGCAAGGTGCCGTGGGGTGGAGGTTGGGTTGGTGGGGGGTGTGGACCTGACGAGGGAGTTGTGGAGGGAATGGACTTTCCGGAACGCTGATAGGGGAGGGGAGGGAAATATATCCTTGGTGGTGGGGTCTGTTTGGAGGTGGCGAAGGATGATACAATGTATCTGGAGGTTGGTGGGGTGGTAGGTGAGGACCAGTGGGATTCTGTCCTGGTGGTGATTGGAGGGGCAGGGTTCAAGGGCGGAGGAGCGGGAAGTGGAGGAGATGCGGTGGAGAGCATCGTCAATCATGTCTGAGGGGAAATTGCGATCTTTTCTCGTCGATTCTCCTGCTCCTTGGATGCTGCCTGACCTGCTGCGCTTTTCCAGCAACACATTTTTCAGCTCTGATCTCCAGCATCTGCAGTCCTCACTTTCTCCTAACATCAGCCTGGAGACTTAGTGAGGAAATGGGAGACACCAGGCTGTAGCCCCACTCCCCCCAGTCAGTGGACATAAAGCCTCAATATAACTATTTACAGTGGGTTTGGAGAGAAGGATCTCTTTTTGATTTCACAGAAGTAACAAACATTTCCTTAATGAACATTATTTTGTTCCATTTCCCACTCAACACTTGGACAAGTGGACGATCTGATCAGCTGGAGGAAGAGGGGAGTGTAAAAAGCAGCTAGGCACAGCTAAGGCTACCTGCAGGCCAGTCCACTCCAGTCAGGACTGAGGAATGTGCTGGGGCGATGGGGGTGTGCTCTATACACCACGGCTGGGGGAAGGAGCATGGAGTTTGGGGTGATCTTAGGTAGGTGGAAAATGTAATCAAAAGGAGTACAAAGTAAGAAAAAGTGAAGTTGTTCACTTTTTGGAAAGGAGAACAAAAGATCAGAGTAATATTTAAATGGAGAAAAATGGCAGAAAGCTGCACCACAAAGGGACTTGCGGTTCGGTGTGTACAAAACACACAAAGCCAGCACACGGGGTCAGTATGTAATCAGGAAGGGTCATGGGAGAATGGCCCTTAGTTTTAGGGGGCTGGAGTATAAGAGAAGAAGGTCTTGCTCAACTGTGCAAGGTGCTGGTGAGACCACACCTGGAGTGCTGTGAACAATGTCTGTCCCATTATTTCAGGAAAGACACCATTTATTTGAACGAGCTTTTGCCCGAAACGTCGATTTTGCTGCTCATTGGATGCTGCCTGAACTGCTGTGCTCTTCCAGCATCACTAATCCACCATTTATTTGAAGGCAGTTCAGAGAAGGTTGACTTGGATGATCTCCAGAATGGAAGGATTGTCTACTGAACAGAGGCTGAACAGGTGACTGGAGTTTAAAAGAATGAGAGGCGATCTCATTGAAACATATAGAATTCTTAAGGGGCTTCTCAGGGTCAATGCTGAGAGGATGTTTCTCCCTCTTCGGAGAGTCTAGGACCAGAGGGTACAGTCGCAGGATAAAGCAGCTCCAATTAAAGACTGAGATGAGGAGGAATTTCTTCTCTGAGGGCTGAGAGTCAGGCAGCATGGTGGCTCAGTGGTTAACACTGCTGCCTCACAGCACCAGGGACCCAGGTTTGATTCCAATCTCGGGCGACTGTCTGAGTGGAGTTTGCACGTTCTCCCTGTGGACTGTGTGAGTTTCCTCTGGGTGCTCTGGTTTTTTTTCCCACAATCCGAAGACATGCAGGTTAGATGAATCGGCCAAGCTAAATTGCCCATAGTGTTCAGGGGTGTAGATTAGTTGCGTTTAGTCAGGGGAAATTTAGAGTAATCGGGTAGGGAAATTGGTCTGGGTTGGTGTGGACTTGTTGGGCCAAATGGTTTGTTTCCACACTGTAGATTCTAATTCTTTGGAGCTCCTTGCCACAGAGAGCTGTGGGCCAGAGTCTTTGTCTATATTTAAGGCTGAGGCAGGTAGAGTCTTGATCAGTTTGAGAAAATGTAGGAAAATGGATATGATGAATGTTGGATCATCCATGAACTTATTGAATGGTGGAACAGGCTAGAAGCGCTCAATGGCCTTCTCCTGCTCTTATGATCTTATGTCTACTGGAGTTCAGGGTTGTGAGGGAGAAGGCTAGAGGTGGTGGGAACGCGAATCTGGAGTTAAGCTCGGTGGGGGGGGGGGGGGGGGGGGGTGGCTGTGGTGGAGGTGGAAGCTGAAAATGGAGCTGTATGAAAGTCAAAGTCTTTATTGAGGAGAGAGCGAGGAACAGTCCTGTTGTTCCTGGAGTGGAAGGGATGGTGAAACATCCACTAACCTCATGGAGATCTCATGTTTCTGATCATGAGGTGGAAATCTGGTGATGAATATGTTAAGGAAGGGTTCAGGGCAGGTTCCTTGTGTAGCTTCATATCAGTTGGTCTAACTAAGGCAGTGAGCACAGTGCAGATGTAAGTTCTGTTTGTAGGTTTCTTTAGTCTGTTCTGGACCATGTGTGTCACTGACCAAGGCCAGCATTTATGGGCAATCTCTAATTACTCCTAAACTAGCTCAATTATTTTAGCAGGCAGCAAAGAGTCATTGCTGTGAATTTGGAGTCATATGTAGGCCAGATCAGGTAATGATGGCAGGTTGCTCCCCTCAAGGGAATTCTCGAACCTGGTGGATGGGTTTTCACATCAATTCATGATAGTTTCATGGTCAGGTTTATTCAGTGAATTCAAATTTCACCCACTGCCATCATGGCAACAGTGTGGACCGGCAGGAGGCTGGAAGAACACAGCTATCAGGAGGTGGGGAAGTTGATGTTTTGGCTATAACTCTTCTTCAGGATTGGGGGTGGTATAGAGGGAGCTGCAGATAAAGGGGGTGGCGTGGGCAGGTTGATGAAGTGGGAATAGGTGAAGACAGGTGAGGGGTATGACCTGGTTGTACGTTCCTGATGAAGGGCTTTTGTCCTTGGGTGCTGGCTGACCTGCTTTTCCAGCACCACTCTAATCTTGATTCTAATCTCCAGCATCTGCAGTACCCACTTCTGCCCAGTATGACCTGGTTGGTCAATGGGATGAATGAATCTGGTTGGTGGCTGAGAGGAGTGGAAGGGAAGGGGGAGGGGCTGGGAAGGGAGTTGGGGGATGGGGAGGGAGGCACCTGAACCCATGACCCCAGATATTAGCCTTGTCCTTTGGATTACTAATCCAATTACATGACCACAATCTACCCCTTTAATGTCCTCCTCCCCATAACCTTCCTGCCAGGCAATAGTAGTAGTTTACACATGTTTCATAATTCCCAACCTACCACCTCCACACTTATTGAGAATGAACTTGCCAGGGATGCCAACATGTCTGTGAGACAAACAGCAATGAGAACCTGTGTCCCTGCAGCCTTTAAGTAAAATAATTACCATGTTTGAGCTTCCTCCTGCTGTTTTTGTCACCTTGCCTGGTATAATTTATATACAGTACCACCTATTGTTTCCAGAATTTGGCAGTTGCTTTCTCCAGGGAATACTTTAGAAAATAAAATGTCTTTTTGTGTGCAAAGTGTTAAAGGTGTGGCACATAGAGTCATACAGCACAGAAACAGACCCTTGGGTCCAACAAACCCATACTGAACATAATCCCAAATGAAACTAGTCCCACCTGCCTGCTTTTTCCCCTCATCCCTCCAAACCTTTTCTGTTCATGTATCTATTCAAATGTATTTTAAGAGTTGTAACTGTACCCACATCCACCACTTTCTCAGGAAGTTCATTCCACACACAAGTCACCCTCTGTGTAAAATATTTGCCTCTTGTGTATTTTTTAAATCTCTCTGCTCTCACCTTGAAAATGTGCCCCCTAGTCTTAAAATCCTCTTTTCCTAGGGAAAAGATAATAACAATTAACTCTATCTAATTCAATGGGAAGTTTATGACAGAGGTCCTAAGTTGGATTATGTCATTAGAAGGAAGGGCCATTGTCATGAGGGTGTGCTGGGAATCATTGCCCATTTCTGTTACTTCTAAGAGAGACCTCGGCTTAATTACCTTTTCAAAGAATCAATCCTATTAGATTAGATTACGTACAGTGTGGAAACAGGCCCTTTGGCCCAACAAGTCCTCACCGACCCTCCGAAGCGCACCCCACCCAGACCCATTCCCCTACATTTACCCCTTCACCTAACACTATGGGCAATTCAGCATGGCCAATCCACCTAACCTGCACATTTTTGGATTGTGGGAGGAAACCGCAGCACCCGGAGGAAACCCACGCAGAGAATGTGCAAACTCCACACAGAGAGTCACCTGAGGCGGGAATTGAACCCGGGTCTCTGGCGCTGTGAGGCAGCAGTGCTAACCACTGTGCCGCCCCATTATTTAGGATTGTCGCTTGTCAGAAGACTGAGGATTTGTTTTAGGGGGATGTATGCTGTTCTCATGCTGTGAGTCTAATCTGAGCACTGCTGAGGGTTTGTACGAAGCAATCGTGAACTAAAGTGGGACTTCTGAAGATCTTGCAAAAAGCAGCCTGCCTAAACTGTCCTGGAGAATGCAACACAGATTCAAGAATGAGGTCTGGCTGGATAGGAAACTCTGTGCCTTCCAAATATTTCTTTAAATATGGCAGAACAAATGCAGTGGAATAAGGGGAGTGTCCCACGTGGGGAGGCTGACTGGGCTAGATCTGTATCTCCTAGCATTGGGAAGACTGGGAGATGGTCTCATTGAAATGCATATTGGTATCGAACTGTTCACAGTGGCACGACACAAACCTCCATCAATTCCCCAGGCAGGTCACCACCTGGTGAGGTGCCCTTCAGTGATCTTGATGAAGAATTTATTGGACAAATAAATTTTTCCTCTTCAGGGACTTGACAGGGCAATGTTCAGAGGATGTTTCTGTGGCTGGCAGTGTCTGGAATCTGGAGTCACAGTCTCAGAACAAGAGACTGACCATTTTGAGACGAGAAGTGTTTTCACAGAGGCTTGTGAATCTTTAAAATTGTCTACCCCAGAATATTATAAATGTTGGTTTCCGCTAACATCATCTGGGATGCATTGGGAGGTTCACCATCACCAGAGCCTCTTGCTGACACTACCCTCGGCTACTTATTGGGAAGGATGCCTACATCACTCTTAGACAGAAGACAGGCTCCATCTCAATGAAACACGTGTATTCCAAACAAGCATAGAGAATGTTGCAGAAATACAGCAGCTCTGGCAGCGACTGTGGAGAGAAAGATACGTCACAGTCTAGTCTGACTTCCTCAGAACTGTGGGTTAGCAGAACGGACCAATTTTCAACAATTCTGAAGAAGATTCACAATCGACCTGAAACATTAGCTCTGATTCTCTCTCCACAGATGCTGCCAGACTTGCTGAGTTTCTGCAACACAGTCTGTTTATTTCAGTTTTCCAGCATTTGTAGTGTTTTGCATGTAATTCTGGGTTTGTGTCTAGTAGTTAGTAGCTATTTTCCTTCATCTAAAATATACAATTGTCATCTCCATGGGACATCAAGCGCAACTTGAGAAGATGTACATATTATGACTTTGCAGCTACATGCTGTTAACAGGAAGAACTGCATCCCAGAAACTGATTCACTTGCCTTCTGATATTTTATATTAGATTCCCTACAGTGTGGAAACATGCCCTTCGGCCCAACAAGTCCACACCCACCCTCTGAAGAGTAACCCACCCAGACCCATTCCCCTACCCTATATTTACCTCTGACTTACACACCTAACACTATGGGCAATTTAGCATGACCATTTCACCTGACCTGCACATTGTTTTGGATTGTGGGAGGAAACTGGAGCACCCCGACGAAACCCACGCAGACACAGAGAGAATGTGCAAACTCTACATAGACAGTTACCCAGCCCAAGGCTGGAATCGAACCCAGGTCCCTGGCACTGTGAGGCAACAGTGCTAACCACTGAGCCACCATGCCGCCCATATCAGTTAAGACTTTCAGGTATTCACTACATTGTGCAACATGGGTGCTTAATCTAGGATAGAAGTGCGGCACAACATCGTGGGCCGAAGGGCCTGTTCTTTGCTGTATTGTTCTATGTTCTATGTTCTATGTTCTATGGAGGATGATGAGTCATTGAATACAGTCAAGACTGAGATCAACAAAGTGTAGGATTCAGGGATAAGACAGGAATGTTGAGCTGAGAAATGTTGTTCATAATTTTATGGAATAGCAGAGCAGGGCGGAGGGCCCAAACAGCCCACCCACATTCTCATTTGTTGTATTATAGAGTCATAGAGATGTACAGCATGGAAACAGACCCTATAGTCCAACCCGTCCATGCCGACCAAATATCCCAACCCAATGTAGTCCCGCCTGCCAGCACCCGGCCCATATCCCTCCAAACCCTTCCTATTCATATACCCATCCAAATGCCTTTTAAATGTTGTATTCTTTGTAATGAAAGCTAGAAAAGATTGGAACAAACTGTACAGGGCCTTGATCAGATCATGTCTTCCAGATGTTTTCCAAACAACCTGTTCGGAAATGTTATGACAGATCTGGAGCAGGTAGAGCTTGAACCCATATCTCCTGGCTTAGAGAGAGGACCACTACCACTGCACCACCAGAGCCCTTAAGCGCTGAAATGGAAATGTCCTGCTTATGAAAATCACATCTTGTGTGCCGTGCTAAAGTGTTAAAGATCTGAATTATGTCAAAAGACAGGAGCACTTCTACATTGCAGGAAGTTATCTGTGAGGTAATATTAAAGAGTTAAGTGAGATTAAGGAGTGAAATGGGTATATCTGAAATATTTTTGGAAAGTGTGGCAGTGGAAAAGCACAGCAGGTAGGCAGCATCCGAGGAGCAGGAGAATCGACGTTTCGGGCATAAGCCCTTCATCAGGAAGGTCAGATTCCTGATGAAGGGCTTATGCCCGAAACATCGATTCTCCTGCTCCTCGGATGCTGCCTGACCTGCTGTGCTTTTCCAGCACCACACTCCTGCCTCTGATCTCCAGCATCTGCAGTCCTCACTTTCTCCAGAATCTGAAATATTGCTGTAATTACATTGGAAAGATAAAGCAAAATGCAATTTGAAATTGACAATAGGTGAACTGAAGCCTGAATTCAGTGAATCCTCGTTCACACAGAGTGGATTTCCTGATATAGTATCACATGTGGAAACCATGGAACCATTCCAAAAAACCAATTGGATGCTGCAAAGGGGAATGTCAGGAATTTTGAGATGAATCAATGAAGATGGTCTGAATGGTCACCTTTATGTTTAACTATTGAATGACCAGCTTTTATTGTGGTCTTTAGAATCATTGTACATCTCTCTACAATACAACCAGCCTCTATCTCTTATATTCAAAAGTGTTTTATTAATGGAAGGTTTAGTACATTGATAGGGGAACTCGGCTTAAAAAGTTCCAGAATCTCTCAGCATGAAGAAGTGACTGATTTCCAGTTACTGGGTCAGCGTTTACATCTTGTGGACTGTGCCATTTCGGTAGGTCAGAGGAAGGAAGAATCATTGGAAAGTTGACAGCGGCTGTAAGGACAGTTTAGACGATCTGAGCAGATTATTGAGCCATGCTTTTCACATGTGTATCAATTAACCTTGTGATTTTTTTCACAACAAAATAAGAAGGACTTGCATTTATCTTGGGCCTTTCATGACCAACCATGGGGTTAGTTGGCTTAGCTTGAGGCCAATGGCATTGGTTCTGTCCTTGTGCAAGCTGAGATACTGGAGTGTTACGTCCTTCCCTTGCCCATCCTTGCAGAATACAACTCCTCATGTCATACGTAACCAATTCTCTCTCTCCATTTCTCTCTCTCTTTCTCTCACCGTTTCTCTCTCTCCATCTCTCTCTCTTTCTGTGTCTCTCTTTCTCTCTGTCTCTTTCTGTAAATCTCTGTCTCTCTCTTTCTCTCTGTCTTTCAATCTCTCTCTCTCTATCTCTCTGTCTCTCTGTCTGTCTCTCTCTCTCTCTCTCTCTCTCTCTCTCGGTATCACTCTGCCTCTCAGTCTCTCTCTCTGTCTCTCTTTTTCTCTCTCTCTCTTTCTCTCTGTCGCTTTCTGTATCTCTCTGTATCTCTCTGTCTCTCTCTTTCTCTCTCTCTGTCTCTGTCCCTGTCTCTCTGCCTATCCGTCTCTCTCTTCCTCTCTCTCATGACCACAGGATGTTCCTGAATGCTTTACAGCCAATAGGGTGCTATGTTAAGTGTAGTCATTGTTGTAATATTGTAAAAACGACACTAGTTTGTGCACAGCAAGCTCCCACAATCAGATATATGATAACCAGATGATCTGTTTGCCGTGATTGTTGGTCAAAGGATAAATATTGGCCAGGACACCAGGGACCAGGAGCCTGGGCCACATGGCTACACATGCCTTTCCCCTCCATATCCATATATGGAAACATTCTAAATATTGAGTAGTCATGGACTTGGAGCCTAAACTGAATGTGCTCAGCTGCAATGTTCCTATGCTGTATAATTCCTTCAGTAAATCTCTCTGCCTTGCTCTCCTTTTCTCCAAGCTTCCTTCTTTGACTACATTTGTACCTCTCCTCTTCTCTCCTCCTTTAGTTCAGAATTACCTTTTTGTTTTGTCAAATTACATTACTATGAACCTCTGGGGATGGGTTTTCCACCTATGGCACTGTGTGAGAGTTAGCGGTGATTGTGAGAATAGAGTCTGGTGCTAGTGTCTGGTTTCTGTTACTGAGCTGTGCTCTGGTGAAGGTCCAATGGGTTCGCTGTGAGTTATTATCTGGTATCAGGTTTTCTCTCCTGTCATGCTGTCTGAGTTGTCCAGCAACATAACTCGCTCACTAATGTTCTATTATGTTATAGCTGGGATTAGTTATTGTTCAGCATGAGCTGATCTTATTATGTGGTTTTAAGAAGTTTTGTGTTCAGTTGTTTACTACCCTAGTGATGACATCTCAGCTGTTGCCAAAAACTGTCAAGTGGAAGTTGCCTCCAACCTGAAAGATGCTAATTACTTCATCGCAGCATTAGCCCAGCTTTCTGTTTTTATTCTTTCATAGGACCTGGGGTCACTGACAAGGTCAGCATTTGGTTCCAATCTCTAACTGCTCTTGAACTGTGTGCCTTGTCATTATTGCAGAGGACAGTTAAGAGTCCAACTACATTGCTGTTAGTCTGGAGTCAAATGTAGATCAGACTGGACAAGGATGGCAGATTTCCTTCCCTAAAGGTCATTCGGGAACCTGATGGGGTTTTATAACAATCAGCACGTGGTCTCTATGAGGCTAGATTTTAATTCCAGATTTTATTGAATTTGAATCCCACCACCTGCCTTTGCAGGAATCAGTCCCAGGTTGCCAGGTTTTGGGCGACCCATCCAGTGACGTTATTACTATCCCATTGCCTTCCCAAAACACATGAGTGTATAAACAGGAGTCGACCATTCAGCCCCTCGGAGCCTGCTCCGTCATTCAGTAAGGTCACGGCTGATCTGTTACTGTTTTAGATTCCACATTCTCATCTACCCTTGATTCTCTAACTAATGAGAATCTATCCACCTCTACCTTAAAAAACATTCAAACACAGAGAGTTTCTCTGAGGCAGAGTTCCAAAGTTACACAACCTACTGAGAGAAAATGTTCCTGCCTATCTCTGCCCTAAAAGGGCAGCCCCTGAGTTTTGAACTGTGCCCCCTCGTTTTGGGCTTGCCCTCAAGAGGAAATATCCTTTCCATCTCCATCTTGTCAAGACAGTCCACAATCTCCTCAATGTAACTCAAAATGTGGAGGTGCCGATGGTGAACTGGGGTGGACAAAGTTTAAAAAGCCCACAACACCAGGTTATAGTTCAACAGGTTTATCTGAAATCACTAGCTTTTGGAGCGACGCTCCTTCATCAGGTAGCTGTCTGATGAAGGGACAGTCCTCCAAAAGATAGTGCTTCCAAATAAACCTGTTCGGCTATAACCTGGCATTGTGGGATTGTTAAACTTTGTAAACCAAGACACCTCTCACTCCTCTAAACTTCAATCTTTTCTCATCAGACAATCTGCTTATTCCAGATATTAATTTATTAAAAAAGCAAAGAACTGGAGATCTGAAATAGAAACAGAAATCGCTGGAGAAACTCAGCAGGTCTGGCTGCATCTGTGCAGAGAGAAACAGGGTTAATGTTTCAAGTTCTGCAGATGGATCACTGGGCTGCGTTACTCCAATAATTTCTGTTTCCATATCACCAAGTAAACCTCCTCTGCTCCGCCTGCAACACATCTGCATCCTTCCTTAAATAAGGAACCATAATGCTGTGTTACTCGTTGTGCAAGCAATACACTCTGTTATTAATGTGAAAATCAGCCATTATATTTCAAGAATTGTTGAGGATTCAAACACGCTCCCAGCTGTCCTCCCACTTCCAACACCAATAAAATGTTTTCACTTGGTGGCAGTACCCCATTCCAGAGACTTGAGGTCATTCAGAATACTGCCTCCGGTGTTATAAATCCCACCAAATCTCATTGTTTTACCACCCTTGTGCTCGGTCACCCACATTGGCTTCCAGCCTGACAATGTCTTAATTTTAAAATTCTCATCAATGTTTTCTGTTTGCTCCAGTGGATCACTCCCTCTGCTCTCTGCTACCTCCTCTCATTGCACAATGCTCAGATATCCGTGCACACCTCATTCTGAGTGTCTAAACATTGCAGCTTTAATTACTGCACGTTTGGTGGATATGCCTTTTTATCAAAACCACAAACTCTGATATTCCCTCCCTAAACCTCATCACATCTCTAGCTCACTTTCCTCCTTTCAGCCACTCCTTAAAGTATATTCATTCACAGGATGAGGGCATCACTGGCTGGGTCAGTATTTATTGCCCAACTCTAATTGCCCAGAGGGCAGTTAAGTGTCAACCACATTGCTATGGGTCTGGCCTGATCGGGTAGGGACAGCAATATTCTTCCCCAAAGGGTATTAGTGAACCAGATGGGCTTTTCATTTGACTCTTAATTCCAGATTTTCACTGAATTCAAATTCCACCAACTACCGTGCTGGGATTTGAACCTGGGACCCCAGAACATTAACAAAAACAGATGTTGCTGGAATAGCTCAGCAGGTCTGGCAGCATCGATGAAGAAAAATCAAAGTTAGTGTTTCGGGTCTGGTGACCCTCAGAACTGAGGGTAGCCAGGAAAAAGTTGGTTTACATGCAGAAGATAGGGTAGGGGGAGGGGTTAAGGAGTAAATGGTAGTGAGGGTAGAGCCCAAAGAGAGAGGAGAACAGCTGGACAGAGAAAGAAGTGGATAATGATCTGGCTGGGAGGGTGAGTAGCTGTTAATGGAGGCTGGATTCTGGATTAGTGGAGCTGGAAGAGCACAGCAGTTCAGGCAGCATCCAAGTAGCTTCGAAATCGACGTTTCGGGCAAAAGCCCTTCCGAAACGTCGATTTTGCTGCTCCTCGGATGCTGCCTGAACTCCTGTGCTCTTCCAGCACCACTAATCCAGAATCTGGTTTCCAGCATCTGCAGTCATTGTTTTTACCTCGTTAATGGAGGCTGTTAGTGGCTAACAATGAATTGTGTGTAATAGCAGACGATGTGATAATAAGGCCTGGTGTGTGCAGTAGAGGGCTAGTACATGGGGGAATTCAAGCCCTAAAATGATTGAACTCAGTATTGAGTCTGGAGGGCTGCAGCTGACCCAAGCGGAAAATGAGATGATGTTCTTCCAGCCTGCACTGAGTTTCACTGGAGCACTGCAGCAAGCCTGAGGCAGAGGTGTTGGCCAGGGAACAGGGTGTGGTACTAAAGTGATTCCTGGTGAAGGGCTTTTGCTCGAAACGTCGTCTCTCCTGCTCCTCGGATGCTGCCCGACCTGCTATGCTTTTCCAGCACCACAATTTTGACTGGGGTGTGAAAGTGGCAGGCAACAGGAAGGTCAGGGTCATTGGTCACCCAGTTTCCGCTTTGTTTCCCCCGTGTAGAGGAGACCACATGGTGAGCAGGGAATGCAGTGGATTGTGGGAAATGCAGGTAAAGTGCTGCTTTACTGGGAAGGTGCGTTTGGGCCCTTGGATACAGTGGAGGGAGGAGGTAAATGGGCAGGGGAAGGGGCCGTGGGGCCGTGGGCGTGTGTTGGGAGTGAGGGAAGAGTGAACTAGGGTGTCCCAGAGGCAGCAATCCCTGCGAAAAGTGGTCAAGGAAGGGGCGGGGAATATGTGTCTGGTGGTAGCATCTCGCTGGATGTAGCGGAAATGGCAGCTGATGAACTGGATGTGGATGCTGGTGGGATGGTAGGTAAGGACAAGGGGAGACCAGTACTTTTGTGGGACGGAAGAGAAGGGGTGAAGATGGAAGTGTGGGGTGTTAGATTACTTACAGTGTGGAAACAGGCCCTTCGGCCCAACAAGTCCACACCGACCCGCTGAAGCGCAACCCACCCATACCCCTATATTTACCCCTTACCTAACACTACGGTCAATCTAGCATGGCCAATTCACCTGACCTGCACATCTTTGGACTGTGGGAGGAAACCGGAGCACCCGGAGGAAACCCACGCAGACACGGGAAGAATGTGCAAACTCCACATTCCGGGAAATGAACCCGGGTCTCTGGCGCTGTGAGGCAGCAGTGCTAACCACTGTGCCACCGTGCCACCCACGGGTATGGGTCTGACCTGGTTAAGAGCTCTGTTGACAATGACGTAGGGGTACCCATGGTTGAGGAAGAAGCTGGAAATTTCAGAGGCTCCCTATTGAAGTTGGCATTGTTGGAAAATGTGTGATGGAACCGGAGGAATGGGAGAATGGAATAGAGTTCTTACAGGAAGCAGGGTGTGAGGATGTATAATCCAGGTAGCTGTGGGGGTTGGTGGGTTTATAGTGGATACTAGTGGCCAGTCTTTCTCCAGAAATGGAAACAGAGATATCATGATTTATGATGTGGAGGAGCTGGTATAGGACTGGTGAGAACAAATTTAAAAATGACAACACCAGGTTATAGTCCAACAGGTTTATTTGGAAGCACTAGCTTTTGGAGCGCTGCTCCTTCATCAGGTAGCTGTCAACAGGAGCGACGCTCCAAAAGCTAGAGCTTCCAAATAAACCTGTTGGACTATAACCTGGAGTTGTGTCATTTTTAACGTCATGATTTATAACAGCCACAGGTCTTTTGGTTTTCCCCAGAACATTAATGATACTCTGCTATCTCTTACCCACCGGTCATCCGATTTAATTATTTCCTTATAGCATGTTTAATTTCACAACACTGTAGTGAAGATTCTTGGAATGCTTCATTATGTGAAAGGTGCTATATGAATGTAGGGTATTGTTATTGATAAAGAGGTAGACTGTGGGTTGTGACTGGTTAATTTACCTCACTGCTGTTTGCCACCAGACAGGCAGCATCTCATCCTCCTCATTGTTTTTAACAATCTGCTGGATTTGTAGATTAATTACCCATTAAACTCACTGCTGAAAGTTAGTACATAACAGCACAGTTATAATCATCACGACGAGCTAATTAACAATGTCTGCCAATCAACTTTTCCTGGGGAGAAGATAACTTGTTTAAAAGGACAAATCTCAATCCTGCAGGTGGTGAACTCTTCGAGACTTAAAATATTTGGAATAATATTTGCTCTTGATCTTCCTTTTTGCTTGCTTTTTTTTAAACCTCCCTTTATTTCTTTCTTGACCTGATTGACATGACTCATCTTGTTGAAATCACATCATTTGAACCAGACAGACTCCTGGTCCTA
The DNA here is from genome assembly GCF_047496795.1 of Chiloscyllium punctatum. Classification (NCBI taxonomy): domain Eukaryota; kingdom Metazoa; phylum Chordata; class Chondrichthyes; order Orectolobiformes; family Hemiscylliidae; genus Chiloscyllium; species Chiloscyllium punctatum. Next base: position 7,054,109 of record NC_092780.1, on the reverse strand, counting down.
CTATTCACGCGGTGCCCTGATGCCCCGTTGCTCTCACTGTGTCATGGGCTGTTCCAAAACTCACAGCTCACACTCACAACAAGTTGCAACATCTACTTTTCGATGTGAAGGGGGCTGGAAGAATTCTAGAGGGAGAGCGGTACACAATGACCAGTTCCCAAATAGGTCTAGCCTGTTGATGCCAAACAATTCGAGACATTAGAGAGCATCTCTGAATGTTGAATCTCCAGCAATGACAATAGTTAGCATTGAGGAAACCTTGACTGTGATTATTTACCGTAGAGAATTCAATGGATTGAAGTACAGAAGGCTTTGTTGACTTGTAAGGGTTGAGCTCTATTAATATTCGAAATGTAAATGGGTGAAGGCTTATTATTTCTTTTTAAAATGGAATCTTTCTGGCTTAAATGAAACCTTGCCCTTTAATGTCAATATTCAATGTGACGCAGACTGTCATCACTGGGTCACTGACCCTCTCTGATATTGATCCACTACCTGGACAGTGCATTTCCAGCAGTGTTCTACAGCAGCTTTCTGTCTGTTACAAGTGACCCCTGACCCTTGTGCAATTTTGGGGCGAGTTGCAGTGGAGGGTAAAATTACCTTTTTAAAAGCTGTAAAGACTGTTCCACAATCATGCAATAAGCTGTTGGCAAGGTTTTGGTTTTGGCCCTAGACGTTGGGACTAATGTGTTGTCATTATGTCACATCTTTATCAATAATCATTTATCAGTCTCATTATTAAGGTAATTGAGATTAGAAAGCAGCATTGAAAAATATTCCCCAGAGTTAATAACTGTTGGATGGACTCCCTGGCAGAGCACGACTCAATATTAAGACAAATTAGTTGTACATTAGGTATTTTGTACTGCATCAAGTTGTACTGTGGGTCAGTGAGGACCAACTACAGCTGGAGCCATTGATCATTGGACCAAGTGCTGGAAAGTGGGGCTAGTATAGATAAACTGGTGCAGACCCCGATGGGCCAAAGGGCTTCTTCTAAGTTTTATGACTCTGTGACGTCTTGGAGTGGTCTGGCGAAGCACATACTGTGCTATTCCCAGTTGGAACCATTACCTGACCTTCTGAGTGCAGGGCATGTCAAACAGCTGTTACTGGATCCCAACTCAGAGACATGAAGAGGAAAAGGAATGCGGTGTCCTGTGGGATTTTCTTTACTCTGATTTGGATCAGAAGGGACAGGGTGTTTTGCATGTGCAGTTTTCCTGTGAACCAAGTGAAAATATTTGGTTCCAACTCCCAGCAAACCCCTCCCACTACCCACAATCTCCCACCTCTGCTTTTGCAATTTGCTTTGCAAGTTTTACCTTTATTAACTCCTTGCTTTGTAATCAACCCTTTAAAAACAATTACCTCCAGTGGTACCTTTGGCCTCTTCCCAGTCAGGAAATAATGTCAGGACCAAGATGTCTTGTTAGCTTTCAGACAGCTTGGAGTTGCTGATGGTCCACACTCCCAGGTCCATCTGAAAGGAAGGTGTCATTTCTTCACTTCCCAAAAATATAGAATCATAGAATCCCTACAGTGTGGAAACAGGCCATTTGGCCCAACAAAGCCAAACTGACCCTCTGAAGAGTAATCTATCCAGACTCATTCTCCCTACCCTATTACTTGACACTTACCCCTGACTAATGCCACTTACTACACATACCTGAACAGCATGGTCAATTTAGCATGGCCAATTCATCTGACTTGCACATCTTTGGATTGTGGGAGGATCTGCTTAATGATCTTTTCATCCTCTGGAAATCACTCCATCATCTTTGGATTACAAGCACGCCAAACAAGTACAAATTCCTGTTTTTCTATCATGAGTTTAATTGTGATGTTGTGTACATGCATTTAGTATTGTGCATTCATATTCACCCAGTCACAGACACATAGAGGCACACACACAGGCAAACACACGTGTGCACACAAAGATATACACACACACACACACACAGATACATGCACATGCATGCAGATACACGCATACATACATGGAATACTTCCAGGGGATGAAGAAAGGACACACTGATTTAAGATGCTGTAATGAACTTGGGGCTCCCATCTGTATCAGTAGCTCCAAGGCTTTAGAAATGTAATGCTCTGTAGCTATTACTGCTAGAGGAGCAACTTACAGCAGATGCTGGAATCTGTACTGAAAATAAAAGATGCTGGAGATCACAGTGGGTCAGGCATCCATGGAGAGAGAGCCAGCTAACGTTTCAAGTCTAGATGACTCTTAATCAGAGTCCTGTTACTGTTTCCTGATTTGTTGCTGTAGGGAATTTGCTGATGACTCATTTTGAGTGCCACAGCTTTGGGTCAGACACTGGAATGGTTCAGTCTCACAGGCCCCGATAGGAAGGGACTCGATGAGTCTGGGGTCAATGGGGAGGGATTCGATGGTGAAGGAGCTTTGTTTTTGGAACCCTGTTGGAATTTCAAGTTTTTGGAGATTCAGTTCCAGGGCTCATTGACATTCACAGGGAATGCCAGGTGTTCACCCCAATCTACCATCAAATATCTCTTGAATATGTACCTGGACCACATGTGGGTGAATTGGTCAGACTTGGACCGTTAACCAGGACTTGGATTTGTTGGCACAGTCAAGCTGAGGTCATTGTAGCCACCTTACCCTGTCACCCTCTGGTACCACATGTGGCAAACTTCCTGCAGTGCGGAGTTACACCACCCACAATATTAATCAGCTGAGACAAAGTAGATTAACAATCTTGTTAAAAACTTAAATAGGATTGAAACTAAGCATTAGCTAATATCACCAGTATGCATTACCAGACCAGGTTACAATACCCCTGACACTGCTGATCTCGGAAGTTTATCCAAAAATACACAAAAGGATGTTTTATTAATTAAACATGGGGCAAAGAGGATTCTGAGAGTGAAAATGACTGTTTTAGTTTTGCTGCAGAAAGGCTACTGCAACCCATGGAGGATTGGAGGATCTGCAGACACACATCTCATTACATCGCAGAAAGCTTCAGTCTTTAATTCTGTCTGTGTGCATCTGTTGTTGAGCAATCGAGCTTTCTGCAGAATCTCTGCTCCTGCACTTGCTCAGGAGAGTGATCAATAATCCTCTTCCCTTAACAAAATACCGGATGTTTCAACTCTGCAAAGTGGCTTGTCTGTGCTGCCCAACTTTTAAGCACAAATTGCTCTTTGAAAGATGAGTATGATTTTCTGTTTTCAGGGAGTCCTATTTTAACCTGGACAGCGTCCCATTGAGACTGTACCCCTGGGCATTGCATGGTCACTGAGGCACAGAGAACAATACAGGAGAGAAAGTGGCCATGCAGGACATTAGAAATGTGCCCCAGTATGTAATGAGAACACACGCTAATACTATGATGCTTACATCAACAATCTGAGGTTTTGAGAAGACAGAATGGAAGAGCATGTGTTCCAAAGATGAGGGTAAATTACTATTCATGTGTAAATAAAAGAGTTTCTTCAAACTCTTGAGTGTCACACTATAGCCACTCTTGATAAAGCAGAGGGAGGCGCACAGTGTGGAGACAATTATAGTCTCAAGGGAGCAGTCTCTCTCTCTCTCTCTTTCTCTCTTTCTCTCTCTCTCAGCATTACAAGTTCAAACCCCAGAACCTCAACACTCATGGTAGCCGGCAGTACAGGCAAGACAATCAGTGAGACAGATGGAGCGCGGAGCTGCAGAGGTGCTGTCAACAATTCTAAACCATGGCAGCAGCATTGAGGTCAAACCACATATTACCTCTGAAAGGACTATCCAATTAGTCCCACTCCCCCGCTCTCTCCCCAGAGCCCTCATAGTTTCCTATTCAAGTGTAGAATCCAATTCCTTTTGAAAGTCACTAATGAAGCTGGTAACTGTTCTTCTCTGAACTGTAAAACAAGGAAGTGAATGGTTTGGAAAACGATTGTCCTCCCGTTGGGTTGTGAAGTGATCGCTGCAAATCATTGTAATGAGAAACACTTTGAAGGAGACTGGGTCACTTGGACTTGATGTCATGTACAGTGGAAAATCTCCACAAAGGCCGGTATCCCATCACCAAGTCACCTTTTATTTAAACTTGCAAAGCACATGATGCCAACCCAGCTAGATCAGAGCCAGCTCTTAGAGCAAACCCAACCCCTGACACTCCAGTTTATACCTGTCAGCCAGGGCTCCCAGATTGGGGCTGTTAACCTGACCCAATCAGGGAACTCGTTATATGGATCCATCTGGCTGACCTCATTACAATCACTGCATACAGTATAACTGCAGTCCCGCTCCAGTGGCCTGTTCAGTTTGAACACTGTACGTTGTGTTCCAGTGGAGCCCTGGACTTTGTCAACTTACTTTTGGAAAAGATTTTGGGAAAATGGACTTTCCCATTGAGCAAAAGGCACAGCCATCCCTGACAGAGAATTCTTTTCACGGAAAGGCAATAAAAATCCCAAAACTATAAATGGTTATAAACCTGCCAGACTGGCAACACTAACTGCTGCAACATTATTCAGGAACGTAAACTGTAGTATTGCCAGCCTATGTGCTGGGGAACTGAAGCTAGCCACACACTGATATTGGTTTTGAGCTGGGATTTGAACTGTGTTCGCGCTGGCCTTAGTCACAGGCTGACACAGACTTGCATTCCTCAGAGACTGGCATGAGTTGAGAGTGTTAGACGTGGCCTGGCATTAGTCACAGGTCATTGTCTCGCTCAATTGCATCACATGTATGGCCTTGCAAGAACATTGCATGCCCTGTTCTGGGTCCGACGTAGGATGGACACACAGAAGAGAAACCATCGATAGTTCATGTGCAGGGAAACAAAGTGGCCACACATGACAGTGATATTTTTCAGGGGGGCATTGGCCATAGGCTGCTGGTGATCTCACAAACCGACAGGAGTAAGTCCCTTGTGAGTTCACAAATTCACAGGCTTGGCTTTGTACTAGGCAAGACTATTCTTATTTTTTAACTTGACAAAGGGCACTTGGTAAACAAAGCTGTTCAACACATTTGGATGCATTTGAGTTGGTGAAGACTGAACTCCCTCAACCCAGTGACATAATATTTATCTTGTATCGATTTCATGGCAATGAAGCTTTACGAATACACAGGGAGTGCTGGAAAAAATTGGGTTCCTTTGCGATTTTGTTCCTGATTTGTTGGATTTCCACAGGCCCCAGGTTGAACAGGAGCAGGCTTGTATTTAGTGCCAGGGCCTCATATTACTGCCTGATGGATGTTTTCCACACTCAACATAAGGAAATGGGGAATCACTTTTTCCTTTCAATCCAATCAGATTGCCCGGTTCCTGGGAGATCTGCTGGAATTCCTGGAGGGTTTGAGCTGGAACTATGTCCTGGTTGAAACCAAGGACAGTTGCCAGGTTCTAGTTGGAGTTCTTGGGGATCTAGGACATGGAGAGAAGGCTGGCCAGAGCAGGAAAGCTCATAGCGTCATGTGCCAATCAGCATCGAGAACCCCTCAGGCAGAAGACCCAGCTGTTGAGAGTTATTGGCCAATCAGAGGATTATGGTTAAAAAAAATCCCCATGTGGTCAGCGATGTCCGCTTGGGGAAGGGAATCAGCCATCTTTACCTGGTCTGGCCTACATGTACTCCAGCTGAACAGCAACGTGAAGGAGCTTACATTCAATTTAACTCTTGAAAGATATTTGTCCCGACATTCTGAAGGATGGGAAGTAAACATTGCCTGCAGCAACAACATTTCGTGGATACATTTTTAAAAAGTCAGCATTAACATTGTCGTTGGATTCCTTTAGCAGAGTTTCTGATCACTGCCTGAATCGTACATGCAATGGGAAACATCCTACTCTAATATCCAGAATTAACATGAGGCAAAGGTGGGTAATAGAAAAACTTGTTTGAATACCCTTGCAGTCAAGGGCAGATGTTATTGGATATTACAGGAATCCACCCACAGTGGGGCGTCAAACCTCATTAAAACTTTCCCCCTTCACAAGGAATAGAAAACCTTCACTTTCAAAGGTGTAGCTTCTAAGTTTCCTCAAACGTTGCTCTGACTTGGTCTGCCTCAGTCACTGTCCACATCCCGGTACTTCAATTTTTTCTTCTGAGACCTAATTCCTTATAATTTTTTGAATTTCTCACAAATATCCAACTAATTTTAGTTTTCTACTAGCTTCACTGCATATCCCAGAGATCCCAGGCCTAGGAGCCTGTACCTGAGACTGTGTGTATCCCATTATTTTGGTCAAGCTATACTCCAATGTTTAGACAAGGCATGGTCCCAGCTCCTCAGCCTTGCCATTGTGAATAACTACACACTACCTGGCTGTACAATCTCTTCTCCTGAGACTGCATTGAGCTTCACAGGTAGGACATCAGATTGCTCTGATAGACATAAGATATCCCACAGATTCCTTACGTCGGAGAGTTATTCCCAGTCTCTTGGCTGCCCGTTCTCCTTCCCCCCAATTTCTCCAAAGCAGATAGCTGGCCATTTGTGATTTTGCTGTTCACAATAGTTTATTCTGTCCAGATGGTCGCCAAATTTCCTGCTTTACAACCAGTGACTGCACCTCACAAATACTGCATTGGTTCAAAGTTAAAAATCACACAACACCAGGTTATAGTCCAACAAGTTTATTTGGAAGCACACTAGCTTTCGGAGCGACGCTCCTTCATCAGGTGATTGTGGAGGGCTCGATCGTAACACAGAATTTATAGCAAAAATTTGCAGTGTGATGTAACTGAAATTACACATTGAAGAATGTATAATTGAAGAATTCTTCAATGTATAATTTCAGTGACATCACACTGCAAAGTTTTGCTATAAATTCTGTGTTACGATCGAGCCCTCCACAATCACCTGATGAAGGAGCATCGCTCCGAAAGCTAGTGTGCTTCCAATTAAACCTGTTGGACTATAACCTGGTGTTGTGTGAGTTTTAACTTTGTACACCCCAGTCCAACACCGGTATCTCTGAAACATGCATTGGTTCAGGTCTTCAGGACATCCTGAGATCAGGGATTGCACATTTCTGACGACAAGTGCTTTTTTTCACCTGCCTTTTATCAGACCTATAGATATGGCTGTTTTGAGTTGGTCACTGCCTTTACCTTTGACAATGATGTGGAGGTGCTGGTGTTGGACAGGGGTAAACCAAGTTAAAAATAACACACCAGTTATAGTCCAACAGGTTTATTTGGAAGCACTAGCTTTCAGAGCTCTGCTTGTTCTTCCAAATAAACCTGTTGGACTATAACTTGGTGTTGTGTGATTTGCAACTTTGCCTTTAGAGGTCACATTGACACTGAGCTCCTGGAAGGTATGTACCTTCAGTCACACACCTACACTCTGGAAGGCAAGAAGTCCACAATAGCAGAAAGCCCACTTTCTTATTTTGCTCTATGACCTTCATTCCCAGTTTCTAACAGAATGGGCCTGATATAAATCCACTGAAGGTACAGGAACTATCCACAAACTGGGAATATACTGCCTGAGTAAACAATTCTCACAGTTTGTATTGTGCTGTGATTACACCTTCTCAAAGGGTATTCACACATTAGCTAGAGCTCTCAGAGTGTTATGTTGGGAGATCAAATTCATTTCAATGGAACCATGTCACCTTCAAAACAAAAGGAAACAGCGTTTGGTGTTGATTTTCTTTTGTATGTGCTCCTCAGGTTCTGTCTCACCAAGTCACAAACTTTCTCAAATTAGCTGCAGACTTTGGAACTAGAACACATTATCTCACAGCTTCTAGATGTCTCTGTGGATATCCCCAGTATCTCTTAGTCCCCTCCTGCTGTAGTCACAAGCACTCTGTTCTCAAATAAAGGCAAAGTCACTGTTGTCCCTCATTAGTCAGAGGCGACTGGAGGTGGGTTTAACCTGAGGGCCACCACACCTCCAGCGACCTCATAGTGACCTCAAACTACACAGAAATTGAACCCACACTGTTGGCGTCACTCTGCATCACAAACCATCCATCCAGCCAACTGAGCTAACCAATGATCCTTGTTGTGCCCAGTAAAAGCAATATTCTGATCGAGCCAGACAAGGTAGAGAAACCCCAATCGCAAACTGCTGCAGCTGTTTTGTTCACGTCCTATAGAGGACAGGAATTGAGGCAGAGAATCCCCACACTTCATGCTAAAGTCTGTGTTTCATGACTTGTCGGCATGGTAACTAGATATAGTTTGTAAGAGCTATTGTGTAATTAAACTCCACAGTGCTCAGTACAGTCATGGAACACTGCCTTCACCTTCCTGCTCGGTTAGAAACGAGGTGAGGCTCACTCTCAGAGGTGCATGACACAAACGTCTGTGGAAACAAAGCCCCGTGTACTTGAATTGGCAGGAATTGTTTTCAGATTAGTCTCTTTGTCTGCACTGCCAAAATATTACAACAAATTCATCTCTGCTCATTAATGAGCATTGCCTCCAGCAAAGAGAGGGTTTGGTTCATTCTGCTCCGAAATATCATACAAGCCTCTGAGAACTCTATATTCATCCAACACTGGCGTGTCTCTCTCATCCCCCCCCCCCCTCCCCCAAGTTTCTTTGCCCCACTATTGGAAGCTGTCCTATCTCCAAAATCCACAGACCCTCCTTAAACGTCTCTCCCCCAAATTAAGACTCTCCCAAAATATATCCAAACTTTTTGTTGTTTCTGTCTCAATGTCCCCTAATGAGATTCACTCTTAATTTTTTGTCCAGATATTTTTCTGTAGGGAATTTTGCTCCATTAACACTGAATAAAACTACGTTATGTAAACACTCAGCATTCTTTACCTGCTGCCCATTACAGCCACGTTGCCTCATAGTTTACATATGTCTGTCATATGCTTATCTCTTTGTGGCCTGTTTGCATTTTGTGCAGCAATGCGTTGGATTCTGTCTCCCAGTTCCCAAGCAGTGTACCTCTCAGAGGCATGCTCATGATAAAATCACTGTGTCATAGCATTTGACCTGAGGATAGAAAAGTCTCAAACTCTAACCTAGCGGGGGCCACTTGAAGCTTGACAATGCTGGTGCAAGAGGGTAGCTGATGGTAACTACATGGGATCAATGTGGATTTCACCAGTTTCCTCATTTCCCCTCCCCCCACCTTATCCCAGCCCCAAGCCTCCAACTCAGCACCGGCCTTTTGAGCTGTCCATCATTAGATTAGATGATTAGGTTAGATTAGATTACTTACAGTGTGGAAACAAGCGCTTCGGCCCAACAAGTCCACACCGCCCCGCCGAAGCGTAACCCACCCATACCCCTACATCTACATCTACCCCTTACCGAACACTACGGGCAATTTAGCATGGCCAATTCACCTGACCTGCACATCTTTGGACTGTGGGAGGAAACCGGAGCACCCGGAGGAAACCCACGCAGACACGGGGAGAACGTGCAAACTCCACACAGTCAGTCGCCTGAGGCGGGAATTGAACCCGTGTCTCTGGCGCTGTGAGGCAGCAGTGCTAATCTAATCTAATCATCCTTCCCATTTATCCGCTCCACCTTCCTCCCTGACCTATCGCCTTCTCCTCCACCTCCATCCACCTATCACACTCTCAGCTACCTACCGCCAGTCCCACCCCCCTCTCATTTAACTATCACCCCCTCCCTCCCTCCTCCCCTCCCCCCCCCCCCCTCCCCTCCCCTCCCCTCCCCCCCGCCAAGCATCATTCCTGATGAAGGCTTATGCCCGAGACATTGATTCTCCTGCTCCTTGGATGCTGCCTGACCTGTGCTTTTCCAGCATCACACTCGTCCCTGATCTCCAGCATGTGCAGTCCTCACTTTCTCCCAGCTTATTACTAACCCAAGCACAGGAATGCCTGTGACTGTGACACTAGGAGCTCAAATTAACCTCGAGTGAATGTGGCAGTACAACATTACCCATATCCAGTTCTTATGTTAAGGGTCCTAAAGTCATTATGGTCCCAGAGGACCGCTCTCATTAGAGAGAGAGAGAGCGAGGGAGAGAGTGAGAGGACCGATGGTAAGTTTAACCTGAGGGTCAACATGTCTCCAATGAGGAGAGAGGTTGAGAAAGTAGGCGAAGTCTCCACCATGGTGATAGATCAACATGTAAACTTTTCTCTTTGTGTTTGTGTTCTTGAATTTACAACAATATTCTCTGAATGAGGGTTGACCTTTTACTATTTCTTTAGTCCTCCTTGTGTTCCTTTATGTCACCACTGAATGAACAGCGCATTTTGGAACTTTAAATTGGTTTCTCTGACCTCACCCTGTCTCTGAGGCCACCTCAGAGAGGTCTATCCTCCTTCAGTGTATTTCCCTCATTGTTCGAAGACTGGCAGTCATGCCATGAGGCAATAACATATGGGAGCAGAATCAGGCCATTCAGCCCATTGAGTCTGCTCTGCCATTCTATCATAGCTGATATAATTCTCAACCCCATTCCCCTACCTTGTCCCGACAATCCTTGATCTCCCTGTTACTCAAGAACCTATCTATCTCGGTCTTGAATATACTCAATGACTTGGCCTCCACAGCCTTCTGAGGCAATGATTTCTTAGGTTCACCATCCTCTGGTTGAAGACGTTCCTCCACACCTCCTTCACTCTGAGGCGGTTCCCTCCAGTCCTAGTCTCTCCCACTGGTGGAAACATCTTCTCCACATTCACTTTATTCAGGCCTCTCCGTATTGGAATGAGGCTGACAGGCTGTATCCTCTGCAACCGGCTCCATAAAACGTCTCTGTCTCCTCCATTCCTACTTTAAGCTATTTTATAAAACAAACCCATTTTCTGAGGTTGTGGTCACCTGTTCTAACACTTGTTGCCAACATCAGTCCTCGTGTGAAGTACCTTTGGATAGTTTGAAATAGTGCTGTATAAATACAAGGTGTTTGGTTTGGATCAAGCTTTAGGTTTTTAATTCACCATGATATTAATAGAATTCAAAAATTAATCGCTTTTTTGTGCTAGTTAGTGCTGATTTCTCCTGTCATGGCAGTATAAAACACAGAGATGCTGTCATTTTATTTATCAGAGTTCACTACTGCCCTGGTGTCCTGAGGCAACACACCTAGGTCATCCAGCTACTAATGCTCTGAGGTATGACTGGTCCACCACACATCACATCACACTGTGTTTCTTGATGTTGTGTGGTGTTGCCCGATCCCTAAACAGATTCACCAAATTTGTGTGAAAAGATATATCAAAGTTCTGTGCAGCCAATGAAGTACTGTTTTAGGAAAAGTCGTGCAGAAATGTAGCAAGCAAGGGGTGTACAGCAAGTTTGCACAAGCTGCAATGTGATCCTTGATGAGATGATTTTTCTAATTTGGGGATAAATATTATCCAGGAGGCCGAGGATAACACTCCTGCTCTTCTTTGGGGTGTTTTATCCCACCCAGAGGGAGCAGGAATGGTTTAATCTGTTGACCAAACCCCTACAGAAACCTTTGACAGTGCTCCCTCAGTAGACTGAAGGGTTTTTTCCTGCTCCTCAGATGCTGCCTGACCTGCTGTGCTTTTCCAGCACCATTCTAATCTCAGCTCCAATGTCAGTCTCGATTTCTGAGTTCATATTTCTGGATTATGTCATGATGATTATAAGGAATGGACTCATGATCTTTGCATGGGCTGACACTGGACCAAAATGTGGACCGAGAAATGGCCACAGGGTCATCTGACCCTCTGAGTTTGCCTAAACTTCATGAAACCAATCTGACTGAAACAAAAGAAACCTGAGATGAAATTAACATTTTACCCAATGCCAATGCAATCAATCTGATAGGACCCCACTTAAAAAGGTCCTCCTCTCCTATTTGATTTGCATTGTTAAGAGAATCTTCACCTGGTGCAGATGAGACAACTCCTGAAATTATCAGTCCTGAAAAATAGATCTTTAACAAACAAACTATACGTACAAACTGCTGTTTTAAGGAGCTTTCTCTTTGGCAGAAGAGAACAGATGGATTTTAGCTGCAGAACTGAACACAGGCTGGAGAGGTCTGTCTCTGTGTGTCTAGAAGAGAAGTAGTTAGTGAAATCCTTGATTGGAAAGAAACACCAGAACTTAAAAGAGAATTGAAATATGGTCAATGGTCAAAAGGAGCATCTAACTAACCGTGTTCTCAGGTTAAAATCTTATACTACCCTGTGTGTGTGTCTGTGTCTGTGTGTGCGTGCCTGTGTGCGTGCGTGTGTGTGTGTCTGTCTGTGTCATATGACTGCATGAAGACTGTATGCGTTGTGTTTTCTTTCATCTTGGCGATTGTCTCCTTATTTACAGAAAAGTTGTTTAACTACATTTTACTGGGGGAAAGGTATGTTAAAAAGAAACATGATTTTAGTCGTAAGGTTGATGTTGAGTGATGAAAAGATAGGAGCCAGTTTACTCTTTCTCACCTGGTTTTAACAATGATGATTTGGAAAAGCTACTGAGAGAAGGATGAATCTGCTCCAAGCTTAGCCAGGGCGGTGGATGTCAATCCCTTTGGTTTTTACAATCAGCATGTTTCCTGTCAAGAAACAGCCAGAACCTCCCCCCGCCCAATTACTGCAACAAGAGTGATAAAGACAAGTTTGCAGATTGTGGAGGCTAAATTCCTGAAGTAGTCTTCATAACATCTAATACATCCCCATTCATCCCTCATTGGTCCATCCTTTGAATGTCTTACCTTTACACAGCCATTTGGAAAAAGCTCTTTGGTATCCAATTGGGTTAATCTTGATAGTGCAACCAACTTTCATTGTTCTCCTATATTTAAATTTCTGTAAATGAAAGGTTTCAAAGAAAAAGAATACAATGTGTTGTTGAAAGCATCAATAATTTTTCTTCCTCGTTCTCGTTGCAGCAGTGTCCTGGAGATTAATCTTCAATCCCAGGAATCTTCAAGTGAATCATAAAGGATTGGCAACCCTGGGATGGAATAGAAAATGGGAATAAGAGAATCAAATCCACTAACATTAACTAAACATCGCTGAGTGACACAAATCTGATTCTCTTCATATCCCTCATTTTTTTTACTAAATACTTGGTCTGGCCTCTTTGGAATGTACTTCGAAATCATTTATAATTTACTTGCAGTCATACAAAGTGATTCAAATAGGTTTTTATTTCAAAAGGAAAGCTTTCGATGGTAAGCTCTGAAGACGAGGTTAACCCAATCTCTTCAAGTCTTGGTTAAGACTTCACAGTAATGAGGGTAGCATTACCTGTTCCCATAGCAACAAAGTGCTTCTGAAGAAAGGACAGTTCCGAAGGATCTTTTCCAAATATTTTTCTAAGTCGATCTATTGTTGCAATGTCTGCCCCTGTAATTACTTGAGTTCAAGTGAAGACACAAAGGGGCTGATGATTAGTGGAAGTTCTAGACTGACACAGTGTTGATACTGAGTCTGGTGTTACTAAGGAACCATTGTGTGTGTGTGTGTGTGTTCTTCATACAGAATCTAGGCCCACCATTAAGGCATAGCAATGAAGGCTGTTTGTACTCAATGAGCTGCGCATTTTTGACTGACCACCCCAATGAGGACAATGGAACAGAAACATACGCAGCAGGGCACCTAATGGATGTGATACAGATGGGAGGAGAGACCATGGTATAGGGATTGTGTGTCAAACAGTGGGTGAGACAGTAAATATTTGACAAGGACAGACTCCAATTTGATGAGCTCGAGGGCGTAATGATGAGGTGAGATTGCACAGCCTCATTTTTTACTCCCTAGTGTGATGGAATTCAGGAGGAGTTAGGTTTGATCCAGGGAAACAATTGTCTCAGGTGAGGGGTGTCTGGAATGATGAGGTGGGGAGACTTACATCTAAAACTATAAATGCACTATTTTGGTGAGGAAATGGTGGTGTTGTGTTAATGTCATTAGACTCGTCATCCAGAGGCCCAGGCTAATGTTCTGGGAACATGGGTCAAAACCTAATTAAGCTGCTGCTAGAATTTTAAATTCAATGTATGAATCTGGAATTGAAAGCTAGTCTCAGTAATGGTGACCATGGACAACAGTTGTCAATTGTTGTAAACACCTATCTGGGTCACCAATATCCTTACCAGGCGTACGTGTGACTTCAGGCCCACGACAATGTGGTTGAATCTTAACAACCCTCTGAAATGGGTGAGCAAGCCACTCTGTTCAAGGACAGTTCAAGATGGACAAGAAATGCCGACACTGCCAGTGATAACTTCATCCCATGAATGGATGAAATATTTTAGGATTGCTGTCAGGACATATCTTTAGACAAAGGTTAGTCTGGAATCTTTCCCAAGAAGGACTGTGGATGCTTAAGATCAACATTCAGATTGTGTCTGACAGAACATGCAGGGATATTCAGGATTACAAGACCCGGGGGATAACGTGACTAAAGATAACGGCAGTCATAATCTACTGGAAGGAAAGCTGCCTCAAGAGGCTGAATAGCCTCCAACAATTCCCTAAGGAAATCTCAATGTCAACCTTTCGTTAAATCATAGAGTCAGACAGCACAGAAACAGTCCAACCAGTCCATGCCGACCATAATCCCAAACAAACTGAGTCCCACCTGCCTGCGCTTGGCCCATATCCCTCCAAACCTTTCTTATTCATGTACTTATCCAAATGTCTGTTAAATGTTGTTATTGTCTCCATATCCACTACTTCTTCTGGAAGTCCATTCCAGACAGGAATCACTCTCTGTGCAAATAAGTTGCCCCTCGTGTTTTTTTTTAAATCTCTCTCCTCCCACCTTGAAAAATGTCTCCTAGTCTTGAAATCCCCCGCACTAGGGAAAAGCCACCTGTCTTATCTAAAAAGACACCTTATCTATACCCCTCATGATTTTATCAAACTCTGTAAGGTTGCCCCTGAACCTTATATGTGAAAGACGTCCCAGCGTGTCCCTATAACTCAAACCTTCCAATCCTGGCAACATTCTGGTAAATCTTTTCTGAACCCTCTCCAGCTTAATTACATCCTTCCTATTTCCTAACAGCCAGGTTATGGTGATGCTGTCATGGCAATGAATCTTCCACTCAGCTATTTGGCTGGAAATTAGATTCCAGTTGGTGGGGGAAGAGGACAGGAGTGTGATATCGATGAAGAGAATAGCCTCAAAATATGAGTGTGGGAATTGGAATTGAAATCTAACCACTAAAGGATCATGGGAGAAAGTGAGGACTGCAGATGCTGGAGATCAGTGTTAAGGGTGTGGTGCTGGAAAAGCACAGCAGGTCAGGCAGCATCTGAGGAGCAGGAGAGTTGATGTTTTGGGCTATCCTGATGCAGGGCTTATGCCTGAAATGTCGATTCTTCTGCTTCTTGGATGCTGCCTGACCTGCTGTGCTCTACTAGCACCACACTCTTGACTGTAAAGGAACGTGGCCTGTCCAGGAAGGAGTTAAACAAATTCAAGCCAGATTGTGCTACACTTCAGTTCACTGTGGCTCCAGGCAGAGATAGCATCTGAAATCTATCTTTGTTGCTCTGTTTCTCAGAATATTTCGGGAGATATTCTGATGCCAAACCTGACATTGGAGATTCCTGTTGTCTACAGATCATAGAGCTAGAGTTCCACAGTCAATCAGAGAACCATGGTGTAGTCATTAGGGCTATCTGCTTCACCCCAACGACCATATCCTGTTCCGATAACTTTCACTGCCTTCCTTCTGATCACAGAAGCACCTTTGTTAAACAAGAAACTAATTGAAAACCCTTTTCAAACGCTTTGGTATTTGGAGGTTGTGGCGTAGTGGGTAATGTCCCTGCCTCTGTGTTAGATACTCTGGGATCAAGTCCCACTCTAGGATTTGATGGTCGGGGAAGGTGTGTTCAGAATATAACCAAACAATCTTTTAATCCTTTCTGTACATGCCAAAGGGAGGCAATCAGAGCAGAAGTGATTCTTAGTCAGCCAGGTGATGGAAAGAATATTGGGGAAATAATAAATAATAAGAGCAGGAGTGGATCCTTTTAAGCCTGTCACCATGGCTGGTCATCCAATTCCATCTCCTGTTTCTGCTCCCCCCCCCAATCCTTTGATCTTTTTAATGCCAAGCGCTGCCTCCAACTCCTCCTAGAAATAACATAAAGATTTGGCCTGTACTGTTTTTTGTGATTACAAATTCCACAGGCTCACCACAGTGAAGGAATTTCTCCTCATCTCAATCCGACATGGCTTATCCAGTATCCTTAGACTGTGAACCCCTCATTCGGGACTCTCCCACTATCAGGAACACTCTTCCTGTGTATACCCTGTCTTATCCTCTCAGAAATGTACAGGTTTCTTTGAGATCACTCCTCCTTATGCTATGGAGCTCCAGTAAGTATAATCCTAATCCCTCCCCGTATGTTGGTCCAGTCATTCCCAGGAATCAGCCTCCATCATCACCATTCACAGCTCCAGTCTGCAACACAAAGGTAGAAAAAAGGTGTCTGTCGCTGGAGTAACTTGGACCCCTGAACAAGCTGTACAACACCAGCACCCAGAGTTAGTGCTCCCCGCTCGATAAATAGAGAATATGCTTGAAAATATTACTCCTTCAAGTTTACGTTGCAGCTTTAGTTAGTTGCTCAAAGAAATAACGCATATCTTGATAACACTCATCACGTCCTCAGTAAATCCCAAAGCACGTTATTGCCAGTACAGTACATCTGCAGTGATGTAGGAAGCACTCTGGCCAGTTTGTGTTTACAGGGGTAGCAATGTGATAGCCATCAGCTAATCTGTTGTTAGTAAGTTTGATTGTTAATCCTGTCACTGGCTGCTCCCCCAAACTACTCTCTCTGCCAGGAATGCTGGGCTTCTCAAGAAAGGGTATCCAAGCTAGCCACAAAGGTGAAGAATTGACCAGTGAAAATTGAGCATTTGCTTGTGTTTTCTGGCTCCTATCAGAACGCCAGTCTCATGGTTTTGGAATCCAAAGGGGGTGCTCTTCACATAAGTTCTTGGTTTGTGTATTTTATGCCACCCATGCTGATGGATGTGTGACTGAGGCATGTCCATCTACCACCAGCTTGCTCCTGAGTAAAGCTCTTACTCTGGGGCTGTGAGTGAGTGCTCAGGAAAAGAGTGAGGTGGAGATCAAAGCAGACAGGTCCTGATGGAAGGGCTGGCCCAAGAGGGAGAATGATGATAAATTGTAGAGTGATGGACATTTAGGGGAAGACTGTACATGTGTAAAACAGGGAGCGGAAAGTGGGAAAAGTACTGGAAGAGCTGAAGTGGAGGATCTGGAACCTTTGGCACAGAGTCCACAGGTTCCAGGTGGTCGCTGTTAGAAGTGAGGGTTGAGAGTAACAAATGGCGGTAGTTAATTGTGGGGAGAAGGAGCTTCAGGAGATCCTTGCCTGAGAGAATAATCCTGGAGTAAGGAATGTTGGTTCAGGAAAAGTAAACAAAGAATCGCTGGGTGAGATGGAACCAAATCAAACAACGAAGATGAGTTAAGCTGTTCACTGCTGTTACTGGCTCTAAACTTAGTGAGTGTGGACAGGAACTGTACAGAGATGATCAAACTGCAGATGCTTGAATCCGAGGTGGACAAGCAAGAGGCTGCACAGGACTGTCCAGCATGAATATCAGAGTGAGAGAAGGGATGTAATGTGGTGAGATTGAGGAGTGTCGGAGGGAAACGTAGAGGAGGAGGAGTTGCGAATTTGAGAGTAAATAGCTGAGGGAACTGCATAACAGATTTTTCAATTGGTGGATAGTGAGAATCCAGGATTGGAAAATGATAGGGAGTTAAGTAAGTAGGGCTGACTTTGTGGTTGGAGAGATCATTGTATCCTGAAATGGGGGGACATCCCAATCGTAACCAAGTAGAACCTCCATCAATACCTATACCTGGTATTGGCACACGCAGATGTAAAGGGAAACCAGATCGATACAGAAAGGAGAAAAACAGGAAATGCAGATAAGATGAAGAGGGCCAGTGCAGTGTTTGTAACTGGGTCAGCCAGGTGGATCTCCTAGAATCTGAGTTCCCTGATTGGGGCTGTTAATCTGGTCCAATCAGGGAGCCCTGGCAAAGGTTCTGTTCACTCTGAGAGCCGGCTCTGAGGGAGCTGGGCCAGTGTCAAGTTCAATGCCAAGGTAAGTAAAGGGCGACTTGGTGTTGGGAGGAGACTCATGTGAAGGAGAAATGGCAGCCTAGAGTAGGAACTACATGTTTATTTTGTGATGCTGAGCTACATAGACAGTGAAAGGCATTGCTTTAACCTTTCACCTTGCCTGAGGTAAGCACACTGCAACACAGCAATGAGAAAGATGGACAGTTTATATCAGCATCAATTGGTTTAAAGAATATGGTTTGTGTGTGGGCGGGGATTTTTGTGTTGGTGTGGGTGTGTTGGGGTGTGTGTGTGTGTGTCTGTGTGTGTGTCTGTGTGTGTGTCTGTGTGTGTGTTTATGTATGTTGTTTGTGTGTGTCTGTGTGTGTTTATGTATGTTGTTTGTGTGTTTGTGTGTGTGTGTGTGTATACACAGAATGAGAAGAGCATATAGTTCATGAAGTAAAATTCCCCAGAACAATTCCTGACTCTGTTAGCTGCACAGGTAACACAGCATTAATCTTATATCAGAGCTAATTCTTGTTTAAATTTAATTACAAAACACAACAAATTTATTTTTTCTATAAAAATGACACTTGTGTTGAAAAATGAATACGTGAAATCCAATAGAAGAATTAACTTAAATAAAAGATTAGAACATTACTCTCTGCTCAAATTCCAAATTATTTTAAGAATTCCCTGTTGGGCTTTAATCTCTTTACAGATTGGAAATCGTTTCTTTTTCTGATTTATACCAAATTTGTTTTCCCATTTGTTTTCATCAAAATATTGTTGATTCCAGCATCCATTTAACTATTGTCCTGAAATCTGGAGTACACTTGGGAAAATATCCCCACCCCATTGCTACCCTTCAGCAATACAAAGAGATGGGCTGTGGAGAGGAGGCGATAAAGATCGGTGAATCATTTCACAAAGTTTTCTTTTCCAAATGTGTAATTGGCTCTTTTGGATGTGAGTGGGAAGGTAGAATCAGATTTGAGCTCGCTGATGTCCTCCTTGTGTCATATCATTGACTGGGTGATGTTGGATTGGTGTGAAACTGAAGCTCAGCAAAGTTTGGACAATTATTGGAGAGAAAATGCGGAGCGGGTTAATGATTTCCACAAAACTAAACAAATGCTGGGAAAGCCCAGTTAAAGCTGTTGAGGCTTTTGCTGTCAATTGAAAATTTCAAAATGGAGATAGATACATTACTCCAATAAGAAAAGCTTATTAACCTATTTTACTGAGGGAGGTAGGAAGAGTTAGTATTGTAATGTAGAAAGTAAGAAAGGCGAGTGTATGAAGATTACACTAGCTGTGAAATACCAACCAGATAATCTGTTTGAGTGTTTGTGTTTGAGGATAAACATTTCCCAGTCACAGAGACTGTTCCTGTTTTTCTTCAGTACAGCAGGACTGGGCCTGTCCTAACAGTGTAACCATCATGCTGTATGTTTTTAAAGAAAGCCAAAGTGTCTTTAAAATGGACAAAGAAGATGGCTTACAGAAAACATATGCTATTCCTTGAGGATACTGATACTGGGATTAGACTGTATCTCAAAAAGAAATAGTTTTTGGAATTCAACTTCCAAAACATAAACAGAAACTCCTTGACAATGGTTTTCCCTCGAGGTGTGAATAGCTTTCTATCTCACCTGGAAAAAAAACTGACAATGACACCATTCCAACTAATAGCTAGGCCAGTGCAAAGGTTCATTATCTTGCCTAAAAGGCAATGACTGTGTGCCCAGGTTAAGCTAATTCAGCACCTAATATGGAAACATGATTTGGTGGTGTCTGGGATATCACTGGTGGATCAGGTTAGGAAGAATCTCAAGATATTCTACAAGTGTATCAAGGAAAAAGACAACCAGGGAAAGAGTAGAGTCCATTAGGGACCAAGGGGGCAATCTATGTGTGAGGCAAAAGGACATTGGCATGGTATTGAATATGTAATTCACATCAGTCTTCACTTTGGAGAAGGAGAATGTAGGTTCAGAATTTGGGGCGAGGCACTGTGAGGTTCTTGAGCAGCTTGATATCGGGAGTGAGGAGGTCTTGCACATTTTGTTAGGTTTAAAAGTGGACTCAGCCCAGAATGACTTCAGCTGTATCCCATGCTGTTGTGGGAGATGAGGAAGGAAATCACAGGGGCTCTGAGTCACATTTTTAATTCCCTTCTAGCTACAGGGGAGGGGCCCGTGGACTGGAGGACAATGAATGTGATCCTGCAGTTCAAGAGGGGTGGTAGACATAAGTCAGGGAATTACAGACCGGTGAGTCTCATGTCAGTGGTAGGGAAGCTATCGGAGAAAATTCTGAAGGAGAGAATTAATCTCCACTTAGAGAGGTGAGGTTTGATCGGGTGCACATGGCATGGGTTTAGTCAGAGGGATGTCATGCCTAACAAATAAGATTGTATTTTTCTAACACTGGGTGTGTTGATCAGGGTAATATAATTCACGTAGTTTGTATGGATTTTAGCAATGCCTTTGACGAGGTCCCACATGGGACACTGATAAAGATGATAAAAGCACCTGGGATCCAGGGTAACTTGGTAAGTTAGATCAAAATTGGCTTTGTGACAGGAGACAGAGGGTATTGGGAAAAGGCTGTTTGTGTGACTGAAGGGCCAGTGTCCAGTGGTGAACCAAAAGGATCAGTGCTGGGTCCCTTTATTGTTCATGAGCATCTTCAACACATTGTGGGAAGGATAAACCCCACAGTTGTGGTGCATGAATAGAAGGAAAGATTCCTCAGAAAATTAGGAACGGAATCACAAGTAACCTTCCCTCCCAGCTCATTCGTCTATCTTGGAGTTTGTGTAGGTTATAAGAGTGACTACATTTCAAAACAATTTAATTGGGCTGTAACATGTGGAGGAGTGTCCTGTGGTCACAAAAAGGTTACAGCGAGTATTCTTTCTGTGGTCTGGTGGTTTTAATGATGTAAAGGCAGATAACAGCAACTCTTCCTTCAGTGCATAAGCGATGGATCTAGTTTTGTGGAATGTGAATCCTGACCCTGACTCCAATCTCTGGCAGAAAAATGCTCTCATTCAGCGTTGGTTTCAGACAGGTCACTGTGACCCACAGCTCACATCCAGCAGACTATACTCCTGCCCGCCCTGTTTCCATGCAACATCTTGTTGAGAGCAACAGCAGCTCACACTCTCAAAACCCTTTTGTTCAGAGGTTGCTTGAAGTGCAAGCTGTACCAGGGAAACAGCAAGAAACAACTCTTTTCATTTCTTTATGTTGGTCAAGCTGAATTCAACCTTGATCAGGATTTTCAGGAAAGTTTCTGCGGAGTGAGTGGAAAACAGATCTTCTCAAAGAGCCAACACATGGCTCCCCTTGTTGCACGTGTAGGGGTGTGGTCTACCTCTAAGAGACATGCTCATGATATCATTGCTGTCTCACAGAGTATGACTGGAGGGTAAAAAATGTTTCAGACTCTGTCTTCACCAGGGTCACTTGAAGCATGACATGCCAATACAAGCATACTACTCCTTGTAACAAAATATCTGAATGTGAGCCCAAACACCTGAAGTGCCTGTCAATGTAATATTTGTAGAGATTAGTGAACTGTAATAAACATTTGTCAGATTTTTTAATACCACTTCATGCATGTTCTAGTTTCTCATGTTACAGATGAATAATATGAGCATTGCCACATCGGGAGACAACATCTACTTTACCCCTCCAGCTAAAAAGTCCCATGGATCCATGGAAAATGTTAATCCTCAATTACCGGTTAAAATCATGGGCTCGGAAATTCAAATGAGTGAAATAACACCTGAATTGTTTGGTTGAACTGACAACAGTAATCATTGCCAGCTAATTACTCTCAACAGTTTTATTATTTTTTGTTAAAGCAAGAAGCTTCTCAAAATTTTATCACAATTAGGGAAAGTTTTTGGCAGTAAGTCATTCAAATCTCTGAATGACAGTAAAGCATGTTAAAGGGACTTGGATATCAAATGCACTGATGCTGAATAAAGTTGTCACATTGCATCTCTTTTTGATGACAGAGCACTAGAGAGGATGTGGTCAAATTGTTCAAAAGCAATGTGTACTTAATATATTGTCTTTACAATGATGGACTGCTTCATTGGTGTGTGTTCAGATACAATGTGACTCTAAGCCATGTGATAAGAGAGAGTTTGGTCAAAGTGTTGGATTCTAAGGGTGAGTAAAAGGGAGGAAACAGGTTTCGGAATGGAATTCCAGAGGTTTGAACAGATTAAGTCACAGCTTTCCAATGGGGACCCATTAAAAGGCGAGGATTGGTGAAACATTGACCTTAGAGGTTTATGTTGACTGGAGGAGATTGTTTCAAACAATAATTCATTGTGTTTCAAGGACTGTGACCCAGCTCTGAATAGAGTTATACAACATGGAAACAGACCTTTTAGTCCAACCCATTTGCTCCGATCAGACATCGTCCCATCTGTCAGTACCCGGCCCATATCCCTCTAACCCTTTCCTATTCATATACACACCCAGATGCCTTTTAAATGTTGTAATTGTACCAGCCTCACCACTTCCTCTAGAGCTGATTCCATACACGTACCACTTTCTGCGTGATACCGTTACCCCTCAGGACCTTTTGTCAATCTTTCCCCTCTCATCTTAAACCCATGTCCTCTAGTTTTGGACTCCCCTACTCTCAGAAAAAGTCCTTGGCTATTCGCCCCAAACATGCCCTTCATAATTTTATAAATCTCTATAAGGTCACCCCTCAGCCTCTGATGGTCCAGGGAAAAAAAGACCTAGCCTATACCACCTCGTCCTGTAACTCAAGCCTTCCAATATCGGCAACATCCTTGTTAATATTTTCTACACTCTCTCAAGTTTCACGACATCCTTCCTACAGAAGGGCAAGCAGAATTGTACACAGTATTCCACAATGTCCTGTTACACAGGAAAGAGTGTGATTAGTGAAGATACAGTTGGGGGAGTTTGATCCATCCCCCAACTATATCCAATTGCCCATCCCAAAAAATAATGAGGTGAGACCATGCTCTAGAAACACATTCTCTCTGTTTGCATATTACACTTGCCTGAACATCTTCCCTCCTTTCAAGAATTTTCCGGTTTTTTTTCAAAGTTTTTATTGAACCTGCTTTCACAGCAAATTCAGGCAATGCATTCCAGATAACTGAATGAACTGAATTGAATTAATTGTCACGTGTACCGAGACCCAGTGAAAAGCTTTGTCTTGTGAGCAATACAGGCAGATCACAGAGTTAAGTAGCAGAGATAGTAAATAATAGGTAAACAGCGGCAAAAACAAAAAACACAGGTACAGGCGAATGCTCAGAGTTACTGAGTTCGTTCAGTATTCTAACAACAGTCGGGTAGAGACTGTTTCGAAACTGGCTGGAGCGTGTGTTCAGGCTTCTGTACCTTCTCCCCGATGGTGAAGATTGTAGAAAAACATTGCCAGGGTGGGATGGATCTTTGAGAATGCTGGCGGCCTTTCCTTGACAGCGGGCCTGGTAGATGGATTCTATAGATGGGAGGTTGGCCTTTGTGATTGTCCAGGCCAAGTTCACCACTCTCTGTAACCGTCTCCAATCTTGAATGGTACAGTTGCCATACCAGATAGTGATACATCCAGGCAGAACGCTCTCGATGGTGCACCTATAAAAGTTGGCAAGGGTATTCACTGTCATGCCAAATTTCCTCACCTGCCTGAGGAAGAAGAGACATTGTTGGGCCTTTGTAACCAGTGCGTCCACGTGAAGAATCCAAGAAAGCTGGTTGTAGATGGCCACTCCCAGGTGCTTGACAGTCTCCACTCGTTCCACCTCTGTGCTGTTAATAACTTGTGATGTAAAAAAGATTCTGTTAATTTTGTTCCACCTTATTTTAACAATTGACTGAAATCTGTATCCCAACCGCTTGTGCTACCAAATCTGCTCAATCAAGCCCCTTTGTTATAATGACCATCCTATTAAATCCCCCCTTTAATTTTAATGTTGTGTGAGGGGAGATCAGTCTGACTGTGTCTGTACTCACTAGATAAAAGCTAAGTTGGTTGGTTTGGAATGCAGAATGACATCAACAGCCTGGGTTCAAATCTCACACTGGCTGAGATTCCCATGAAGAACGCTTCTCCTCAACCTCTCCCTTGGCCTGAGGCTTGATGACCCTCAGGTTAAACCAACACCAGTCACCTCCTGGTAATGAGAGAGCAGACTCATAGTCCTGTGGGACTACAGTAACTTTGCTATGACTAGAGTTTCCAAGAATGAGAAGAGACTCATTATAATGTGTAAAATCCTGACAGGGCTGGTTAGATTAGAGGCAGTGAGGATGGTTTCCCCTGGTTGACAGTCCAGGACCAGGGGACACAGTTCTCAGGATACGGGGTAGACCATGTTGGACTGAGATGAGGAAACATCGGAGGGTAGTCAAACTGTGGAATTTGCTGCCACTCAAGGCTGTCGAGGCTAGGTCACTGAGTATATGCAAGAAAGAGGATGGTAACATTTAGATATTAAGGGGTGTGGAGAGAATGGGGGAAAGTGGTGCAGAGATAGAGGATCAGTCATGATCAAGCTCAAAGGGCTGAATGGCCTCCTCCTCCTTGTGTCCTCGTTTCTATGCTTCTCAGCTCTCATGAAAACAATCCCAACTTTTTGAAGTGTCACTATGTCACTGAATTTAAACCCCTCATCTCGGTCCCATTCCAATACATCTTTTCTGCAAGACCTTGCTATCATTTCTAAAGGGACGCCCGGAATTGGATACAATATTCCACTCCAGCTACACCCCACCCTGTCCCGCTGCACCCCAAGTGTGGACAGGCTACTGTGTACAGATCATGGTCCCGAAGATCTTAACTGTTTAGTACCAAACAGCACTTTATCCAATGGAACAAAATAAGTGTTTGAGAAATAGACTGCCTTTCAATTATACTCCAAAATGATCTTTTGCCTGAGAGTGTGGGAGTCAGGCCAGAGGTTGTGAAGTCCTGAGAATCGAGCCCCCCCCCACCCAGCCCGTAAGTAATGCCGTGAAAAATCCTGACATTGGCTGTAGAATTATAAGAATGGTCAGAGCATAGAGGGAGACTATTATGCCTCTTATGTTCTCACTGGCCCTCCATCAGTGCGCGACGGCTTTCAGACTTCATTGCCTTTTCCTGCAATTCCTTTCTCTTTGGGTTGTTGTCCAATTCTTCTTCGAAATCCACCATTGGAGATTCTCTTCGTTGATTTTATTATTAATCCAGGGAATGCGACCATTCTGGTACTTATTGTCTGTGTCAAATTGTCCTTGAGATGGACATTGGGTCTTGAATACAAAGGAACAGTCTGTTTGGCCATTTCTAAAGTCCGTAAATGGGCCGGCCACGTTGCCATGGGTGAGGAGTCACACATTTTACAAACTCAGTGTTTGAATGACTGCCTCTCGATGTTTGGTGCTTTGCATTGTTGATTCAGTAAGCTTACTGTTATACTTGCATTTCCCTTGGCTCAGCTTGGGTGGTGGACCCAAGGTTCTGGAGTGGACTTGAGTTTCTGACTTTGAGATGAGGGTGTTACCCATTTCGGAATCTATGATTCCATCAGCCACAGCCAGCGTTCTGAATGGAATTGATTTTTCTTTTTAACAAAAAGCAGCAGAAGCAGGAATTCTGTGTTCATTCATTCATTCACAAAAGCACACAGCTCCCTCAGCGTAAGTTATTTAAGAACTGAATAAATTATGCAAAACAGGGAAGGAGGGTTCTATTAGTCAACAATCTGAGAAGCAGTGAGTTGGATGGTTCTGGTGTTCCAATGTTGACACTGGGGAGCATTGTTTAATGAGTTTTCTTGAGAGACAGGATGTGTGGCAGATAACAATGTTTGGGTTCATGAGTCCAAATTCCCCTCCCCCACCTTCTTAAAAATAGCTTTCTGTTTACAGGAGACCTTGAACTAGAATCCCTTTCTCTCTCACCTTCCTGGTCTCCAGCATTAATTCTGTGTTAAGATGTTGGGAAGGATGAGAAAATCCTTAAGTTTAACAAAATTTGATCCAATCAAGGGCAAAGTTTAAAACAAGGAAAGTTTCAAATATGAACAATTCTCAGGGAGGAGGGAAATGATTTGCCAAATGTTGCTTGTGCTTTGTCTCCTGCTCATGGAAAAGTGACAGAAGTTTAGTTTTGCCTTGTCCATCCTGGGCCAGCTTTCCATCATAACAGAATCTCAGCTAAAGCTGACAAGAACGAGGACATTAAGGAACTTTACATAAAGGTGTATATATAGTGCACTGCTATATATCACCCTGAAATGCAACTTGTGGTGTAGCAGTGTGCGGGACCAAGGGTTACTGCAGTTGTGATGTGCATGGTTCAGTCTCCCAATAAGCAGCCAATTTAATCGACCTCAGACCTTGCTAAGTAAATTATACTCTGACCTCACTCCCTCTGGACTATTGGGGGTGGGAGGCAAAATACCCATTTGCACCTGCTCACCACCGACATGTTTTGGGATGTGGGGAGAGACAAGAGTCGGCTCAACTGTGATTGCCCCCGTGGTTGAATTGCCTCTCCATTTCCAATCACTTCCTAAAGTCTGGGATTGCTGCTGGTGCTCGTGATGTGTTGCTCAACAATAGTAAATGCCTTTAATCATTCATGGCAGACAGAAATGTAGAACAATTGGAGGAGAAAGAAGCAACCAATAGCTTTTTCCTCCCTTTCATAACCTCTTGATCTTTTAATGGGATTCATTTCAGATATTCGTAACTTGATACATTTACTGAATAAGTCTAACCAATAACTCATCTATTAATTTTACCCATTGCAGTCAAACTATTGGAGTTTCAAGGTCAGTACCACCTTCTATGCAGCCATTTCTGCATGTGCTCTGCATGTACAGTGTCAGTCCGCTCAGCTACTGAAACCACCATTCTCTGTGCTGTGTCTTCATTTAAATGGGGCTTAAGGGATAAAGGCGAGGGCTTTCATTTTACTTTTGAGATGTTGTGGCACTGTCTGCATATCTGCTGGTCTGCTTCCCTTTATGAGATTGTCTGACACCCTCCCCCACCTCACCCACTCCCTTCCCTTGATCTGTTTAAAAAGCACTGTCTCCAGAACAACGTTTGATGCGCAGTTCATGTTCAATACAGCTTGTGTAACAAAGAAAGATGAGATGTTTAAATGAAAATATTCCACCAGGAGTGAAGAGAGGAAACCCTGTGAAGTGCTTCAAGTAAAATTTCAGTGACTGTTCAAAACAAAAATTATGATCTGATGGGTTGCTTGCGATGAATTTTGGGGAATTGGCATTATCAGGGAGCAGTATTGATAATGATGTGATATGCCAGGATAGAGTGCCAACCCCTGTGAATGGTTGGAGGTCCAGAAATGAGCATAGTTGTTCGGAAACTTCAGGTTGCAAATGAACTGTTGACGATGAGTGAGTGTAAGTGTGGGGATGGTAATATTGCATGGACCATACTCTTGAATGTAGCCTTGATGTCACGGGCAGTCATTGGAATTCAGCTCTTTTGACGATGTAATGAGGCCAGGTGCTGAATGGTCCTGGTGGAAACCAAACTGAGCATCAACAAGCAGGTTATTGCTTCACTACTGCCACTAGATAGTACTGTCGATGATTGCTTCCATTATGTTACTGATGTTCAAGAGCTCTGCTTTTTGTGTACAGGACATAACTTGGGCAGTTTTTCATATTGTCATATAGACGCTGTTGTAACTGAACTGGAAAAACTTGGCTAGAGGTGTAATAAGTTCTGGATCATGTCTTCTGTAGTATTTCCAGAATGCTATCAGGACTCCTAGCCTTTGCAATTTCCAGTGATTTCAGATATTTCCTGATATCATGTGAAATGATTTGAATTGGCTGAAGACTGGTGATGCTCGGTGATTTTGGGAACCTCTAGAGGGGGCCAAGATTGATTATCCATTTGATTCTTCTGGCTAAAGATAGATGCAAATGTTTCAGTCTTACCTTGTGTGTGTTGGGTGCATTGGGTTCTCCCTTCATTAAGGATGTGGAAAGTTGAGGAGCCTCCATCCACTCTTAGTTGTTTAATTGTCCATCACCATTCACAACTCGATATGGCAGGATTTCCAAGGACCACTGCCAGGTGTAATTTCACACTGAGACACGAGAGATGGCAGTGCACCTGTCCAAAAGCTTGGCCAAAGAATAACTTTGAAGGGAATGTGAATGAAGAAGTGGAGAAATTCAGGGAGAGAGTTTCTGAGTTACTGACTTTATAATGGGGTCACGCCTCTCAATTATGGAGTGACAGCAGATACAAATCTCTCACAATCCGAAAGTTACACCTCATAAAGGAAATGAAGGATGAGTGAGAGTCCAGCTTGGAAAAGATCAGAGACCATGATGAAACATGGTAGAACAACATCCCCCTGAGCTGGTTAACACCATACAGATTTAGCAATGTGTTTACCAGCTGATGGCTGGTATTTGATAGATTTATTTTGTCTAAGAAACCAATGAATTCAAGTCTAACCTGACTTGAAACCCACCTTTGGTTCAGCTCCTCAAACTCTGGTCCCATCTTATGCAGAAGTGTCATTTTGGTTGGCAAACTAAAAACACTCACAGTGTGAACAGTATGATCACTTGAAATCTTCAAACCACTCAATTCACCACATAAACAGAAAATTGTTGCTGTCTCATTCATCAACAAGATAGCATCTCTAATCCAATAGATGGAGGCTTCAACAGTTCTTTTCTATTTTTAGTTGATATTTTCTTTCCCAAGCTAATTTTGAATTCTTAATTCCCTCGCCATTGATCGTGCATATTTGAGAGATTATAAGTGACCTTAAATTAGAGGGGGGCTTTAAAAATGCAGCCAGATTGCCATCAAAGATCACTATGTAATTTCAATTACAATTCATACTCCTTCCAATGTTTACTAATCATGATCAGAGAAAATAATCTTTTGCATCAGCAGATACAATATAAAAATTAATGCAAGATATTTTTATACCTCAAATGAAAGGTCCAAAATCTTGAGGATATCAGAGAGAATTGCTCACAATCTGAAGTTTACAACTTGTACATCTACTGAAGAGGAAAAGCTAATTGAAGAGCTAATAATTTTATTATTGCATTCTTGTGCATGGAACTTTGTGGGAGTTTCCCCAGTCTGAAATGCAGAAAACATTTCATATCATAATTTGAAGATGCCAGTGTTGGACTGAGGTGTAATGCTCATCAGGCTAGAACTAGTAATTGGATTTATTTGTAAGACATACAATTACAAAGAAGCAAACGAACATAACAGACAATTAGAAAACAATTGACCGCCATAGAACTTTAAATAGAGAAACTGAACAAAAATTAGTGCAAGATATTTTAGCATTCAATCAGGAAACATATTTTGTTGCAAAAGGCAGTCAAAGTATGAAATTCTGTCTCTAAAAGGGTAGCACGGTGGCTCATTGGTTAGCACTGTTGCCTCACACCACCAGGACCCCAGGTTTGATTCCAGCCTTGGGCTGTGTGGAGTTTGCACATTCTCCCCGTGTCTGCGTGGGTTTCCTCCCACAGTCCAAAGATGTGCAGGTAAGGTGAATTGGTCATGCTAAATTGCCCATAGTGTTAAGTGCATTAGTCAAAGGCAAATGGGTTGGTGTGGACTGGTTGGGCCGAAGGGCCTGTTTCCACACTGTGAGTAGTCTAATCAAATGGCTGCTTGGGGTCAGTTGACATTTTCAAGGCTGATGTTAATAGATTTTTCTTCGGTTAGATTATCAAGGGACATGGAAATCCCATCCAGGGGACATAGGGTGACCATCTGGATATGCAGTGACCTGACTGAATAGTAGAAGAAATGGCTCCCTTATCTTTTAATATATTTCTTTCATGAAATGTGGGTAATACTGACATTGATTACCAATCCCTAATCTCCCTTGAGATGGCGCTGGTGATCTTCTGCCCTGAATGCTGCAATCCAGGTGCTATGGGTCCACCCATAGCGCTGTTAGGAAGGGAACTCTTGTTTTTATCCCTCAAATGAAAGGTCCAAAACCCTGACGATATCAGAGAGATTAATGGAGGGGATGCTGGTTGCCTCAGTAAACTGAATGCGGAGGATGAAGGATTGGAAGGGGGTTGAGAAATAAGAGCCCTCCAACACTGGTGTCTTTTGTAGAATCCTCTAACTGTCTTTGATTAATGTTGGATGGGTAATTCAAATCTAAAGAGCCTCTCCCACTGCCAAGGTATGGGAACCTGCAGGCAAACAGCAAATTGAACATCTTGGGACCAGTGCTCGGATATAATTCCTGACTTTCTTTGAATTAAATGCCATTAACCTGAGAGAAAAAAAACAACTCTTTATCTCCAGGCAGAGAGGCATTTTATTTATTAAGTGTGCCATTCAGACAGATATGAACAACATAATTCTGATGGGCTTTGTATTACTTCTGACTTAACTATCAATTGTATCTGAGAATAGCCCCTGAGAGAGACGTCTGTAAGTTTTTCATGCATTTAACATTTCAAGGACACTCGGGGATTTCTGATGTAATTAGCTTACGAGTACAATGAATGAAATGACTTGATTCCAGGAAATCAGCTAGTCCATAGACGGTCGCCAGAGAAATTCTCTCTGGGTGGTATTGTATCATCATTCATTTTACACAAAGTCATTTCTAAGACTGGAGTGAAGTGCTAATCTAAACACTATTTTGTAGACTCGGGAGTGAGACTCGAACCTGCTAAAAAGTAACAATTCTGCAAGTGGAACCTTTGTTGACCCTTCCTTGACAAGGTGGATCCAAGCCCACCAGCCGAGGGCACCTCAGGGAACACGGCAGATTGTATCTGCAGTTATGGTGTCTAACCTTGGTGATGGCAATAGGTTAGTAAGCTGCACGCTCGCCTCCAAGTCAGAACCTAATTCACGCCACACGGCAAGGAATTGAGTATGTGATCCTAGACAATACTGAGGGAAAACTGTTTGATAGGGTCCTGCACCATTACACCTAATGGGCATTGGCTTCAAAAAGGTCAGTTTTACTGGCAATTAGATACATTTCTGCTGATTTTCCTTGTAAATTGGTATAAGAGCAAATCAGTCACATGTAACAGCAGTTTTGCACACAAAGCCAATGGACTTGAATGCGGGTTAACCTTTAATTTAGGGAAGGTGTCTCCATTCTACATAGTGTCACGGTATCAAAATGGTGTGAACGACATGTCCATTACTAGTGTACATAGGCTGGCTCAGGGTTAAAAGATCAAATCTCGCTCAAGGCCAAAAACTCATGATGTTTGCTGACATTCACAGACCAGTACAGACTGAGGGAATGCTGCACTGTTGGTGAGCCAGGATTGTTCTCTTAGGTGTGCTGAGTAAAGGCATTTTTTTTTAATGAGTAATGGCGATTTTGTCAATAGTTGCTGTTAGTACAGGATAAAACCGACAGCAAAATCAAGCATCTATTGTATATGCAGTTGAAGGTAGAAAACCAGGTGTTGATGTTAGTGATATCTTGTTGTAGTCTTCACCAATGAAATCTGCAGAGTTTTTTTTTGCTGTAATGATGTAAACAGGAGATCCTTTTCCATTAGCCTGGTACCAGGCACTGATGATAAAGTTAGGGCTTGTATACCCTGTTGTAAAAAGTGATCATTAATGATAAGCAATATCTCTGGCCATGAACAGTTCATTTTGTGAATATGAAACTTCATTTCCACTGAAGAAATTAAATGTAACAGATTTGTAAAATAAAGCTTTTTTTTAGCCTTTCAAGTTTTCTCTTCCATGTCTCCCATAATCCCAGCATTCCCTAATATTTATTACTTTGCTTTTTGAAGATTTACATATTCATATTTTCTGTTTCTCCCTTCCACTGTTGCCAACTGCATGCCTCAGTCAAGAATTTTCAATCTGTTCCCCCACCCCCCTGCACCATTGTTTTATCCTTCTCTTAATGTCACAGACCCAGTGTAATAGGTGACGAGAACTACAAATCTTTGCTGACAATCCCATGAGATATTTGCGGGAATATATGTGAAGTGAAGTGAAGGGGATAAGACATTCATGTGCTACTCGCAGTGAAATCTAGATTTTTATTGGATCATTATTATATTTCTCTTGGTGGGTGCTTGCTGTATGTAAGTCAACTGTCACAATTCCTACAGCAGTGACTGTATTGGTAGTAAAGTGGTTTCTGATCCCCTATTCTCCTGAAGGGCATTACAAAAATGCAAGTTTTTCGGGATCATTCACGAAGAGACCATGCATGTGATTTTGGTCTTTAAATTAGATTGACCATTCAGTCTGTTATTTATTTGAGGTGAGTTTCTTCTCTTCTGAGGGAATCAGTGATGACATGAGTTTATAGAATTTTAATTCTGGCCTGTACCTGATTATTACTGGGCAGCTTACGAGGAACTAATGCTGCAGTCTATCACTGAAAGTCGCTGTCCCTCTTCTCACGAACACTTGTCCGATACTAATATATCCATCTGAGTAATTATTCCATAAACTTTTGGTGATTCCTGATGATTATTGGAAGTATCTGTCAGTAGGAGACAGATCATCTCAAATCATCAAACTTATCATCATCCTCATCAAATCATCAAACCTTGAACTTGTAATGAGGAAGGGTGGGGTGTATTAAATCCTGTTTTAATTTGTCAGCAGTTGCCTCTCTTGGCTTCTGAGTCACTAACTTCTTGCTGAGCTCATGGAATGATTAAAAATACTCGTCGTGCTCCTTGAATGAGTTATCCAATTAGTCATAGAATCATAGTCCTACAGCTCAGCCCAATAAATCTATGAAGTTTTCCGCTTCAAGAATTTACCCAATTCCCTTCTGAATATTGGTTTTGAACTTGCTCCTGCTCTTCAGGGAGAGAATTCCAGACCATCATAACTACTTGTATAAAAACAATCTCTTCTCCTTTCAGTCTTGGTTCTTTAGCAAATTAAAGTAAACTTATGTCCTCAGATCATTGACTGTTTGCTCTTTATGTATTCAATCAAAACCCTATATGATGTTGAGCACCTCTATTGCATCGCCCTGAACTTTCTATTTTTAATGGAGGCCCTCAGTTTCTCCAATCTCTCCATTTTGCTAAAAGATTAGAAATTGAAGCTGATGTCTACCCTCATCAGAACCAGGACACAAGAAACACACTCAAAGAAGGAAATGGCAGTTTGTGGGGAATGAGGAGAGGATGCTGGTTGGTTGGGTTGTCAATGGTATGGAGATGTGGCAAGAACAGTTAACTGTCAATCTTCATTCTCTAGCCAGGCAGGTACATTCTGATTGATTATGGCATTGCCACGGAGATGCCACAGGGTTTGGCTGTCTCCATGATTCCATTGATTGAAAGCAATGCGATATATGTACAAATTCCTTTTGCCCACATAAAACAGGGCCTTGTGTACGTACTTATGAATTTCCAGCACGTGCAAATGTGAGCCGAACTGGTGATCTTAAATTGGTTTCTGATGTATCTCACAGCACATTTGAGATTACTTAACAAATGGTTTCCAATGCCATCATTATTTCTAACGGTGGATGTACTTTTCTAAGGCATGCAGATATGGCTGAGTTGAACCTGAGTGTTATGCTGCCTGCTATGAATATATAGTTTAATACAGTCTGCCAGTCATTGGGCTATATGCCCTACATACCTGGCAGCACACTGGCACTGAAACTGGCAGAGAACATGACATATCTGTGCAGTAGGCAAATGTCTTTTTTGGCTTGACAGCAGTATCCTATTAGTGGGGAAAAGCACTTGGGGATTTACTACACAACAACAGCACAAGACAGATAGCTTCACCAGTTGTTCACGTTTTGAGATACATACCTCTTTCAGGGTAACCTGAAGTAGTCTGGGCACGGTTCAGGGCCATGAAGAAACATGTAGACCCATTTATTGAGTGTCTGCGAAGCCCAACGAGTGAGGATTTGATCAGTGTATCCATTATCACACAGGACAGTTTTGATACAGCCTGTTGTCGTGTCATGTTTATACAGCAAGCAAATGGCAAGGGCCAACTCATGAGATAGCCAATAAGATTGATCTTACAGCATGTGGGACTTTAGGATTCCCACCGTATGTACATAGCGGTGAGCGTAGGTTTCCGTAGTGGTTGACAGGTCGTTTATTGATTTCTCACCGAAAACCTTACAGAGGGGAAGCTTGTTGATTGCTGTCTTTCAGTGGTAACTTCGAGTGCAGTTTGTAGTCTATTCAGATGTGTAAAGAAATTATTTGTCACGTAACGTTGAAATATTTCAGACATTCTCTGCATGATGGAAGTATGCAAGGGGTAGGAGGTTAATGGTCTTTCTATCAAAGACGTATTTCTCCTGGTAACCAACAAAGATGTTAGTGAGAACATGGCCTAAAGAGGATGCCATGGCAACGGTCTCTCTCAATCTTTCCCAAGTCTATTTCTTGTATCCCTGTTCTGATGAGTGCAAGACAAAAAATTTCAACTTCCTGATAGCAATGTTTAATTTCTCTTCACTTTACTGAAGTCTTGCCTCTTTGCTAATATTCTTGTAAGTCTTCCCTACGCTATGGGGAGACGATGCAATGTCACAGTGGTCATGTGATTGGAATGGTCATCCACAGGATCAGGACAATGCTTTGGGAAAGTGAAAACAGAAAATGGTGGAGGAATGCAGCAGGTCTGGTAGGATCTGTGGAGAGAGTTAATGCTTCGAGTCCAATCTGACTGCTGTGGGAATGTGCCCTGAAATCCCAGCACCACAGTAACAGCTGGTGTAATTTCAATTCAGTTATCAAATGTGGAAATGAAATCTCATCTCAGCACAGATCATTCATGTTTTACTAACACAAATTCATTATAACACGATGGACAAATTGGGGACATTGCTTCTCAAGCGTGGAGTTTTAAAGCGGGTATTGGTTATAACGCGATTCTGGCCCCATTAGTTTAAATGGTGTTGCTATTACATGATTTTCTTATAACACAGAACGGAATGACAGCGTTATAGTGGAACTGACTGTAATGATGACCATGAAAGCCATCATCAATCATTACAAAGAAAATGTAATGGTTCACTCATGTCCTGTAGGGGAGGGGAACTCCTGTCCTTTATATGTGACTCCAGACCCACAGCAATGAGGTTAACTCTTAACCCCATCTCCCCCCAACTCTGAAATGGCTGAGAGGGGTGGGAAACAAACACTGGCCTTCCCACTGGTGCCCACGTTGCAAGAAGTTTTAAAAGTCCCCTTCCAACATTGCATGATCTTTCGGAAAGAAGGATACACAGAATTGGATGCAATAATCAAACTGGGTTGGAACCAGTGACGTATAAAACTTACCATCATTTCCTTATATCCAGTCACTCTCCAAGTGTTTTTTTTAGAAGTGTTCCCAATCTGTCCTTCAAAGGTTGGTGCACAACTACTCGAGGTCCCTTTGTTCCTGGGTCACTGCGAAGATTGCATTATCTTATATGTTGCCTTGGCTCGTTCCTCCCTACTGAATGTGAATCACTTAAAGTCATAGAATCATAGAGATGTACAGCATGGAAACAGACCCTTCAGTCCAATCTGTCCATTCCAAACAGATATCCCAATCCAATCTAGTCCCACCTGCCAGCACCCGGCCCATATCCCTCCAAACCCTTCCTATTCATATACCCATCCAGATGCCTCTTAAATGTTGCAATTGTACCAGCCTCCACCACTTCCTCTGGCAGCTCATTCCATACACATACCACCCTCTGTGTGAAAAAGTTGCCCCTTAGGTCTCTTTTATATCTTTCCCCTCTCACCCTAATGCTTTGCCCTCTAGTTCTGGACTCCCCCACCCCAGGGAAAAGACCTTGTTTATTTACCCTATCCATGCCCCTCAGAATTTTATAAACCTCTATAAGGTCACCCCTCAGCCTCCGACGCTCCAGGGAAAGCAGCCCCAGCCTGTTCAGCCTCTCCCTGTAGCTCAAATCCTCCAACCCTGGCAACATCCTTGTAAATCTTTTCTGAACCCTTTCAAGTTTCACAACATCATTCCGATCTTCTACTTGGTTCTGCTTTAAATGAGGTCTGTTTTGTATCTGCCCATTTCACCAGCCTGTCTGTTACTTCTGACACTACCCTCCTCATAATACTTTTCCATCTTGTGCCATCTGCTAACGTTGTACTTATGTCCTGCACACGCAAACTTCCCCCAGGTCACAAATGGTTATCAAAAGGAGCATGTGTATCGAAATGACCCCAGGCAACACTTGTACCTCAATCTGAAAACCAACTGCGGTGATCTGTTTTCTGTCTTGGGTCAATTATGAATTATGATCCACAATCCCTTTAATTCCTTGGTTTTACACGTCTATTATGTGGTACCTTATTAAGGGTAGGTAGTCTATTATGTGGTACCTTATTAAGGGTAGGTAGTCTATTATGTGGTACCTTATTAAGGGTAGGTAGTCTATTATGTGGTACCTTATTAAGGGTAGGTAGTCTATTATGTGGTACCTTATCTATTGGATTTTAAGAGCTCATGTCTCCATCAGCCACATGTAGCCTCAGCAATCCCTTCCAGCCTTACATCAACAAATATGGTCCAGGTAGTAAAATGACGTACCTTTAGCAAATCTATGCAGATTATCATTGCCCTCGGTTTTTCCCCAAATGACAATTTGTTTTCTCCAGGATTGTTCTTCTGTCGAAGTAGTGAGACCATCAATCCTATCGTTGCTGCAATTGTCTCTCTCTCCCTCCTCATTTGGAATTCTGTTCTGACATTTTGCAGTTCAGCAGCTCCCTGGCACCCACTTGCATTCTGAAGAAGGATTGGAATAGTGTGGCCAGAATCTCCATTGCCTAGAGCTTCATTCCTTCAGCAGCTGAGTTGCACTCCATCCAGATTTCCAGATCTTCCATCATTCCACCCTGAACATTGCCAGGTTTCACAATGCTTCATCACGGATCTATCCGATCCAATTTCTTTATGACCTTCTCCCTTGGACTGTGACTGCAACCTCTTCTGTACTCAAGACAGTTACAAAGGACTCAGTTCATTTGCCATGCTGTCTCTACCTACTGTCCATCACTTATTCGGACTTTGTCCTTACTCTGACTGCCCTACGAT
The DNA here is from genome assembly GCF_047496795.1 of Chiloscyllium punctatum. Classification (NCBI taxonomy): domain Eukaryota; kingdom Metazoa; phylum Chordata; class Chondrichthyes; order Orectolobiformes; family Hemiscylliidae; genus Chiloscyllium; species Chiloscyllium punctatum. The sequence goes on along the minus strand of NC_092780.1, from coordinate 7,017,007 downwards.
GATTAAAGACTGAGAGATTCCATGGCTTCCTACTACCACTGTCATTTTGGGGAGTCATACAGTGATAACTCTGAGTTGTTGCTGACTGGATGGGGCTGTGAATGAAATGAGTGAAATCTGTGTAAATCTTCGATCAATTTTCTGGCCCCAACCCCCTTTCAGTCTCACCATGCCTTGGGAAGAGACTGTGGTTGGACCAATTCCTTTTCTCCACACCGGTGTTCATTGGTGTTGTTTCCTTGATTGAGTGGGGTAGGAGTGGGGTAGCAGTGAGGCTGCAGTTTGCACTCTGAGCCAGGAGGAGCCACTGTGGCCAAAAGAGGCTGGTTCAACTTTCAACTGACAAGTGGCCAAAAGCAGGATTGAAGGACACACTTGTGGAAGGACTCCTTGTGCAACAGGAAGATAGCCTCTGAATCACTTGGAATTTAAGCTCTCTCCTAAGGATTTAATTGCAAAAGAAAAGCCCAATTTGTTACTTCTTGCAATCAATGACACCATTTGAGCAGTTCAGTTTGCTTCTGTATTGGGACTCATCATTGTGAGAGGGTGAGTGAGACGGTGTTTTTAAAATCATGCAGTAAAGGAGGCACCCATCACTCTCTACTGTCCCAGTGAATGGCAGTCAGACACATCAGGAAATCTGTATATCATCATTGTCGACAGGAATAGTGCCAGAAGACTGGAGGATAGCACATGTTGTCCCCTTGTTCAAGAGAGGAGTAGAAACAACCCTAGAGATTATAGACCAATGAGCCTTACTTCGGTTGTGGGTAAAGTATTGGAAAGGGTTATAAGAGATAGGATTTATGATCATCTTGAAAGGAATAAGTGAATTAGGGATAGTCAACATGGTTTTCTGAAGGGTAAGTAGTGCCTCACAAACCTTGTTGAGTTCTTTGAGAAGGTGATCAAACAGGTGGATGAGAGTGAAGTGGTGTACAGAGGAAGAGATAGGCGGGCACTATTTCATTCAGATAATCAATTATTCGGTTAATCGATTAAATGCCTTTCCTCTGGGGCTCGGCGTTTTTTAAGTCTGCTCTTGTTCAGGAGCAGAGGCAACAGCACACAGGGCATGAGCCACTACATCCCTGCCCCCGTCAACACTGCCCCCCCCCACACCCATCCAGCACCGCCCCCCAACCTGCCGCCGTCCAACACCGTCCCCTGCCCACCCCCCCAACTCCGTCCAGCACTGCTGCTCCCCACCCCCCAACACCGTCCAACACCACCCCCCACCCCCATCCAGCAATGTCCCCCACCCTGCCGCCATCCAACACCGCTCCCCAACTCTGTCCAACACCGGCCCCTGTCCACCTCCCAACCCCGTCCAAGACCCGCCCCTGCCTACCCCGTAACCCTGCCCACCCCCCAACCCTGTCCAACACCGGCCCCTGCCCACCCCCCAACCCCGTCCAACACCGTCCCCTGCCCACCCCCCAACCCCGTCCAACACCGTCCCCTGCCCACCCCCCAACCCTGTCCAACACCACCCCCTGCCCACCCCCAACTCCGTCCAACACTGCTGTTCCCCACCCCCAACCCAGTCCAACACTGCTGCTTCCCACCCCCCAACCCTGTCCAACACCAACCCCTGCCCACCCCCCAACCCCGTCCAACACCAACCCCTGCCCACCCCCCAACCCCGCCCAACACCAACACCTGTCCACCCCCCCAACCCCGTCCAACACCAGCCCCTGCCCACCCCCAACCCCGTCCAACACCACCCCTGCCCACCCCACAACTCTGTCCAACACCAGCCCCTGCCCACCCCCCAACCCCGTCCAGCACTGCTGCTCCCCCCCAACCCCGAACAACACCGGCCCCTGCCCACCCCCAACCCCATCCAACACCACCCCCTGCCAACCCCCAACTCTGTCCAACACTGCTGCTCCCCACCCCCCAACCCCGTCCAACACCACCCCCTGCCCACCCCCCAACTCTGTCCAACACTGTTGCTCCCCACCCCCAACCCAGTCCAACACCTGGACTGGAGGGTATGTCTTCTGAAGAAAGTTTGAGGAGCTAGGGCTTTTCTCATTGGAGTGAAGAAGGACGAGAGGTGACTTGATAGAGGTGGACAAGATGATGAGAGGCATAGAGTGGATAGTCAGAGACTTTTTCCCAGAGCAAAAATGTCTATTACGAGGGGGAATGATTTTAAGCTGATTGGAGGCAAGTTTAGGGGAGATGTCAGAAATAGGCTCTATACTCAGAGAGTGGTGGGTGTAGTGAATGCAATGCCAGCAGTGATAGTAGAGTCAGATACATTAGGGACATTTAAGCGACTCTTGGATAGGCACATGGCAGATAGTGCAATGAAGGGTATGTAGGTTAGTCTGATCTTAGAGTAGGATAAAAAACCGGCACAACATTGAGGGCCGAAGGGCCTGTACTGTACTGTTCTATGTTCTATGCTACTGAAGCAGTCCTTGTCTAAACACAGCAGACCATCAGCCGGCCTCAGACTGATAGTGAGAAATAAAACTTGCATTACACAAGTGTCAAGCAACGAGCTTCTCCAAACAAGAAACAATTGTAGCATTTCCCCTTAAGTTTCAATAGCATTACCACCACTGGTAGAAAATAACCTCATCTTCTGTCTCCTCAAAGCCTTCCAACATCTACAAGGTACAAGTCAGGAGTGAAACACAATAGTCTCAATTTGTCTGGATGGGTACAGCCCCAATCTCACTTAAGAATCTTGACACCATCCAGGACAAAGCAGCCCGCTTGCCTGACACCACATTCACCACCTTCAACCCTCCCTCCCTTCACCACCAATGCCGTGGTGAAGCAGGATGGACCATTTTCAAGGTGTGCTGCAGTAACCCATGATGGCTCCTTTGACAGCACCTTCCAAACCCAGCCCTTCCAAACTCCGTCATCTGGAGGTACATGGGCAGCAGATACATGGCTACATCACCACCTCCGAGTTCCCTCCCAAGTAACACACAGCCCTGACTCGGAACCATGGTGTCATTCCTTTCCTGTCCATGGGACAAAAACATAAACTCCCTTCTAAAAATCACCATACACTCCAAGGACTGCAGGGCTTAAGGTCACAGTTCATTACCACCGGCTCAGGGACAATTAGGGATGGGGAATAAATACTCCCCTTACCAAACCTCAAGAACAAATTGATGGGAAGCCATATGAGCCAATTGAAGCATTGAGCAAACTATTTCTGTGACATCATTTGAATCTTGATATATGAGGAGTTGCATCATTCCAAGTAACAGACATTCTTTGTTGATTGACAGTTTACATATTTTCAGTAATGTGAAATACCCACTTGTTCCCCTTATCTACAGAACTGTCCAAAGCTCCGAAAACTACCAGGTTAATTACTGCCTTGACAATTGTTAAAGGATTACCGACATTTACTGCGCCATTTATTATGTCTCACTGTAATGGTACTGCAATAAAGCTTTACTCTTATTCGAGTGTTCCCTGCCTGCAGCAATCTGCTACTGTAGGCCCAGAAATGCAGGTGTGTGTGTGTGTGTGTCAGACTGTGTGTGTGTGTGTGTCAGACTGTGTGTCAGACTGTGTGTGTGTGTGTGTCAGACTGTGTGTGTGTGTGTGTGTGTGTGTGTCAGACTGTGTGTGTGTGTGTGTGTGTGTGTGTGTGTGTGTGTGTCAGACTGTGTGTGTGTGTGTGTGTGTCAGACTGTGTCTGTGTGTGTGTCAGACTGTGTGTCAGACTGTGTGTGTGTGTGTGTGTCAGACTGTGTGTGTGTGTGTGTGTGTGTGTCAGACTGTGTGTGTGTGTGTGTGTGTCAGACTGTGTGTGTGTGTGTGTGTGTGTGTCAGACTGTGTGTGTGTGTGTCAGACTGTGTGTCAGACTGTGTGTGTGTGTGTGTGTGTGTGTGTGTGTGTGTCAGACTGTGTGTGTGTGTGTGTGTGTGTGTGTCAGACTGTGTATGTGTGTGTGTCAGACTGTGTATGTGTGTGTGTGTGTGTCAGTGTATATACATTCAGCCTTTGTTCTCCTGTGTTACACACATGCATGTCCTGGAGATTAATCCTCCATCATTCCTGGAGACTCCAGGCAATTCTGGAGAGGGGGTTTTGCTATTTCCTTTGTCTGACACAAAGTGGAGCTGAGTTTGCATGTTAAGGAGAAGAAGGGGGTGGAACAGTTTCCAATGGATAATCAGCAGACACTGACGAAAGGTGATTTACAAGCAAACCCAGGATGGAGTGCGAAATATTAATTTACCTAGCGAGTTATTGTGATCTGTAATATGCTGCGTGAGAGGATGGGGAAGCACATTCAATTGTAACTTTCAAAGGGGATGGGATAAATACTTGAAAAGGAAACAGAGTTTTAGGGAGCAAAAACAGAAATTGCTGGAAAAGCTCAGCAGGTCTGGCAACATCTGTGGAAAGAAATCAGAGTTAACATTTTGGGCCCAGTGACCCTTGGGAGAAAGTGAGGACTGCAGATGCTGGAGACCAGAGCCGAGAGTGTGGCGCTGGATAAGCACAGCAGGTCAGGCAGCATCCGAGGAGCAGGAGAATAGACATTTCGGGCATGAGCCCTTCATCAGTGACCCTTGGTCAGAATAGGTGCTGTCAGACTAGATTAGATTACTTACTGTGTGGAAGCAGGCCCTTCAGCCCAACAAGTCCACACCAACCCTCCGAAGAGTAACCCACCCAGACCTACTGCCCTATATTTACCTCTTCACCTAACACTATGGGCAATTTAGCATGGCCAATTCACCTGACCTGCACATCTTTAGACTGTGGGAGGAAACCGGAGCACCCAGAGGAAACCCACACAGACACAGGGAGAATGTGCAAACTCCACACAGACAGTTGCCCGAGGTGTGAATTGAACCGGGGCCTCTGGTGATGGGAGACAGCAGTGCTCACCACTGAGCCATTGTGCCGCCCCAGCTGAGCTTTTCTGATTTCCAGCATTTGCAGTTCTTTTGGGTTTTACAGAGTTTAGAGGGACAAGGGGAAGGGGCAGGAGAGTGCAATTAATTGTGTAGCACAAGCAAAGAGGTGACCCAGACAGTGGGGTGAATGGTTTCCTTCTACACTGTCTCCTTCTAAGCCCAGAATGGGGCTTTCAACATCAGTCCAGTCAACCAATGCTATGGAGAGTTACACAATGTGAATGAGACACTTGTGTACATCGTGGTAGTTAGTAATGGGGGAGTTGTCTGAATGTAATGAAGATCACAGCCTTAGCTCCTCCTTGTTGCAGTCTAAGTTCATTCAGATAGTGTCGAGAGTGTGGTGCTGGAAAAGCACAGCACATCAGGCAGCATTCAAGGAGAATTGACGTTTTGGGCATAAGCCCTTCATCAGGAATGAAGCTTGTGGGCTGGGGCTGAGCGATAAATGGGAGGGGGTGGGGGTGGGGCTGGGGCTGGGGGGAAGGTAGCTGGAAATGCGATAGGTAGTTGAAGGTGGGGGAGAAGGTGATAGGTCAGAGAGGAGGGTGGAGCAGATAGGTAGGAAGGAAGATGGACAGGTAGGACAGGTCAAGGGGGTGGTGCTAAGTTGGAAGGTTGGATCTGGGATAAGGTGGGGGAAGGGGAAATGAGGAAACTGGTGAAATCCACATTGGTCCCGTGCGGTTGGAGGGTCCCATGGTGGAAGATGAGGTATTCAGCCACAGGGCGATGGGGTTGGTTGGTGCGGGTGTCTGAGCGATGTTCTCTGAAACAGTCTATAAGTTGGCATCCTGTCTCCCCAGTGTAGAGGATATGTGACATTCCGACCAAGTGTTTGACACACAGGGGGTCTTAAACCACCCAAGCCCAGGCCTGAAGCGTTCAGACCTTGAATAAAGTTAAATAAAGTGATTTAAATGTGGTAATAACATCGAGTGACACGTGTCCTTCCAATCTGAGGAGTGGGCAGTAGTATTGGTAACGTTGGGTTGCATAGTCCAATTGTCAAGCCCCCTCCTCACCAATCAAAAGGCACCGTTCTACACCCCCCCCCCCCCCACCCCCCCCACAACGTCAATGTTTACATAGAGTATGAGCAAAAGTGTTGGGAAAAAAACAAGTCACTTTTTAAAAAAAATCTGAATGTAATATTTCTCTTGGGTTGCGGAGATGGTGCTGAGAGGAGCCAATCAGTCTCTAGTTCCTGGAGATGTCGGAGGAGTCTGGATGGCTTGCAGGGTGGTGTGTCTTACACAAAGAGAGAGAAACCGAGCTGACAGGCTCCATTGACCAAACCTGGCCGTGAATCACAGTGAGACCCACTCTGTTCAAACCCATCACTGTGCCAGCCCTTTAGAGTAGGGAGGAGTGTACTCAGTTCAGGACAGTTTTATCACAGCCTCAGTATCATGGGGCGTGCCCAGCAGCTCTGGCATGAGGAGTGATCAAGGACATTTCTCAGTTGTGCTGAAACGAAACCAATTAAAACTAACAGCAAAGTGGGAATTTAATGCTTCATAAATGAAGGATCATGTAACTTTGAGCTGAGTGACGCTAATGTTGTAGCTACTTTCTCTTTCATCACAGAGAGACGTAAAGTTTAATGGAGTTTTATACTGACAGTGTGTGCCAGCCATCGTGGCTGTCTCCATGGCATGGCACCCAGTGGATAAACCAAACTGAGTCTATCAGAGGAGCCTCAGTGAACAGAATTCCTGCATGACCACAGCTATAGCAACAGGAGGCATGAGAGAAGATTCATGAAGAGGTTTGCAATGAGGACAGCAGACTAATGAGGCTATAACTGCGGGGAAAGATTGAACAGGCTGAGATTCTTAAAAGAGAAGACTGTGGGATGACTTTCTGGTGGCTTCTAGATTTATGAAGGGATAAAGAGGAGTGAAGATTGATCTATGAATGGGGAGTAACCCACACTAGAGGAGCATGAGTGAAAGGTAGCCACTAATGAACCCGACTGGGAATTTGGGAGAAATCTCTTTACCCAGAGATTAGTGAGAATGTGGAACTCACCAGCATATTGAGTGGTTTGGGTAAAGAGCACTGATAAAGGGAAGCAAGAGGGAGAGACGAATGGAAGGCTATGCTAATAGAATGAGATGAAGTGAGTTGGAAGGAGACTTGTGTGAAGTTTAAATACTGGAATGGACCACTTGGGCTGGATAGCCTGTTTCTGTGCTGTAAGTGCAATGGAGATTAAATTGAAACCTAGTTTGAAATTGTCCCAAGCTAGGTTCTCCATAATTTGATGGATATCTTCTAAAGACCAAATGTTCACTTTCCACAAAGCTCATAGGTCATTTTGTTGCCTAGATAGTATAACAATAGTTGTGTATTTCAGCCTCTGGATATGAGCCATTTATGTATAGGAGGAGGAAAGGCCATTCAGCCCATCAAAGTCAGTTAGATCACAGCTGGTTATGGGCTTCATTTTCACTTTCCTGCACTGTCTCCATCTCCCTTGTTGTGTTTAGTCTCTGGCTCCTTCATTTTCCTCCTCTAGCTCTGGATAATTCATGGACAAATGTTATAAATTGGTATAAGATGGTCAAGGTCCATTTCCTTCATCTCAGTCACAGGAGGCAAGGACTGGGACTTTGGTCCCTCACATTAGGGTTGAACTGAAGAGGGACATTCTGAAAGGAGCTTGTACTTATGTACTATACCTCTCTGTCTTAGAAGCACTGCAATGTGTCTAGGAATGAGTTGATAAGTTATCTCTTGGAATCAATGAATGGTAGAGTACTGAAGGAGGCCATTGGAGCCATGATGCCAATGGTCACTCTTGAAAAGAGTGACCCAACTAATCCCATTCCCCTTCTCTGCTTTCGAACATAAGAAACTGTCCTGATATACAGATACAGAATGTATTGCCTGTATGACTGCCCCAGGCCAGAAAGACGATAAGACATTCTGCAGCTTTTTACCTCACAGTGTGCTGTTGGGAGACATCAAGAAATAAGAGGTAGAACAATGCAGGACAATCTGTTACAACAGAGACCACAACAGTACCCTCAGCACACCTTACAAACCCTTTTATTTGCTTCTTTCTCTCTATATCCGTGACTGTTACAAATTGCATATGTCAATGGCCTAGTTTTATTTTGATGAATTCTGTTTCTAAAGCTGTACTCACTGTGTCTTTATAAATGATGCTGTGGGTTATCTGTTCATTGTAATTTGACACTATGCTGCCGAGGGATATCAGCCATGGGTGTACAATTAACTGGTTGGCATAACTCCTACTGTTTTCCCCAAGGAGATCACTCTGTTAATACAGAAGATTCCATTCCTGCAAATATTTACTTGCGATCCATTTCTGTCTGCCACTATTGATAACATGGGGTTGTGCAAAATTCAAGTTTCTGAACAGTTCCCAGATTCCAGATATGCCAACACTAATGATGGCAAACAATGAGACTTTTGGCTTTCCCGCTTAGCAGTAAGGGTCACCAACCTTCCAGAGTATACTGGAGTCTCTTCCTAATTTTGCATACTTTGCTCCAATCTCCCGTAAGGAGAATATTCAAAGCTTCTCTATCTTTCCACAAAACTGAAATGTCTATTCCCTGGCCCCTCTCTGCCTCTGCAGAGTGGTCTGGGGCTGTTGGACTGGGGTCTGGCGCAGGTAGTCAGACCACGTGTGGAGGCCCCATGCTGTGCTGCTACACTGTAATGTCTATTTCCTACCTTATTGTAACATGTTGTCCTTTCATGTTGTGGATTAGTTGTGCTGGAAGAGAATGCCCTCCTGATGAAGGGCTTTTGCCCAAAACGTCGATTTCGAAGCTCCTTCGATGCTGCCTGAACTGCTGTGCTCTTCCAGCACCACTAATCCAGAATCTGGTTTCCAGCATCTGCAGTCATTGTTTTTACCTCGTCCTTTCATGTTGTCCTATTTTTAACTTATTTTTCAACTCTAAGAGTCAAAAAATGTGGTGCTGGAAAAGCACGGCAGTTCAGGCAGCATCCGGGGAGCAGGACAGTCAGTGTTTCAGGTATAATCTCTTTGGGCTTCTTGGATGCTGCCTGACCTGCTGTGCTTTTCCAGCGCCACACTTTTCAACTCTGACTCTCCAGCATCTGCAATCCTCACTTTCTCCGAACTCTGTAAGTAATGCAACCACTTTTATTTCTCTGTTGTATCCAAGAACTGAACTGAGCTACTTACACCTAAGATGTCACCATAAGAAGGCAGACATTGTAAAAGTTTTTCACTGCACTCCTACAATGGAGTACATGTGACAGTGAAAGGATTTGATTGATATTGGGTTAAAATATGATGTGATGCTTTGGGTACCAATCACTGATTAGGTTCACATGCTGCCACCAATCCTTCCCCCTCTGTAAGCCCGAGGTCTGTTCAGTGATCCCTGGTCGAGGATGGACCACTAATAAATCTCAGTTGCCTTTCATTACAAGCTGAGGTTTTGTGTATAACGCTAACTCCATTCAGGTCACAATTACTTGAAGGCATGTTAACAATGACTCATTGAGATAGTTAGGACTCTCGGAGGAAGTGGTGGTGAAGGGATAGTGTCCCTGGACAGGTAGTCGAGAAGTAAAAACAAAGATTGTCGGGAAAGCTCAGCAGGTCTGACAGCATCAGTGGAGAGAAATCACAGTTTTGTGTCCAGTGACCCTTCCTCAGAACAGTCTTCAGGATAATCCATGACGCCTGGCTCATGATCTGGGGTCATCTGAAATATCAAGTTGACCTAATAAAGTCTGAGAGTCAGACAACACCAAAACAGACCCTATGGGCAACCTGTCCACACCGACCAATTCTCCAAACGATACTAGTCCCACTTGCCTGTGTTTGACCCATAGCTTTCCTATTCATGTACCTGTCCAAATGTCTTTTAAATGTTGTAACTGCAGTTGCATCTACCACTTCCTCTGGCAGTTCATTCCACACACAAACCATTCTCTGTGTGAAAATGTTGCCTCGTTTTAAATCTTTCTCCTCTCACCTTAAAAACATGCCTCTTTAATAGTAACCATGTAACTGCTGTCGAGTGTTGTCAAAACCCATCTGGTTCAGTATATCCTTTGGGGAAAGAAATCATCCATCCTTATCCAGTCTGGCCCCACATGTGGCTGTAGACCTACAGCAACATGGTTGACTCTGAACTTCCCTCTGAGTAATTGGGAATGTGTAATGAATGCTTCTCTAGCCAATGATTAAAAGTCACACAACACCAGGTTATAATCCAATAGGTTTATTTGGAACTACAAGCTTTCGGAGTGCTGCTCTTTTTCAAGTAGCTAGTTACCTGATGAAGGAGCTTCCAAGTAAACCTGTTGGACTATAACCTGGTGTGTGATTTTTCACTTCGTCCACCCTAGTCCAACATCTGCATCTCCACATCATTCCTAGCCCATGATGTCCTCTTCCTCAAAATACATTTTAAAAGAATTTCTGTTTGTCTCCCACGGGCAACTGCATCCAACAACAAATTACTCCAACTGTTGCTGCCGCTGCTAATCTGTCCAATGTTCCACCCAGAATGGGCAGGGCTTTAGCTTAGTACACAAATTAACCCTTTCATACCCAAGATTTGGAGATGCCGGTGTTGGACTGGGGTGTAAAAAGTTATAAATCACACAACACCAGGTTATAGTCCAACAGGTTTATTTGGAAGCACTAGCTTTTGGAGCGCTGCTCCTTCATCAGGTGGTTGTGGAGGTTAAGATCATGCACACAGAATGTATAGCAGGGCTTTTGTCCGAAACGTTGATTTCGCTGCTCGTTGGATGCTGCCTGAACTGCTGTGCTCTTCCAGCACCACTAATCCAGTATTTGCTTTCCAGCATCTGCAGTCATTGTTTTTACCTCACCATATAGCAAAAGGAATCCAGTTTCATGGAGATGTGATACAGTAAGCAAACGGAGGTTAAAACTTTTTTGAAGCACCACTAATCCAGAATCTGGTTTCCAGCATCTGCAGTCATTGCTTTTACCACTTTTTTGAATGGGATATGCTGATTTCTGTTCTTTGAGATGTAAATCCCAGAACTACTTTTAAATTACATTCTCAAGATAGCTCAGTTTTTTAACCAATAGGAGTGAATCTGTCTGTGTCCCAGTGCTATGTCAGACTGACAAACTCTCTGGATAGTTTTACAGAGTTTTACATGGATTCATGCAGTTGTTGAGCAAAATAAAATGTGTGTAACTCTGCAAAAACAAATCCACCCCATAAATTTATACGTGTGCCTATGCAAGAACAACAGATTGAGTGTGTGCGTGCGGGTGTGAGTGCACGTGATAGAGTGCTCTGTATCAAGATGAAAGTTTTAATCTCAGTTTGTTTACTGTATCACATCTCCATGACACTGGACTCCTTTGCCTGTAAATTCTGTGAGCATGATCTTATTCTCCACAAACATTTGTTGAAGGAGAAGCGCTCCGAAAGCTAGTACTTCCAAATAAACCTGTTGGACTATAACCTGGTATTGTGTGATTTTTAACCTTCATACCCAAGACCGTCACTTCCTTCCTGGAGTGTGGCGCTTGTAATTGGCCACCATACCTTCCTATGGCCTCCTCCGTTTATAAGATGTACCCGTAGCTTTCTTGCTTTTATACTTTATTTATGAATCCAAGGATCTTGATTACATTTTCACTTTGACAATCACAGAACAAAAACACACAATGGCCCTGAGTTAAAGAACATTGTGGGCATTAATGTCATAATGCTGAGACACTGTCTCACACCTCGTCGGCAATGTGATATTCTACTTGACTGGTTAGCTTTTAAATATATTTCTGCACAGTGCGGCCCATTAGTTTTGAATTAAATACAGTTTAAAGTTCAGTCCAGTTGTTGGATTCTGAGCTGTAAAATATTACTTTTAACAGCCAGAGAGTGAATTTGCATGTGATTGCAAGGCCTTGATTAAAAAGTATTTTTCTTGTGTAATCATTCCAGACTCCCAATGCCTTTTCATAACAGCTCGACTCTGGTTAATTATTGCCCTCAGGCAAAATCCATAAACAGCTGCCCTCATCTCAATACACCAGCTAGGTAGGGAAAGCATCAGCTCTGGTTAGACAGCAGACTGACAGTCAACCTATTGTCAAGTAACAGTGATCTTGTCCCAGAACAGCCTATTACCACGGGGATTGAGTGACGTGGTACAGGACAAAACCTAGACCCTGAGAGTGGTTAAAATGTGGATGCTGGTACAGCATTAAGTATTTGAGGCAAAGTGCACAGACACATGTAATGGGAAGTTTAGAAGGAATGAATGAATAGAGAGGTATGTTGACAGGGTGAGATGTAAAAGGTTTGGGAGAGACTGTCTTGTGGAACAGAAACACTTATGGACTAGTTGTTCTGAATGATCAGATTCTGTGTTGTCCTTTCAATGTAACTCAAGGATTCAGATGAACTAATAATTCTGAAAGCCTGGATGGTTTGTATCTTTTTTAATCATTCATAGGATGTGGGTGTCACTGGCTGGGCTGGCATTTATTGCCCATCCGTAGTTGCATTTGAGAAGGTGGTAGTGAGCTTCTTGATTTACTGCAGCGTCCCCCTTCCTGTAGGTAGACGCACCTTCTGTATGTAGGCCCACCTGCTGCATGTAGGCCCACCTGCTGTATGTAGGCCCACCTTCTGTATATAGGCCACCTTCTGTATATAGGCCACCTTCTGTATTTCGGCCCACCTGCTGTATGTAGGCCCACCTTCTGTATATAGGCCCACCTGCTGAATGTAAACCCACCTGCTGCATGTAGGCCCACCTGCTGTATGTAGGCCCCCTTCCTGTGTGTAGGCCCACCTCCTGTATATAGGCCCACCTGCTGTATGTAGATTCATCTTCTGTATGCATACCTACCTGCTGTACGTAGACCCACCTGCTGTATGTGGGTCCACCTGCTGTATGTGGGCCCACCTGCTGTATGTAGACCCACCTGCTGTATATTGGCCCACCTGCTGTATGTGGGCCCAGCTGCTGTATATTGACCCACCTTCTGTATGTGGGCCCAGCTGATGTATATTGACCCACCTTCTGTATGTGGGCCCAGCTGCTGTATATTGACCCACCTTCTGTATGTGGGCCCAGCTGCTGTATATTGACCCACCTTCTGTATGTGGGCCCAGCTGCTGTATATTGACCCACCTTCTGTATGTGGGCCCAGCTGCTGTATATTGACCCACCTTCTGTATGTAGACCCACCTGCTGTATATTGACCCACCTTCTGTATGTGGGCCCAGCTGCTGTATATTGACCCACCTTCTGTATGTGGGCCCAGCTGCTGTATATTGACCCACCTTCTGTATGTGGGCCCAGCTGCTGTATATTGACCCACCTTCTGTATGTGGGCCCAGCTGCTGTATATTGACCCACCTTCTGTATGTAGACCCACCTGCTGTATATTGGCCCACCTGCTGTATATTGACCCACCTGCTGTATATTGGCCCACCTGCTATATGTGGGCCCAGCTGCTGTATATTGACCCACCTTCTGTATGTGGGCCCAGCTGCTGTATATTGACCCACCTTCTGTATGTGGGCCCAGCTGCTGTATATTGACCCACCTTCTGTATGTAGACCCACCTGCTGTATATTGGCCCACCTGCTGTATATTGACCCACCTGCTGTATATTGGCCCACCTGCTATATGTGGGCCCATCTGCTGTATGTGGGCCCACCTGCTGTATGTAGACCCATCTGCTGTATGTGGGCCCACCTGCTGTATGTAGACCCACCTGCTGTATGTGGGCCCACCTGCTGTATGTAGACCCACCTGCTGTATGTGGGCCCAGCTGCTGTATATTGACCCACCTTCTGTATGTGGGCCCAGCTGCTGTATATTGACCCACCTTCTGTATGTAGACCCACCTGCTGTATGTAGACCCACCTGCTGTATGTAGACCCACCTTCTGTATGTGGGCCCAGCTGCTGTATATTGGCCCACCTGCTGTATGTAGACCAACCTGCTATTTGTAGGCCCACCTGCTTTATATAGGCCCACCTGCTTTATATAGGCCCACCTGCTGTATGTAGGCCCACCTGCTGTATGTAGGCCACCTGCTGTATATAGGCCACCTGCTGTATATAGGCCCATCTGCTCTGTGTAGGCCCACCTGCTGTATATAGGTCCATCTGCTCTGTGTAGGCCCACCTGCTGTATATAGGCCCGCCTGCTGTATGTAGACCCACCTGCTGTATGGAGACTCAGCTGCTGTATGTAGGCCCACCTGATGTATGGAGACACATGGTGCCCTTAGGGAGGGGAATTCCAGGATGTTGACCCAGCAATGTTGAAGGAACTGTGATATATTTCCAAGTCGGGATGGTGAAAGGGTCGGAGGGGAACTTGCAGGGAGTGGTGTTCCCATGGATCTGCTGTCCGTGTCCTTCTAGATGGTAGTAGTTAATGCTTGGGAAAATGCCGTCTAAAGAACTTTGGTTTTCTGCAGTGCATCTTGTAGATAGTGTACACATTGAGTGTCGGTGGGGGAGGGGACAGGCATTTGTTGTGTGGGCTGCTTTGTTCTGGATGGTGTCAAGCTTCCTCAGTGTTGTTGGAGCTGCACCCATCCAGGCAAATGGGGAGTATTCCATCACACTCCTGACTTGTGCCTTGTAGATGATGGACATGCTTTGGGGAGTCAGGAGGTGACTTAGTTGTTTTGGTATTCCTAGCTTCAGACCTGCTCTTGTAGCCAGTGTTTATATGGCAAGTCCAGTTCAGTGTATGGTCAGTGGTAACTCTAAAGATGTTGAGAGTGGGGGATTCAGTGATAGCAATGCCACTGAATGTCCAGGGTTGATCAATAATCACTTATTGGAGATGGCCATTGCCTCTTGTGTCAATGTGACCATCATATTCCTGTTCAGCCTCAGCTCAGACTAGGACTGAGGTGCTGTTGTCACTCCTCAAATCTAGTTTGGATTTATTAGCAACTACCCAAGATCTAGCGCTCCTTGCATCTGTCTTCCCTGCAAGTGCAATGTAGCTATCAATCCCATGTGCAATGTTGAACACCTCTCTCAGGTCAGCTACCTGAATGCACTTCTTGGTATTGGCCAGGAATGGAGAGAGACACATGTTGTCAAAATGAACATTTTGGTTTATAGGATCACAAGATGGATGTGGATAAGCAAGGTCTTTTGGCTGATCATTTCTCATCCACCTTGAGCAAAGCAATAGCCTACACTACCACTATGGTCTGAAACTGTGTCTTAGGCTCAGAGAGCTATTTCTAGGTTTGGTATCCAACATTTTCATTATTCCTTCTCAGTCCAGTCCACAAGCCTCTGAGACTTTGCAAATCTATTCCATCATGTTAGGTGCTTACCTCAACCCCATTTAGCTGCACTGACTTTATCTATTTTAAATACTTACCAATAAAAAGCCTATCATTCAGTTTCCAAATTTTCTATTGACCCAGCTCCACAAGGCTTTTCTGGGGAGGGTGTTCCTAATGTCCTTTTAATCATTCAGAGGATTGCTTGGCCAGGTCACCATTTATTGGCCATCCCTAACTGTCCAGAGGGCAGTTAAGAGTCGACCACATGCCTTTGTGGCCTGGAGTCACATGTAGGCCAGACCACATAAGGATGGAAGTTTCCTTCACTAGAGGGCATTTAGTCATAGTCATACAGCATGGATTGTGAACCAGATGGGTTTTTCCGACAATCAACATTGGATTTATGGTCATCATTAGACTCTTCTACACAGGTTTTTACTGAATTCAAATTCCAGGATTTGAACACAGGTCCCCAGAACATTACCTAGGTCACTGGATTAACAGTCCAATAGGCCATTAACTCCCACTCTGAGTCCTCTCTCTAAGTTTAAGGTTTTGCCTCTTTTATTTAGTCTCCTCCCCAAGCCCCCATTTCCGCCATCAGAGGAAATAGTTGCTCTAGCTTTATAAATGCCTTTCATTAAATTAAACTCCTGGGTTAGATTACACTTCCATCTTCAATCTAGTGTGGGCGAGCCATGGTTAGGCATTGTCTGAGTTGTTAGCCTTCAATGAGACAAAACTGGGCCTTATCCTCCGTGCCCATGGCCAGTAAGGATCCCGTGGAGCTTTACAAAGAATAGCAAGCTCTGTGAATAACTTGGGTGGCATTCGTCCACCAATCAGCAGCAACCAAAGCGCTCTTACATCTCATTGCTGGTTCTGGGATCTTGTTGTGTACCACTTGGCTGTTAAAGTTATGACCCCAACATGGTGGTTTAGTGGTTAACACTGCTACCTCACAGGGCTAGGGACCTGGGTTCAATTCCAGCCTCAGGTGACTCCCGTGCCTGCATGGGTTTCCTCTGGTTTCCTCCCACAATCCAAAGATGTGTTGGTTAGGTGAATTGGCGATGCTAAATTGCCCGTAGTGTTCAGGAATGCATAGGTCAGGGGTCAGTGTAGAGGAATAGGGTAGGGGAGTGGGATTTGGGTGGGTTACTCTTCAGAGGGTTGGTATGGACTTGTTGGGCCGAAGGGCCTGTTTCACACTGTAGGGGTTCTGAGGAAAAAAGAACAGTGACTATACTTCAGGAGTAAATTCAGTTGAAGTATTTCTGAGATGTTTCCGATGTATTTCATGAAATGTTACATAAACAGATGACTGTCTATTTAACAATGTGGTCAGTGCAGGTATCAACAGGGGTAGTTCATTTCTCTTTGTTAATGAGCTTGTATTGAAAAGCCAGAGCTTTTCAGTAGCCATTCAACAGTCTAGAATTGTGAAAGCCTCTGCCTTAAGTACATAATGGGATTTGTCACAAAATGATTGTTGCTTTTGAAAAAAAAGTCAACTGAGTTTGTATTAAAGCATTGCAACTCTACAGCAAAACATAACTGTACGTTTAACCTCAGCACTGAGAACTCATCAATTGCTTAATTGCTTTGCTTAATTTTAGCTTGCTAGTTTTGGCGGTGAATCATATCACATTAGGATCTATCCGACTTGGAGCAGAATGTAATTTAACGTGAGGCAAAAGGCACCATAAACAATCTGGTTAAAGAAAATGTTGAGCAGGAATATTAGATTGTTCTAGTTCAGGGTAATCTGGGTCAATACACTTTAGATAAATATTTCAGTTGCTGTAGGAGGGACGTAATTTTCAGAGTAACTGGAGGCTCTCAGTGTAGGCTGGAGTACAGCATTGGAGAGAAGCTAACAGCATTACCCGTATCGTTTGCTAATATGATGTGGAGGTGCCAGTGTTGGACTGGGGTAGACAAGGTCAGAAGTCACATGACACCAGGTTATAGTCCCACAGCGATGCTCCGAAAGCTTGTGATTTCAAATAAACCTGTTGAGCTATAACCTGGTCTTGTGTAATTTCTGACCTCATTCCTGAACAGCTGATCAGTACCTCCCTGAACCTCAGTATAATCTCACTCCAACATACAAACCCAATGCATGAAATTCCATTTACCCCAATGTGTGAGGCACTTTTACTGCTCATCATTGTGGCTATTAATCCAAGAGCTCATACCAGATATTCCCAGTTATCAATTCCCAAAGGGGCAGTTTCACCCTCACAATATTGAGAGCTCAGTGGGGTGGCTCCTTTCCCCATCCAGTGTTTAGATCTCAACACTTGGCCACGTTCCCTGTCACTCTCCCAATCCTTGCGGCATTGTGGTGAGCCAGGACACGTCCATCCCTGTTATGTGGTGTTGTTGATCCAAACATAATATTTAAAGTAGGACTCTGATCCCAGCTTAATTGCTTCCTGCTGTGTTTGAGTGTTTAGTCGGTCAGAGCGTCTAACCAGGTCACTTCAGTATGTTTTACATGTCCTTCTCCAGGAATGTCTTGCAGTAGATCATGCTTACTTTCTGGGTGTGTATCCGATTTTGTTTTTGTTTTCATTTCTGCAGCTGTGCTTCACTAAGGACAAATTGGTTAGAAAGAGTTTCCAAAGAACCTGCCCCAAGTTTGATGTAAACATCTCTATTTTACCAAAACTGAGCCACCATGTTTCCTCAGTGCCATGGATTGCACCATGACGCCAGAGACCATTTTGTTTCAAAGCAGTGCTCAAACCTCATGTTATTCAACATCACGTCTTTAATTTTGCACAGTCATAGAGATGTACAGCATGGAAACAGACCCTTCAGTTCAACTCAACTTTGCCGATTACATATCCTAAATTAATCTAGTCCCAGTAGCCAGCACCTGGCCCATATCCCTCCAAACCCTTCCCATTCATATACCCATCCAGATGCCTTTTAAATGTTGTAATTTTACCAGCGTCCACCACTCCCTCTGGCAGCTCATTCCATACACGGACCACCCTCAATGTGAAAAAGCTGCCCATTAGTCCCCTCTTAAATCTTTCCCCTCTCACCTTAAGCCTATGCCCTCTCGGTCTGGACTCCCCCATCCCAGGGAAAAGACCTTGTCTATTTACCCTATCCATGCCCCTTGTGATTTTATAAACCTGTATAAACCCTCAGCCTCCGACGTTCCAGGGAAAACAGCCCCAGCCTATTCAGCCTCTCCCTATAGCTCAAATGGGCCAGCCCTGGCAACATCTTTGGAAATCTTCTGAGGAGCACAGGCATCAAGTGATTGGCAGCATCAGCTGGCAAATGCCAAAACTATTGCCATGGCCTTTGTCTGCCATTTAAATGCAGGCGTTAAACAGTGTAAATAAGAGGCTTACAGCTGTGTTGGAACAAGGCATGAACGAACGTTGGCCTGGAGCACTGAACATTCTTCACTCCTCCCACTGAGCCATTTTCTTGGGCCATCTCTGAAGTTGTTTTACAATAAGAAATGTAGCGTTCCCCCAACAGTTCAGAGCAAGTAGTAGTAGCAGATTTTAGGAGACTCTTGTCGGAGTAAGGGCTTCATTGACTGAAGACTTAGTCTCCCATGGAGGAGAAGGAGATTGGGGAGTGGCAGGATCGGAAACCAGTTGATAAAACTGGCTCAGCAAATGAGAGGTAAAAACCACAGATAAACTTGAAAAGGAGAATGAGACTCTTGGAATCAATCAGTTGGGGAGTCAGAATTGATAAGATGACCCTCTGAGTTAAAGAGAACAGCGCATCAATATTCTGTATTTCTGAAGGTCTGTTCATTTTTTGCTGATGTATATGAGTCTGTTTCTCCATTCAAGTTGGTGTCTAAGAGCAGATTGTCACTAGAAGGAATAGATCAAACGAGAGATGCAGGCAGAATGTTTGAGTCCTTAGGGTGATTAAGATGTGGATTAAAGTTTTGGCATCAGACAGATGAGGGGCATATGTTACAGATATGCAAAGATATTCCAGAAAACAACAGTCCCTCCAGTAGAGGAGGGAATAAGGAAAAGCAAAAGCACATTGGAATATTTGCAACTGAGCAAAGGTTGCTAAATGTTCCCTGGACACTGGAGCCTGAAAGAGGTCAATCAAATGTGTCACCATGTTGACTTTCCCAGGGGAGCACATCCTGTAATTATCAGGTTTGTATTTATTGAAAGTAAAATCCGAGTCAGGAATTACAGCAGCAAGTGTTTCCTTTCTGTTTGTTTTGGTCCCTGATGTAAACAGTGATGTTCCCAGCTTCCTAACAGGACATCGTTCATCTGGAAGCTGCCAGAAATCTCCCCACTCCCTCCCCCTCCCCACCCCACATCCTCCCTCAGCCCCTCACTCCCTCCCCCTCCCCACCCCACATCCTCCCTCAGCCCCTCACTCCCTCCCCCTCCCCACCCCACATTCTCCCTCAGCCCTTCACTTCCTCCCCCCCACCCCACATCCTCCCTCAGCCCCTCCCCACCCCACATCCTCCCTCAGCCCCTCACTCCTTCCCCATCCCTCACTCCCTCCCCCTCCCCACCCCACATCCTCCCTCAGCCCTTCACTCCCTCCCCCTCCCCACCCCACATCCTCCCTCAGTCCCTCCCCCTCCCCACCCCACATTCTCCCTCAGCCCCTCACTCCCTCCCCATCCCCTCACTCCCTCCCCCTCCCCCTCCCCACCCCACATCCTCCCTCAGCCCTTCACTCCCTCCCTCTCCCCATCCCACATTCTCCCTCAGCCCCTCACTCCCTCCCACCACCACATCCTCCCCATCCCCTCACACCCTCCCCTTCCCCAACCCCACACCATCCCCTAGCATCTCACTCCCAACCCTCCCTACCCCCTCACCCTTCCCACCCTCACATCCTCCCTCACCCCTCACTCCCTTCGACTTCCCACCCCCACATCCTCCCCCACCCCTCATCCGTTCCCCCAACCCTTTACTCTCTTCCCTACCCATCCTCACATCCTTCCCCCCCTCCCACTCTCCACCCCCTCACATCCTCCCCCCACCTTCTCAGTGTCATCTCTATCCTCCCCTCCCCTGCACATCCTCTCCCTACCCACCTTCTCTCATTCTCCTCCCTCAGTCCTCCCCACTCTCCCACACCACACTGATTCTATACCACAGTCTCAACCTTCCCCATCACTCCCATTCCCTCCATTGACTGTCCCTCAATTTGACCCCCTCACATTTCCCCATCTCACTCACTCTCTCCTCATCGTCACATTCTCCCCCACTCTTCATATTCTCCCCCCACTCCCTCTCAACTCTCCCCCACACTCTCTCACTCTCCCCCTCACTCTTCCCACTCCCTCTTACTCTCCCCCACTCCCTCTTACTCTCCCCCCACTTCCTCTCACTTTCCCCCACTCCCTCTCACTTTCCCCCACGCCCTCTCACTCTCCCCTACTCCATCTCACTCTCCCCCCACTCACTCC
Source organism: Chiloscyllium punctatum (assembly GCF_047496795.1). Classification (NCBI taxonomy): domain Eukaryota; kingdom Metazoa; phylum Chordata; class Chondrichthyes; order Orectolobiformes; family Hemiscylliidae; genus Chiloscyllium; species Chiloscyllium punctatum. The sequence goes on along the minus strand of NC_092780.1, from coordinate 6,996,353 downwards.
CACTCTCCTCCTCACTCTTCCCACTCCCTATTATTCTCCACCCACTCCCTCTTACTCTCCCCACTCCCTCTTACTCACCCTCCACTCCCTCTCACTCTCCCCCTACTCCCTCAGACTCTCCCCTTATGCCCTCTCACTCTCCCCCACTCTCTCTGACTCTCCCCCACTCCTTCACACTCTTCCTCACTCCCTCTCACTCTCCCCACACTCCCTTTCACTCACCCTCCATGCCCTCTCACTCTCCCCCACTCTCTCTCACTCTCCCCCACTCCTTCACACTTCCCCCCCACTTCCTCTCTCTCTCCCTCCACTCCCTCTCACTCTCCCCCCACTCCCTCTCACTCACCCCACTCCCTCTCCCCCACTCCCTCTCACTCACCCTTCACGCCCTCTCACTCTCCCGCCATGCCCTCTCACACTCCCCCATTCCCTCTCACTCTCCCTCACACTCTCCCCCACTCTCTCTCACTCTTCCCCACTCTCTCTCACTCTCCCCCACTCTCTCTCACTCTCCCCCACTCTCTCTCACTCTCCCCCACTCCTTCACAGTCCCCCCCACTCCCTCTCACTCTCCCCCCACTCCCTCTCACTCTCCCCCACTCCCACTCACTCTCCCCCATTCCCTCTCACTCTCCCTCTCACTCTCCCCCCACTCCCTCTCCCCCACTCCCTCTCACTCTCACTCCATGCCCTCTCACTCTCCCACACTCCCTCTCACTCTCCCCCACTCCCACTCACTCTCCCCCATTCCCTCTCACTCTCCCTCACACTCTCCCCCACTCCCTCTCACTCTCCCCCACTCCCTCTCACTCTCCCCCACTCCCTCTCACTCTCCCCCACTCCCTCTCACTCTCCCCCCACTCCCTCTCACTCTCTCCCCACTCCCTCTCACTCACCCTCCACGCCCACTCACTCTTCCCCCATTCCCTCTCACTCTCCCTCACACTCTCCCCCACTCTCTCTCACTCTCCCCCACTCTCTCTCACTCTCCCCCACTCCCTCTCACTCTCCCCCACTCCCTCTCACTCTCCCCCACTCCCTCTCACTCTCCCCCCACTCCCTCTCACTCTCCCCCCACTCCTTCACACTCTCCCCCCACTCCCTCTCACTCTCCCCCACTCCCACTCACTCTCCCCCACTCTCTCTCACTCTCCCCCCACTCCCTCTCACTCTCCCCCACTCCCACTCACTCTCCCCCATTCCCTCTCCCCCACTCCCTCTCACTCTCCCTCCATGCCCTCTCACTCTCCCACACTCCCTCTCACTCTCCCCCCACTCCCTCTCACTCTCCCCCCACTCCTTCACACTCTCCCCCCCACTCCCTCTCACTCTCCCCCACTCCCTCTCACTCTCCCCCACTCCCTCTCACTCTCCCCCACTCCCTCTCACTCTCCCCCCACTCCCTCTCACTCTCTCCCCACTCCCTCTCACTCACCCTCCACGCCCACTCACTCTTCCCCCATTCCCTCTCACTCTCCCTCACACTCTCCCCCACTCTCTCTCACTCTCCCCACTCCCTCTCACTCTCCCCCCACTCCCCCTCACTCTCCCCCCACTCCTTCACACTCTCCCCCCACTCCCTCTCACTCTCCCCCACTCCCACTCACTCTCCCCCATTCCCTCTCACTCACCCTCCACGCCCTCTCACTCTCCCCGACTCCTTCACACTCTCCCCCCACTCCTTCACACTCTTCCCCCACTCTCTCTCACTCTCCCCCACTCTCTCTCACTCTTCCCCCACTCCTTCACACTCTCCCCCCACTCCCTCTCACTCTCCCCCACTCCCACTCACTCTCCCCCATTCCCTCTCACTCTCCTTCACACTCTCCCCCACTCTCTCTCACTCTCCCCCTCTCCTTCACACTCCCCCCACTCCCTCTCCCTCTCCCCCACTCCCTCTCTCTCTCCCCCCCCACTCCCTCTCACTCACCCCACTCCCTCACACTCTCCACCACTCTCTCTCCCCACTCCCTCACATTCTCCCCCACTCTCTGTCATTACACCCTGGAGATATTATCTTGCTCTTGCCTCTCCCTCATGCTCTCTTACTCTCTCCCACCCTGTCTCCTCCCTCAGTTTGATTTGTTCCCGTCCCTCCCTGCTTGGTGCAAGCAGTAATCTCCTCGGAGAGCGTCTCTCCTCCCCTTTGAGAACTTGCCAGGAATTTAGCTTTACAAGGGCTTGTTTGACAAAGTGATTCACTCCAGGCAACTGCAATGACTCTCCCATTCATAGCATTTTCTGGTATCAGGGACAAGTGTGTCTCTATTTCTGGGGGAACGATTTAAACATGGGCTGCATTCTTTTTTAATATGTGATGGTCAGCGTTTGCAATGAGTCTCCCACTTAGACCTTAAGGGTTCAAGTGATCTTACTGACAGGTACAGAGTGTGTTGGGGAGGAACACTGACTCTGGAACCTGCACAGCTGATAGTCGGACTGTAGTTGGTTTTTAAACAGCACTCAGGTAAGATCTGCAATGGATTTTCTCCGAATTAAGTTTTGTAAAGTGACCAACCTACATGCGGGATATCGGATTTCAGCTGCTGAAAGTTTTTTTTTCTGATATCTCCACCAATGTTAATATGTTTGTTGAGGGCCTGTATAATCCTGGTGTCAGCCAGGGTCCACAACTGTGTTCAGAAATATGGTAAGAGAGTAAACTATTTGTTTCATCTTTTCAGAAGACTGAAGTGTATCCGTTGTGAATTAAGTTGGAGCTCACTAGGAGCAAGCTGATAATATCCATTAACATTCTGTAAATGAATTCCCTAATGGGTTAATGCTCCACAGTATACTGACTGGTGAGATAATTCATTTGTTGGCATCAAGCCCTGTTGGTTACTCATTCTCTACCAGTGAGACAATCAGTTTCAAGGTCCCAACAAGAAAACAGTGTGACATTTCTGCTCTCGATTCCCAACTAGGAGGAGTTCTTACTAAGTTAAAAATCACACAACAACTGGTTAATTGGGTGGCACTAGCTTTCAGAGAGTTGCTCCTTCTTCCGAGTTTGCCATTGCGCTTCCTCCTCCCTCCCAGAGCAATGATCGGGCTCCCAATTATAGATAGTTCTTATTGGATGTTGCATGTTGTGTCTGGCTCATGATGCCTCGACAGTTAAGTTTCCCCCAGCATCCACCGAGAATGTTGATTGGTTGTTTACCCGAGGGACTGGTGGGAAGCCGCCACCTCTCCCTGCAGTACCCCAGGCATCAGCAAAATGAAGAGCAAAAGAGACGCACGATATTGATGTGGAAATAATTTGTCTGCTGTGACAGGACGTGTTTGTGAAAAAAAACAACAAAATTGGCAAGGTATTGAACAGGTAATGCTGTCGGGGATTTCTGTAAACTAGGACATAGCCTCTCTGTACAGACTTGCTACTATAATCACTTGTTCATTAAAAATTACAGGCCCTTTTCTGAGAAATTAAAGAAATTGAGAGTGAGATTAACTGCATGACTAAAAATATAAATTGAGATAATAGATGATAGATGACAGGCTAGCAGTTTGACTGAGTGTTGAGGTAGATTGAGGGAATTTAAATGAAGTGGAATTGCTTTTGCAGTCATTAGGAAGTGGCCACTCAGCCCCTCTAGTTTGTTCTGCCTTTCAGTGTAGCCTTGCTTGATTTCTGGCTTAGCTTCATCTAACCACTTGCAACTTAACTCACATGATTCCAGGGAGGTCTATCTCGAATGCAATGTTGAAAGAAGAGATGAAATAGCACTTTGTAACAAGGCTCTTAATTATCCTTTAATTTTGCATGTGAGATGCAACACTTGCTCATTACATCCTCCCAAGAGTCATCTGCCCGTCATCTTTACGCAACTGTGCTATAACGATAGTCTGACAGATATCAATCAGTTCATTTGTCTTTCTCTCTTGTGATTAGTACTCAGTTAGTTTGATTACACTGCAGAATGCATATTAGAAAATATAATCAAGGGGCTTAGATCTTCATAAACTACTCAAGCTTTGTGCTTGCATTTGTCATTTGCATTCATTCATTAGACCTCAGACAGTGCGTAGCCTTGTTACTCACTCATAACCACAACTAATCTGTATATGAGTGAGCTGGAGCTGAAAGGTGGGTGGATAGTGCAATGTTTAACAGACAGATGCAGTTGGTTTACTCCAATATGACACTCTCTGTCTTAGAGAACCTCTCTTGGGGAGTCTATGACACAAGGTACCACTGATTGTCTGGATTCCTCTCTCCCTGTAGATTAAAGTGAGACCCTAAAGGCAGGTAGAACAGAGCCCGATGTTCCAGTGTTAACAGGAATGGTTTCCTTTCTGCCTGGTTCAGTGCTGCCTGAACATTGTTTCAGAGCAGTACACAAACCCACAGTGACCCGCTGTTAAACTTTGGTCAGGGTACATTGGGCAGGCCGGGAGTGTACTGGGCCTCACTAACCCCCCCCCCATTTTCTACATTTCAGAAACCTGATCGAAACCTCTGCAGCCCATCTTCACTCTCACCCAGTCATGTTCAGCCCGTCACCTCTCTGCTCAGTAACATACATTGGTTCCTGGTCAAGAATTTCCTCAGTTTTGAATTCTCATCCTTGTTTTTATTGTCTCATGATGTAGTGTTACTTCAGTCAGCTCCAGAACCCTCCGGGATTCCTCCATCCATCTTCCAATTCTGTTTTAATTATTAATCCCGATTTCCATTCTTTCACCAATGGTGCTGGACCTTCAGCTGCCTCGGCCCTAAACTCTGGAATTTTCTGCTTAATTCTGCTCCTCTCACTCTCCCTCCTCCTTTGGGTCACTCCTTAAAAACAACCACTTTTGTTCACCTGTCCTAATAGCTCCTTATGTGGTTGGTATCAGAATTTTCTTTGTAAAGCACTTTCTTTTTCATTTTAATGTTGTTGTGTAGCGTAAGTTCCTTTTGTTATCTTTTTCTGCTGCTTAAATTAGAAACTAAATGTTTTAAATATACCTCTGGTAATTATTTCTGAGATCCTATATATCAATTGATCTAATAAGTAATTTTATAATTTTGATGGAGAGAATAGTTGTTGGTAATTTGTTTTATCATTCACTAGTATCATAGAACCCCGACAGTATGGAAACAGGCCCAACAATCCATATCAACCCTCCGAAGAGTATCCCACCCAGACCCATTCCCCTACCCTATTACTCTGCACTTATCCCTGACTAATGCATCTAATCTACACATCCCTGAACAATATGGGCAATTTAGCAATTTAGCATGGCCAATTCACCCTAATCTGCACATCTTTGGATTGTGGGAGGAAACCAGAGCACCCATTGGAAACTCATGCAGACATTGGGCGAATGTGCAAACTCCACACAGACAATCGCCCGAGGCTGGAATTGAACCTGGTCCCTGTGCGGCAGCAGTGCTAACCACTGAGCCACCATGCCACTCTTACGGCCAGCATTTGTTACCCATTCCTAATTGCCCATAACAGCAGGTAGAAAGAATTAACCACAATCCTGACATCACATGTAGGTTGGAGATGAGGTAAGGATGGTAGATGTCCCTCCCCATCTAGACTGTTGGATGACAGACACTGGTCTGATTCATGTGAGATGCAACACTTGCTCATTACATCCTCCCAAGAGTCATCTGCCCGTCATCTTTACGCAACTGTACTATAACGATAGTCTGACAGATATCAATCAGTTCATTTGTCTTCCTCTCTTGTGATTAGTACTCAGTTAGTTTGATTACTCTGCAGAATGCATATTAGAAAATATAATCAAGGGGCTTAGATCTTTATAAACTACTACCCATTTCCAATGGGTGCTCTGGTTTCCTCCCACAATCCAAAGATGTGCAGATTAGGGTGAATTGGCCATGCTAAATTGCTAAATTGCCCATATTGTTCAGGGATGTGTAGGTTAGGTGCATTAGTCAGGGATAAGTGCAGAGTAATAGGGTAGGGGAATGGGTCTGGGTGGGATACTCTTCGGAGGGTTGATATGGATTGTTGGGCCTGTTTCCATACTGTCGGGGTTCTATGTACACTTTAAAATGGAACTCCAGCATGACCATTTTCAAATCCATGGTGTCCTCACTTAAAGTTGGAATTGCTTTCCTGAAAATTACAACTTTCAGAGAAACATGGTTTCCCGTAGGAATCAATGTTAAAACCAGAGTTAGGTTCCTGAGGACAACTATACAGGGAAAAGCCAATGAAAAAGTTGGAACACTGTGTCATAACTGTGCAGCATGTGCTCACTGAAATAACTTGCAAAAAACTTCAGTGAGAAAAACAGGCTTTTTGCTTGCAGGAAATTCTTTAGAGGAAAGTGCTGGGTCCACTGCTTTTTGTCATTTATATAAATAATTTGGATGTGAACATAGGAGGTATATTTAGTAAGTTTTCAGATGACACCAAAATTGGAGGTGTAGTGGACAGTGAAGAAGGTTACCTCAGATTACAACAGGATCTTGACCAGATGGGCCAATGGGCTGAAGAGTGGCAGATGGAGTTTAATTCAGATAAATGTGAGGTGCTGCATTTTGAGAAAGTAAATCTTGGCAGGACTCATACACTTCAAGGTAAGGTCTCGGGGAGTGTTGCTGTAGAAAGGGACCTTAGAGTGCAGGTTCATAGCTCCTTGAAAGTGGAGTCGCAGGTAGATAAGATAGTGAAGAAGGCGTTTGGTATGCTTTTCTTTATTCGTCAGAGCATTGAATTTAGGAGTTGGGACATCATGTTACAGCTGTGCAGGACATTGGTTAGGCCACTTTTGAATAATGTGTGCAGTTCAGGTCTCCCTTCTATCGAAAGGATGTTGTGAAAGTTGAAGGGGCTCAGAAAAGATTTACAAGGATGTTGCCAGGGTTGGAGGGTTTGAGCTACAGGGAGAGGCTGAATAGGCTGGGACTGTTTTCCCTGGAGCGTCGGAGGCTGAGGGGTGACCTTATAGAGGTTTATAAAATCCTGAGGTGCATGGATAGGGTAAATAGACAAGGTCTTTTCCCTGGGGTGGGGGAGTCCAGAACTAGAGGGAACAGGTTTAGGGTGAGAGGGGTAAGATATAAGAGGAACCTAAGGGGCAACTTTTTCACACGGAGGGGGGGTGCATGTATGGAACGAGCTGCCAGAGGAAGTGGTGGAGACTGGTACAATTACAGCATTGAAAAGGCATCTGACTGGGTATATGAATAGGAAGGGTTTAGAGGGATATGGGCCAAATGCTGGCAAATGGGACACTAGATTAGGTTGGGATGTCTGATTGGCATGGATCAAGTTGGATCAGATGGTCTGTTTCTGTGCTGTAAAGCTCTATGATAAGCCAGTACAAGTTCCTCAACTATTATTCTTGTACTATGGAGTAAAAGGTTTTACTGGGCCATAGGGTGCTCTCTTACTGGAGAGAGATGACTGGTGATAGTTTAACCTGAGGGCCACCATGCCTCAGGTGAGGGGAGACCTTGAGAAGGAGAGTCCTTCATGGTAAGCTCAGCCGGTGTGGCAGTTGAGTCAATGCTGTTGGCATCACTTTGCATCGGAAGGCAGTTGTTCAACCAACTGAGCTAACCAACATCTCACCATGGAGCTCAGTACTGCAGAAAATACTTTTAAAGAACTATGTCCAGGGGAGTACGTCTACTCGTACTGTATAGTCCACTGACAAATATAAAGAGCAAAAATTCAGAAAAGATTCCCTTCAATACCTGAGCAACAAAATGAGATGATCTTTGATTGCAGTGTGTAGGCACAATAACCCCAACATTTGGAGTGTAGTTAATGGGGTTTTATTGATTATATGCCTCAGGCACTGGTGTGAATGGCTCCATTACATAAGGTATGACCAGAAAGTCAAAGATGCTAAAATAAGAGATGGCAGTTCTGATGGGGAGTGAGGACTTTAAAATAAACAACTTTAAATTGAAAACATGTTTTAAAAGGGAGCTTAAAATAAGGGTTCCATATAGTACTGGGGTTTCCCCTCTTTGTAAAGGACAGTAGATGGATTTTAATGCCAACCACCAATTGTTTCATGGTCACCATTACAAAGACTGATACTACACACACAGAGAATGTTATTGCATCCATGCAGATGTTTCTTTAGATTGGATTTCCTACAGTGTGGAAACAGGCCCTTCGGCCCAACAAGTCTGAACTGACTCTTTGAAGAGTAAACCACCCAGATCCATTTCTATCTGATTAAAGCACCTAACACTACGGGCAATTTAGCATGGCCAATTCACCTAACATGCACATCTTTGGACTGTGGGAGGAAACTGGAGCACCAGGAGGAAACACACAGGGAGAATGTGCAAACTCCACACAGAGAGTCACCCAAGACTGGAATTGAACCTGGGTCCCTGGCACTGCGAGGCAGCAGTACTAACCACTGAGCTACTGTGCCACCCCAGATTTCACTTTCAGGCTTTAGGAATTGAACTTAAATTCCACCAGGAATTGTCAAGCATTCACTTGGCCCTGCTGGATTACTGTTGACCTCATTCCTGATGAAGGACTTTTGCCCATACCATTGACTCTCCTGCTCCTCGGATGCTGTCCGACATGCTGTGCTTTTCCAGCACCACTCTCTTGACTCTAATCTCCAGCATCTGCAGTCCCCACTTTCACCCTGCTGAATTACTAGTCTAGTGACTCTGCCATTGTGGCACCATTAGTAATCCAATGGAAATGGGTCCTACAACAAAAAGCATTTGAGAACCTGTGCACAAGCTCTAATTTCTCTAGGCTAGGATCTAGTGGATCCCTTCGAGGACCGTGGAGATTTTTCAGCCTGTGTCTGACAGAGTCTTCCTTTGTGAGTGAGAGAGGGAGAAGAGTACAAGGCAAGTAGCACATAAGAGAAGGAAGAATGAAAGGACAAGTCTGCACACTTTATATAAATGAATGACAGTTTTTTTTTGAATACCCAGCTTTTGACTGCAGAACTGTCAAACAAAACAGAACTTCTCCCCAACATTCACCAACTCTGCAAAGCAGCGAGAGTAGACTGCTAAAAACAGACTATTTGTTTTATTAGATAGAGCTAATGGCTGTTTAAGGACCTTATCCCACTCTGGTCAGTAACCTTTCCTGTAGTGGGACAATAGGAGCCACTTTTTAAACAACAAAACCGAGAGTGCTGGAGGTCTGGCAGTAGTTGTGGAGAGAGAAGCAGAGTTAACATTTCAAGTTCAACATGTCTGGTCTTCCAAACCCCAAATGGCCTCTCTCTGTACCAGAATGACACTGAATTTTTTTTATTCCCACCTGCAATGTCAGCAGTTTGCAGCATTCCTGAGGCCTATGAACTATTGAATATTTTAATGAATGGTCAATATTGTGGACAGGGTCCCCGGGAGAGACATGGAGAGTTTTCTTTTCACACAGTGTGCTGTTGTGGTCTGGAATATGCTGCCTGATGGAATGGGCCAGGCAGGTTCAGTAGTAACTGGGAAAAAGAAATTGGCTAAGTATTTGAAAAGGGTGAAAATTGTACAGCTATGGAGAAAGAGCAGTGGAATAGGACACATTAGTTGGTTCTTTAAAAGAGCCATTACAGGACTGATAGGCTGAATGGCCTCCATGTGTGCCATAGATTCGATAACTCAAAATTCCCCTTTCTGCATCCCATCAATGTACCTGAAACCCCCCCAACCTTAGCTGTGCGTCTCATTGTGCTCCTGTCAGGTCTCCATCATTTTGCAGTTTCTTTTCTCTGTGTCTGATGGACAGTATTGGGTGTCCACACCCAAGCTCACTCTGTGTCCCTACACCCCTTACAGCCAACAAGGAGAGGAGACCTCCACCTCATCAACCCGGAAAAACAAGCAAAGGTGAGTAAAACTTCTCCAAAAGATGTCTGAATCGCAATGCCTTGTCCTAGAGTGAGAATGGGGAGAGTGACCCCGTTCCTGTGGTGTGTGATTGAGGTGCTGAGGGTTATGGCTGTCCTTTGATTTGATCTGCCAGCAAAGCGGTTGCCCGGGTGGATCCCTGAAGCAGAAAGGGGGGTGAGAGTCCGCAAACTGCACTGGTCCTTGAGAACAGCCATTGACTCATTGCATCAGTAACTTGCATTTATGTAGCACCTTTCACACAGTAAGAATGTGATGAGACACCCCCAGCACAGGAGCATTATCTCACAAAATCTGGACAGGTGAGCCAAAGCTTGGTCAAAAGTTTTAGGAAAAGCCCGAGACAGAGAAGTGTGGGGAGTGGGGGTGGGGTGTGGGGAAGAGATGTGGGGGGGAGCAGAGGAGCTTTAGGGAGCTTGACACCTGGACAAAGCAAGGAACGGCCTCCAGCAGTAGAGCAGCTGACAGTGGGGAGATGTAAGAGGTCAGGGTGGAGGAGTGCACAACTCTCGGAGGTGACAGAAACATGGAGAGTAAGGCCATAGAGGGAGAATAAAACGTTTTAATTATAATAGTGCTGGACTGAGAGTTAATGCAGGCCAGTGACAGGGTTGGTGGATGAAAGTGACTTGGTGCAAGTTAGAATGCAGACAGTAGGGTTTCTGGAAGGTGGGTGATGGGCAACCAGGAAAGCACTAGAATAATTAAGAGCATGCTTTTAGTGGTCAGCCTGGAAAGTGCTGCAAGTGAATACTCTCTCCACATAATGACAGAAAGTAACACAAGCAAATTGCTTAAAGTACTGTTATTAAATTGACACTTGGGGGGAACATGAAGTGACTGAGGAACTGGAAAATGTTTAAGATTGACATAGCAGTCCCTTAAATGTTCCTGTGATGCGGATTGTTCAAATAGGGAGTTCACCACATCGTGTCAGGAACTGTCAGCTACTCTTGTGGAACTTATGAAATGTATTAAGAACCTCCCCCTTTCCCGAGCACAATCACAAACTTATAAACTGCTTCAGGAATGTAGGTACAAAAGAGTGAGCCCAGGAAAATGGTTTTATTAAGAGAGTGAACCAAGGCCTGTAAGTCACTTTGGAAAAACATTCAAATACTTGTTGGGGAAAGTTTGAGTTTGGAAGGAAGTCAGAAAAATTGTGCGTGAATTAGAGAAGGAAAAGTTATTGAATGGAAGAAATACTAGGAGAAAAGACATAAGGATAAAGAGAGAAGGTTCGATCTTTTTTGAGATCATTTGAGACCATTCTCTTTAGGAAGCATGAGGGATTCAAACATCAATATTTCTTGGGCATACAGGAATGAAACTATATAGCACGTGACTGATAATCCCGATGACTCTCAGATAGTTATTTCATCAGACAGAACACTGCGCCAATAAATCTTAGATTTGTTATTGTTTAGGATTATTCCTGTTTACGACCAATGAAATAATGAGGGGCATAGTTAGAGTTAATAGTAGTTGTCTTTTCCCTAGGATGGGAGGTTTCAGGACTTGAGGAAACACTTTTAAGGTGAGAAGAGAGAGATTTTGGAGAAAGGTGGGGGACACATATTTTACACAGAGGGTGGTTTGCATATGGAATAAATTCCCTGAGGAAGTATGGATGCAAGTACAACTACAATGTTTAAAAGACATTTGGATAGGTACATGAGTAGGAAAGGGTTTGGAGGGTTATGGGCCAGGAGCAGACAGACAGGACTAGTTTAGTTTGGGATTATATTTGGCATGGACTGGTTGGACCAAAGGGTCTGTCTCCATGCTGTATGACTCTATAACTCTATAAATGGTATATTTCTAAAAAAAACCTGCATTGCTCAAACAGTTCTGTCGATGAATATGTCATCTCTCCCAACCAAACCCGCTGAGAACTGGATACTCTGTTAATCATTAAACAGTTCATTTTCTTCTTGTCAGATTGAGCATCTCATGTGGGTCTGAGTAACTGCAGGTATGTCCCTACATAATTACGGCTCATGTGCATCTGTGTGTGCTGCTTATGTCTTTAAAACAAACAGCACCAGGAAACCTTTAACCAGTAAACTGGAGAAAATTTTATTGAAGGGAAAGTGGGTGTATTACCAAAGCAATAACTTGACAAAATGTTGTAGTCACCAGATCATGTGGGCGGCACGGTGGCTCAGTGGTTAGTGCTGTTATCTCACAGCGCTAGGGAGCTGGGTTCGAATCTAGCCTCAGATGACTGTGCAGAGTTTGCATGTTCTCCCTGTGTCTGCGTGGGTTTCCTCCAGGTTCTCATGTTTCCTCCCACAATCCAAAAATGTGCAGGTTAGGGTGGATTGGTCATAAAAAATTGCCCTTAGTGTTCAAGGGTAGGTTAGGTGCATTACTCAGGGGTAAATGTAGAGTTACTGGATTAGTGGTGCTGGAAGAGCACAGCAGTTCAGGCAGCATCCAACGAGCAGCGAAATCGACGTTTCGGGCAAAAGCCCTTCATCAGGAATAAAGGCAGTGAGCCTGAAGCAAATGTAGAGTAACAGGGTAGGGGAATGGGTCTGGGTGGGTTACTTTTCGGAGGTTTGTTGCGGACGTATTGGGCTGAAGGGCCTGTTTCCACACTGTAGGGATTCTAAGTCCATAACGCATCATTTGTAGAAATATCTATTGGTCAATAAACACAGTCACATAGTCATCCCACACAGTCTGCTGGTTGTAGTCTCCATAGTCAGTTACAGCACACCCAAGTTTCACTACATATGGTCAAAATCAGCATAGCCCCATCACACTGAGTTATAGTGTGCATAGCCACACCGTGGAGAGTTTTACTGCACAGAGTCACATCATGAACAGTCAGCTCACACAGGGTTACAGTACACACACAGTCACATTGTGCAGAGCAGCAGTTTACACAGTGAAGCCTTGCACTGTCCCACCATGTATCTGTCAACACTGTGGAGAGTCACACTGTGAGCTCTCTCAATGTACAGAGTGACATCACTCAGGGTCAGACATCTCCCTGTACAAAGCAAACTACGGAGGGACATACAGTACATGGATACACTCTTTAGCATGCACCACACAGGCTCCAACTACACTCTGTCAATGACACTGCCTCTCCACGTAGCCTCCTTTTAGCAACAATGTGGAGTTATACAACATCACCTCCATCTCACCCCAAAAAAGAAATTAAAACAACAAACACATTCTTCAGCTTGCATTAAAGCTGCTAAAGATCAGGGAAACTGCCTGTAAATCATTCCGTGTTCAGGGGCCTGGGTGGTGCAATGGGTTAGCAATATCACTTTCATCTTGATCACTTGGGTTTGGATCCAGTCCTAATCCACTCCACCCATTGTAAAGGTCTTCCATGGAGTGACTTGACAGCAGTTTCAGCTTCACAAGTCTGCAATGTTTACTTGTAATGGTTTTGCAGTTACATTTGGGTTATTGTTTTATGCATGAGTGTAAAAGATGAGGGTTGAAAATCAGTGAGTCGTGCACACTGTGGGTTTGCTCCCTGGGTAGCCTGTTCTTCCTTTTGCTAACACTTGTTCCTAGATCTGAGAGTGATTGATGTCGACACTGGAAGCAATAGAGAGGAAGAGAGAGGAACAGCCACAAGTTGAGATGGTGGATGGTGCCAAGGTGTTGCTGTGAGGACATCTCAACACCATCTGTCCTGTCCGTCTGTGCACTTCATTTCTCCCTCCAAGTCTGAGCTGTGCTGTTTTGGGAAGACTGTAGTGGAGAGTACAGCTGGTAGAATGGGGACCTTCCCCAAACTAACGGGGATATGTGGAAGGTGTGTTCATCGTGGATATAGCAAATCCAGTATTGTGTTTGCAGTAAATGTCTGTTCCACTTTTACCCAGTGCAGTTACTTCCCTTTGGCAAACGATTTGAATGATTTGTCCTTTATGTGTTGCTCGTGATCAGCAGAGCTGAAACCAGATGGTTCCAAGCAGCGTGGTGTGATGGATGGGAGTTCCTCTTTACTCCTTTCAATCTACCTCCCACCCCTGCCATCACAGGAATGTTTGTACAAATTTGAAAACCACTGAGGAAAACATCTTTGCTTTTTTAGTTCACAATCTAGAAATGGTTTATTTCGAATAGTCTGCACTCTATCATTACTGCTTCCACCGAATTGCACACATATCCCTGCACCTTCCAACAGAGCTTTCTTTATTTGTACCTGGGGTATCTCTGGCTAGGCCCAGCATATATTGCCCATCCCTATTTGCCCAGACAATGGTTAGGAGTCAACCATGATGCTGTGGTTTGGAGTCACCTGTAAGGAAGATCAGGTAATGATGGCAGATTTCCTTCCCGAAAGGACATTAGTGAACGAGGTGAGGTTTTACAGCAAGTGACAATGGTTACATGGTCCCCACATTGCTGACTTTTTATTCCAGATTTTCATTGAGTTCATGTCACCATCTGCCAGGGTGGGATTCTAACTCTTGTCCCGGAACATTAGTCTGGGGTTCTGGATTACTAAACAAAAACATGAATTGTGGATGTTGGAAGTCTGACTCAAAAACAGAAATTGATGAAGAAACTTATCAGGTCTGACAGTACGTGGGAAGAGACAAAGCAACATTAACATTTGGAGTCTATTTGCCCTTCTCCTCAGCCTCTGAGCCTCTGAAGAAGGGTCAATGGACTGAAGACATTAATGCTGCTTTCTCTGTCCACAGGTGCTGTCAGACCTGCTAATTTTCTGAATCGCTAGTCCAGTGACAGTACCACTGTGCCAACACCTCTCCCTGGATGTAACTGGCTTACTTACAATGATATCATCCCTGAGGTACCCGACCTGATTGCTTTAACCTGTTCCCATTGTTTCATTCCAGCTGCAGTGGTAGTCATTGCATGGTCGCTCCAGGTGTCCCTACCTGTATGTTGAAGTAGGGCTCAGTGGATGTCCAAGACTGACAGTTCCCTGAATTCACTTGTTGCTTTAGCATTGTCCATTCCCATGTCATAATGCAATTAATGGGAAAGCAATCCTCATGAAGATGGGGCAAGACTTGGAAAAGCTGGGCAGAGACACTGATCATTGACATTCCAGGGATTGGCCCCCCAGAGAGAAGCTTCCCTCAGAAAATTACAGCCCAACGCCATTCTGCTGAGAAACCTGATGAGAGGAGGCCATTCAGCCCTGTTCAACCATTCAATGCTGGCTGACCTGTTTGATAACATTATCTACTATCCTGGTTCCCTCAGCTTTAATGTCCGCATCAAAGAAAACTCGATCAGTTTTAGTTCTGAAGTTTTCACTTGGCCCACAGGTTCTCACAGTTTTTTTGCAGTGAGATTTTCCGTTTTGCCTTTGTGTGCTAAAGTGCAGCTTTACACCATCCCTGAATGGTCCCTCTTTCATTTTAAGATTTCGACCTTTGTTCTGAACTGTCCCACAGAGAAAACTGCAACCTACATCAATGACAATCCCTCCCCGAGTTGTCCATTCCTGAGAGAATTCAAGTTGAGTTTTTGCAACCTATTTCCACAGTTTAACCCTCTGGCCCCATTCTGCAGTGTTTCCTCTCCAGATCGATAAAGCCTTGCTGAGATCTACTAGCCAGAACTGAGCACAGTACATGAAATGGGATCCAATTGGACTTCTGTGAAGCTGTTGCATAACTTTCACACCTCTGTAATATAAGGCTTTGTGCTCTGTATAACAATCCCAGCCTCAAACATTCTAGTGACATATACAGTCTCACACACAGCATCAATGGGTGACCTTCCTCTGACCATTAGTGGAGAGGAGATATTAAGGCCTTGAACATACATTATTCCAGTCCATGGTACAAAAGGTGAATGGCCATTGTCAGTCTCATGTCCAAGTTCATATCCTCCAGGTAATTTTCAGATGTCAGAACCGCATCATTATGAAACATTAATGCATCTCTCCCAGAATCACATTGTACCTCTTTTATTCCTTTACATCACCAATCACTTCCCACCAACACAACCAGCGCAGGTTGCTGTGATAATCCTGGCATGCCCTCGCTGTTTACCTTGTGGGTATCCCACACCCCATGCTCTACAGTGGTTCGAGAGGCAACACCTACCCAAGGGGCAGCTGGAGATCAGCAAGAAATACTGGCTCAGCCAGCGACACCCACATCCCACGAGCAGATAAAAAGACGGTGACTTGAAAAGAAAGAATTTTGCATCTTATCATAAGGAAACAATCTCGCAACCCAAACAGAAAATGGAAAATCCAGGAGTGGTTTGAAAAACAGGAAACTTTCTTTTGGAAAATCCTGCTGCTTGTTTCTGTGGAGGATTTCCTACCATGCTGTGAATATATCTGCTGGTGTGTCCTTCCATTAAATGGAGAGTCAACCTTGTCTCACACGATGAGATATTGATGAGACTTTTATCATTTCTTTTCTGTATTTCTGTTCAATTCTTTCCCCATTCAGGGGATTTGTTCCTCCTGCAGTTTGTTACCAAAAGACAATTCTGGATTAGTGGTGCTGGAAGAGCACAGCAGTTCAGGCAGCATCCAAGTAGCTTCGAAATCGACGTTTCGGGCAAAAGCCCTTCATCAGGAAAGGGCTTTTGCCCGAAACGTCGATTTCAAAGCTACTTGGATGCTGCCTGAACTGCTGTGCTCTTCCAGCACCACTAATCCAGAATCTGGTTTCCAGCATCTGCAGTCATTGTTTTTACCTCTACAATACTTCTTTATACAGTGCATGGAGAATAAAGAAATAAGCGCTGAAAATGTGTTGCTGGAAAAGCGCAGCAGGTCAGGCAGCATCCAAGGAGCAGGAGAATCGATGTTTTGGGTATGAGCCCTTCTTCAGGTTCCTGAAGAAGGGCTCATGCCCGAAACGTCAATTCTCCTGTTCCTTGGATGCTGCCTGACCTGCTGCGCTTTTCCAGCAACACATTTTCAGCTCTGATCTCCAGCATCTGCAGTCCTCACTTTCTCCTGGAATAAAGAAATAACCCAAGCTGACTCACACAATCATTCTAAACCAAGATATGACCCTGATCCACCTGAGGAGATGTTCTGTCAAATGACTGAGAGCTTGGTCAGTGAGGTTGATCAAACTGAGCACTTTCAAGGAAAAAACTGAGGCAGAGAGGGCAGAAACCGAAATTGCTGGAAAAGCTCAGCAGGCCTGGCAGCATCTGTGGAGAGAAATCAAAAGAAAGGCCACTCGACCCGAAACGTTAACTCTGATTTCTCTCCACAGATGCTGCGAGACCTGCTGAGCTTTTCCAGCAATTTCTGTTTTCGTTTCTAACTGACAGCATCCGCAGTTTTATTTCGAGAGACAGAGAGATTGAGGAAAGTTACTCCAAAGCTTAGAACTTGGGGCAAGTGTCCCAAGCTGTCCCTGGAGGAGCAGTTAAAATCAGGAGCATACAAGTGGCTGGAATTGGAGGAATATCGAAGTCATGAAATGGACTGCAGGATAAGAAACAGAAGGTAACAGATAGCAAGTATTTTTCAGCCTGGAAGAAATTTTGTAGTGGAGTCCCCCAGTGTTCATTTGGGATCTTTGCCTTTCCGGGTACATACAAATGACTTGGATCTTGGTGTACAGAGGACAATCTCAGAGTTTGTGGATGACATAAAACTTGAGAGAATTCTAAATGCTGAGGAGCACAGTGCAGAACTTGACAAGTGGACATTGGCAAGTTGGTGATGTAGGCGATAGGTGGTAGGTGAAGGTCAATGAGGAGAAGTGTGAGGTGATGCATTTTGCTACAAAGATCACGGAGACAGAATAAAATAAAAGATACTGTTTGAAAGGTGTGAAGGATTAGAGAGACCTGGTGCATATGTTCACAGGTCATTAACGGTGATGGGACAAGTGGAGAGAGCTTTAGTAAAGCATTCAGTATTCTAAGATTCACAACTTTGTGCATGGAGCATGGGAGCAAGGAGGTTATGTTGAACCAGATATATATATGAGCTCTGGTTAGAACTCAACATAACTATTGTGTCCAGTTCTGGGTGCCACTCTATTGGAAAGATGTCAATGCATTTGAGCGAGTGTAAGAGAGGCTTATAAGAACAGTTCCAGGAATGAAAAGCATCAGATCGGGAGAAAGATTGGAAATATTGGGACTTCTCCTTGGAGAGCAGAGGGCTAAAACTTTTGCTAAAAGTTTTCAAAATCATGAGGAGTTTGTTCAGAGCAAATGGGGAAAAACTTTTCCCACTAATAAACGGATTAAGAACTAGAGGCACAGATTTACATTGTTTTGGGAAAGAAAATGTAAATGTGAGGTGAAGGAAAAGTATTTTTTTTCCCACTCTGTGAGTTGTTAGGAACTGGAATGCACAGCCTGAAAGGGTGGAGATGCAAGGTTCAATCCAGGCTTCCCTGAGGGTCTGGGATGATTATTTAAAAAGAAACCATGTGTAGGGTTGTGGGGAAAGGGAGGAGATCGGCACCAAGTTAAATGCTGAGAGAGCTAGTACAGACACAATCGGCTGCATGGTCTCGTCCTGCACTGTTACAATCCTGCGATGCCAGAGAGTTGCAGGGCTGGAGGAGATTACAGAGATGGGGAGAGATTTGGAAACATTTGATGATGAGAAGATGATGTGGTGTCATTGCAAGCTAATTTTGAGGCTGTCCTTGAGGTGTTGGCACATCTTCACATCCCAACAGGAATTAGGGATTAGGAAAAGGAACTATGGTGACTTCCCCTCTTTCTAAGACTAACTACCTACTCTCTAGCCCTTTATAAACCCCGTTCCGATGTAGTGCCTCCTCATGTCAACCTAGGTACCCATCCCATGAAGCTTTGCCCTTTGCCCTTTCACATATCATGTCAACTCATCTACTATTCACCATGGACTGACCTCAGCACACATGTACAGATGAGAAGGAAATAACATTCTGATAAATAAAGTAAGTGCGCTGCAAAGTTCACTATATTGCGAAAAATGTCCTCACTAAAAAGGTAAAGTTGTCATCAGACCAGAAGACTACTCTCCAATTAGAAAGAGGCAGCTGGCAATGGTTTAACCAGAGGGTCACTGAGCCTCAGGTGAGGGAAGAGGTTGAGAAAGAGAGGCTTTCACAGTAACCTCAGAAGTGAACCCCTACTGTTGGCAGCACTCTGTGTCAAACCAGCCATCCAACCAACTGAACTAACCAAATCCCTACAACCTCAGAAATAAAAATACAATTGCTACATTTAAATTTCTTCATTTCAGTGAAGCTTCCTTTACATTTCTTTCAAGTACAACACATTCCCACATCAAAGAGTTCAAAGTCATTTCTTACTGTCCGTCAAATTGTGAGATGGAAGGCACAATGCTGTGACAATGTATCTTCTGAAATCAATTGTACTGCATTAATTCACCGTGATAGAGAAGCTTTCTCTGTTGGCAAAAATCTTGGATAGTGTACCCAGAGATTTTGTGACGTTAAATATGAAAGATTTTCTTTCTATCACACATCTTGTAAGCTTAGGGTTTGCAAATGCTGAAGTCAGTTACTCCAGTTGCTTTGCACACACAGCAGTATGATATTGTGATTTGGTCAGGGTATAAATATTGGCCAGGACTCCAGGGAGAACTCCCCTGCTCAACTTCAAACTGGGACCAGTGGGACTTTCAAATGTATCCAAGAAGGCAGACTGCACTCTGGTTCAGGATCTCATCCTCTGACAGTGCAGCACTCCCTCAGTATTGTACTAGAAGTGTCCATTTGGATCTTATCCTCACACTTCTGGAATGGGATTTGATACTTCTAATGGAGGGACAAGATTGCTACCCACTGATCCGTAGCTTTGATTCATTGCATCCTTGTAGCCCATAATGACCACATTCCTGCAAAGGCATTATTAATAATAGCCTGGGAGAGGGAAGACCCTGAAAAAATCAAAAGCCCCAAAAAATCATTGGAAATTCAAGTTAGTTAAGGCAAACCAGGGCAGGACTAATGCAGTTAATGTTGGGCCCTGGGGATGTTGCAAACGAGACCTGGGGTGCAGGTGTATAGTTCCTTCAAAATGAAACGCCGACAGGCAGGGTGGTGAAGAAGGCATTTGGTACACTTGCCTTCATTAGTCAGTGCATTGAGTATAAGAGTTGAGATGTCATGTTGGAGCTGTACAGGACACTAGTGAGGCCTCTTTTAGAATACTGCGTTCAATTCTGGTTGGCCTCCTATAGGAAGGATGTTGTTAAACTTGAGAGGGTGCAGAAAAGATTTATAAGGATTCAAGATTAGATTACTTACAGTGTGGAAACAGGCCCTTCGGCCCAACAAGTCCACACTGACCCGCCGAAGCGCAACCCACCCATTCCCCTACATTTACCCAACACTACGGGCAATTTAGCATGGCCAATTCACCTGACCTGCACATTTTTGGACTGTGGGCGGAAACCAGAGCACCCGGAGGAAACCCACGCAGATACGGAGAGAATTGCAAACTCCACACAGTCAGTCACCTGAGTCGGGAATTGAACCCAGGCCTCTGGCGCTGTGAGGCAGCAGTGCTAACCACTGTGCCACCGTGCCACCCACGAATGCTTCTGGGTCTGGAAGGCTTGAGCTATAGGGAGAGGCTGAATTGGCTGGGGCTAGTTTACTTGGAGCATCGGAGGCTGAGGGGTTGATAAAATCATGAAGGGCATAGATAGAATGAATAGCCAAACTCTTTTACCTAGATTTGGGAGTCCAAAGGTAAACTGCATAGGTTTAAGGTGAGAGTGGAAAGATTTGGAAAGGACCTAGGGGCACCTTTTCACACAGAGGGTATGGAATGAGTTGCCAGAGGAGGTGGTGAAGGTGGGTACAGTTGCAAAATGTAAAAGACATCAGGATGGCTCCATGAACAGAAAGGGTTTAGCGGGATATGGGCCAAATGCTGCCAAATGAGACTTGGTCAGATTGGGATGTCTGGCTGGCACCAACGGGTTGGACCGAAGGGTCTGTTTCCATGCTGTTTAACTCGATGACTCTCAGTCCCTAGGTTACATAATGTGATGTCACTGCAACTGATCATAGGCTCATCCTCCCTTCCTTACCATTTGGAACAGTAACCTGCAACAACAAACTCTGCAATGACACAAGAACATTTTGTGTGTCTCTCCTGACTACTTGACCTGCCTATGACTCCCCATTTTGAGAATCTCATCAAAGTCTATTGAATCCAATTCATTCATCCTCATCCTGAGCTCACGTTTCTCCCAGGTCAGTATTACTCTGAAAGGCTTCTTTAACTCACTCATTGGGTACGGGCGTCACTGGTTGGGTCAGTATTTATTAGCAATCCCTAGCTCCCCTTGAATAGGTGGTAGTGAGCTTTCTGGGAACTTTGAATCACTCTAGGAGTCTTCATCGGGCAGCTTGAGCATTAAGCTCTTGCCCCTTGCTGCTGGGTAATCCAGTGTTCAGCCTAACATGTTTTCACACAGTTTCTGTCAACATTATATCCATATTTATAATGATGCTGGTGTCTGTGAACCACTTATGCTATAATTGTGTTCTCCTTTCCTAAATAGATGCAGAGCAGAATTTAAAATAGAAATATAAAAATAGAAACAGAAAGTTTTATTTTAAAATAAATCACATCTGCACCCCCTTGTCCAATTCTCCCTCAGTCTCTTGCCAAGCTTTATCTTCCAACCACAGCTAGTTTTAATTCCCTTAATGTTATCCCGCAGGAAACTATTGCATCTTTAATAAAACAATAATCCAAGAGAAGAGAGACTGAGTACAGTGGAAGGCATGTTGTTCATCACAGAATCGCTGCTTCCATTAATATCTACTCTCTACTTCCACAGTTTCATTGAATCCCTGATAGAAATATTGGAAAAAGTGTCAGTCATTCAGACTCTCAAACCAGTTCTGCTGTTCAATTACATTTTCAATGATCTATATCTGAATTTAATTTTACCCCTGGTTCCATAACCAGTAAAATGTTTATCAAATCAAAATCTCTCAGTTTTGAAAGTTTCCCTTGGTCTCAGGATTCTCCCTTTTGGGAAGGGTTGGTGAGAAACTTCACATTTCCACTATACTTTGGGTCAGTTAGTGTTTCCTGATGTCACTCCTGAATGACCTAGCGATAATTTTAAAGCTGTTTCCCTTGTTCTAAACTTCCCCCACCAGTGGAGAAAGTTTCTCTCTATCTCCACCACCAAATTCTTTCATTATCTCTTCATAATCTGTTATTGTCAAGAAAGAAATACTAACCTGATCTGTGCAGCGCTCATCATTTAACCCTTTCAGCCTACATATGACAACTGTTTCTGCTAATTCCTCACTGATATGTTCTTCAGGACTAGTCTGAGATGAGTTTAAGGTATGGGACAGGCAGATGTCTGAGCCAATGGGGAATGGACATTGATAAGCTGACCTTTGCTCTTACTTTGGTACCAGTCAGTTTCTATCCTCTGTGTGTGTGCTCTTTCCCATGTAGATTGCAGACTGTCACTGACCAACCCAAACCTGTCACCAAGGCTGAGAATAACGTCTGCTAGGAAGTGTAACCACAGGTTCCTTGCTAAACAAGAGAGAAATGGAAGCATTTGCCAGACATAATGCCTGTGAGCACAGGCCATTAAAGGAAGGAAAATCTCCATCACACACACAGAGTCATAGACATACACTCTCACATACGCATTCACAGAGACACACACATGCATAGCCACACACAGAAACATACACACACACACGCACACATCTATAGAATCTGGCGAATACAGTGTCTGAGAATACTGTACGTGACCATTGCCGTATGAGTCTTCATAGCCAATCTCATTAATCGTCTAGCATTTAAGGGATCAACAATTAATTGATGATTAGCTATCTACTTAAATAAACTTAATTTTGTTAATGGACTAAAGCTTTGAAAAGGCATGTGCACAAAAGCCATCCAGCCCATCAAATAGTCATTGGTCCCACACCATTGCTTCAAACTAATGCTTTATCAGTGGCCAAGTCATTTTTCATTACACTTCTCTTCCTGATGACATTTCCCCAGAGCTTCCCGATCCCAGTCCTGAATTTACTTTTAGTGTTTTGTAGCTCCTCCTTCTGCTGAAGTCATGCTTTACTTTGAAATACTAAATGAACCTCAATACTTTGTAAACATGAATAAGACACCCTTCTGTTTGTTTCTCTTCAAAGGCGAACCACTTGAGATTCTCTGGTGTAGACCCTTTATTAAGTCCCATTGGATAAGGTTGCTACTTTTACTGAGTAACAGAGTCATAGAGATGTACAGCACGGAAACAGACCCTTTGGTCCAACTCATCCACGCTGACCAGATATCCTAAATTAATCCAGTCCCATTTGCCAGCACTTGGCCCATATCCCTCCAAACCCTTCCTATTCATATACCCTTCCAGATGCCTTTTCAATGTTGCAATTGTACCAGCCTCCATCACCTCCTCTGGCAGCTCATTCCATACACATTCCACCCTCTGTGTGGCAAAGTTGCTCCTTAGGTCCGTTTTAAATCTTCCCCCTCTCACCTTTAACCTATGCTCTCTACTTTTGGACCCCCCTACTCTGGAAAAAAGACCTTGACTATTCACCTTATCCATGCCCCTCATGATTTTATAATCCTCTATAAGATCACCCCTCAGCCTCCGACACTCCAGGGAAAATAACTCCAGCTTATTCAGCCTCTGCCTGTAGCTGAGGTTTGGATCTTACCCATGTCAGATGTTAAATACAAGATTGCTAAGTTCATCAGGCATCACTGAAACTGATTTTCTTTCCCTAACTATATTGCTGAAATCTCCCTAACTCTAGACCTTGCTTAGTCAGAGGACAATCCAACCACTGGGATTCCTCAGACAGATCAACTGATCAGTTGTTACAGAGATCTGTTACTTTGAGTCTCTGTACTACCTTCCAGAGCACCACTACTGCTGAATTAATAATTTGGAAAGGGATTTTAGAGACTTGCAGTTGAAAGCTGTTGATGGGTATGGAGCAAGGGATTTAATTACTGTAGTTTTAACAGAGATGTTTGCAGATGTCCAGTGAGGCTTTTAAAATATTCAGAAAATTTATATATTCAAAAAAGGTACAATTTGTGGAAAAGTGCCAGGCTACCAACAATCTGGAATCCACCCTGTGGAATTGTCGGTTAGATTCCAACCCGAGTTACTCAGGAAGATGTTTAGCTGTAACCAGTGTTGTTAATTACCAAGTTCCCCTTAACCTGTTTAACCATCACTAGGATATAGAACTTGCCTAGTGTTGCGCTGGAAAAGCACAGCCGGTCAGGCAGCATCCGAGGAGCAAGAGAGTCAATGTTTTGAGCATGAACTCTTCATCAGGAATGCGGTTTGGGATGTGCTTTTCCAACACCGCACTTTTCTCACCTCATGCGTGACCTAGCCTGCCCCAGTGTTGCCCCTCTTGTTCGATTCTAGCCCCAGCTCACCATACGCTGTTCCTGGACGAATTAGCTAATTGTCAGATATCTACTGAAAAACCATCATCCCTGGCGCCCATGCCAATATCAAAAGGCCTGTGTACTGCTGGCATTCCAAAGCTGGGTGACAGACGTTCCGTGTGAAGGTGTTGGAGAAGAGGAAAATGACTCCACAGTTATCCAACAGGGACCTGGTCCTGGTATGGCTGGGTGAGTGAAGAGACAGCTCACGCCCTACCTGGTAGACAGGCTGGTGCACAGGAGGGGGCTTCCTTCTCCAAGTGCTCTGGCAGAGGACCCCATGCCCCCAGACCCTGGCAGCCTGGTGTAAGATCCTCACACCTTCCACATTCCGGAGGAATGGGCAGCAGTGCCACAGGAACATCACTCTTCCTTCGTTACTCTGCCAGTGTGAGTGCCATACCTCACATCCTCCCTCACTCCATACCTCACTCTGCCACTTCACGCTCTGTACCTCACACTCTCCCTCACTCCATACCTCACACTGCCACCTCACACTCTGTATCTCACATTTTCCCTTAATCCCTACCTCACATTCTCTACCACACAATGTACCTCACACTGCCTCACTCTGGTACCTCAGGCTCTACCTCACTCTGTACCACACTCTGCTATCTCACTTTGCTACCTCACTCCTCACCTCACACTGCTACCTCGCACTCTGCCTCACGCTCTGTACCCACCTGCCACCAAGGCACATCCTGTGCCACTCTCACTATTCCTCACTCAATATCTTCCCTCACTCACTCTCACCCACCTCAACCCACTCCACCACTGCCCCCTGCACCCCCCTAAGACACACACACACACACACACACACACACACACACAAAAAAAAACCCCTGCCTGGCCTCTGTGCTGTCTCCTCACTCACTCAGCCATGCCAGCACTAACGTGCCACCCACTTTCATCTCATTTAACCCCTCCCTTTCTCTCAGTCCATGATGAACCAGCCAATAACAAGGCGGGAAGGACCATGGTGGGTGGAGGGAGCCTGACATCAGGCTCCTCACAGCACCCCTCACCCCCACCTGCCACCCCACCCCATGAGGAAGGAATCTGTCCCTCGTGGAAAAGACATGGAGCACGCTTGCAAGAATCCCATGTGGCTGTCAAGTCCCATTCGCCGTTTCACTGCAACCCTCACCTTCAGCCTACTGTCAGTGTGACACCAGTGTAACCCACAGGGCATGACACCTTTTCAAATATGTATAAGGGAAAAGAAAGGAAAAATTCAGAATCCAATTCCAGCTCTCTTAACATTAATTTGGTGACCGTATTCAAACATAAGAGAGAGTTTGTTTCTCAATCACTTTAACTTGACTTGTTGTTTCAATTCCCTATCTTCAGAGTCTCTCCCTCAAGTATTCATACAACCAAGCTTAGACTTTCTCAGCTTCAAATAACCCATTCTAGGCTCTTATGAAATGCTTCTGCTTTAAATTGTTTACAGTAAAACCCTGACACTGAATAAATCTATTTCCTGACATTTCTAAACTATTTCCTTTCTTCAGGGGAAACTATTCCTTACATCTAATGTCCACCAGGACCTTTGTGAATTAAAAATCAAAAGCTTCCCAAGCTATGGGTATGTCATAGGCAAAAGAAACCCCTCCTGATCATTCTAACTTAAAGCAGCTAATGCCATTCAATCTTGACCAGTGAAACTTTGCCAATGCAAACAAATTTCCATTATCACCCAGGATTGTGGCCATTCCTATTAGTTTAAAACAAAAATACAGCTCCTGAAAGAATGACAAGTTAATCATTAAAAATCCTTCCCCACCCCCATATGCACAGACCAAAGCCCATATGCCACTAGTGCAATATCCAAATTCTAAAATAAACTTGTTTAAAATATACGTAAATTATATGCCCCACATCACAGAGGCTGGATAGGCTTGAGTTGTTTCCTTCGAGGAGGTAAGGCTGAGTGGGGTCCTGATAGTGGTGCAGATGATTATGAGAGGCATTGTCAGGATGGATAGAGAGCAGTTGTTCTCTTTAATTAAAGAGTCAATAACAAGGAGACATAATATTAAGGTAGACAGCAGGAGGGGATTTGAGGAAAATTCTTTTCACCCAGACGGTGGTGGGAATATGGAATGTGCTGCCTGGGAGGGGCGCTGAGGTGGAAAACCTCACAACCTTTAAAAAGGATGTGGCTGAGCACCTGAAATATCATAACATTCAAACTATGGGCCAAGTGCTGGAAAGTGGGATTAGTGTAGATATATCAACATGGATTAGATGGGCCAATGGGCCTCTTTTGTGCTGTACGACTGTATGACTATTGTATGCTACGCTTGAGGTACTCCAATATTGAAATCTTTCTGATATCAATGCTCAGCAACAATGCTACCATGTAACAGTAGCCCCTGAGTGACTGTGTAATATATAGATCCTTAGGCTGATTCTGTCCCTTATAAACAGGGTATCTCACATCTATCCTGCACAGCGCTACCAGCTCCCTGGAATTATTTGGCCAATGTTTTTGCCAGCGTTATTTGGTATTAATTCCACAGTACAGAAACAGGTCATTTAATTCCGTTGTTGAGCAGTGGTGTTTATTCTCCACAGGGGCTAACTTAGTTTCTCCTTTTGATTTTTAAATGGCTTTGATGATATCTCCTCTGAATCTTCATATCCTTTGCTTAAGTTATTATTTTATTGTTGGATATAGCAGGAGAGGTGCAGCTGCATTCCTTGAAGTGTCTATTATAGATACACCCTGCTGTTACTTGGCTCTTTCAAAAGAGACACTTACCTAGGACATTCCCACTAAGTGCCATTCAATTTATGTTCATAAGTAACCCTCGTCTGCTATCTATTTTTTTCTGTTTCAATTTCTTTTAGTAGAGAAAGACTGAACAGGCTGGGATCATTGCTTAGAAAAGACAGGTTTAAAAAGTGATTTAATGAAGAATTTTCAAATAATAAAGGGATTTGATTGTCGAGATATTTCACTGGCAGGAATCCAAAATTAAGGACCAAAACTGTAAGAAATGTTTGCTATGACTCAGTTGGTCACACTCTTGTTCCTTAACGCCCCCCACATCGCGAGACACAACCAAACATAATAACCAGCAGGTGGAACCCAAATGTAGCAACTTCACAAACCTGCCTGTTCCATGAATGTTACAATGTTCACCAGTTGCTGGTTATGACAGCATGAAATACAGGTAACAAAGTGAAGAGTTTGTCACAATCAGATGCGAGACATCCAGTGACGCTACCTTGAAAACATTGGGGAATAGTGATAGTCAACTCTCTATCACACTAATCAAATGAGCTTTATTTCTGTTTTTGTCAGAGCTTGATTTGTGCAAGATAACTGCTGCATTTCTCACAGCACAACAGTAACTGAACACTATCATCTATAAAAGTGCATTAAAATCTCCTGTGGCTGGGAAAGCAAACAGTTTTTGTTTTAATTGTTGGCATCTTATTACTCCTGGTGCTAACCTCTGATTTACGGGAAAGTGGTGTTATCCATCAATTTAGTGGGAATCCAAACGAAAAGACAGATGTTTGATTTCTGAGCCTAGTTTGCCAGTCTGTAACTGGTGGAACAGGGACATAGATTGGTGCCCAACTTTGAAATATGCAGCATACTAATGTTGCCAGCTGTTGCATTGCTCATTGATGCATTTGATAGATTTGAGCAAGATTTGTGCGATGTTGCCCAACAGGCAGAACCTAAGCAAACATCGTGGTGACACGAAAAGACTCAGCAGTCAGGTCTGTGGGAAAGTGAGACTTGCCTCATCATCTTTGATGCTGTCGTGTGTTATTCTGTTGAATCCCTACTGCCCTCCCTCGACGGTTCCCTTCCCTATTTCGGGACATTGTGGGTCTGTTTTCCTCAGTGGGTAACAATCTCTCCTGAGTGTACATGTCATCAATTTATATCCCACCCTAGACATTTGAACATCAAATAAAAGCTGGTTTCTGGCCATGGTTCATGTTATGCTGCTCATGGTATAGGTGCACACAAACCATACGATACAACTACTTCAAAGAACAAAAGAACATCTCTCAGTGCCCTGGCCAATATTTACCTCTCGATAACATTGTTTATCTGGCTAATATTATTTTGTTGCTTTTTTGAGCTGGCTGTGCGTAAATTGGTTGTCACATTTCTTGCAATCATGATTCGTCTGTAGGGCACTTTGAGATGTCCTGAGTTTGTGAGTGGCTCTGCGCTTTCTCATTCTTTATTGAGTTCACATTGACCTGACATTATGTCAAACTAATCTTCTGGCTATATTTGACATTCTCAGTTGGAGACTGGGTCGTGCGCGATCCAGTCTTGTTACCACCAGCACTTCGTTTTAAATCTTTTCCGTAGGTTTGAGATTTCAGTTGTACAGTCGTTAATGACAAATATCTTTGAACAATTTCACTCCAGTACATGGTTCCTGCAAAGCTACAACAACACACTAATCACCTCTGATTAGTGTGAATTGTACAATCTCTCTCTGACAGGTTGTAAATTGAAAATTGCCAATAAATCCAAAAGGGTGATTTTGTGGTGTGCTTCTTTCAAGAGGTTAGAATTGAGTGTTCTTTCCGGAGGCTTCTATTGCTCAATATGTTATCTGACCTGGAAAAGAAAACCATGTTTATGCAGATAAATCAATAGAATAAATTTTAACTTTTCCGTATTAATTCTGAATTAATTCTTCTTTGATCTCCTGCTGCACAGCTGCAGTGTCTGGGATGTGGAGGTTGGTTATAAGCAATCGCTGGTGGCTTGGGGAATGTTTACCATGCAAATGACTGGGAATCACGATGCTGTTGCTGGCATTTCGGCTGGAGTTTGCTCCATCCCTACAGCCCACTCAGTCCCTCAGTTGGCCAGGGTGTGATTACTGATTCTTACTGGATTCACAACTCTGTGTCAGTATCAATGTTTGAGCATTGCATTCCTTTTTAAGACCATATAACATCGGAGCAGACGCAGGTGATTTCCCTGGGACCTTGATTTCTGTCCAGATTAAAAATCTGTCTAGCTCAGCCTCAAATATACTTAACTACCCAACCTCGACAGGTGGCTGTGGGAAAAAGCAGAAAACTGGAGCTGAGGCTTAATCAGCCATGAGCTCATCAAATGGCAGCATAGACTCAACGGGCTGAATGGCCTACTTGTGCTCCAATGTCAAATGGGCTGCAAAAGGAACCTTGTGCTCAAACACAAACACAGATCCTATTATCAGGTCGATAGTTTGTTGTCACGGTAACAGACCCTGCAAGAGGCTTCTGCATGGTTTTAAGCAAAATTGACACTGGGGATGATATCAAGAGCTAGTATGGTTTTCATGTGATGGTTGAATTACAGGCATTGACAGTACAGCCTGTGACAGAGTAGCTAGGAAGCAGAATGCACAGTATTTCCATAAGGTCAGGCTTCATCCTTACGCACTGATCCCTAACCGAGCTCATACCAATGAAGTTTGTATTTTATCGCTCTGTGTACCTCAGCACCATCTCAGGGAAGTAGCACTGAGATCAGAATCTGCCCTGACGACCCCAAGCAGGTTGAGAATGTGGAATATCTTCATTTTGAAGTTTGCAGATAGCTTCGAACCTGCAGCAGCTTGATAACGGGATTCTGGACCCTGTTATCCATCTTACTGAGTATGGAGGGTTCACGGAGGGCATGCGCTTGAATGTGACAGAGATTATTCACCTGGATTTCTTGGTGTCTGAAGTTACATATTCCATTGAACAGATCAAGCCCCAACAACAACTTCAATTTTGAAGGCACCTTTAACATGGTAAAACATCATCAGGATGTTGGGTCAGACCATTGAAAAACTTGGACAAAGAGGCGGTTTCAAAGGAATGTCTTAAAGGGGGAATTTGATGTTGAGAGGCAGTGATATGGAGGCAACCCCAGGATTTCTGCAACTGAACAGATCCTCACAGCCAGCATTCCAGGAGGACTGAGACCTCTGAGAGTTGGGAGACTCAAGGTGATTACAACAATGGGGAGCAGTGAGGCTGTTCAGGGATTTGAAAACCAGGAAGAGAACTTTGAAATCAAGGCTTCAACTTTTCTTTCTGTCTGTTAGTATGTTCTTCTAGAATCACAGAAACATACAGTACAGAAAAGGCCATTAGGCTGAACAAGTCTGTACCAACAAACATCTACTCAATCAGCAGTAGTTCCGCTTTCCATCTGAATTAACTGCCCAGAGACCAGTGTCCTATTATGTTGCTTGTGCACAGTACACTGACTGTAGAGTCAGACCCTGAACCAAGGAGATTCTAAATCCTTGGCTTCTATTGGTCAGCTTCCTGATTGGTCCAGGTTAACAACCCCAATCAAGGATCTCATAGTCAATGAGATTCACCTGGTCCCAATCACGGCATCATCACTTGGCTGGACTACTTTATTTTAAACACAATTACAAAAGTATGCACACAGTGGAGATAAAAGGTTGATGTCAGTATGTATGATCCATGGGAACCTCTTGTGACAAGGTGGACAATTGGGTGAGCAGGGTGATGGGCCTATAATGTTCGAGCTCTATCACACGCAGTGCTTCAGTTCCCATCTGAAGAATGACCACTGACAGGGAATCCGAGGAGAGGCAGTGACGAGAACACTCAGTAAGTTCAGAAGAGGCTGCAGGGAGGTTGAAAAAAAATCCTTACTTAAGTTTAAATAAATGTTAGACCCTGTTAGCGGTACCGTTAAATGACAACTCAGTGCATTGAATTGCTCTGCAGGGGATGGGCAAATTAACACTAATGGTCATTGAATAAATGACAGCATTTCATTTGGATAATAACTCATTTACTGAAAACAATCAACAAATAGTTTGCATTCAGTGAAACCTCAGGGCCTTATTAAAGACACTCAGGTTATTTTCACTGTTCTTTGAATAGTTTGCATTAAGTAGTTACTGAGTAATTGTGAAAATAACGCTGTCCCTTTGAATATTAAAATGAATTTGCCGCTGCAATGCAGGGCTATTGCCTTCATTGTGAGTATGTGATCTTGGAGACAGATTGATCCATTGAAAGCCCTGTTCTTTGGTGTGTTGTTGTAGGTGACAATTGTTTTGCTGACATCTGTTGCTCAGGTCTTTCAAAAAGTACTTTATTTTACTAAGAATTACAAAAATATGCACCCAGATTAGAAAATGGCACGTGCCAGTGTATCTGATCCACAGGAAGCCCCTCACATCGCTCTCAATCTCATCCCAACAACATTCTCATCTATTTTCCTTTGTTGTTTTCTCTCTCATGTTCACCTTCCCCTTACTTTAACGTTTGTTTCAGTCACTTCCTGTGGGATGGAGTTCCATTTTCTCACCATTCCCTGGATGAAGGCATTTCTCCCAAATTCCCAATGACCGCTCTGGGCTAAGTCAAACTGGTTGCTAGGAAACCTGCTCATCGGTCTCCTAGCAACCCAGCCCAAAGATGGTAGATGTCTACTCTGCCAATGATGTGATCAACTTTCCAAAGGGAGACAGACGGAAGAATATTTATTTGAAAGACTGCAGTGCAGCCAAAGATGTCCCTACAGGGATTGTAGCTGTTTAGTTGAGTAAGAGAGATAGGGCCCATTAAATGTGGCCATGTAACAACTGTGTCTTTAAGGGGATGACATGGGTGTTACCATTATATCTGTGGTGAAGCCACGGATGACAGAATGTGTAGGGTTCATTCGCTGTCGGATAGTTTACAAAAGGTGCTCACCCTCCACAGGTGACATTTCTGATCTCAGTGATCCTGTTTGAGGGAGGGACTGGGGGTGGTTGCTAAAGGCTGCTGCTTACAGTGATGCGCAGTGTGCTTCTGCTGTGTGTGTACTGGACGGGCTTGGGTGACTGTCCCGCAGCCTTTGGGAGTCTCCTCCCTCTGAGCAATGCCCTGTCCAGATTAACTATAGCTGCAACAGAGTGACATTATCAGTCTTCAGCCAACCTATTGTTCCACTGGGCCCTCTCATTACCACATGGAATGTTTTCTCAGAAGCTCATTCAGTGAGTCAAACATAACCAGATTTGTACAAGGAAGCCACAAACATTAGAGCTGGTTGAAGATTAGACCATAGGAAAGAGGACTTGGCCTGTCCTGTGATTCAATGGGATCATGACTAATCTGGCATTCCTCATGTCTGCTTTCTTGCCCTTTCCCCATAACCCTTTATACCCTGATTGATCAAGAATCTATCTACCTCAGCTTTTAATGTATACAAGGATTGTGTCTGTGGCAAGGCATTCCATAGACTCGGTGAGAAAAGAAATTCCTTCTCATCTCAGTCTTAAATTGGTGCCCCTTTTTTCTGAGACTATGTCCTCTGCTCCTAGACTCTCCCATAAGGGGAAACATCCTCTCAGCATTGACCCTGTCAAACCTCTTGAGAACTCGATGTGTTTGGATGAAGTCATCTCTCATTCTTCAAAACTCCAGTGAGTAGAGTCCCAACCTGTTTAGCCTTTACTTATAGGACGATCCCTCTATCATCCTAATGAACTTTCTACTCTGCCAAATGTTTTAGATTTCCTGGATTGTGAGCATTGCTGACAAGGCCAGTATTTGTTACTTATCACAATTGCCTTCCACTGAATGGCTCACTTGTCCATTTCAGAGGGCAGTTCAGAGTCAACCACATTGCTGTGGGTCTGGAGTGACATGTAGGCCAGACTGGGTAAGGATGGTAGCTTCCTTCCCTAAAGGTCATTCATGAATCATTTGTGCTTTTGCAACAATCAGTGACACTTTGGTCAGTACCATTGCTGAGACTAACTTTCAGTCCCAGATTAAGAAATGAAATTTTTCAATTCCAGCAGTTGTGGGATTGGAACTTGTGTTCTCAGGGTATCGTCATGGCCCTCAGGATAATGAGTGCAGTGACATCACCAGCGTATCAAAATGCACAGCAGTTAAAATCCGGGATGTCCCTGAGGCCAGATTCCGAGGAATGCAGCGATCTCGGGGTGGTAGAGTTGGAGGAGGTCACAGCGATGAGGGGCTGAGAGCCATGGGTAGATGTGAGAATTTTTATTAATAAGAGATTTCTAGATTGGGAGACACTGTAGGTCAATGGGCAAAAGTATGATAGGCAAAAGTTGACATAAGTAGGGAAGATGTGTAGGGTAGGCTAGAGGTTATTAAGGTGGACAAATCCCCAGAACCAGATGGGATCAATCCCAGGTTGCTGAGGGAGGTGAGAGAGGAAATAGCTGAGGCACTGGCAGATATCTTTATGGCATCCTTAAACACAAGTGAGGTGCCGGATGACTGGAAGGTTGCTCATGTTGTCCCCCTGTACAAGAAGGGTAGTAGGAATATTCCGAGTAACTACAGACCAGTGAGCCTGACATCAGTGGTGGGAAAGTTGCTGGAGAAGGTACTGAGGGATAGAATCTATTTATATTAAGAAAAGAATGGGCTTATCAGTGATAGGAACATAGTTTTGTGTGGGGGGGGATCGTGCCTTACCAACTTAATAGAGTTCTTCGAGGAAGTGACTAAGTTGTTAGATGAAGGAAGGGCTGTTGATGTCATATAGTAAGGTGTTTGATTAGGTTCCCCATTGTAGACTAATGGAGAAAGTGAAGTCACATGGTGTGTGGAGTGTCCTAGCTAGGTGGATAAAGAACTGGTTGAGCAACAGGAGATAGAGAGTAGTAGTTGAAGGGAGTTTCTCGAATTGGAGAAAGGTGACCAGTGGTGTTCCACAGGGGTCATTCTTGGGGCCACTGTGGTTTGTGACATACATAAATGATCTGGAAGAGGGCACTGTTGGTATGATCAGCAAGTTTAAGATGACAGGAAGATTGGTGGAGTAGCAGAAAGCATAAGGGACTGTCAAAGAATACAGGAGGATATAGATAGATTGGAGAGTTGGGTGATAAAGTGGCAGATGGAGTTCAATCCAGAGAAATGTGAGGTAATGCATTTAGGCAAAACTAATTCTAGAACAAATTATACAATGAACGGAAGAACTTTGGGAAAAGTTGATGGGCAGAGAGATCTGGGAGTACAGGTCCATTGTACCCTGAAGGTTGTTGCACAGGTGGATAGAGTGGTCAAGAAGACATATGGTATGCTTGCCTTCATTGGATGGGGTATTGAGTATAAGAGCTGGCAAGTCATGTTAAAATTGTACAAGACATTGGTTCGGCTGCATTTAGAATACTGTGTACTGTTCTGGTCGCCACATTACCAAAAGGATGTGGACGCTTTGGAGAAGGTGCAGAGAAGGTTTATGAGGATATTGCCTGGTATGGAAGGTAGCTATGAAGAGAGGTTGAGTAGGTTAGGTTTATTTTCATTAGAAAAAAGGAGATTAAGGGAGGACCTGATTGGGATTTATAAAATCAAGAAGGGTATAGACAGGGTGGATAGAGACAAGCTTTTTCCCAGGGTGAGGGATTCAATAACGAGAGGTCATGCTTTCAAGGTGAAAGATGAAAAGTTTAAGGGAATACACGCGGCAAGTACTTCACACAGAGGGTGGTGGGTATCTGGAACGCGTTGCCAGCAGAGGTAGGCACTGTAGATTCGTTTAAGATGTGACTGGACAGTTGCATGAGTAGATTGGATTAGATTCCCTAATGTTACTGGATTACTAATCCACAGGCCTGGATCAATGATTTAGAGTTATGAATTCAAATCCCACCACCCCTGCTGGGGAACTTCAATTTATGTAGTTAAATAAATCCGGAAAACAAAATCTCACAACTGTATTGGCAGTTAGGTAAAGACCTGATTGTCAAAAAATCCATTTAGACCACTAATCCTTTCGGGAAGGAAATCTGCCAACCTTACCCAGTCTGCCTATACGTGACTCCAGACCCACAGTAGTGTGGCTGTCTTGTAACACCCCTGCTGACAAAGTGTTCACCCTACTTGGATATAAATCAAAATGTTCAGCAGTCACTTAAGGTGTGCATATTATATTGCAACAAAATTGACGTTGCCAAAGTAATTCATTATTGATACTGATGGGGGATAAACCTGAGGCTGGCCAGGGCCTGGGGAAGTACAGAACTGAAAGGACCAATCCTAGGTTCCATTCCATACTGGAACACAAGTTCCAGTTTTCATCTCAGCACCAAACCAGCCAGCAGCTGTTGATTCCATTTCATGGGTTTTTTTGTGAAAATAATTAATTTCAAACTGCATTTTTGGCTGGTGATAGGGAACCAACTGAAAAGGTTTATCACAGCACAGCTGCACTTTCTCGTCTGCTAAAGGAATAGAAGGATCTGCATTTACAGAACCCCTTGTCCCATCTCTCAGAACCTCCGAGAGCAGTTGCCAATCCGTGAAGAGCTTTAAAAATCCAAAACGGGGGAAGCACAGCAGCAGGATGAGGGTCTCGTGTGCTACAGTGGTAATGTCCCTATCGCTGGGCTAGGAGAGCTGGGTTCAAGTCTTACTTGCTCCAGACTTGTGTCTGAACAGCAGCTGATTGTGAAGCAGAGTAAAGTCCAGTGTGAGGTGAGTGAGTCACGAGTGGTTGCAGAAGGCAGTTGGGCTCTGTCAGAACTCTGTTCTGCATCATGTCAACATTCAGAATCTCTTCCCCCACTCTCCTCCTTTTTCCATCCCTCTACCAATTCCTGTCTCCTTCCTCCCTCCACTCCCTTCCTTCCTCAATCATTCCCCTTCCTCAATTCCCCTTCGCCTCCCCACATATCCTTGACCTTTCTCTCCCAGCCTCCCCCTTCCTTCAGTTAACCCCACTCCTACTCCCCTATCTTCACATTCACTTGACCTCCTCCTCCCTTTTCCTCCTTTTTCCTTTTCTTTCCCCCCCCACCCCTTCTCATTCTCTTTCTCTCCTACTTTTTGTTGATGTCTCCCCACTCCCACCCTCCACAGACCTTCCCCTATTCCCTCCCTTCCTCCTACAGCTACCCACCTCATTCCCATTCTTGCACTCTGTCCCCAACCCTCTCTGTGCCTCCATTCCTCCCCTTTACCTTAGCCCTCTCCCCCTCCATCATGCCCAACAAATAGCAAGTACCACAAGTGGCTGTGAGGGGCTGGGAGTCAGCAATCTTTTTTCTTGCCGGAGGGTTGGTTTTGATCATCAGCATCTTGGTGGGGGGGTTGGGGGAGGCATTGGGATGTCATGTTGAGTAAGAGAAATATTTTAGCAGGAAGCAGTTAAAATGAATTCTGTTATCAAAAGCAGGCGCCTCAAGGACCATTTCTGCCTTGACAGCTCGAGAAGACCAATTTTCCCCCAACAGCTCAGTGGTGCTGAGAGATGCAGAGTATAGACAGACCGTTTCAGCACAACATGCACTGACTGAAGCTCCAATTGGGCAATGGTCTCAGGGGGGGCCAGAGCTGACTGATTGTGGAGGACGTTGAGCATCTGAACGGAGGACGTTGGTGGCATAGTGGCTCAGTGGTTAGCACTGCTGCCTCACATCACTGGGGACCCAGGTTCAATTCCACCCTCAGATGACTGTCTGTGTAGAGTTTGTACATCCTCCCCATGTTTGTGTGGCCTCCCTCCGTGTGCTCCGGTTTCCTCCCACAGTCACAAAGATGTGCAGATTAGTTGGATTGGCCATTGTGTGCAGCTAAGTGGATTAGCCGTGGGACATGTGGGGTTACAGTGGTGGGTTAGGGAGTTGGACGCTCTTCAGAGAGTTGGTGTGGATTCAGCGGGTCAAATGGCCTGCTCCCACACTGTAGGGACTGTATGAATTGGAGCAGGATTAGACCATTCTGTCCCTCAAGCCTGTCTCATCAATCAACAACATCACAGCTGATCTGCCTTTGGCCTCAACTTGACTTTTGTGTCAGCTCCTCATGGCCCTCACCTCCCAGATGTTCCAAAAATCTCACTACCTCATCTTGAGAAACTGCATGGCAGATGCAGTATAATGTGCTTAAATGTGAGTTTATCCATTTTGATAGCAAAACCACCGAGGCAGCTTATTATTTGGATTGTGATAGATTGGGAAAGTGGGTGCTTGGCCACACCCCTCCATGTCGCATCTGAGTGACACACATCGAATGGGTGTCGACTTGGGTTAACTGATTACACGCCAAACAACCTTGTTAATGAGAGAAAGAAAAATCACAAAAAAAAACTTTGGAGTTTGGAGCTTTTCAGTTTTTGGAGGTTTGGATAAAGGATCTCGTACCTGTACTACATTGATCGGCTGACACTAACATTGCCTGATGAGGAGAGTGATGTCAGAATGAAATCCTGTCTATGTGAGTGATTGTGAAAGATCCCATGGACCAGCAGAGGAAATTCCCCCTGATATCCTGACCAATACTCAGTTCACTATCAACATCACACATAGAAAAAGCGTAGCCCGGCTACTAATGCTGTTTGTGGGAGCTTGCTGTGTATAAGGTGACAGCTACATTTCCTACATCACAACAGGAATTATATCCGGAATGTACGTCATTAGCTGTAAAGCTCTATCTCTGTCTTAAATGGGAAATCATGATGTGGAGGAGCCAGTGTTGGACTAGGGTATACACAGTTAAAAGTCACACAACACCAGATTATAGTCCAACAGGTTTACTTGGAAGCACTGAGCTATTGGAGTGCTCTGAAAGTCAGTACTTCCAAATAAACCGGTTGGATATAACCTGGTGTTGTGTAATTTTCAACCTTAAATGTGAAGCCTCTTGTTTTTAATGTCCCCTACTTTGAGTCCCTCTCAGAAGGGCAAACATCCTTTCAGCGCCTAGCCTGTTAGCCTGTCCCCTTAATATCTGTTCCAGTAGAATTTGTTGTAATCCAGTCTCTTGCTCTATTTGAGGCGGTTCAAGTCTATTTGCTTTTTTTGCAGCCTCTTGCATTTCCCAACAGGCCATTTGGTGAAGTGTCCGTAGTGCAGGGTTACATGAGAGCTTGTAGGACTGGCAGGATTGAGTGACTGGCCAACCTTTGTTTGTTGTTGCAGTCCAGCTGTTTGCCTGATGCTGATCCAAGCTGCTCTGAACTAGAAACCCAGACAGTGGCTCCATCTGCAGGCCTTCTGGGCTGAGGATCTGGCGGCCTCAATGAGAACTCCAAATGGCATTTGGAGCAGTAACAGAGTTAATCCTTTGAAAACCTACCTGCAGCTTCCTGCCGGAACACGGGTGCGAATGCTGGGGGATTCAGAGCTCAGACATTCCAGGTGTTATTTTTCCGATGGGTTTGGCATTTTTGACAGTGAGGCTGGATCCACAAACTGTTGAAATTTCGGCAGCAAATCAGTGTGACTGAGCTGTTAATGAGAAGTGAGCCTGTAGCTTCTGTTTACAGATCCATTTTGTCTTGTGTTTTTTTTCAATTCCATTTACTTTCGTCCCCTAACTTGATCATTTGCTACTGCTTTGGATTTAGGCAAAAGTAAGGACTACAGACGCTGGAAACCAGAGTCTAGATTAGAGTGGTGCTGGAAAAGCACAGCAGGTCAGGAAAATCCGAGGAGCAGGAAAATCGATGTTTTGGGCAAAAGCCCTTCACCAGGAATGGAGGCAGGGAGCCTCCAGGGTGGAGAGATAAATGGGGGTATGGGGCTGGGATATCCATTGCTCCCGATGCGGTCTCCTCCACATTGGGCAGACTGGACGCCTCCTAGTAGAGCGCTTTAGGGAACATCTCCGGGACACCCACACCAATCAACCACACCGCCCCGTGGCCCAACATTTCAACTCCCCCCTCCCACTCTGCCGAGGACATGCAGGTCCTGGGTCTCCTTCACCATCGCTCCCTCACCATCAGACGCCTGGAGGAAGAACGCCTCATCTTCCGCCTCGGAACACTTCAACCCCAGGGCATCAATGTGGACTTCACCAGTTTCTTCATTTCCCCTCCCCCCACCTTACCCCAGTTCTAACCTTCCAGCTCAGCACCGTCCCCATGACCTGTCCTACCTGCCAATCTCCCTTCCCACCTAATCGCTCCACCCTCCCCTCTGACCTATCACCTTCATCCCCACCTCCATCCACCCATTGTACTCTTTGCTACCTTCTCCCCAGCCCCCGCCCCCCCAACCCCACCCCAAGGCTTCCTGCCTCCATTCCTGATGAAGGGCTTTTGCCCAAAACATCGAGTTTTCTGCTCCTCGGATCCTGCTGTGCTTTTCCAACACCACTCTAATCTACCGCTTTGCATCTGCCAATCAGTATGGCTGAAGTATTGGTGTCATGTCATGACGTTCACCATGGTAACCATAGCTGCTGGTCTGCAAATAGCCCACAGCAGATATAATTCAAACCCCATCTTAAACATGGACCAACTTCAGCCCTAGGGTCCCTCTCTTCACTTCTGTGTCTCTGAGAAAAGCCATTTGCCTGTTTGAGAAATGAAAGAGTTGAATAACTGAGTGCGATTCTGATTGTCAGACAAATAGGATGCAGAGGATTTGGAGAGGGTCAGCAGAGGATCTACAAAGATGAAAGCATAATATTAATTGGGAAGAGAGGAGCAGGTAGTATTTCTTCTCTCTTAGAAAACAAAGGCTAGCTTTTTTTAATATTCACTAATGGAATATGGTCATCACTGGCTGGGCCAGCATTTATTGCCCATCCAGTGGGCAGTTAAGAGTCAACCACATTGCTGTGGGTTTGGAGTTACATGTAGGCCAGACCAGGTAAGGGCATTAGTGAACCAGATGGGTTTTTCCAACAATGGCTTCCAGAATCATCATTAGACTCTTAATTCCAGATTCTTTATTGAATTCAAATTCCATCATCTGTTGTGGCAGGATTTGAACCCAGGACCCCCCCGAACTTAGTTGGGTCACTGGATTAATAGTCTAACGATAATACCATTGCCTGCCTACAAGCTGACTAATAGAGGTTTATAAATTGAAAATTCAGATGGCATGGATACAGAGCTTTGTCACTGACAGGGGAGGTTGGAGCGATAGGTCACCGATGTAGATAGTCTCAAGAAATCAATAAAGGAATTCAGAAGGAAGGTCTTTCCCCAGTGAGTGGTGAGTACTCTATACAACACGGAGTGGTTGAAGTAATGACTTTAGATGCCTTTGGGGGAAACTCGATAAACATTTTTGAGGGCACCATGGAACAGAGGGATCTGACGACAGATGTAAATGAGGACAGCTATTTGGAGGCTCATGTGGAACACGCACACTGAGCTGAACATCTTGTGCCTGTACCACGTGTCCAATGTAACAAAATGTAAAGTGACTCAAAGCCTTTTTAAAAAAGTCAATTATTTCTGCCTGAACAGGATGAAGAGAAAAATGTTCTGCAAATATTTTCTTTTTGTGTGCAGACAATTGCCTTTGAAAATTATGACAGAATTTGCTTCTGCTGTTTACTCAGGTAGTGCATTTTCATGGCAACACCCTGTAACTCTGATCAGATCCTTTGATTATGATCTTGCACCTGTGTACTGTGGGACTGACCTTGCTTCCAGTGTAACAGCTTCACTCACTTCATGTCAAAATCTCTCAAAATTGTAAATGATCACGGAGCCATCTCAGTTTGAGGAGAACAATCTAGGTTTCTCTCAACACAATGGCTCAGCATCCCTGCTATCCAAACATTCTTCACGCATTCACTATGTCCCTAGCATCTTCGGTTAGAGTCTGATATTGAATACCGAACATTGAAGGCACTACTCCGGCAAGGATTAAGAAATGAGTGCAAAGAAATATTATGCATTTCTCGTTTCCAAACCCTTTGCCTTTATTTAAAGAAGCCAACAGCTCATCCAGCATGTAGTGCACCTTCCAAGTTACCTGTCTGTGCCGACGGTCTTGGGTTTGGATTTAAAATCCTCTGTTCTTTCCAGTGCTTTTCAACTCTTATA
This sequence comes from Chiloscyllium punctatum, assembly GCF_047496795.1. NCBI lineage: Eukaryota > Metazoa > Chordata > Chondrichthyes > Orectolobiformes > Hemiscylliidae > Chiloscyllium > Chiloscyllium punctatum. The sequence continues at coordinate 6,955,350 of NC_092780.1, read as the reverse complement.
TTTTCCTTCACCAAGTATATTCAAAATCTTCAACAGAAGACATATAGTAAATCATACCTCAAAGTATTGTGCGTTCGTGTGCTTATTGATGCAGCATGTTTTGACATGTTGTACTTTCCTGGTGAACAGACCATGACAGAGAAGCATTGACAGGATCAGAGATGAGGCTTCCAAATCACTCCAGAGAAATCAGTCAGGCAGAGTAAACACGCAGGGTCATGGGGTTACAGGGCTCAGGGCTGCCAGCCCACAGGACTAGCACAATACACAGCACACTGCCTCCAAACCTCTGCTTAAGAACTCCATAAACGTAAAAAGCTTTGGCTCCCTATGCATTGTAGTCACAGCTCTTCCGTTTCAGAAACAAAGGAAGAGGATTAGACCATTCAGCCCATCAAGTCCTGCTCCATGGCCAGATTTGGGCCGTTCAGCCCCTGATATCCCAGTCCACAATTTAATTCAGTCAAAGTTGATTTGCAACTCAACTCCATGTCTCTCCCCCACCCCCCCATCCTCCACTTTGCAAATCCCTGTCTGCCCTCTCAGGTCATCCTATTGCATGATTTCAAAGAGGAGCAGTTCAGAGCTCTCTGATGTCCTGGGCAATATTTAGCCCTCAGGCAACATCACCCCAACAGATTACCAGCTTATTATTACATTCCTGCTTGTGGTAACTTGCTGGACAGAGATTGGTTCCCAACTTTTGTACCTCAGCTTCGTTACAAGTGGAACAGACTTGAGGGCTTGAGTGGCAAACCTCCAAGGTATTCAACGCAATGTCTATCAATCTTCATTTTAAAAGTTCCAATGGACTCCCTGCTGTGTCAGCAGCCTTTTTGGAAAAAGTAATTCAAGATTCCACTGTTTGTATGAGAAAAGATGTTTAAAATTACTTAGTGCAGGAAGAGCTTCCCCCAAAGGCAGCCTGATGCTTTGTGCTGGTTGTTTTCCATTGTGGCTCTGATCATAAACAATAACATTACAAAAGCATGATTTATCATTTCTCATTTTCAGATGTTCAAAAATAGAACTCACAGAGATCAGGGCTTCTTGTTGTGCAACACATTATCAGGCAGCGGATTGTTTGACCTTTCAACAAAGGTTAGATGAAGAAAGAATGAAATGGAAAACTTGCATTTAAATAGTGCCATCTCATGGCCTGGAATGGCTTCTGAAAAATAAAGTGTTTCTGAAGGAGAGGCACTCGCTGAGGTACAAACATTGGGAACCAATCTCTGTACAACAAGCTGCCACAAGCAGGAATGTAATAATGAGCTGGTAATCTGTTGGGGTGATGTTGCCTGAGGGATAAATATTGCCCAGGACATCAGAGAGCTCTGAACTGCTCCTCTTTGAAATCATGCAATAGGATGACCTGAGAGGGCAGACAGGGATTTGGTCTTGTAGGCTAGCACCAGCCTTGGTTTTTATTATCTGGAGTGGAGTTTGAACCCTCAGTTTTCTGAATGAAGAGTAACAATTCTACCCTGTCAACAGGAGGCAAGAAAGTGGGCCCTACTCCCCTGAAACTCCATTCCATACAGCTGCTCCCACGACCCCCAGAACTGCCCAGTAGGAGAAATAGCACATCAGCCAATTCCGTGGGGGTTCGATCAGATTTCCTACAGTATGGAAACAGGCCCTTTGGCCCAACAAGTCCACACCAACCCACTGAAGAGTAACCCACCCAGACCCATTCCTCTCTCCTATATTTACTCTGATTAACGCACCTAACATTATGGGCAATTTAGCATGGCCAATCCACCCTGACCTGCACATCTTTGGACTGTGGGAGGAAACCGGAGCACCCAGAGGAAACCCACACAGACACAGGGAGAATGTGCAAACTCCACACAGACAGTCACCCAAGATGGAACTTGAACCTGGGACCCTAGCACTGTGAGGCAGCAGTGCTAACTACAGAGCCACCGTGCCACCCTTTGAAGCTCTCTCTTCTCAGCCTCATTAGATGCCTGTCCTCAATATGTGTAAGAACTTAAACTAAATAGGAAGAGGAGTACAGGGCGAGAGTAACTAATCTCCAGACTTGGAATGGCCTGTTTCAAGTCGCAAGTTTAAAATTTGTAGAAGTTCATTGTTGGGACGTGGGTGTTTCTGACATTCATTGCCAACCCTGAACATGATAGATACCTGTCTGTAAATAGACTTTGGATCCAATCCGGAGGTGATGTTAAAATAAAATATAGAACTACAGATGCTGACCATCTGAAACAAAGACTGAAATTGCTGGAGAAGAGCTTCAGAAAAGCCTCTGAAGAAAGTCACTGGGCCCGAAACGTTAACTCTGCTTTCTATCCACAGACCTGCTGAGTTTCTCCAGCAATTTCAGTCTTTGTTTTATAGATGATGCTGATGCCCTGACTGACTTCACAAAGTAGCAGGTGTGAGCATTGTAACCTGAATCATTTTTAAGGAACATTGTTGTGTTCAGTGGAGGTGTTGATCAATCAGTCAGGGAAGATTGATTCCTGCATAGGTTAGTCAGAGCAGACCAGTCAGTCTTCACAGTGCCTTGTACTAGTAAGGACGAGTTCTCACCCGACAAACTGCTGTTTTGTTTACAGATGCCTCCCATCTGCAGTGAATTTGCTGAGCTTTCTCCTGGTGCTGTGTATAATATTGACATGCATTCACTGAGTGAATAACTGCAGCTTATCCTCTCCAAACAGCAACTGACAGCCCATCTTCGGTTCCATGGAGCTACATTTCACAAAGTAATTCATTGACTGTAAAGTGCTTTGGCATGTCCTGAGGTGATGAAAGGTGCTATATAAATGCAAATCTTTCTTTAGTGCCTAGCTTGGAAATAAGTCTGGCTATGCATTTCTAGAAACCTATGTTGTGCTGCTGTCGAGTTGCAAGCTTGACTTGCTACTCCCTTCTACAAACAAATAACAATCCCTGTTAAATCAGGTTTGCTTATATCTTAATGCAGCCAGAAACCTATTAACAGATATCATTTGAACTACTGCAGAACTGTCTCTGCAGAATGTCTTGCCCTATTTCTGACTCCATGGGCTATTTTATAGATGTTGTGGGAGCTTGTCCAACTGAACTAGGTGTAAGGAGAAAGTGAGGACTGCAGATGTTGGAGATCACGGTCGAGAGTGTGGTGCTGGGAAAGCACAGCAGGTCAGGCAGCATCCGAGGAGGAGGAGAATCGATTTTCAAGCATTCCTGATGAAGGGCTTATGTCTGAAACATTGATTCTCCTGCTCCTCGGATGCTGCCTGACTTGCTGTGCTTTTCCAGCACCACACTCTCGAGTCTGAACTAAGTTTAAGGTGATGAGGTTTGAGGAAGCAGAAGGGTCCAGGAACAAGTGGGATTCAGCTGGATAGGTGTTTACCGGACAGTACCAAGGGGCCAAAAGCTTTCCAATATTCCCCAACTCTTTCTTTTTCTGTAAAGATTAGCTATGCTGACTGGCTTATTTCCATGTTGTAAATTCTACATGTAATCTGTAATGATAACTTTCACTTATATAGAGCTTTGACATAGTAAACTATACTTCATAGGAATATTGATGAGCACACTTTGATATCAAGCAATGCAGAAATGTAATGGTAAAGGTGATTCAAAAGTGAGGACTAGTGAGAGGCCAGTTTCTGAGGAGAGGTAAAGAGAAATGTTTATTTTTTTTTCCGTGAGAAACTCATTCTCACGAAGTGTTGTCCTTCTTTAGGGCTCTCCTCCTGAAAAGCAGATGAAAGTTGAGCGTTTGAATCCCAGCTGATGCTGCTATTGGACAAACCAGGTCCCAGAATGAAATCTCATTTGATAAGGACATTAGAACGAGGAGTAGGAGTAGGCCAATCAGCGCCTCGCACCTGCCCCATCATTTAATAGGATCGTGGCTGATCTCCTCTTGGTCTCAATGTCACTTTCCTGCCCCCTCCATAACCATTCATTACAATATAGGAACACAAGGTTGCACAGTTTCTTTAACGGGAAAACAAGTTTATTACATGAAAAGAAAGCAGGCCAAGCTAACTAAGTGTAGATACATTTTGAAATATCTTAGAACACAACAAAGAAAGTCCCCAGCATCATAAATTTACAGCATTTTAAATCCCAAGAAATTATACTTCCATATCAATTCTTTAGCTTTGATTTAACTGCTTCTTCCCGTCTGTCTGTGACCTTTTTAGATTAGATTAGATTACTTACAGTGTGGAAACAGGCCCTTCGGCCCAACAAGTCCACACCGCCCCGCCGAAGCGTAACCCACCCATACCCCTACATCTACATTTACCCCTTACCTAACACTATGGGCAATTTAGCATGGCCAATTCACCTGGCCTGCACATCTTTGGACTGTGGGAGGAAACCGGAGCACCCAGAGGAAACCCACGCAGACACGGGGAGAACGTGCAAACTCCACACAGTCAGTCGCCTGAGGCGGGAATTGAACCCGGGTCTCAGGCGCTGTGAGGCAGCAGTGCTAACCACTGTGCCACCGTGCCGCCCACATCTCCTGTGACATCTCCTTAGAGGAATACCCAGAACTTAGGGTCATGGCATCATCCAGCATAGAAACAGACCCTTCGGCCTAACCAGTCCATGCTGACCATAATCCCAAATCAAACTAGTCCCCACCTGCCTGTGTTTGGCCCATATCCCTCCAAACATTTCTTATTCATGAATTTATCCAAACGTTTTTTAAACATTATAACTGAAGCCTCATCCACTCCTTCCTCTTGACGTTCATTCCACAAAGGAACCACTCTCTGGGTAAAAAAAGTTGCCCCTCGTGTCCTTTTTAAATCTTTCTTCTCTCACCTTAAAATTATGACCCTTGCCTTGAAATCCCCCACCCACCCGCCATTCACTCTATCTGTCCCCCTTAGGATTTTATAAACCTCTATAAAGTCACCTCTCAACCTCCTATGCTCCAGGGAAAAACATCTAACCTCTCCTTATGACTCAAACTTCCATTCCCAGCAACATTCTGGTCAATCTTTTCTGAACCCTCTCCAGTTTAATAATATCCTTCCTATAGCAATGTAGAATATATAATATAAATAGCAATAATAATATCCTCTTATAAACCTGCAAGTTCCTTCACTCACTGGCCTGGTTTAGCCAATGGGCCTTCCTGCTGTCCCACTGGACTCCCGTTGCATTCTGATCTGAAATACATCCACCAGCTCCAGCTGCTCAGAAATATTCAGAATGTGGAAATCTTCGCTGCAAAGTTCACGAACGAGATAATTAGTGAAACAGGGACATGGAATGAATTGGGCAAATGAGTGGGAGCCTGGGCAGCTCACAGGGAAGTGGACCCTTAGTCTAAAATTGGTGGGCTGAATGGCCTGTTGTGATTAGAGTAGCATCCGAGGAGCAGGAGAATTGACGTTTCAGACAAAAGCCCATCATCAGGAATAAGGCAGGGAGCCTCCAGGGTGGAGAGATAAATGGGAGGGGGCCTGTTGTGCTGACCGTGCTGGAAAACTGGGAAATAAAATGGAAAGACCAGTAGTTCCAACTTCACAAATTCACTTTCTCGGACTTTGCATTCCGTGCACCATATTGCTTCCTGCAGCATCGATTTCTGCTTATCTGTGGTTCTGGGAGGCAAAGTACAATGGAAAGTGGTAAGAATACATGTCAGAAGCCCTGGGAAAGACCTATCATACAGACCCATTGATCTGTGTAGTGTGCTGCATCTTGAGCCTATGCAGATGTTGCAGCTGCTGTGTTGCATTGATGTGTACTGCAGGGCTGTAATGGGTGACATTATTTGCATCCACACAATAAAGCTGTACAATGCTGTTCATTACCAGCACTGTTAGCGTCAGTCAGTACAGTACAGGGCATTATTAGGTCTTAGTGTTCTCGAAAACGAGTGGATTACAACCGAGCATTAAATGACCTCAGAAAATGATGACGATCACTGAAAAGGTGACAGTGTTAAATAGACTGAAAAATGTGCTGGAGCTGCTGCACTGATTCTAAATGCAGCATCAATGAATCCACAATTAGGTGCATTAGCCAGCCTGAAGAGTAAGGTCTCTGATGGTCGTACCTGACTATCGCTGTCTTGGCTGAGAGCAGATACAGTCAGTGTAAGAAACTCAAAATAATGGAACAGAAATTTTGTCAGAACTTTGACCTAGAAGGAGCTGGTTCTGCCAGGGTGCACAGTGTAATGTGTGGGAGGCTAAACAACGTTTCAGTTTGAGATGATACAATCAGAGAATCATTTCTAACCTAATCTTCAGTGTAACTTATTTTGAAGTCTGCCTTGCTGCAGATTGGAGCATTTTCAATAACAATGTACAAGTTCAAACTCCAAGGATCAGTGACCATCTGCGCAGAAGGAGAATATGGATGACCGTGTGCACTGGAGCAAGTGGTACTAAACATTGATAGTGGGAATTGAAGAAGTAGTTTAATCCAAGGTGAACGAGAGAGGATTGCATCAACTCAGGTAGATTATTACTCCTTGAGATCATTTAGATTTGGTTTAAATGCTGTTGTTAATCACATTAACGTGGAGCTCTGTGAACATATGATTTGGTCATGAGCTGTATTGAGTGGAATAGAACAGAAACATTGGCTGAATGCTGTATTCAGGGCGGCATGGTTTCAAATCATCCAACCAGAAGGGGGGAGTGCACCAATATTTGGGAGTGCGATAGACTTTAAGCATCTACTTCCTGCTTTTGGCTGATTCTTATGCCGTCGGATCATTGAATGGCTTGTATACGTTTTCTGTGTTCATCTGGGAGGAAGTCCTGTTTTGTTGCAGCAGCCATTGGGAGTGCTGGCCACTCCCAGGACTGCATCCAATCCTCTCAACCTTTGGAGCCATAGACATAACCTGGGACCTTACTGGGCCAAGATGGACAGGACTGGAAACTGGGGAGTGAGTGCTGAGTGCAGGGAGAGAGAGGGAACATCCGAGTGGTGGTAATTATCTTGCAAGGGTGCATCAAGTGGGCACAGGAAGTCTGAGACCAAGGCATCCCTTGCATTGGTTATATCTTAGAGGCCAGGGGGTGCAGGAAGTCCTCAGGGGGAGAGTAGTTAGCTTAATTGGAAGACAGGCTTGCAGCTGGTAAAATTATGAATGAGGTGGGAGGGCAGGTATGGGTGCAGAATTCAGCCCAGTCCAGTGAAAAAAGAAAATTTGAAGATTTTATTAAGGCCATGGTGACGGTTAAAACATGTAAGAATTTATTTAAACTGGAATCACCCAGGGAAGAAGAAAATCATGAAACAATGGTGATCATTATTAGAGTTACCAACATTGGGAATCAGCTATCAGAAACCATCAAAGAAGTGAGATTCATCTCTTAAATCTGCTAGTAGTCAGATTCATTTAGTAAAATTGTTGTTAAAGTGAGCATTTTTTAAAATTAAAGTGGAAACTAGCGGAATTCATCTAGAAAAGCTATTGGGTAAGCAGGAGGCATTTATTGTGGCTGTGAATAGCAGGATTCATCCTGTGAAGCCATTAAAAAAAAGATCATCCATTTTGCTCACAAGATGAAGGAATAACTTTTCTAAGCAAGAAAATAAAATATCACATTAGATGAACTAATCAGAAATATTATTCACATGAATATTTAATTTTGGAGATGCACTGAATAGAACACATAATTGGACATCTTGGAGAAAACAATGCTGAAAATATAGGACTACGTCCAAACTAAATACTGAATCAAAAGTTGAACAAGTGAATACACTTCTATATCTAACTGTGAAGATTGTTTATGATGGTTTAGCTCATCAAGACATGAAAAAAGTAACAGATACTGCTGATGAAATATTGATCATTACTTTGATAATTACTTCAATCTCAGAACCAAATTCTTGAAAGGTCAAGATTCAAGAGAAGAGTTCACTATTCATTGATGATTTCATCAAATATTTTTACAGATTCATGGAAATCTGAACTATGTTGATTTACAGTCAGAATTCATAAGAGGAAGATTAGTTGTTAGAATTGCTAATGAGTCTCTATCAGATTTATAACAATCTAAAGAAGACCTAATTCTTGAAAGGGCCATTCAGGTGGAGAATGAAGGGAAGTTTGGAAGCATCACAGAGTAAAACCAAGAGAAAAAGATCAACCTTGGCAGAGGAGATCAGCAAAGTCTATTCAGTTCTTTGTTTTCATTCATTCATTTGATGTGGGTATCTTTGGCTAGTTCAGCATATGTAGAATGGGGGCAGTCTCAGACAAAAACAAAATATTCAACAGCTACTCACACAAAGAAGTCAATGTGGAAAAATATTCCATCACAGAAAAAAAACTTAAAGTGTTCCCAGGTGGAGTAAGTGATCCAGACATTACATTTTTATATCAATGTGACCTCACAAATTTAAAGTTAGACTCCGTGGTGAGAGACTCTGTGCAATCTTGGACCATGGTTAAGAAGCCACTTTAACTCAATAAGAGGATGAGGTAGCACCTGCTGCTAGTTTCATCCTGTGCTGCTCCAATCCTGACAATAGACAAACCCAACCCTGAGGCCTTTTCACCTATACCTTGATTGGGGATTTAGACTGACAGCACAGTAGTGTTCCTGAGTGGGTGGCTGCAGTCCCAAGCATTGTATCCTGTTATATTCTAAAACCACACTCAAGGTACAGGACTGGACAGAGAATGGGGGACAGCAGAGTTGTATTTGTGGGTGGGGGTCAGTGGGGGCTGTGTTGGTGGATGGGGTCAGTGGGGGCTGTGTTGGTGGATGGGGTCAGTGGGGGCTGTGTTGGTGGATGGGGTCAGTGGGGGCTGTGTTGGTGGATGGGGTCAGTGGGGCTGTACTGGTGGATGGGGTAAGTGGGGCTGTACTGGTGGATGGGGTCAGTGGGGCTGTGTTGGTGGATGGGGTCAGTGGAGGCTGTGTTGGTGGATGGGGTCAGTGGGGCTGTGTTGGTGGATGGGGTCAGTCGGGATTGTGCTGGTGGATGGGGTCAGTCGGGATTGTGCTGGTGGATGGGGTCAGTCGGGATTGTGCTGGTGGATGGGGTCAGTCGGGATTGTGCTGGTGGATGGGGTCAGTGGGGCTGTGCTGGTGAATGGGGTCAGTGGGAGTGTGTTGGTGGGTGGGGTCGGTGGGGCTGTGTTGGTGGATGGGGTCAGTGGGGTGAGCTGGTGGATGGGGTCAGTGGGGCTGTGTTGGTGGATGGGCTCAGTGGGGCTGTGTTGGTGGATGGGCTCAGTGGGGCTGTGTTGGTGGATGGGCTCAGTGGGGCTGTGTTGGTGGATGGGCTCAGTGGGGTGTGCTGGTGGATGGGGTCAGTGGGGGTGTGCTGGTGGATGGGCTCAGTGGGGTGTGCTGGTGGATGGGGTCAGTGGGGGTGTGCTGGTGGATGGGCTCAGTGGGGTGTGCTGGTGGATGGGGTCAGTGGGGGTGTGCTGGTGGATGGGGTCAGTGGGGGTGTGCTGGTGGATGGGGTCAGTGGGGGTGTGTTTGTGGATGGGGTCAGTGGGGCTGTGTTTGTGGATGGGGTCAGTGGGGCTGTGTTGGTGGATGGGCTCAGTGGGGGTGTGCTGGTGGATGGAGTCGGTGGGGGTGTGCTGGTGAATGGGGTCAGTGGGGCGTGCTGGTGGATGGGCTCAGTGGGGGTGTGTTTGTGGATGGGGTCAGTGGGGGTGTGTTTGTGGATGGGGTCAGTGGGGCTGTGTTGATGGATGAGGTCGGTGGGGGTGTGCTGGTGGATGGAGTCGGTGGGGGTGTGCTGGTGAATGGGGTCAGTGGGGCGTGCTGGTGGATGGGGTCAGTAGGGGGAGTGTTGGTGGATGGGGTCAGTAGGGGGAGTGTTGGTGGATGGGGTCGGTGGGGCTGTGTTGATGGATGGGGTCAGTGTGGGTTGTGTTGATGGATGGGGTCAGTGGGGCTGTGCTGCCATATGGGGTCAGTGGGGCTGTGATGGTGAATGGGGTAGGTGGGGGTGTAGTAGTGGATGGGGTCAGTGGGGGGTGTGTTGGTGTATGGGGCCAGTGCGGGGTTTGTTGGTGGATGGGGTCAGTGGGGCTGTACTGGTGGTTGGGGTCAGTCGGGGGTGTGTTGGTGGATGGGGTCAGTGGGGTTGTACTGGTGGATGGGGTCAGTGGGTGGTGTGCTGATGGATGGGCTCAGTGGGGGTGTGTTGGTGGTTGGGGTCATGGGGGTGTGCTGGTAGATGGGGTCAGTGGTGGTGTGCTGGTGGATGGGTTCAGTGGGTGGTGTGCTGGTGGATGGGTTCAGTGGGTGGTGTGCTGGTGGATGGGTTCAGTGGGTGGTGTGCTGGTGGATGGGTTCAGTGGGTGGTGTGCTGATGGATGGGCTCAGTGGGGGTGTGTTGGTGGATGGGGTCAGTGGGGGTGTGCTGATGGATGGGCTCAGTGGGGGTGTGCTGGTGGATGGGTTCAGTGGGTGGTGTGTTGGTGGATGGGGTCAGTGGGGGTGTGCTGGTGGATGGGCTCAGTGGGGGTGTGTTGGTGGATGGGGTCAGTGGGGGTGTGCTGGTGGATGGGGTCAGTGGGGGTGTGTTGGTGGATGGGGTCAGTGGGGGTGTGCTGGTGGATGGGGTCAGTGGGGTTATGTTTGTCGAGGTGTTTGTGGAGATATTTGATAGCACCTAACACAGCATTCAGCTTTCAGTGATTCCAATTCATTTACCTTCTCATTCAATAATTAATACATTTTTTAAATATTAGGAATATATGATTTTCATACTTCGAGTCACCTTATCAAATATTTCTGACTTTCACTGTTTTGTTGAGTATGTGTTGAGGGATTACAATCCATTGTATTGATTCTAATGTGACAGATTGTAATTATGTTGGAGTGAAGGGGGATGATGTGGAGTTGGACTGGGGTTGGACAAAGTTTAAAATCACACAACATCCAACAGGTTTATTTGGAAGCAGGTGGTTGTGGAGTATAAGGTCATAGGACACAGAATTATAGCAAAAGTTTACAGTGTGATGTAACTGAAATTATATATTGAAAAAGGCCTGGATTATTTATTAAGTCTCTCATCTTTTAGAATGGGAAAGGTGGTTTCAGTTCTTTCATCCAGAACTTTGTTAAAGTTACATTCTCAAGGGAACTTTAATAATAGGTGCTATGTTAGCCCAGATACTGCATTGAAGGTGTGAGGTGCCCTGTGTGAGACTATCTGTGCTCCAATGGTCAGACTGATTCCAATCTAAAAAAGGGATTTACAGAATCTTACATGGATTCATGCAGTTTTTGAGCAAAATAAAGTGTAATTCTGCAAGTACAAATTCACCCCACAAACTTATATGTGTATGTGTGCATGTGTGTGTGGAGGCGGAGGGGAAATGTATGATTGAGTGTGAGAGAGGGTGTGTATGTGTATGTGTGTGAGTGTAAAGGGGTATAAGTCTGTGAGAAGGTGCATGTGTGAGTATGGGAGTTAATGTATGAGTGTATGAGAAAGAGCTTGTATACGAGAGAGGGTCTGCGTGAGTGTATTGGTCTGTAGGAGTGTGTGTGTGTCAGTATGTGTGTGTGTCTATATATGTAGGAGTGTGTGTGTGTGTGTGCGCGCGCACGCAGTGGGGTCACCTATAGTGTGACGTGAACCCAAGGTCCCAGTTGAGGCCCTTCCCATGGGTACCGAACCTGGCTCTCAGCCTCTGCTCGGCCACTTTGTTGTTGTTGCCTGTGAAGGGGGTTAGTGTATCCCACTGATTTCAGCGATCTTTCAAAACTACAAAACCTTTCGTGTGCATGTGGTGGGATTACAGTGAGCTGTTTACAGACAGCAAATGGAAAATAAACAACAAAATAATATGCTGGAAATACTCAATGGATCAATCAGCATCTGTAGACAGAGAAACCTCTCAGGTCAATGACTTGTCAAAGGTACTATGAAAGCTCTTTGATCTGAAACATTAACTGTTTTTCTCTCTCTGAAGATACTGCTGGGTTTGCTGAGTATTTTGTTCATTTTCTACTTTTATTTCTGATTTCTGGTTTCTGTACTAATGGTGGTTAGAGTGTTCTAGAATCCCCCACATTGTAGGAGGGACGTGATAACACTGCAGAGGGTGCAGAGTCAAATTTACCAGGATGTTGTCTGGCTGGAGAAATTTAGGTATGAGGAAAAATTAGACAGACTGGGGTTGTTCTCCTTGGAGCACAGAAGACTGTGTAAAGTTATCATGATTTAGTGATGCTGGTGTTGGACTGGGGTGTACAAAGTTAAAAACCTGGTGTTGTGTGATTTTTAACTGGGTAAGGTTATGTGGCACATAGACAGGAAGTAATTTAACCCCCTTGGGGGAAGGCTCACTGAGCAGGGGTCACAGAGTTAAGGTGAAAGGCCGGAGGTTTTGGGGGGATATGAGAGAAATTAGTTTTCACCCAGAGGATGGTGGGAACTTTGAGCTCACTGCCTGTAAAGGTGGTGAAAGCAGAGTATTTGAGTTATTTTGATGTGTGCATTTGTGATTTCAGGTCATACAAGGCTATGAGGCAAGTGCTGGGAAGTAGGATTAGAATAGTTGGTGCTTGGTTTTGACTGGAACAGACTCGATGGGTCGAAGAGCCTTTTTCTGTCCTGTTGATCTCTGTGACTCTGTGACTATTTTGCTTCTGTATAAATTGAATGAAGGTATGTTACAGTAAGATTTCAAAGCTGTTACAATGGATGCAGCTGTGTTAGTGAGATTATGATCCCATTAATCTGAATGGATCTGTTAGAGTGAGTTTACAATCCCACTGAATTGCATGAATCATTATTACTCATTGAATTGAATGGAATCGTGTTAATTTAGTTACAACAAGATGTCAAGAAACAGATTACATTGATATCCTTAGATCAGGAGAAGAGGAGGAGAATCAGTCTGCAGGGTAGGGTTGCTGTCATTGTGATTGATAACTGAACCTGTGTTCAGGCATTCACTGGGAATGTTTTCACCACAAAATTCACCAGAACTGCCTTTTTTTGGCATGGGGTGGGAGGGGTGCATGGAAGGCTGGAATAATCCTATTTTATGGAAAAGAGAGTGTTAAAATGGAGTGTAATTAAATGGGTTACTAATCAACATTAGGGAGAGCAGTCAGGATCCTGTGAAGTGATGGATGTGTGACAGTTGTGCAGAGGTTGAGGCAAGGATTCAGCTATAGTCTGATGTCTGTGCACTGCACACACTAATAGTCTCACACAGGGACAGAGTCAGCTTCTAATTAACAGTGAACCTCCCACTGCCACAGTCAATGAGCTTCCTGGTAGATAACCCAAGGAACAGATCAGTGAGACAGGCGACTGGAGATTTAATGATTGCTGGATGGCATTGAGTGAGCAGCCCACAATGAGGTGTGTGAGAACGTCTGGTTGTTGCTGCTTCAATGCTCAGGTTTCTAACCTAATTTTATTGAGAAAAAAGCCCCAGATGTCAAAGGCAGTCACAAGACTCCAGCCAATGTTCACAGAACCCAGGCCGTACATTAAAGGGGTGTTGTCTTCTGCAGAAAAGGAGATGCCTGAGTAAAGGTGAGATGCTGTGCACCTTTCATGTACCTTTCATGTTGTAGGAAACATATAAAAGATCCATTACCTCTGTGTATTTAATACCACTCTGTCATCAATGGAGTAAGGAAAAGAGGGACAATTGCTATTACAAGAAAACACAACCGCAACGTTTCTTTTTAAACTGGTATTTCCTTTGTCCCCATCGCAACAGAATGATCCTGAGGCTGAAATGTTGACATTGTGAGGGCAGGTTGTGGAAATTGGATTCACATTTCCTTAAAAATAGTGACTGAGTTGGTGTTCGATCAGAGGTGTTTCTGATGATGAATGTTTGGATAGGGTCTGTGAAGGGAAGCTGTTTCTGCTGTTGGGGAGAGGGGCTAGGGGAGCTGTTTGTTGTTGGGGGGAGAGGCTGAGGGAACTGTTTCTGCTGTTGGGGGGAGAGGCTGGTGAGAACTGTTTTCTGTTGGAGGGAGAGGCAGGGGGAGCTGTTTCAGCTGTTGGGAGGAGAGGCTGGGGGAGCCATTTCTGCTGTTGGGGGGAGACGCTGGGGGAGCCATTTCTGCTGTTGGGGGATGAGGCTGGGGGAGCTGTTTGCTGTTGGGGGGGAGAGGCTGGGGAGCTGTTTGCTGTTGGGGGAAGAGGCTGGGGGAGCTGTTTGCTGTTGGGGGGGGGGGAGAGGCTGTGGAGCTGTTTGGTGTTGAGGGGGAGAGGCTGGTGGAGCTGTTTGCTGTTGAGGGGAGAGGCTGGGGGAGCTGTTTGCTGTTGGGGGGAGAGGCTGGGGGAGCTGTTTGCTGTTGGGGAGGAGAGGCTGGGGGAATCCAGAACAAAGGAAATTACAGGAAGGATATTCAAGGCTGATGATAGGAAACATTCCTTCACTCAAAGGAAAGTCTGAAAATCAGATTTTCACTCACTGAAAATCTGGAACTCTCTCTCCTGAAAACCCCCTGAGTTGGGAGGCTATCTGGAAATGTCAAATCTGATTGGTAGACTTTTTTGTTTTGTGAGGGATAGTTAAGCTATCTGAGCACAAGGATGGAGTTAAGATAGAGATGAGCCATAGTCTAATGAATCGTGGAATAAGATTGAGGGACTGAATGGCTTCCAGTTCTTTCTTTCTGTTGGTTTTGTATTGAAATGTCATGTGTTACCATCGTCTGGGATTGTTGCCGATGGAATTTCAGCAAAGGCTGAACTGAGTGGCTCAACTATAAGATGCTTTATATCCTGGGAGTGTAGCCAATGTATTATGTACACATCTTCCTCTCTAGTTTGGCTCCATAATATAAATTCTCTAATACAGATCATCCTGTTATAATGCGTATTTCAATAGCACAAATCCCCTATAACGTGACTGACAAACTGGGGACGCTGTTTCTAACACACAAGCTTTAAACCCGTGCGCTGGCTGTAACGCGATTACTTTGCCAACAATTTAAGCGCTGTTTCTATAGCCTGATTTTCCAATAATGTGGCACTGCACAAGAATGCAACGATTGCATTACAGAAGAACTGACGGTGTGTGGAGACTCAGAAATGTAGATGCAAGAATAAATCTTTCAGCCCATGATGCCTGTTCTGTCAACCAGTTAGATCATGGCTGATCATTGTTGCATAAGGTAATGGTTCTGAAAGGGTTTACCTTGAAGCTGAATTAGCTTCACCAAACTTAAAATGTAACAGTCTTTGGGTTTTCAATCAGTCAGTCGAACATGAAGTCCCGATGGAGACATCATTCCTGGCTCCTGTAAATTGTAATTATGCGTAACTGGTTCATATCAATTCTATCTATTGCTATCATACAAGAAACTACACTGTGTTATTTTGGACAAACTCCTCTTCTTGCTAAGACTCTGGAGTGAATTGTCTTTTATCACTGATACTTGGCCAGGCCCTTACACTCAGAAAGAGAGATTAATGGCAGTAAATCTTTCTGACCAAAAGGCACCAGTGGTTTGTGCCCAATATGACACTTATTACCTGCACTATCTCCACACCCCCTTATGTCATTAATCTGCAGAAACCTGTTGGCTTCTGTCATGAACCTCTGCAATGACTGAGCTCCCACTGCCCTCTGTGGTAGAGAATTCCAAAGATTCGCCCCACCTTGAGTGAAGAATTCCTTCTCATCTCAGTGTCAATCCTTAAAGGTCCAATCCTCATCCTGAGATCATGTACATTTGTTCAAGATGAACCAGACAATCTAAGCATTTAATAGGTTTTCATGAGGTCACCTCTCATTCTTCGTAACTCTAGAGAATACAGACTGAGTTTTCACATCCTCTCCTCATTAGACAATCCCAGTATCCTAAGGATTAGCCTGGTGAGCTTCAGTCGAACTTCACAATGGCACGCATATCCTTCCTTGATTAAAGTGTCCAAAGTAAGAGACATTGTTTGTTAACCTTACAAAGGTGAATGTCAGCTTAGTCAATGTGGGTTGTGACCATCACATTTGCTGTGGAGATGGCAGATGTCCTGCTATATGAAGAAGAACTAAGCACCCTACCCAAGGGAAAGATAAATGAAGGAGAGAGAGGGGATGAGTGACACACACAGCAGTACTGTGGGGCAATATGCTGCGTACAATCTAAAATGAAAGAAGAAAATGCTGGAAAATCTCAGCAGGTCTGGCAGCATCTGTAAGAGAGAGTTAACTTTTCATATTCAATCTGACAACTCAAAGATATTTCTACACATTTAGTTTTTCTTTATAATTTCCAGCATCTGCAGTGCTTCACTTTTACCTGCTCCTTCTGGGTCTGGGAAAGTCTCTTAAAACTATCTGGTAGTAACATGGAACGTTATTTTTAATTGTGCTCAATTTTTTTGAATTAAATTTTAAAATTTCTATAAGGTCACCTGTGAATCTCTTACACTGCAGTGAGAAAGTCCCAGCCTATCCAGCCTTTCTTTAGAATTCAAACCTTCCATACCCTGTAACATCCTGGTAAATCTCTTCAACAGTGCAGGTAGGATAGTGAGCTATGATGATAAATGTAAAGAAATAAGTATGAAAGGAGAACAAAACATGCTATGAGAATAAGGTGGGTCCAGTTAATACACCCACCAATCCTGAATTACCCATCGTCTCCCAGTTGCTATTCTATATATCTCAATACGGTCCCAGATCCAGCATCTCTTTAAGCACGGCAAGTGAAAGTTTCTTCATGTAAAAACAGAAAGTGCTGGAGAACTTCTTCAGAAGAGTCATACTAGATTCAAATGTTACATAGAAACATAGAAAATAGGTGCAGAGTAGGCCATTCAGCCCTTTGAGACTGCCCCACTATTCAGTATGATTGTGGCTGATTTGTTCAATCTCAGTCTCCCATTCCCAGCCTCTCCCCATCCCCCGAATCCCTTTAGCCACAAGGGCCACGCCCAGCTCCCTCTTGAATCTACCGAATGAACTGGCCCCAACAGCTTCCTGTGGGAGAGAATTCCACAGGTTCACAACTCTGAGTGAAGAAATTCTTCCTCATCTCAGTCCTGAATGGCTTGCCCCTTATTCTTACACTGTGACCCCTCGTTCTGGACCTCCCCAGCATCAGCAATATGCTAAATCAGTCCCTCTCTCCACAGATGTCAGCAGACCTGCTGAGTTTCTCCAGCAGTTTCTGTTTTTTATCTCAGATCTCCAACATCTGCAGTATGTTGCTGTTATCCAAGTTCCTTTTCATTATTTCCTCCTGGTGCCCGAGTTAAGCTTCATTCCTCTTGTCTGCACTGACTCTACCATTTGTCACTCTTATGTCCTGGCAACCGAACTGGGAAAAGTGCTCAATGCATGACTCAGCTGCACCATGACATGGGTAGCCATGATTTCCTCTGCCTTATGTTCTGTTGGTTTATCAACGTAACTCACCACCCTATCTGGTCTGTCGAAGAGATTTACGAGGATATGGCTGGAGATGGAAAGTTTGAGTTATAATGGAAGGCTGGATAGACTGGAATCTTTTTCATTGGAGCATAGGAGGTTGAGAGATGACCTTATAGAAGTTTATAAAATCATGAGAAGTATAAATAGGGTTAATGGTGGGTGTATTTCCCTGAGGATGTGAGTTCAAAGATGTATTTTTAACGTTTTAAGAAAGAGATTTTAAAAAGATGTGAGGGGCAAAGTTTTTATGCAGAGGGTTGTTCATGTGTGGAATGAACTTCCTGAGGAAGTGGTGGATTTGGATACAATTACAATGTTTAAAAGACATTTGAATACGTATACAAATAGAAGTTTGGAGGAATATGGGCCAGGAGCAGGCAGGAGGAATTAGTTTAGTTTGGGATTATGTTTGGTATGGACTAGGGTTTGTTTCTGTGCTGTGTGACTCTATGACTCATGTTGCCTGAATATCTCAAGTGTTGTTATATCTTTGTAGAACTCATTGTGGATTTGATGTTGCTAGAATTGTCCCAGAATTGAAAATTAATCTCCTGGACAAAATATGGAGCAAGTCAAGATAAAAATCACAGGGGCATTAGGTGTTGTTGACTATTTGTGTTGAACACTTTCAATCTTAAATACAGAGATATCAGTGACAGTGAAGAAGACTGGTTCTATTCAAACAAGAAAGAGAAATGGTCGCTTCTTAATTGGCTTCTGAAAGCAAAACGCGAAAAGGATATTAAGTTGGGGAATCAATGGCAGTGGCTTGGGGTGGCTGATGATAGAAGGTCACGTGATGAAACCTCTCAGAATAAATCCAGTAAAAGTTGACAACTCTTTCTCGGGATTTTCGATTCTATTCCTGGAGTAGAGTAACTGGATCACCCAATTACTCAATGTTTAAAAGTCTATTTTTATCTGAAATAGACTTCTGTAGACACTGAATTGCCTAATATTAAATTTTATTTTCTTAAATAAACTCAATTGACCTTTTTTTTGTCAGTGCGTGGACAGTATTATGGTCAGGCTGCTGACTTCAGCATGCCCCCAACCTCCTGTATTTCGGGGGGTGCTGGACCAATTGGCTGGGAGCACTGGTGGATTGAGGATCAAACCTATTTAATATGTCCGTTCTGCTGAAAGCACACAGTGCAGGAACCTGAAATAGTCAAGTGTGTGGTGCTGGAAAAGCACAGCAGGTCAGGCAGTATCCGAGGAACAGGAAAATCAACATTTCAGGTATACGCCCTTCATCATTATTCTAATCATGACTCTAATCTCCAGCATCTGCAGTCCTTACTTTTGTTTAGGAAGCTGAAATACCCAGCCAATATTGTACAGAATGGCTGAGCTCTTGCTCTTCTCTGCTTTAACATTGAGAAATGTATTGGGTATCTTCTTTGTTCTGGATGTAGGTTTGCTCGCTGAGCTGGAAGGTTCATTTTCAGATGTTTCGTCACCATACTAGGTAACATCTTCAGTGAGCCTCAACAAGTAAAACTAATGTCATTTACATAATGCCGTGCAGGGACTGTAACAAATGCAACACTGGACAAACAGGCAGAAAACTAGCCACCAGGATACATGAACATCAACTAGCTACAAAATGACATGACCCTTTCTTACTATCCTTACATACACATAAGGAAGAACATCACTTCAATTGGGACAACACATCCATCCAAGTACAAGCCAAATAAAGACTCATGAGAATTCCTAGAAGCATGGCATACCAACCAGAACTCTATCAACAACACATTGAGTTAGATCCCATCTACCACCTCCTGAGAAAAAGAACAGGAAGTGATTTCACCACAGGAAATGACATCACCACCGGAAATGACATCACCAACCCAAAGAAACCCAAACATATAAATAGAAAGCAGGAATTATCAGTGGTACTTCACCCGGAGGCCCACTGAAGATGTTACCTAGTAGGGTGACGAAACGTCTGGAAATGAACCTTCCAGCTCAGCGAGCAAACCTACATCCAGAACCTCAACCTGAGCTACAAATCTTTTCAAAACTCGCTAGTATCTCCTTTGTGTAAAGCCTCTCATCTCTAAGCATCATTTTAGGGACAAAAACTGAAGTTGGTGGAAAAACTCAGCAGCTCTGGCAGCATTTGTGGAGAAAAATCAGAGTTAACAGCTCAGGCCGAGTGACCCTTCCTCAGAACTGAATTATTATTCATCATTTTAAGGAAACTCCTTCTAAGAGTAAGCCACGAAGAAAGGGGCTTCTAATGTCTGAACTGCATTCCATCTAAAAATGGGGCACTGCAACAACAACTAACATTTATGTAACACCTTTGATGCAGCATGATATCCCAGAGTGCATCAGTGAGAGTGTCATTGGATAGAAATTGACACTGACATTTGAGCAAAAAGGTTTTACAAAAAAATCTCTTGAAGGATGAGAAAAAGAGATGGGAGAGCTTCACTGTGCTCCTGCTCCTGTTTCTCCATTTAAATTCTGACAGCTGACGGCGGCTTTAATATGTCTCAAATAACAAAATGTCCTCAAACTGTACACTCTTTCTCTAATTGCCGAAATTCTTCTCATTAATACCAACTGTATGTGATGTGAGCTGTAAGGCGATCCAGAAGCAGTGTAGATAAAAGCTCAAACTAGGAGCTCTGGACATCTCCATCAGTTTTTGGCTGCTCCATCGTAGCCACAGGTCTACGGCAGGCTGTGGTTGTTATAATCCCACAAACAGCAATACATTGACCAGGTTATCAAATGTTCAGATGGTTAAATATTAAATGTAAGACCTGAGGGAAAATCACAAACAGAAAGTGCTGGAGAAACCCAGCAGATCTGCTGACATTTGTGGAGAGAGAAACAGAGTTAACATTTCACTGTACAAAGGTGTGCAGGTTCGGTGGAATAGCCACGGGAAATGCAGGGTTACAGGGATAGAGTAGGGTGTGAGTCTGGGTGGGATACTCTCTGGAGAGTACATCTGGACTTGTTGGGCCAAATGGCCTCTTTCCACACTGTGGGGATTCTAAACATTCTAACCGTATCAACTCTGATATGACTTTAAGAATCAGAGAGTCATAGAGATGTACAGCACGGAAACAGACCCTTCGGTCCAAATTGTCCATGCCGACCAGATATCCCAACCTAATCTAGTCCCATTTGCCAGCATTTAACCCATACCCCTCTAAACCCTTCCTATTCATATACCCATCCAGATGCCTATTAAATGTGATTGTACCAGCCTCCACCACCTCCTCTGGTAGCTCATTCCAACACGTACCACCCCTCTCACCTTAAACCTATACCCTCTAGTTCTGGACTCCCCTACCGCTGGGGAAAAGACCTTGGCTATTTGCCCTATCCATGCCCCCTCATGATTTTATAAACCTCTATAAGGTCACCCCTCAGCCTCCAACTCTCCAGGGAAAATAGCCCCAGCCTATTCAGCCTCTCCCTGCAGCTCTTCTTCACAACTCAATGAGAACAGCCTGTTTTACTTCACCATGCAACCTCTACCTGAGAGGATAGACCTCTCCTCAGTTTAACAGTGCACCCAGAGGATTACAGTGCCGCACTGATGTGGGGTCAGCCTGGGCTGACATCCTGAAACTTTGCATGGCACTGAAACCTACAATGTTGGAGCTGGGAGGTGGGAGAATCGCCAAATGAGCCACAACAACACAAGCCCACGCTCTTTAGAGATATTATTACACACCCTTGAAGCAGGTGGGACTTAACCTTGGCCTCCTGGCTGAGAGGCAGGGAAACTACTACTGCCCCACCTTAATTCTTATAAGGACATTGTAGCATCACTCAAATAGCCTAAAACACTTTGCGTGCAGTTCATTTCTCTGGTGCTGTTCTTATCTGAATGATTACAGCATCCACAGGACAAACAGCAAGATGTGTAAGGGGCTGTGAGCTGACTTACAAGCTACCTTGTTTCTGTATTAGTTGTTAGCTGAGCACCAGTACTGATTGTAAAGATGATCTTTTCAGTCAGAAAGCTGTGGGCTACTGTTCCACTCAAGGATTTAGTGGAACTTTATCGAGAATGTGCTTCCCAATTGCCATCCTTCAGCTTGATGCTAAAGGTCCAAAAACACCATGGAGACCAGCTCTTCTTCCTCAACCAATTATGACTTAGGAACAGGAGTAGGCCATTCAGCCCCTCAAGCCTATTCCACCACTCAATGAGATCATGGCTGATCAATAGTCGGAAGTCCAGATACCTGCCTTCTGCCCATGTCCCTTAATATCTCTACTTAACAAAACATATCCTTCTCGGATTTAGAACTAATAATGGCTGATCTAGCATCCAGTGTCATTTGTAACATAGAGTTCAAACAGTTACAATTCCCAATTCGATTAATGTACATCTTGTTGATGTAACTGATCACATGACACTGACATCCGTCAGAGAGAAACATCAGTCTAGAGTGAATATATGGAGTGGGAGGTATAGCATATCGCAAGATAGAATCCTTGCAGTGCAGAAAGAGGTTATTTGACTCATTAAGTCTGTACCAACCCTCCCACCCAGACCCAGCACCTACCCTATTCCCATAACCCTTTAATTACCATGGCTAATCTGCCTACCCCCTACACACTACGGGGCAATACAGCATGGCCAATCCACCTAACCTGCACATCTTTGGACTATGGGAGGAAACCAGAGCACTCAGTGTAAACCCATGCAGACACAGGGAGATTGTGTAAACTCCACGCAGTCACCTGAGGGTGGAATTGAACCAGGGATCCCTGTGCGGCAGCAGTGCTAACCACCATACCACCTCTCTGATACTCTACACTAGAACACTGTATTTGAGAGTCTAGATTAGAGTGGTGCTGGAAAAGCATAGCAGGTCAGGCAGCATCCAAGGAGCAGGAAAATCGACGTTTCGGGCAAAAGCCCAGTATGGATGTAAATAAAGGAATGTTACGGTACATTAAGTGTTGAGGAACCTTCATATGTGATAAAGGAGCAAGCAGCTATAGGGACAGACTCAGTGCAGACACCCACATCCAAAATATTCCAGATCTGTATCTCAATGTGTGGGTAGTAGTATTGGCTTAAAGCACAGGATAAAATACAACAGCATTAAAAACAGATTAATTCATCCTATTTGCTGCCTCGCTATGTGTAAATTGGCTGTTGCATTTGGCTAGTGAACAAGAGCGAATGCAGTTCAAAAAAATAATTCTCTATGTGTGAAAGACTTGATAAATCCTGATGATGTTATGGGAAACAAACATGTCATTTAATCTCAGGGTTACTGATATCAAAACCCCTTGATAGACGTAAATGCAATATACTTTTCACTCACCTCATAGCATATAAAATACAGCATGGTGTATTGTTGGCCCCAGCGTAACTCTAGATTGTGAATTTTCCCACCTGGTGTTATCTGAGGACTATGATTAGGGACCTGTCCAAAACAAGAATGCACACTGTCAGATTTTAGTTCAAATATAAAATTGCTTCAATCCAATTCCGAAGTTTAAATAGAATCTGTTTTTGTCAATCACCCTGTTGTGAGAATTGCTGGTAATTGCTCTATGCTGTTTTCGAACTGACAGGCTGGTGTAATTAAACCTATGTCTTTCTAAATTACTTGCATCCTCCACCTTCAAACAGCAGTGTGTGTCTGAGGTCAGCTCCATGCAGGAAGCAATGGAAATGATAGTGCGTGTGAGGTCAGCCAAACAACGCTATTTCATGTTTGTCCAGGTTTCCACAACATGGTGATTTATCCAAACGTGCATATGATCAGCCACCGCCTTCCGATTGCTTGTACCCAGTCTATGATGTGGAGGTGCCGATGCTGGACTGGGGTAGACATAGTCAGAAGTCACCCGACCTCAGGTTGTAGTTAGAAAGCTTATTTGAAATCACAGAGCGTTGTCCCTTCTTCAGGTGAAGTCCCAACCTATGGCCCACAGACAAAACACCCAAACAATTGCCTGAACAGCCTTTTGCCTTCACAGTGCCACGCAGGGATCAGCCAATGAGGAACCCAATCGTGGAACGTGGTGTTTGAGATTCGAGACTGGGCAGAAGCTCAGAGACTGCCCAGCCCGATGATAACCGCACAGCTCCTGGGGGAGTCCAGACACCACTCTCTGTTGTTACAACACGGGGTAAACCCCTCTGCTAATTTAAGACCCGCGACACAGAAAAGATTTATCCCATGCGGTAATCTGTGAAAATTCTAGAGGTCAAGAACTATTTAAATTAAAAATTAACAACTTTATTTCTTAAAGTATAACAGAGAATAATTAACTAACAATTATTTACAACTCATTCATTTAACCTATCTCTTACCTTCCCTTCTATAATATTAGTCCGATAAACTCCCGATTAAGATTGTCAAAACAAAACTTCTTATCTCAAAACCAGGCAGCTTTCAGTTCTTCTCTGTATTCCTATCTTCTTTTCTTCTTCTTGGGGATTCTGCTTCACAGGTTACTATTCCATAAAGGTACCTATAAGAGAGCTATTCTCTGGGCAGTTTGCAGATGCTGGCTTGGCAGTTCTCCTCTCAACTGTCCAATTTTCCCTGGTCTTATACCCCCGAATCATTAGATTATATTATTGGCTTTTAAGATTGTCAATATACTCAATTCAAACTGGGTTGGAGTTTGGTTTTTTAGAGGTATATAATTTAAACTGATTGGCCTAATTTGAATCTGTTTTTGTCTCCAGGCAACCAGCTACTCTAGCTACCCCAGTAGCTGGACCACATGTTTACATTGTAATCTATTGTTACCAAGTTAAAAAAAACTAATGCTAGCTTTTAACTCTTTTAAAGATACAGTACACCTACATCTTTACAACACTGTAAACCTGAGTTCATCTGAGCCTACACCATCTACATCTGTGCGTACCATCAGCCCTGTGCTTGCTGAGCTCCTAGATTATGTTAGAAGAGAGAAATCAGAAGGAGAATTGGAGAAGGGGCCAGGGATACTGGTGGGAATGTTGGCCATGGATGGAAAGAGGAAACACATGGGAGGATTCTGGGTCTTAGAGTTAGAGAGGAGAATCTGGGAAAAGCCTTTCCAGTGTTTTATACAACAGAATGGTTTGTTCGGCTATTTTAGAGTATAGTTAAGAGTCTTCCACATTGCTGTGGGTCTGGATTCACTCATAGGCCAGACATTCCCTTCTCTAAATGAAGTGAATGAACCAGATGGGATTTTCCCCAACAGTCAATAATGCCCATCATTAGACTCATGGTTTCAGATGTTTATTGAATTCAAATGACACCATCTGCCAGGACTCAAGCCCAGGTCTCCAGAATATGGCCTGGCTCTCCAGAATATGGCTGGATCTCCAGAATATGACCCAGGTCTCCAGAATATGACCTGGGTCTCCAGATTAATAGTTGAGTGATAATACCACAAGGCCGTTGGCTCCCCAGAGAAGGGAGATGAAACGAGGTAAAGGCCTCAGAATGGAGGACATTAATGGTGAAATTGAGAGGAAAGGTAGGGAGAGACCAGGATTGGAACTGATGGTATGGGAGTTGGAATGGCCATTATTGATTGGACAGAGTTAACAATGATAGTGACCATGGAGGGAAAGAGCAGGGAGAAGAGAATTTCAACATGAACTGGAGCAGGAGACAAGTGGTAATTTGGATAGATGGGATAAAATGGCAGCAGGTAGATGGATAGATGGGATAAAATGGCAGCAGGTAGATGGATAGATGGGATAAAATGGCAGCAGCAAATTGTAATATTGTGAGGGGGTTGAGGGACGGACGGACTGTCAATAGGAATATTGGGAGGGGATAGGATGTAGAATGCTGATGAGAGTAGCATTTACCAGATCTTAAATAATATGCTGTCCATAATTTTGACTGGGATTGTTTGGAATCCTCCTTTGTTAGTAAGTAATTAAACAAATTCTCTCAGTCATGGATTATATTTTAAATATGAAGAAAAATAGTTAATTTCCAAAGGGCAAAGATATCGTTTCCAATTTGAGATCATCCTCTTAATCCCCAGAAAATTGCACCGCCCCCATTCATTGTGAATTTAAAAACTGGGAAATGTACCAAACCCTTTATCCAAATAAGATCAGACTTTAACACAACAGCAGAACAGTCTGGAAGAGCTGAATGGCTTCCTGCAATTCTTATGATATTTTCAGGACTGAATGTCTTTTATTCATTTACACAATGTGGGTTCTGCTAGATGGGCCAGTGTTTATTGTCCGTCCCTAATTGCCCCCGAGAAGGTGATGGTAATCCCCAGCAGTCTGTCTGCTGTGTATAAACCCATAGTGCTGGTAGAGAAGGGGTTGCAGTGTTTTAATCCAGCGACAGTGAGTGAGTGGTGATGGATTCCCAGGGTCAAGATGGTGAGTGGCTTGGGAGAAACCTGCAGGTGTTGGTATCCACTGCCTTTCCCACCATGCTTTTCTAACCAGTGCTGCTTCCCAAGTTTTATCCCACTGTGACTCCACTTCAAGGCTTGAAATCTATCGAAACCCCTCGGTAGGCAGTTGGGAGTGGAGGAGGGGGGCAGACATTTTATTAGAGCCGGAGGAGAGAGTCAGTCATTGCTACATCAGAGCCCACAACCCCCAAAATGTCAGCCCTGACCCCAGATGGGTCCTGAAGCCACTCTGGGACATACTGTCCTGAGTGATAGCAGTCACGGTTTTGCTGGGAGGATTGTACTGAAGAGGGTGATGCAAATTGGGGAATAGATGGTGCAGGGATCTACTCATTTGTATCTGTACCTGTCCCAATGACACCCAGCTGAGAATTAACCTGCATCTCTGAGCAGATAACTATGTTCATCACAGCAAAAAGAGATTGCATTTATATCATACATCCACAGAATATATTTTAAAAATGCTTCTCAACGAATAATTGCTTTTGAAATGTTGGCAGCCAGTTTGGTGATTGAGGGTAAATGTTAGGTGAATTCCCAGCAGATAGGCAGGGCCTGGGTTTTACATCTCGTCTGAAAGATGAAATATCCAAATGTACAGTTCCTCTCAGCACTACACTGAAGTGTCAGTCTGCATTACATGAGTAAGGCCTGAACCCCCTCAAACGTCCACCTCAGAAGGAGAATGCTCCCACTGACACTTCTGTCATGTTTAATGTTTGTTTCCCAGAGTGAAGGGATGTCTCTGAATATATAAATTTTGATGCATCACTAATAATTTCACAAAATTAATGCAAAGCACCAATATGTTCGAAAGCCAATATGTTTAATTCCTTCCATGAGTTAAAGTCAATATGTCTGCATAATGCTGCATCGTGAACTCCTGAAAGGGATTTATGTTTATACAGAAATTGTACAGCTGCATAATTTGCAAATGCAAGACATCAAATTGCAGTTATGCAGCACCTTAATATAGTAAATGTCATGAGGTAGGTCACTCAGACAGTGTATGACACCAAACCACATAAGGAGATATTGGCAGAATCGGCCAAGAAGCTGCTGATTTTACTCATTCATTGGATATGGGTACATTCCTCTAGGCCAGCATTTGCAGGTGATGAGCTGCCTTCATGAACCACTGCAGTCCATGTGCTGTAGGCACAACTACATTGTCATTGGGAAGCAAGTTTTCATTGCTTTTTGATCTGAAAAAACCAAGTGGCTTGCAAGGTCTTTTCAGAGGACAGCTTAGAATCAACCATATTGTTGTGGGTTTGGAGTTACATGTAAACCAGACAAGGATGGAAGATTTATTTCTGTAAAGGGCATTAATCCACCAGATGGGCTTTTAACCACATCTAAGATGACTGGGTGTTCACTCTTACTGACACACTCATTATCCTTCAGATTAATTCGTTGTATTTCAATTCCATCAACTGGCAAAGTAGGCTTGACCTGTCTCCCCAAAGAGTTAGCCTAGGCCTGTGGGTGAAGAGACTGCTGATATTATCACCGTACCACTATCACCCTCAATTCAAGGGGATAGGTTTGAAGAAGAAGAGGAAGGGTCAGAAACAGAGCTTTAGGAGGGAATTGTCGAACTTAAGTCCAGGATGGTTCAAAGCATAACCACCAATGCTGGAGATTTTTAATTTGGGATATGTAAGAGGCCAGAGTTGGAGAGGGTTGTGGGGCTGGAAGAAGTTACAAGGATAGGGAGGGTGAGGCCATGGAGGGGTATGAAAACAAGGATGAGGCATTTCTTAACCAGGAGCCTATGCAGGTCAGTTGGAGGAATAGGACTTGCTGTTGGAATTCATCCAGCAGCCACCCAGGAGGACCACAGCCATAGATGGAACATAAGAGGCTGGAACAAAAATAGGCCATTTGGTCCTTTAAACTTGGTCTGACATGGAGTAGGTCCCTTGCTCTGTCTTCCATATCCCTTGATCTCTTTGGTTCCCTGTCTTGAATATAAGCATTGACTGAACTTCCACAGTCTATTGGGTAGAGAATTTCAAAGAATCTCCCACCATCTGAAGCTCCAAGGTAACCGGGCTCTTGATTTCAAGCTGAGAGGAATGCACAGGATGATTTAGAAGTGCCATTAGTAGGTTAAAACATAGATAGAATTTGTTCTGTAGCAGGAACTACGCAGCAGATGTTCCAATACGTAGGATTGTAGGAAATAGCGGCAGGTGTAGACTATTCGGCCCCTTGAATCCCAAGTAGTTCATGGTGAACCTTCAATCACTTTCCCCAAATTGTCCCACTACCCTTAACATCCAGGAATTGATAATAGTCAATAAGGGAGCTTGCATTGTCCTCTGGGGCAGAGAATTCCAAAAGCTTCATCCCTCTCTCAACCAGGAAATTCCTCCACACTTTAGTCCCTATGATTAGTCCCTTATTCTAAAACATGTTCTAACCCCCACTCCCTTCCTGCCCTACATCCCATCCCTGTCCCGACCCCTGCCCCCCCTCCCCCAAACCGCCACCCCCACCCCACCCCTGTCCCGACCCCTGGCCCCTCCCCCCCAAACCGCCACCCCCACCCCACCCCTGTCCCGACCCATGCCCCCTCCCCAACAGCTGTCAGGGAAATTTTACAATTTAAATTAAATTGAATCAGCAGAGATTTAAAATCAGTCTCGATCCAGGAGAGAAGCTGTAGCAGAAATTCACAACAGGTTAGTTAGTGCCTGAAACAGAAAATACACATACAGTGTAGGATTCTACCTGAAGTATTAAGCTTTCCATTTGGCTTTGAGATATTCTTGGAACTACTGTGTAATTTCAGCCTTTGATGTCTTTCCTGTATTTCTTCTCCACAGGCAGGTTTAATTAACGTGAAAGTTCTGAGTATGTGAGGATGTAGTTACAGTGTTGATCTGCCTGCTGAGAGAATGATAGAAACGGCAGAAATATTCAAACGACTGAGCTGCTTTGTGTCATTGCTTCACTCACACACACACAGACACACACATTCACATACAAACTCATACATTCACACAAATACACATGCGCGCACACACACACATTCACATACAAACTCTCTTGCACACACATACAAACACAGATGCACATACACACTAACACACATCCACTCACACTCATTCACACACACTCACACAAACACAAACACCCACTCACGCAAACACCCACAGACACAAACTCTCACACACAAACACAAACTTGTACACACACATAAACACACACATATACACTCACACATGCATTCATATACAAACTCACACTAACATACAGACACACACTCACATACAAACCCTCACGCTCACTCACACAAACTCACACGTACACATTCACCGATACGCACAAGCACGCCGCTGTTCTATAAACCTGTTATCCATTAGAGATACTAACGTGCTAGATACATTCTCAAAACTTTGTGAGTAAATGATACAATTTGGAAAGAAATCCTGAGAGGGGTCTAGTTGTTAAAACCTCCTGTTTAAAGACAGGAATTCTGATAACCACATGTGTAGAAAAAGACTTGCATTTATATGTCACCTCTCACAACTTTCCAGATTCTCAAAGTGCTCTACAAGCAGTTTTATCGTGCTGTCACTGCTATAATGTTTGGAATGCACAAGAACAGAAAAAAATAGGAGCAGTGGAGGCTATTCAGCCCATCAAGCCTGAACTACCATCCTATAAGATCTTGGCTGATCTGCCCTAGGCCTCGATATCCGTTTTGTGCCAGTTCCTCAACTTTGCAATGTTTCAAAAATCTTGCTCCTCTTTAAATAGTGACCAAGCCTCCACAACTCCCTGGAACAGGGAGCTGCAGACATTCTCTACCCTCCGACAGAAGAAATTGCTATGATCTCTGTTTTAAATAAATGCCCCTTTATTCTGTAAACGATGCTCCTTCATTTGAGATTCCCTCATGTATGACAATGTCTTCTCAAGGTTTACCCTCTGAAGCTCCTCCGGAATCACACCCATTGCAATGCGATCATCCCTTATTCAGCTGTGTCCTAATAAATGAAGCCTGAATATGCTTGGTCATTGTTTTTGATAAATCTTGATGACTATTGCTGGCATAAAAGTTGGAAAGTTTTCTATCAAGTTCAAAAATAGACATTTTCCTTTTACCTTGAAATTGGGGATGTCCACATCGGCAGGGCTGGGCAATTGATGAAAGTGAGGCCATTTGGCCACTCTCCAGCACCTCAGCATCTAAAAAGCCTGTAAAGTTGATGGTTTTTTTTTGGAGGAGAACAGCATTCAAAGATTCCTTGATAATCCTCCATAGTTTATATTATTATACAAAGGGGATTAACAAAAGCTGGGCTGTCTTGGTTTCCATTGTTGTCCTACTCAAAAGAAAAGCTAAACAGACGAATAATGTCTTCAGCAGAGATTAACACACCTACCGCCCACATAAACTGCACACTGCCTTCTCTGAACCATGCATCTGTCATCTCCGTAACTCTCTGTGAATACAAAAATGCGAATTTGCTAAATATCAATCCATCAGCCCTTGGGTCCCTGAAGTGATGGAGGCTGTATTTCTGCTGAACATTACAACAGACCTGAGGTCACTTTAGTAGCTCCAAGGGGGCAATGCTTTGCTTCAACCATGTTCAAATGCAGCCAATATTTATTATTCCCTCAGGTCAAGTCCCGACATAAGGAGAGAGATCTCTCAACGGGATGATGGGATCTGCAGTGTGACATCACCAATGTCTGTCATGATTTTTTAAATATATATATTTGCATTTCCTATCTAACTCAAAATAGGCATGTGAGTGATTGGTGCAATACTGAGAGACCGAGAAGGAAGAGGGAAGGTTTCAATTTCCATAGCACCTTTGACTACTTCAACATTTTGCAAAGGGTTTTACAGCCAAACCCTTCAGGAAGCATTTCAGTCAGTTTGTGAACAGAAAGCTCTCACAAACAACTCTGATAATGACCAGATTATTTCATTGATGTTGTTTGAAGGATAACTACTGGCCAGGATACCTGGGATAACCCCACTGCGCTTCTTCTGATGGTGCCACATCCACCTGATTGGAGCAGGTGAGGCCTTGGTTCCATCTGAAGCACAGCACGTCCAACAGGCAGGACTCCCTCTGGAGCTGTGGTCAAACCCTGGTGTGGGGCCTGCGACTCAATGGTGAGGCTGCGAAATACAAAGCGTCACTCACATCTCTCAGTGTTATCCCTGAGGGAGCCTGACCTCTCCAGGGAGGGGGAATACATAATCAGTGAATTACTTCCAACCAGCTCTCCTGGAAAGTGAGCGCATTTGGGTTTTGTATGAGAGAAACAGCCTGTGCAGTCATCATCATCAAAAGCATAGACTTTGCTGGCTACCTGGAGTCATGCATAGAGAGAAACTGATTAGATAAACTATTGCAGTGTTCCCTTGTACCTGAAACCATATCCCAGCAAGAGTGAACGTTCTCGGGTGAAAGGTGTTACACCATTAGAGATGTCGAACGGTTACAGCACAGGGGTTGGCCATTCAGCCCTTCGCGTCTGACTGAGCTCTCTTTGAGAGCTACTCAGCTTATCCCACTCGCGTGAGTAGAAGCACGATTTGCTGCTGTTGGTGATCTTCCTGCTGCCATGTGATTGAGATGGGGGTTGATGAGGGGAACTGTATCATTTGCCAGCTTTAGATGCTGCAATGACTGGAAATGGAATCTTTTCAATTCCATGGGCTGTAGATTCTGATAATAGCCACCATTATATCCTAGGTGCTGTGACTGCAGTACACATTTATCAACGCTAACATCCCAGTGAGAGCACTGTGGGGCAATCATCTGTCATCAGTGACTCCAACATCTGCTGACAAGATTGCTCATCAGATTCTGGTTTCTGATACTCTTTCACTAACTACCCTGGTTCCCAATGATACAATCATAATACGACATGGAAAGCACATCATTCTGTGCTGATGGCTCTTTGAAAGAGCTTTCCAATTAGACCTATACCCCTGCTCTGCCCCCGAACTTTGCGGTTGTTTCTCATCCTGTAGTGCAGAGGCTGGATTCGGATAATGATGAAGCCACTCCATTCAGCTTCCACTCCTCCTGCCTTTCCACTTGTGAGGCAAGGAGCAAGAGGTGGCTTTTCTTTGCAGTCTTCAAGTAGCTCTTGGAAACTCTGTGACTGAACAAATAAGAAATACTTGTAATTAAATAGGACCCTTCACATAACCCCAAAGCATTCTGCAGCCAGTGACTTACTTTGGAAATATTCTGAAAAGACTTATGTTTTGTTGAGGCTTTGCATCTTGCACTCACCAGGACAATTCGCAAGAAATATTGGAGTAAAGGGAAAACAGCGTTTTGAGGGAAGCCTGCAAACTAGTTGGCAAATTAAATCTGATTGATAAAATACATTGGTTAATGATGACTGACAGTTAACTGCAAATCTTTATTTAAAACTTAAATCAGGCAGGGTGACTCAGATTGGTCAAGGCATTGCCCTGAGGGGTAAACCACAGAATGGTTTACATTGATCTTGTTGATTGAAACAGGTGCAGTGTATGTAGATGTTCTTTCAGTCTGTAAAGAACAGCGCCTGTGTGATCATACACCTCGCTTCCAGTACATAAAATTGTGGTATAGATTACTTACAGAGTGGAAACAGGCCCTTTGGCCCAACAAGTCCACACTGACCCACCGAAGTGCAACCCACCCAGACCCATTCCCCTACATTTACCCCTGCCCCTAACACTATGGGCAATTTAGTATGGCCAATTCACCTAACCTGCACATTTTTGGACTGTGGGAGAAAACTGGAGCACCCGGAGGAAACCCACGCAGACACGGGGCGAATGTGCAAATTCCACACAGTCAGTTGCCTGAGGCGGGAATTGAACCCGAGTCTCTGGCGCTGTGAGGCAGCAGTGCTAGCCACCGTGCCGCCCACAAGTGTTTAGTGTGAGCCTGACAGAGAATCCAGAATTGGTTGGCAGAATAATTCTTCTCAGGCTTTGAATTGTTTAGCAAAATGTTATCCAACCAGGGAATAATGTTGGACCCCGTGGTTGTGAATTTTGCAATCTCGGGCTGGGTTTAGTCAGTGTGTGTCGTGAACAGCCAAAAAGATCTGCTATTTCCAATAATCTACCAGTCTTTGGGACATCCAGCCCGTACGGGAGGCATCACATTGGCACTGAAATTCATTGACCATACCGCTCATTTGTATGATAGGAAGAACATCTTTTTGGCTTAACATCCTGGTTAGTGGCAAACACCACTCGTGTCATTACAGCTTGTAGCAGTATGAAACAACTAGCTTAATCTGTTGCTCAAAGATTTGAGATACATTCCAGGGTAATCTGAGGCAGACATTTCAGGGCAAAAGTGATGGTCTTAAGGCATAGGCTCCCATATTGTGCAAGCTCATGAACTTTAACAATGTCGCATTCTTTCAGTTTTGCACTGGAAGGGTCAGTCTTTTGCTCAAAGTCTTTGGACTTTAGTTGAAGCAAGAAGGTGGGCCCACACTTTCTAACTTTAGATACAATGGTGCTACAAACTGAAGCTACAGGTTAGAGGTAAGCTTTCTTAGTTAACATGACTCCTGTGAGTAAACAGCAAATACAGGACATTTTCCCAGTATTTGTCATCCAGTGTTGAAGTTGTGTCCTCAAAGCTTTTGGAAATCTAATTTGACATCTCCAGTAAACTGAGCTGAAAACTCTTGCATTAATTTCTTTTCCATCAGTTTGTCAAATCATGTTTGCAGCTCAGTTGCTCCAGGATACATCATTGAAGATTACTAACTGATATTCTCAATCACAGAGATTTCTCTCTGTTGCCCCAGCTTCACCTTGCATTGGCAGAGCCATTTTGAGATGATTAGGGCTGAGGTTGCAGACTGAACAGAGTATTAGATTGTTGAACAATGAGCAGAATGTGATCCCTGAGTCAGAGCTGCTGTGATGTGAAGCTTTTACGAGTGATCCTCATGTCCCTTTGTAACTGGACAATCGAATGGAACATGATGGGTGAACTATGGCTAGTTGACTTCTCATGATAATATTTGTAACTATCAAATATTTTGTTCTAAATGTTCTAAGATGAATCCTCACCACAGCTTCTCATGGTGTACGTTCCACCTGGGAGATCTCCTGTCACCATCCTTGCTTCTGATTGGGATCTGCTAGGTCTGGTTTGGTTGAGGAGAACTGACGGGTGTCTAAAGAGAACAGGCTGTTGTCCTAAACAAGATGAAGTACGTTACATGTTAGCAATCAGGTAAATAATACATTTGTGTGATAAAGACCATCACTGAAACCATGAGGGAAATGTTACATTGATATGATAAACACTGTCATTGAGACTATGAGAGAGACCTCAATGCTAGGTTTTATGCTTCATTACATTATGTCATGTTATGTTTGTAATTATCCAAACGAGTCTGAGTGAAAATGATTCTGAGTCTAATTTACAGTCAGATTGTGAATTACTTCCAAAATAGAACCAAATTTAATTCAGTCTCATGGGGTTTGACTTTTTTTTAATGGATGTTGCTTCCTTTTAGGATAATATGTTTTAAACCAGCGTTAAAGAACATAGAAACCAAAAGAGAAAATGCTGGAAAATCTCAGCAGGTCTGGCAGCATCTGTAAGGAGTGAAAACAGTTGAGATTTCGAGTCTAACTCACCCTTTGACAAAGTTCAAAGAGCAGAGAATCTTGATTGGCACTGGTATTAACATTTTTAAAATGCATTCCTGGGTGTGAGCACTGCTGGCAAAGCTAGAATTTATCCCCAAGCACACCTCGAGCTGGGTGTCTGTTGATGCCATGTTAGAGGGCTGTTAAGATCAATGTTGCCTGTACGCTGTGGACGCGCGCAGCTACTCAAATGTACCACACATGCAACTGGCATTGGCACACCGTTAATCACACTGGCACACCGTTAATCGCATTGACACACTGTTAATCGCATTGACACACCGTTAATTGCATTGACACACCGTTAATCACACTGACACACCGATAATCACATTGACACACTGATAATCACACTGACACGCCAATAATTACATTGACACACCGAAAATCACACTGGCACACCGATAATCACACTGGCACACCGATATTCACACCGGCACACGGATAATCACACTGACACACCGATAATCACACTGGCACACCGATAATCAAACTGACACACCGATAATCACACCTACATACTGATAATCACACTGGCACACCGATATTCACACTGGCACACCAATAATCACATTGTCACACTGACAATCGCACTGACACACCGATAATCACACCGGTACACCGATGCTCACACTGACACACCGATAATCACATTGGCACACCGATAATCACACTGGCACAACAATAATCAGTCTAGCACGCCGATAATCACACTGGCACAACAATAATCACACTGGCACAACAATAATCACATTGGCACACCGATAATCACATTAACACACCGATAATCTCACTGGCACACCGATAATCACATTGGCACACCAATAATCACATTGACACACCGATAATCACAGTGGTACACCAATAATCACACTAGCACACCGATAATCACACTGGCATACCGATAATCACACTGACACACCGATAATCACACTGGTACACCGATAATCACACTGGTACACCGATATTGACACTGACACACCGATAATCACATTGTCACACTGACAATCGCACTGACACACCGATAATCACACTGGCACACCGATAATCACACCGGTACACCGATACTCACACTGACACACTGATACTCACACTGGCACACTGATAATCACACTGACACAGCGATAATCACACTGGCACACTGATAATCACACTGGCACACCGATAATCACACCGGTACACCGATACTCACACTGACACACTGATACTCACACTGGCACACTGATAATCACACTGGCACACCGATAATCATACTGACACAGCGATAGTCACACTGACACACCGATAATCACATTGGCACACGGATAATCACATTGACACACCAATAATCACACTGACACACTGATAATCACACTGGCACACCGCTAATCAAGTTGGCACACGGATTATCACACTGACACACCCATAATCACATTGGCACACTGATAATCACATTGGCACACCGATAATCACACTGACACACCGATAATCACATTGGCACATCGACTTACATTGGCACATCGATAATCACACTGGCACACCGCTAATTACCTGGATACACCGATAATCACATTGGTACACCGATAATCATACTGGCACACGAATAATAATATTGACACGCCGATAATCACACTGGCACACCGATAATCTCACTGACAAACCGATAATCACATTGGCACACTGATAATCACATTAACACACCGATAATCACATTAACACACTGATAATCACATTGGCACACGGATAATCACATTAACACACGGATAATCACATTAACACACCGATAATCACATTGACAAACCGATAATCACACTGATAATCACGTTGACACACTGATAATCACATTGACACACTGATAATCACATTGACACACCGTTAATCACATTGACACACCGATAATCACACTGATAATCACATTGACATGCCGATAATCACACTGGCACACTGATAATCACACTGACACACCAATAATCACATTGACACACCAATACTCACACTGGCGCACTTATAATTTCACTGACACGCTGATAATCACACTGGCAAACTGATACTCACATTGACACACCGATAATCACACTGACATACCGATAATCACATTGACACACCAATAATCACACTGACACAGCGATAATCACACTGACACACTGACAATCGCACTGACACACCGATAATCACACTGGTACACCGATACTCACACTGACACACCGATAATCTCACTGACACACCGATAATCTCACTGACACACGGATAATCTCACTGACACACTGATAATCACATTGACACACCGATAATCACATTGGCACACCGATAATCACACTGACACACCGAGAATCACACTGACACACTGATAATCGCACTGACACACCGACAATCACATCGATGCACCGATAATCACACTGGCACACCGATAATCACATTAACACACCGATAATCACACTGACACACCGATAATCACATTGACACACCGACAATCACATCGATGCACCGATAATCACACTGGCACACCGATAATCACATTGTCACACCAAGAATCACACTGACACACCGATAATGACATTGACGCACTGATAATCACACTGACACACCGATAATCCCTTTGACACACCGACAATCACATTGATGCACCGATAATCACACTGGCACACCAAAAGTTGCACTGACACACTGATAATCACATCGACACACTGATAATCACATCGACACACCGATAATATCACTGGCACACTGATAATCATACTGGCACATGAATAATAATATTAACACGCCAATAATCACACTGGCACACCGATAATCTCACTGACAAACCGATAATAACATTGGCACACCGATAATCACACTGACACAACAATAATCACACTGACAGACCAATAATCGCACTGACACACCAATAATCGCACTGACACACCAATAATCGCACTGACACACCGATAATCACACTGGCACACCGATAATCACATTAACACACCGATAATCACACTGACACACCGATAATCACATTGACACACCGACAATCACATCGATGCACCGATAATCACACTGGCACACCGATAATCACATTGTCACACCAAGAATCACACTGACACACCGATAATGACATTGACGCACTGATAATCACACTGACACACCGATAATCCCTTTGACACACCGACAATCACATTGATGCACCGATAATCACACTGGCACACCAAAAGTTGCACTGACACACTGATAATCACATCGACACACTGATAATCACATCGACACACCGATAATATCACTGGCACACTGATAATCATACTGGCACATGAATAATAATATTAACACGCCAATAATCACACTGGCACACCGATAATCTCACTGACAAACCGATAATAACATTGGCACACCGATAATCACACTGACACAACAATAATCACACTGACAGACCAATAATCGCACTGACACACCAATAATCGCACTGACACACCAATAATCGCACTGACACACCGATAATCACATTGACACACTGATAATCACATTGACACACCGATAATCACACTGACACACCAATAATCGCACTGACACACCAATAATCGCACTGACACACCGATAATCACACTGACACACTGATAATCACATTGACACACTGATAACCACAATGACACAACAATAATCACACTGACACACCGATAATCACACTGACACACAAATAATCATACTTACACACCGATAATCTCGTTGACATACCAATAATCACATTGACACACCGATAATCCCACTAACACACCGATAATCACATTGACGCACCGATAATCACACTGACACACCAATAATCGCACTAACACACCGATAATCACATTGACAAACTGATCATCACACTGGCACAATGATAATCACGTCGACACACCGATAATCATACTGGCACACGAATAATAATATTGACACACCGATAATCACACTGGCACACCGATAATCTCACTGACAAACCGATAATAACATTGGCACACCGATAATCACATTGACACACCGATAATCGCACTGACACACCGATAATTGCACTGACACACCGATAATCACACTGACACACAAATAATCATACTTACACACCGATAATCTCATTGACATACCAATAATCACATTGACACACCGATAATCTCACTGACACACCGATAATTACATTGGTACACTGATAATCCCACTAACACACCGATAATCACATTGACGCACCGATAATCACACTGACACACCGATAATCACACTTACATACCGATAATCTCATTGACACACCAAAAATCTCATTGACACACCGATAATCACACTGACACACCGATAATCACACTAACACACCAATAATCGCACTAACACACCGATAATCACATTGACAAACTGATAATCACACTGGCACAATGATAATCACGTCGACACACCGATAATCATACTGGCACACGAATAATAATATTGACACGCCGATAATCACACTGGAACACCAAAAGTTGCACTGACACACTGATAATCACATCGACACACTGATAATCACATCGACACACCGATAATATCACTGGCACACTGATAATCATACTGGCACATGAATAATAATATTAACACGCCAATAATCACACTGGCACACCGATAATCTCACTGACAAACCGATAATAACATTGGCACACCGATAATCACACTGACACAACAATAATCACACTGACAGACCAATAATCGCACTGACACACCAATAATCGCACTGACACACCAATAATCGCACTGACACACCAATAATCGCACTGACACACCGATAATCACATTGACACACTGATAATCACATTGACACACCGATAATCACACTGACACACCAATAATCGCACTGACACACCAATAATCGCACTGACACACCGATAATCACACTGACACACTGATAATCACATTGACACACTGATAACCACAATGACACAACAATAATCACACTGACACACCGATAATCACACTGACACACAAATAATCATACTTACACACCGATAATCTCGTTGACATACCAATAATCACATTGACACACCGATAATCCCACTAACACACCGATAATCACATTGACGCACCGATAATCACACTGACACACCAATAATCGCACTAACACACCGATAATCACATTGACAAACTGATCATCACACTGGCACAATGATAATCACGTCGACACACCGATAATCATACTGGCACACGAATAATAATATTGACACACCGATAATCACACTGGCACACCGATAATCTCACTGACAAACCGATAATAACATTGGCACACCGATAATCACATTGACACACCGATAATCGCACTGACACACCGATAATTGCACTGACACACCGATAATCACACTGACACACAAATAATCATACTTACACACCGATAATCTCATTGACATACCAATAATCACATTGACACACCGATAATCTCACTGACACACCGATAATTACATTGGTACACTGATAATCCCACTAACACACCGATAATCACATTGACGCACCGATAATCACACTGACACACCGATAATCACACTTACATACCGATAATCTCATTGACACACCAAAAATCTCATTGACACACCGATAATCACACTGACACACCGATAATCACACTAACACACCAATAATCGCACTAACACACCGATAATCACATTGACAAACTGATAATCACACTGGCACAATGATAATCACGTCGACACACCGATAATCATACTGGCACACGAATAATAATATTGACACGCCGATAATCACACTGGAACACCGATAATCTCACTGACAAACCGATAATAACATTGGCACACCGATAATCACACTGGCGCACTAAAAATGACATTGACACACCAATAATCACACTGGCACACTGATAATCCCACTGACACACTGAGAATCACACTGGCACTCTGATATTTACATTGAAACACCAATAACCACACTTGCACACCGTTATTCACATTGACACACCGAGAATCACACTGACACACCAACAATCACACTGACACACCGATAATCACACGGACACACCGATAATCACACTGACACACCAATAATCGCACGGACACACCAATAATCGCACGGACACACGAACAATCGCACTGACACACCAATACTCTCACTGACACACCGATAATCACACTGACACACCGATAATCACACGTACCCACCGATAATCTTATTGACACACCCATAATCACATTGACACGCCGATAAACACACTGACACACCGATAGTCACACATCGACACACCGAAAATCAAACAGAAACACTGAAAATCACAATGACACACTGATAATCACGCTGGCACACCGATAACAACATTGACAAACCGATAATCACACTGACACACGAATAATAATATTGACACACCGATAATCACACTGACACACTGATAATCACATTGACTCACCGATAATCACACTGACACACTGATAATCACATTGACACACGGATAATCACATTAGCACACCGATAATCACACTGGCACACCGATAATCACATTGACACACCGTTTGTCACATTAACACGCCAATAATCACATTGGCTTACTGATAGTCATTTTGACACACCACTAATCACACTGATGCACCGATAATCACACTGACACACTGATAATCACATTGACGCACCGATAGTCACATTGACATACCGATAAACACATTATCACACCGATAATCACACTGGCACGCCGATAATCACATTGGCACACCGATAATCACATTGGCACACTGATAGTCACATTGGCACACCAACAATCTCATTGGCACACTGACAGTCACATTGACACACCAATAATCACATTGACACACCGATAATCTCATTAGCACACTGATAGTCACATTGACACACTGATAATCACACTGATGCACCGATAATCACACTGGCGCACCGATAATCACATTGACACATTGATAATCACATTGACACACCGATAATCACATTGGCACACCGATAATCCCACTGGCACACCGATAATCCCACTGGAACACTGATAATCACATTGACACACCGATAATAACACTGGCACTCCGATAATCTCACTGACAAACCGATAGTCACATTGGCACACCGAAAATCACACTGACAAACCGATAATCACATTGACACACTGATAAACACACTGACACACCGATAGTCACACTGACACACCGATAGTCTCACTGACATACCGATAGTCTCACTGACACACCAATAATCACATTGACACACCGATAATCACATTGGCTTACTGATAATCACATTGACACAACGATAATCACACTGACACACTGACAATCACATTGAATGCCATAGCAGTCAGTTCTCTGGTACTGAGCCTGAAACTGTGGCAAAGAAGGGAAGGGGGCAGAATAGAAAAGTCCTCATGGTAGGGGACTCGACAGTTAGGGGAATCGACAGGAGATTTTGTGGTCAGGATCGGGATTCCCAGAAGGTATGTTGCCTCCCTGGTGCCAGGGTCCGGGACGTCTCCGATCGGGTGTATAAGGTTCTAAAAGGGGAGGGCGAACAGCCAGAAATCATGTTACTTATTGGCACTAATGATATAGCCAGGAAAAGGATCGAGGACATAAAAAGTGATTTCAGGGAGTTAGGATGGAAGCTGCAAAGCAGGACGAACAGAGTAGTGTTCTCCAGTTTACTACCGGTGCCACGAGATAGCGAGGCGAGGAACAGGGAGCGGGCGCAGCTTAATACGTGGCTGCGCAGCTGGTGTAGGAGGGAGGGCTTCAGATATGTAGATAATTGGGATGCCTTCTGGGGAAGGTGGGACCTGTACAAGAAGGGCGGGTTGCATCTGACCTGGAAGGGGACCAATGTCCTGGGTGGAAGGTTTGCTCGAGTAGTTTGAGAGGGTTTAAACTAGTATGGCAGCGGGGTGGGAACCTGAGCTGTATACCAGAGGTTAGAGGTGATGCAGATGAGGTAATAGCAAGAGGTAGACCAGCTAGTGGGAAGGATTTTCCTGGCAAGGAACCAAGGTATCAGTTAAAGTGCATTTGCTTTAATGCAAGGAGTATCAGGAATAAAAGTGACGAACTTAGAGCATGGATCCGTACCTGGTGCTATGATGTTGTGGCCATAACAGAGACATGGGTTTCTCAGGGGCAGGAATGGTTGCTGGATGTTCCAGAGTTTAGAGCATTTAAAAAGAATAGGGAGGGGGGAAAAAGAGGAGGGGGTGTCGCACTACTAATCAGAGAGGGG
Organism: Chiloscyllium punctatum; assembly: GCF_047496795.1. Lineage (NCBI taxonomy): Eukaryota > Metazoa > Chordata > Chondrichthyes > Orectolobiformes > Hemiscylliidae > Chiloscyllium > Chiloscyllium punctatum. Next base: position 6,912,790 of record NC_092780.1, on the reverse strand, counting down.
ATCACAGCTACAGAAGCTTCCATTGTCGAGGAAGATCTGCCTAAAAGTCAGTATGGGTGGAAATTAGGAATAGCAAGGGAACAGTCACCTCTTTAGGGGTTTACTACAGGCCCCCCCAATAGCAGCAGGGAGATGGAAGAAAGCATAGGTCAGCAGATTTTGGAAAAGTGTGGACGTAGTAGGGTTGTTGTAATGGGTGACTTTAACTTTCCCAATATTGATTGGAACCTCCTTCGAGCAGAAGATTTGAATGGAGCTGTTTTTGTAAGGTGTGTTCAGGTGGGTTTCCTAACTCAGTACGTTGACAGGCCAACGAGGGGAGAGGCCATTCTAGACTTAGTGCTCGGAAACGAGCCGGGGCAGGTATCAGATCTTGTGGTGGGAGAGCATTTTGGTGATAGTGACCACAACTGCCTCACATTCTACATAGCTATGGAGAAGGAGAGGATTAGGCAAAATAGGAGGATATTTAATTGGGGAAGAGGAAACTATGATGCAATTAGACATGAGTTAGGAAGCATGGATTGGGAGCAATTGTTCCATGGTAAAGGCATTATAGACATGTGGAGACTGTTTAAGGAACAGTTGTTGCAAGTGATGAATAAATATGTCCCTCTGAGACAGGCACGAAGTGGTAAGATAAAGGAACCTTGGATGACGAGAGTGGTGGAGCTTCTCGTCAAAAGGAAAAAGGTAGCTTACATAAGGTGGAGGAAGCCAGGGTCAAGCTCAGCTCTAGAGGATTACAGGCAGGCAAGGAAGGAGCTTAAAAATGGTCTGAGGAGAGCCAGGAGGGGGCATGAGAAAGGCTTGGCAGAACGGATTAGGGAGAACACAAAGGCATTTTACACTTATGTGAGGAATAAGAGAATGGTCAAAGAAAGAGTAGGGCCGATCAGGGATAGCATAGGGAATTTGTGTGTGGAGTCTGAGGAGGTAGGGGAAGCCCTAAATGAGTTTTTTGCTTCTGTCCTTACGAAAGAAATGAACTTTGTAGTGAATGAAACCTTTGAAGAGCAGTGTGCATGCTGAAATAGATAGAGATAGAGGAAGCTGATGTTCTGAAAATTTTGTCAAACATTAAGATTGACAAGTCACCAGGCCCGGACCAGATTTGTCCTCGGCTGCTTTGGGAAACGAGAAATGCAATTGCTTCGCCACTTGCGAAGATCATTTCATCCTCGCTCTCCACTGGAGTCGTATCTGAGGACTGGAGAGAGGCAAATGTAATTCCTCTCTTCAAGAAAGGAAATAGGGAAATCCCCAGCAATTACAGACCAGTAAGTCTCACGTCTGTCATCTCAAGGTGTTAGAAAGGATTCTGAGGGATAGGATTTATGACCACCTGGAAGAGCATGGCTTGATTAAATGCAGTCAACACGGCTTTGTGAGGGGCAGGTCATGCCTCACAAACCTTATCGAGTTCTTTGAGGATGTGACTAGAAAAGTTGATGAGGGTCGAGCTGTGGATGTGGTGTATATGGACTTCAGCAAGGCATTTAATAAGGTTCCCATGGTAGGCTCATTCAGAAGGTCAGGAGGAATGGGTTTCAGGGGAACATAGCTGTCTGGATACAGAATTGGCTGGCCAACAGAAGACAGCGAGTGGTAGTAGAAGGAAAATATTCTGCCTGGAAGTCTGTGGTGAGTGGTGTTCCACAGGGCTTTGATTTTGGGCGTATATTGTTTGTAATTTTTATTAATGACTTGGATGAGGGGATTGAAGGATGGGTCAGCAAGTTTGCAGATGACACAAAGGTTGGAGGTGTCATTGACGGTATAGAGGGCTGTTGTAGGCTGCAGCGTGACATTGACAGGATGCAGAGATGGGCTGAGAGGTGGCAGATAGAGTTTAACCTGGATAAATGCGAAGTGATGCATTTTGGAAGGTCGAATTTGAAAGTTGAGTACAGGATTAAGGATAGGATTCTTGGCAGTGTGGAGGAACAGAGGGATCTTGAAGTGCAGGTACATAGATCCCTTAAAATGGCCACCCAATTGGACAGGGTTGTTAAGAAAGCATATGGTGTTTTGGCTTTCATTAACAGGGGTGTTGAGTTTAAGAGTCGTGAGATCTTGTTGCAGCTCTATAAAACTTTGGTTAGACCGCACTTGGAATACTGCAGCCAGTTCTGGTCGCCCTATTATAAGAAAGATGTGGATGCTTTGGAGAGAGTTCAGAGGAGGTTTACCAGGATGCTGCCTGGACTGGAGGGCTTATCTTATAAGGAGAGGTTGACAGAGCTCATTGGAGAAAAGGAGGAGAAGAGGGGACCGAATTGAGGTATACAAAATAATGAGAGGCATAGATAGAGTCAATAGCCAGAGACTATTTCCCAGGGCAGAAATGGCTAATACGAGGGGTCATAGTTTTAAGCTGGTTGGAGGAAAGTATAGAGGGATGTCAGAGGCGGGTTCTTTACACAGAGAGTTGTGAGAGCATGGAATGCGTTGCCAGCAGCAGTTGTGGAGGCAGGGTCATTGGGGACATTTAAGAGACTCCTGGACATGTATATGGTCACAGAAATTTAAGGGTACATACTTGAGGATCAGTGGTCGACACAACATCGTGGGCTGAAGGGCCTGTTCTGTGCTGTACTGCTCTATGTTCTATGACACATAGATAATCACACTGAGACACCGATAATCACATTGACATTCCGATAATCACCTTGACACACCGATAATCACACTGGGAACACTGATAATCACATTGGCACACTGATAATCGCACTGGCACACCGATAATCACACTGACACCTCGATAATCATATTGACACGCCGATAATCATACTGACACCTCGATAGTCGTACTGACACCTCGATAGTCGTACTGACACCTCGATAATCACACTGACACACCGATAATCACACTGGCACATCGATAATCACATTGGGAACACTGATAATCACACTGACACACCGATAATCATATTGACACACCGATAATCACACTGGGAACACTGATAATCACACTGACACAGCGATAATCATATTGACACACCGATAATCACATTGACATTCCGATAATCACACTGACCCACTAATAATCACACTGACACACTGATAATCACACTGACACACCGATAATCGCACTGGCACACCGATATTCACACTGGCACACCGATATTCACACTGGCACACCGATAATCACACTGGCACACCGATAATCACACTGACACACTGATAATCGCACTGACACACTGATAATCGCACTGACACACTGATAATCACACTGACACATTGATAATCACACTAGCACATTGATAATCACACTGGCACACCGATATTCACACTGGCACACCGATAATCACACTGGCACACCGATAATCACACTGACACACTGATAATCGCACTGACACACTGATAATCGCACTGACACACTGATAATCACACTGACACATTGATAATCACACTAGCACACCGATATTCACACTGACAACTGATAATAACATTGACCCACCAATAATCACACTGACACACCAATAATCACACTGGCAACTGATAATAACATTGACACACCGATAATCACACTGACACACTGATAATCGCACTGACACACTGATAATCACACTGACACACTGATAATCACACTAGCACACTGATATTCACACTGACACACCGGTAATCACACTGGCACATCGATATTCACATTGACACACTGATAATCACACTAGCACACCGATATTCACACTGACACACCGATAATCACACTGGCACACCGGTAATCACACTGGCACATCGATATTCTCATTGACACACCGATAATCATGTTGGCATACCGATACACACACTGGCACGCCAATAATCACACTGGCACACTGCTAATCACATTGATACACCAATAATCACACTGGAACACCAATAATCATATTGGTTTCGGTTCTGGAAAGCACTGCTGCAGACTTGCAGCCAGCTCAAAAATGAGAGGAAATGCTGGTAAAGAACAAACCAAATGGAATCACATTTAGGTTTTCTCCAGGTGCTCCAGTTTTCTCCCACAATCCAAAGGTGTGTGGGTAGGTGGATTAGCAATGCTAAGTTACCCATATTATCCTGGGATGTGTAGGCTCAGTGGATTAGCTGTAAGAATGCAATGATAGGATGGGGTGGAGGGTGTGGGTCTGGGTTGGATACATTTTGAAGAGTTGTTGTGAGCTCAATGGGCCAAATGGTCTGCTTCCTCACTGTAAGAATTCTATGATTCTAAAATCCATGCTGGCTCTCTTCATATTTTTCCATGTGGCTGTTAATTTTGTCCCAAACTATTGTTTCTGCAAGTTTCCCAACAATCAAAGTGAAACGCACTGCTCTGCAGTTGCTAGGCTTGCCCTTGCACTTCATTTGAACAAGAATGTAATATTTGCAATTTTCCCGTCTTCTGAAAAGTGATTGTTTGTGCCTCTGCGATTTCCTTGGATGTATCTCATCTCATCCTGCTTCCTTGTTTAACTTCAAGTGCAATAGCTCCTCCTTATCAGCTGTAAGCCTTTATAATAACTGGATTTCTCTCTCCTTTGCCATGGCCTGGGTGGTATCTTGTTCTGTGACCTTCTCCTCCAACAAAGCGGTCACGTTTGCTGCTCTCCAATCGGATGGGCGAAGAAATCCAGATGACTGGCTTGGGGTTGGGGACAGTACTGAGTACTGGTAGTTGCTTTGGTTAAGCCTTGCTGGGATGGTTGTGAGTTTAGCTCTGAGCCCATGTAACTCTTCACGTTGTAGTTAATCTTCACTGGAGAATGAATGAATCATTTTCTGTCAGGTGTTTCCATTTAATAAACCTGCCAATGTTCATTAGCACGATTTCACTTGTGAACACACACAGAGCAGCAGCACCAATGTAAAATCGACGGTCAATTGCGCAAAAAGAATCATTTTCAGCTCTGCTACTCATTTTTGTTTTGTAGAAATTCGGAGCTGGCTCGCCAAGAAAGGACGTTAATTTGGTTGCCGTCTGTCTCTAACAGGTCTACAGGGCTGGGAATAAGAATAAAGCACTGGCCCTGACAAATCAAAATGTAATCTTTACCTGCCTCTTCAAGCCGTTCTAAACTCAATATGCCACCAGTGTCACAAGATTGAAGGGTGGCTTTAGGACACGTGGGATGGGCCATATGGTCTAACAGTTACTAACCTGGCAGCCAACTCTGAACGGTTTGTGTTGTTGGGAGTGATGAACTCATCAAACCAGGCCCTGTATCCTGCACATTCCCCATGCTGTCCCAGCCCAACTCCAAACTATCCCCCACCCTACAACCCGCGCTCTCTTACAACAGAAATTCACCACAGTGAGTTTTTGGGTCCAGCTTTTGTTTTTAGACTTCTGCCACAGATATATGACAGAATGTTTGTCACTGAATTGTGAAGGGCAATGTGTAGCTATTGGTAACCAATCTGTTTGGACATATTCTGACATTCCTCCAGTGGAGGAGGGAGATGTTGGGTATTGAACCTAGACCTTCTGGCCAAGAAGAAAGGACCCTCCCAGGAACTGAATCACTGGTGTGATTGTGCAGGCCACTTGAATTGAGAGGATTGCACTATCTATAACAGCAAGGCATCTGCAGAAACAGTGTGTCGTGAATAAAAAAAAAGACATTTATGAAAGAGTATTAATCTGATTCTACTGTCCACAGAGAAAATCATCCTCAACACTCATTCTAACTCTGTCTTTAGCACAAGGTTCCTGGAGTGTAAATCTGGGATTTATTTTATTATTCTGTTGTCTGTCCTCAACATAAACACACAAATTCATAAGCACCAGAGGCTGCAGAGTAAAGTGCACATGTCATGCAGTGATATGAATTTCTGGCTTGGAGCACCAGCTCTCAGTGGTTGAGTGTTTAGCTGTCCATTGTACAGATGAGAAATTATCTCTCAATATGTGTAGAGGCCCAGCCAGCAGAAAGTCAATAGCCCATCCAGCAGATTTATTTCAAATAAAGGTGCAAGACACAATTTAAAGTTAATAATCGATCTGAATGTTTTAGTAAAAATATTGCAGTATCATTACCTGAATAATTACTTAACTTTATATTTCAGGATGTCATTACTCTAAGCAGAACTTCCATGCTTGATCATTTTTAACTGATTAATTTCACCTAATGGTGAACTAATGGCAAATATTTGACTGCCAGCCCACAACAAGTTGGCTAATGCTATCTGTATAAACGTTGGCAGAACTGGATATTTATCTGTGATACTGACATAACTAAAACAGAGCCAAGTGACAGAGAGCTGCTTACTGTAGGTTCTCAGTTTGATTTATGTAGCTGGGCTCACATGTGATGCCCTCCTTTGTTGAATATGCTTCTGACAATTATAGGAAGAATTTGGGGGAAGGTGTGATGCTTGGTTGATATGGAAATATGTAGCTGGTTCCTATGATGCTGGACTCTCAACAAAATATATGATTGAAGTGAGAAGGTTGAATAACACAGTGTTGGTATGTGGCGATGGGAGCTTGTGTTGAAGGTAAAAACAATGACTGCAGATGCTGGAAACCAGATTCTGGATTAGTGGTGCTGGAAGAGCACAGCAGTTCAGACAGCATCCAAGGAGTTTCGAAATCGACGTTTCGGCCAAAAGCCCTTCATCAGGAATAAAGCTTGTGTTGAAGGTCAGGTCAGAGGTCATGATTACTTTATCAGATTCCTTTAGTGGCCAACCTCCTCTGTTGACCCTCAGTCATTCTCTGGTTCTTCACAAACCACATCTCATTCTGGGTTTGGTCGCTCTCTTACTCCGGCCTCCACTCACTCACATTCTGTCCCCTGGTGTGCTCTGGTCCTACTAACCCCAACCCTCACCCAACCCTCAGTGATCCATTCCTTGTTCCCCAGTATCCAAAAGACCAGTCAGAATGAATGAAACGCCAGCTGTGCCCTCTCTCACACCGCTACTTTTCAATGATTCATTGAAGAACAGAAGTTTCTATTTGTCTGGGGGAGCATCTGAGTTAACAGCCTCACAATTGGGTCATTGCACAGGTTAAACCGGGTACACACTCCCTAATGGATGGAGCATTCATGACTGCTCAGTCAAATCACTGGTACCAAATAGATGAGAGAATGTGGCTGTGGCAAAAGCAAGTTTAATCATAACTTCCCAAAAGGAATTGGATAAATAATTGAAGGAGAAAAGTGTGGAGGAAAGATTAGGGTTATCAGCAACGGCAGTTGTCGTGATTGTAACAAGGTCAGACAGCTAGGCCTCAGAGAATATGAGTTCCCTGACTGGGGCTGTTAATCCAGTCCAATTGGGGAGCCCTGGCTGACAGCTAAAAAGGGACTGTCAGAGGTACTGACACTCTGGTACCTAACTCTGAATGAGGCAGTACTAAAGTTAAGGGCCATAGGAAGTGATGGAGGCTGGTACAATTGCAACATTTAAGAGTCATCTGGATGGGTATATGAATTGGAAGGGTTTGGAGGGATATGAGCCAAATGCTGGCAGGTGGGACTAGGTTGGGTTGGGATATGTGGTCGTCGTGGATGAGTTGGACCGAAGGATTTGTTTCTGTGCTGTATATCTCTATGATTCTATGGCCGTTCATGTATAATTAATGGGGAAATTGGTGATGGGATACCAGCCTCTATGGAGTTATTCACGGTGTGCCTAATGGCCTCATTCTATGCTGTATGATTCTGTGCTTCTGTGTAATATCGGATCCTCACTTTTCACTATGAATGTGGCCCAATGTACCTTGAGATTCCAACCTCATCCCTTCGATATTAAGACTGAGGGCAGGATCTAATTAAAGTATTTGGGAAGTGAAAGGAGTTGACAGGGTCGATATAGAGAAATAACTGCCTCTGGCTTGGGGGATATCAGAACAAGAGGTCAGTATGTTGTTTTGATACTCTATTTTCTAATCAACCTGTTCAGAGATGTTATTACACAGCTCTGGAGTAGGTGCAACCTGAACTGGACCTTCCTGGTCCAGAGGTAGGGGCACTACTGCTGCATCCCAAGTGCCTGCTAAGGAAAGTTGTACTTGCCAAAGGGAAGTGCAACCAGGGTCCACCAAACTAATTCCTGGCATGGAGGGATTGTCCTACAAAAGAAGGTTAAACAGATTCCAGGCAGACTCTTCTGGGGGACATGGATTATGGGGAGATTTGTAGCTGATCGAGAGTCCCAGTGAGGCCTGTCTGAGGTTGGGGGGAACTTGCTGCACTTTCTATGCATTTGCAGAACAGTGAGGTGGATTTTGCATTAGGCAGCAGCAAGTTGCCAATTAAAGGGGATTGTAAGTAGTGAAATACCTTATTAATGTCACAACTCACCTCACAAACATCCAGTTTCCTACCTTGCCAAGCAAGTGAAATGGTAAGAGTCACTGACAGAGAAGTCAGAGCGGGTACCTGGTGCCTTCAGCTCACCACTTGGTCCCAGGGAACTCAATTAGCATCCAACATGTGCCAGCCTCTAAAAACTCTCCTGACACATCTCTGACCTACTTACAGGATGCCTCTGCCCTTCAATGTTTCAGGCTGTGCCGGTACCTCTCATTGAAATGCTGCAGCAAGGGCACTGTGCTGTCAGGGACACCCTCCCTCAGCTCAGGGATTGCACTGGGCTGGATCTCCGGGCTCTTCACTCACCATCAGAGCATTCGCTCTCTCTCTCTCTGAGCAGCCGTGGATGCTCACAGTTGTATTAGAAGATTTCAGTACAGCTGCAAAGCCAGGGACATTGTCATTGCTGTCAGCCCAAGCTGAGGGTGGCAGCCTTCAGGGAGAAGAAAGTGAGGACTGCAGATGCAGGAGAACAGAGTCGAGAGTGTGGTGCTGGAAAAGCACAGCAGGCCGGGCAGCATCCGAGGAGCAGGAGAATCGACATTTCGGGAATTCCTGATGAAGGGCTCTTACCTGCTCCTATTTCGATGCTCTTGCTCCTTGGATGTTGCTTGACCTGCTGTGCTTTTCCAGCACCACATGGGTGACAGCGTTGAGTCAGGGCGTCCCAGCACAGCAAGTACAGCCTCCCCAGGGCTTGGGCACCATCTGTCACCTACTTGAGACAGGCAGAGCTCTCTACGTAAAGGGTGATGAATCACCCCCATCTTGACTCTTGCTACTCAGTTAAGAGCTGTTTTCCTCATGGAACAAGGGAGAGGCAGAAATGAAATGAGATGGAAATGGGTGGCAAAGCTGTCGTTGTTGGTGCCAGGGTGGGGGTGGGGCAAGTGTCCTGAGTGAGTGAGTGGGCAGCAGAGAGGGATGGTGGGGCTGGAGGGGCTAAAGGTGAGGGAGAAAGTGTGGCAGACAATAGTGAAAGTGATAGAGCACGAGCCTTGGTGGCAGGTGGGTACAGGAGCAGAGATGTGGTGAGGGTGAGGTCTCAGAGAGAGGATGGGGGGCACTTACACTGGCAGAGTGAAGAAGGTCCTTCCTGCATTGCTGGGCATCGCTCCAGACACTGAGACTGCACTGACCCGGGTGGTACCTCAGCCCAGGCTGGCATGGTCTGGTGTCATGGCCTACACTGCCAGTTCTGGATGAAGGTCAAGTCCCAGCTCTGAACCACCCCATCCAGCAGGACCCCCAGGCCCCCTGTCCACAATGTGGAGTGACACATTTCCCTTTCCTGTGGTAAAAATATCAGGAACCAAGCGGGGCACCTCCTGCTGAGCTTATCAGGTGCAAAATGGTTGTCTTAAGATGGTGTTGAAGCACCGGTGAATTGTGGGATATCTCGGCAGTGATGAGTTGATGCAGGAATGGCGCACTGTAAGATGGGCATAAAATAGGGCAGGATGGTGTTGTAGGGGCAGAGTGGGTAGTTAACTAGGTGGGTTTCGTAAGATGAAGTGAATAAACCTGCAAGGCCTCCCGGAAAAACAAAACCTTCCAAAAAAATGCAACACGACTGTCAATTGGCCAAAGAAAGTAAAATTCAGGCCGAGATCTCGATCCTCTGGAGTTTCTGAGACTGAGGTGACCTCAGTTAAATGTCCAAAATTCTGACAGGGATTGGCCAGGGAAGCGTTTTTCCATGGCTGGGGGATATAGAACTGATGGATGTCGTCTCAGAATACAATGCTGACTATTTCAGACTGAGATGAGGAATTTCTGCACTCAGAGGATGGTAAATCCATGGAACCTCTGTCCTAGAGGACAATGGAACCTCAGTTGTTATGTGTGCTCAAGTTTGAGATTTCTACATATTAAAAATATCAAGCAATGCTGGGATAGTGCAGGAAAACAATGTTGATGTGGAAGCTTGGTGGATTGGTCTTATGGAGCTGAATGGCCTGCTCCTATTTCTGATGTTAAATTATAACTAGGTCCTTGAAATAGATGGAACAAGAATGATGAGGATGTAGAGGGAAGTGTTGGATTGACAATGTCAAAATGACTTGTCATAGGAATGACTGAGGATGCCCATCCAGTTCCAGACTCTCCGCGTTTGGGACGTGATCAGACATCACTGTTGACACCGTTGAGCTGACGGACAGCAGTTTAGAGAAAGGGAGTGTACCCACCAAGGAAGTACTGACATTGACATGACATTCAATCCCACATCACAAACAGCTCGTACTTCGCAGACATACAGAATGCAAAGTAATTCTGTTAAGAAAAAAATGCTAGAAGATATAAGGCAGTACTTCTCTAACTTTCTCCCACCTTGACCCAGTTTTGAGAATTGAAGATTGTCGCTACCCATCAGTGAGAACTGAGGCAGTGTTGGGGAGGGGTAGGAGTCAGGAAAGTCCCTGAGAGTAGGGTTCAGGGGTAGAAGGTCTGTCAGAGTGCGGGCGAACTGGGGAGCAGTTACACATCAGCTATTCCTATGTCAGGGCCTCAAAATTACTTGTGACTGCAATTGGGGCCCTGAGCCCCCACTTTGACAGAAGACAGTGGCCTGATAACGTCCTTGGCTTACTGAAGACATGACTGTTTGCCAAAGGACATGGAAGCAGCAGTTGAAAGTTGGAGTATTTGCCAAGTATGTAAAGTACTGAAAGGGTGAACAGAAAATCAAGATGGCAGTTCAAAAGGTTAATGAGCAACATTCAAGAAACATTTTCTTTCACCTTGAAGTCCTTTTGAAGGGAATTGGTGCCAAACTATAGTGGAATCTATTTTTTAAAATGTTTATTTGTGGTGCACGGGCGTTGTTGGTTGGGCCAGCATTTATTGCCCGTCCCTAGTTGCCCCTTGAGAATCTGCTCTTTTGTGGGCAAATATAAAAGGTCCCATATCAGAAAGGAGTTTGTCCATTTTCATGACCAATATTCACCCTTCAACCAACATCACTGTAAAACAAATGATCACATAACTGTTGTGGGATCTTGCTGTGCACAAGTTGCTCCCATGGAGTCCCACCATGACCTCAGTGACTGTGTTTCACAAGTACTTTGTTTGCTGGGAATGTGATGAGCTGCCTTCTTGAACTGCTGCAGTCCATGTAGGTTGACCCACAATTGCCTTAGGGAGGAAATTCCAGGATTTTGACCCAGTGACAGTTGATTAGGACTTCAGGCTGAGTTTAAGCTCTGAGCTCCTTTGCACAGAGCGTTCTGGTCAGCACTGAGCCCAATACAACACAATATAGCATTTCGGAGTTTCCATATCAGTTCTATCAGCCAGGCCTACCCTCTTGTGCTGGTTTTTCAGTTTAGCCTCACATTGATCATTGAATTCAAGGGACCACAAAACACAAAGGCGATCCTCCCAAAAAAACACTTCAGAATCTCAGCAATGGAGAAATTATCATTTTCAATCTCCTTCCCCCTCGTTTCTCACCACTTTTTCCTTGAAACACATTCACTTCCAGGTGTGATCTTGCAGGAATGATTGAAAATTTAAACATTCATGAATCTTCCAAATAATAAAAGGTCATCAAACATTTTTATAGTTCTTTTGTCAAGTGAAATAAATTCAGCAAAAAGAATAATAGCATTGAAAATTGTTACTTCAACTATATATTAATAGCTTATAATGAATTTCCTACTGCTAATGCTGACATCAAATACAGGAGGAGAACAGAGTTCGGCAGATTTCACTCTAAAATTTTGAAATAAGGATATAAGACCATAAGGCCATTCAGCCCATCAAGTCTGCTGCACCACTCAATGACATCTTCAGGGCAGGAAGAAAAACATTTCTGACAAAAAGTTCACTGTCAGAGGTAGTGATAAAATATGGCCCAACTGTCAGGATCAAAACCAGGAGTGGTTCACAGCTTGAAAAGGGTTTAAAAATAAATGTTAAATCAGCCTGGATTGGATGTCAAAGTATTATATCCTACCCTGTTGCTAAGATTAATGAGTTCACAGTGAACCAATTAACTTAACCACTTTGCAGTAATAGCAGCTCTTTAATTTCCTCATTTTGTTTCTCTGAGGAACTTAGTCTGGAGCCTATCCCAGGCTGAGGACACAGCCCGGTGCTCTTCAGAAGATGCTGATGGCTTAAAACTAAACTGATCCAAAACCTAAAATCCGTGAGCTTCATCACTCCCTTTATAGTGAGGAGGAAGGTCCACAATGGAGGGCAGCTGTAAGAGAAGACAAAGAGTAATGGGTTGGGTGGAGTTGGGTGAGTTTGGGTTTCAAAGGTTGACAGTGAAGGAGTTTAACAAAGGTTAGGTCTGAGATAGCAAGGAGAAGAGATGGGTGAAGATTGCTGGATTTCAACAGAGGGAGGACAGTCAACTTGGTATGAGGCTGAACAATAGAGACGAGTTCAGAAGTTAATAATCATAGAGGAGGCAGTTAAACACAACACAAGCAAGCTGCTAATAGAGAATAGGCTCGAGGTTCATTGTGGAATGAATTACTTCACCCAGTTAATCCTGTAAATCTGATTGCTAAATAAATGGCATGGGCCGCAAATTATTTCATCTCATCTGGAACAATATTGCCAGAGGCTGTGAGCTGTGCTCACTCTTCAATGAAATAATGTCGTTTTGATTCTGGCTACTTTCCAGTGTGCACTCTGTCTCTGTGACAGTATCAGCTCTTGCCATACGTGTAAGTTCCTGTCTTGTGCTGACACTGCACTGAGAGAGTGCTGCACTGTCAGACCTACCATGTTTAAGATAAAATGCTAAGGTCCTACCTGCTCTCTTGTGGGCAAACATAAAACGTCCCATATCAGAAGGGAGTTTGTCCATTTTCATGACCAATATTCACCCTTCAATCAACATCACTGTAAAACAAATGATCATGTAACTGTTGTGGGATCTTGCTGTGCACACATTGCTCCCATGGAGTCCTACCATGACCTCAGTGACTGTGTTTCGCAAGTACTTTGTTTGCTGGGAAGCACTTTGGAATGTCCCGAGGTTGTGCAAGTGTTAGAGAAATGTGAGTCTTTCTTTCACCTGGACGTTGAGCATCAGCACAAAGAAAGGAATCTGAATGGAAATACAGTGTTGTGGATGGGCTGATGAATTGTGAGTGCACTGAGGTGTGGGGGGCAGTGCTGCACCCTCTTCCAAAATGTAGCTCAGTGATCTGACCTACACTCGCATCTCTCTCCTTTCTCAACTCCTGTTTTCGGCCTCCTTTACCTGTCTGGTTTTCCCTCTGTCTCTCTATCTGCTTCTGTTTGTCTCTCCTGCTCTCTCTCTCTCTCTCTTTCTCTCTGCAATTCTCCTTCTATACTGCTGGCTTCTCTGATTGAAGGGCATTGTGACACCGTACTAGTGAGACTGTACAATCGAGCAGGTTTATTTTTGGTGCTAACTGGTTTAATGGCCTACTCTGCTCCTTTAAGCCTGGCCTCGTTGTCAAACTGTCTGGTTGATGGAGTCCCTCACCTTACCTGAACAGGGAAGGTTTATCTGAGGTGGTGATCCCTGGAGATCAGGTTCCTGCAGCTCTTAAGCTGACTTCATTTTATAAATAATGAGAAGTGCTTTACATCTGTTGTGATGAATAATTAATACAGCATCTGTTGGTACAGTCTATCAAAGGAAATGAGACGATCCAGTGGATGGTCCATTGTGTAGTTGCTGAGCAGCAAGGGCCAGGATTCAGCCAATCAGCTCACAGACAGGACATGGCCATCTGTACAATGGGCAATCAGGCCCAGTCCCTCCAACCCCTTTCATATCGGTCCTGTCCATCTTCCCGCCCCTCCCCTCGCTCTCTTCCTGCCCCTCCCCACACCCTCTCCCTGCCCCTCCCCTCACCCTCTTCCAGGCCCTCCCCACACCCTCCCCATGCCCCTCCCCTCACCCTCTTCCTGCCCCTCCCCTCGCCCTCTTCCTGCCCCTCCCCTCGCCCTCTCCCTGCCCCTCCCCAAACCCTCTTCCTGCCCCTCCCCAAATCCTCTTCTTGCCCCTCCCGACACCCTCTTCCTACCCCTCCCCTTGCCCTCTTCCTGCCCCTCCCCACATCCTCTTAATGACTCTACCCATGCCCTCCGTATCTTCCACCTCACCTCCCCAAACCCTCCAACTCACTTCCACACCTCCCCAAGCCCTCCACCTCACCTCCACACTCCCTCCACCTCAGCCCCCACCCCTTCACCTCACCTCACCCCCAACTCCTCCACCCCCTCCACCTCACCTCCATACCCCCTCCACCTCACCTCCCCAACCCCCTCACCTCTTCTCCCCACCCCCTTCACCTCACCCTCCCCACTCCCTCCACCTCACCTCCCCACTCCCTCCACCTCACCTCCCCACCCCCCTCACCTCTTCTCCCCACCCCCTTCACCTCACCCTCCCCACTCCCTCCACCTCACCTCCCCACTCCCTCCACCTCACCTCCCCACCCCCCTCACCTCTTCTCCCCACTCCTTCACCTCACCCTCCACATTCCCTCCACCTCACCCCCCACCCCTCCACCTCACCTCCTCTTCTCCTCCCCACTCCCTCCACCTCACCTCCCCACTCCCTCCACCTCACCTCCCCACCCCCTTCACCTCTCCTCCCCACCCCCTTCACCTCACCCTCCACATTCCCTCCACCTCACCCCCCACCCCTCCACCTCACCTCCACTGCTCCTCCCCACCCCCTCCATCTCACCTCCCCACCCCCTCCACCTCACCTCCTCACTCCCTCTGCTGTCCTCCATCTTGGTTTGAATTTAGTTATGAATTGCAGGTATTGCTGGTTTGTCCAGAACTTATTGCCCATCCTGAATTGCCCTTGAGAAGGTGGTGCATGGTTTCTTGAGTGCTATTGGAGCTCTGGACATCCAGGTACATAATGGGCATTCCTTCTCTTGTGTCTGGGTAGGCTTTGAGGTGTCAAGGGAGTCATTTGCTGCAGGTGGTCTAACTTGTTCTCGGCACAACAGTTTTAATGAATCTGGTCCAATCCCTTATTATGTTCCCTAGCTCAAGACTAAGGTTTCTGAGACCTGAAGTTCAGTCGCTAAGTTATAGAACATAGAACATAGAACATAGAACAATACAGCACAGAACAGGCCCTTCGGCCCACGATGTTGTGCCGAACTTCTATCCTAGATTAAGCACCCATCCATGTACCTATCCAAATGCCGCTTAAAGGTCGCCAATGAATCTGACTCTACCACTCCCACGGGCAGCGCATTCCATGCCCCCACCACTCTCTGGGTAAAGAACCCACCCCTGACATCTCCCCTATACCTTCCACCCTTCACCTTAAATTTATGTCCCCTTGTAACACTCTGTTGCACCCGGGGAAAAAGTTTCTGACTGTCTACTCTATCTATTCCTCTGATCATCTTATAAACCTCTATCAAGTCACCCCTCATCCTTCGCCGTTCCAACGAGAAAAGGCCGAGAAATCTCAACCTATCCTCGTATGACCTACTCTCCATTCCAGGCAACATCCTGGTAAATCTTCTCTGCACCCTCTCCAAAGCTTCCACATCTTTCCTAAAGTGAGGCGACCAGAACTGCACACAGTACTCCAAATGTGGCCTAACCAAAGTCCTGTACAGCTGCAACATCACTTCACGACTCTTGAATTCAATCCCTCTGCTAATGAAAATGAGGAGAGACAATGCAAATTGGACCTGCCTTCTGTAGAATTTAGAAGGTTGAAGGGTGGTCTGATCAAAGTCATCAAATTAACAGGAAAAAACAGGGTAGATAAAGATAAACCATATCCACTGGTTGGGGATTCTAGAACTAGGGGCACAGTCTGATAACTAGGGCCAGACCGTTCAGGAGAGATGTTAGGAAGCAATTCTACACACAAAGGGTGGGAGAGGTTTGGAACTCTCTTCCACAAATGGTAATGGGTGCTGGATCAGTTGTTAATTTTAAATCTGCAAAGATTTTTTTTTTGTTGAGAGAAAGTATGAATGGAGATGGGCTAAAGGCAGGTATATGAAGTTAGGCCACAGATCAGTCATGATCATATTGAATGGTGAACAGGCTTGAGGGGCTGAATGGCCACTAGTGGAAACATCTTCACAACATCTACTCAAAATCTATAAGTTTCAATAAGTTCACCCCTCATTTTTATAAACCCTAATGAATAAGGGACTAACCTGTTCATCAATGCTTGAAAAGTCAACCCCTCCATCCCAGGATTCAGCCTTGTGAATCTCTCTCGAACTGCCTCCAATGCCATAACATCCTCTGTAAATGCAGGGCCCAAAACTGTACACAGTATTCCAGATACAGCCTCACCAACACCCTGTCCTGCTGTAATGAGATTTCCCATTAGATTTTCACTAGCCCATGACATTAAGGGACATAAAGACAGGGTGGTTAAATGGCGTGAGGAAGGGGCTGAGTCTTTTCTGTTGCAGTGTCGTCCAACCCCAGGAGCTGATCTACTGAGGCTTCACTATTGAAATGCTGATTGTACATTGGCAGAGTGAATGAATGACTGAGTCCAATTTTCTATAAAGACTGACTGGGTCAAATGGACGCTGACGCCTTGCTGGTATTAGTGCCTTATTGCTAAATGAACAGTGCAGCCTCTGGAGAAAGGTTTTGAGCTGTTTTGGAGTTTGATCGTGTTTCTCAAGCCAAGTTCCTGCTGTGAAAAATAAGGCAAAGCAGAGGAATATCCTGGGACATTGAGTAGCTAAACTGACCCAACACACATCGTAGATTTTCAGCAGATGGAGTTATTTATGAATTTCAGAGCTTATGATGACATTAAGTTAATTTGAATTTGGAATGTTGTATCACAATTCTATAATTCCATTAGTAATGGCATGGGACCCATGTGTTTGAAGTTACAGCATTGATTGATTAATGTCATAGAGACGTATAGCAGGGAAACAGACCCTTTAGTCCAACTCATCCATGCTGACCAGATGGCCTAACCTAATCTAGTCTCATTTGACAGCATTTGGCCTATATCCCACTAAACCCTTCCTATTCATATACCCATTCAGATGCCTTTTAAATGTTGTAATTGTACCAGCCTCCACCACTTCCTCTGGCAGCTTATTCCATACACGCACCACCCCTTGTCTGAAACATTTGCCCCTTAGATCCCTTTTAAATCTTTCCCTTCACCTATGCCTTTTAGTTCTGGACTCTTCCACCCCAGAGAAAAGATTGCTAGCTTTAAAAAAAGAATTGGATTAAAACTTGCAGAAGCAAAAAAAAGTATGGAGAAAATGCAGGAAGGGATAAATTGGACAGTTCTTGAAAAGAACCAGCACAGACTCGATGGACCAAATGGCCTGTACTGTACTATTCCATCTTACTAATAATGCTGCACTCGGCAGATAAGCATCATGGTGCCTTCATGTTTGACTACGCAAGTACTAATCTTTGTGTGTACATGAAGCAAGACATTGTCTCCTGAGTGAAGAAGGAGGGTTCTATGGAATAAGAGAGTCTGCAGTAATGAGGCCAGTGTTGTTCAGTTAATTTATGAACTTGGAAGTGATTGGGTGCCTAGAAGAAGCATTGACTTGCAGCAATGAATATTCCTTTAATTGGTGGAATGCATTAATTGCATTACAAGTGCTTTTAAAATGCACATGACATCTGATTAAAATTCCATGTCCTGTGTTGGTTGATCTACATTAATCCAGAATGAAGCAAAAATTGAATTAAAAGCTTTCAGATAATCCTATCTTTATAAAGTATATTTTTGTATTTACTAAAGGAATGCTGCATTATTGTATTATTCATTCTTTGCATTTTATTGTCCCTGCATGTTTTCTTCTCTCCCAGCCGATTTAACCCCTTCATATCTCCATCGTCATAGAATAGTTTAGTGCAGAAAGATGCCTTTCAGCCTGTTGTGCTGATGCCAGCAATGTTTGGAGAGATAGTAAGTTAGTTCCTCCATTAGGGAGTTTCCAGCATTTTAACCCAAACGAGATGGATGGTTCAGGGGTTTACTGGATTGATATCTGGAGTGAGTGCATGGCCTTATGAAGAGCGATTGGATGGGCTGGGTTGGTTTCCCCTGGAGTTGAGAAGAGTGAAGGGTGACATGATTGAAGTGTACCGGATCCTGAGTGGTCTTGACAGAGTGGACCTGGAAAGTATGTGTCCTTTTGTGGGTGAGCCAAGAACTAGAGGGAAATCCTTCAAATTGGAGATTGCCCTTTTAGGACAAAGATAAGGAGATATATTTTTTTCTCTCTGAGATTTTGGAACGCCCTGCCTCAGAAGGTAGTGGAGGCAGGGTCACTGAATATTTCTATGCTGGAGTTGGATAGGTGCGGGAATCGGTGTGGAACTTCAAATTCAGACAGATAAGCTATGATGATATAGAATGGCAGAGAGGCTGGGGGGGGGGGCTGAATGGCCTACTCCTGCTCCTCGTTTGTGTGAACATATATTTACCAGACTTCCAATATCTTGAAGACTGAGATGGTTCTGGCAGAAAACTGCTCATTATGGTGTGAAGTTAAACCTTGAATGTGGTGCAATCGCCTTGAGCAGGATGGGGTAAAACTTGTCAGAATTTTGCCTTTGAAGTTGAACGGGATGAGGTTCAGTACAGAATAGAGCTGATTGTAACAGTCTATGGGAGGGGTAGAGCTGATGAGGGGTCATTGTCGTTTAGCTGTTTCACAATACCTTCATAGGACATTGGAGTAGAAGTAGGACCATTCGACCCATCATGCCCGATCAGTCATTTAATGAGATCAAGGCTGATCTGATAATCCTCAACTCCACTTTCCTGCCTTATCCCCATAATCCTTGATTCCCTTCCTGATTAAAAGTCTTTCTGTCTCAGCCTTCAATATTCTTAACAACTCAGCCTTGACAGCTCTCTTTGGTAAAGAATTCTACAGAAATCAGAACCCTGTGAGAAATTTAAACAATCCTTGTCTCTGTCTTAAATATGTGACCCCTTCCTGTGAAATTATGTCCCTCAGTCCTGGACTCTTCCACAAGAGCAAACAGCCTCCCCATTAATGTCTCCTTCAATCAAACAATTACAAGAACCAAACCCCGACTATGTTCTGTTGATACATATTTCCTGTTACTACATTATTGCTGTTGAGTTCGATATGGCTGTTTTAAACTGATAAAGAATGCATTTACATTTATATAGTACCTTTCATAATCTCAGGAAATCTCAGAGTGCTCTCAACTAATGAAGTGTAGCCACTTTTGAATTGTTGCAACTGCAGCAGACAATTCACAAGGAGTGAGATCCCACCAACAACAATGATCAGGTGATTGATTTTTAGTGACGTAACTGGTTCAGGATTGTTCCAGCCAGGCAATCATGTTAAGTCTGTATGTGTCCACTTCTTAAAACTATTTAAGTCTACAAAAAGACTCAGATATACCAATCAAATTATGTCAGATTATGTTATCAAATCGAGTTAAAATTTGATAAATCCACCTGTCCTACAGTACAAAATAAACCCAAGAGCTGTGGATGCTGGAAATTAGAAATTGCTGGAAAAACTCAGCAGGAATGGCAGAATTGTTCTGGGGAAGGGTCACTGGGGCTCTGTTTTCTGTCCACAGACGTGCCAGACCTGCTGAGTTTTTCCAGCAATTTCTGTTTCTATTTCTTATTATCATAACCACCCGGTAATGACTGGAGCATTGTTCGTAGATACCCTTCTCCTTTGATATAATGCTATGGGATGCTTTAAAAATGTTGGCATAGGCCTCTTCCAACAACAGCAACAACCACGTCTGGTAGCGTTATGCTACCAAAACACGTGCTAAGTTTGGGCTCATATTTTAGGCTAATATTCTGTAATATATTTTGAAAGATGATCATTAGAGTTCTGGAGAAAGATTTTAACTCAGGCTGAATAGGCTGATTTCCTTCTGTGCTGCACCCTTCTACAATCGAGCGAGGAAAGACAGGTTTCTATTGAA
Source organism: Chiloscyllium punctatum (assembly GCF_047496795.1). Taxonomy (NCBI): domain Eukaryota; kingdom Metazoa; phylum Chordata; class Chondrichthyes; order Orectolobiformes; family Hemiscylliidae; genus Chiloscyllium; species Chiloscyllium punctatum. The sequence continues at coordinate 6,892,562 of NC_092780.1, read as the reverse complement.
TAAAAGGCAGCTCTGCCAGCAATGTAGTATTCCCTCTGTCCTACACTGGGAGAGTCAGCCAGGAAAATTAGCTTCAATAGGCCTTTATAGTCAAGGGACGAATAGTACCCAATGAAAGTCTACCTTGGATTCAAACAGTGGGAAGTATTTTTGATGGGTTTTCCAGCTATCTATGTAGTGGCTGGGTAGGCTCTTGTATTCCTGTAATCAATACGGTTCTGGTCAAACTCAGCAGGTCTGGCAATATCTATGGAGAGAGAAACAGGTTTAACGTTTCCACTCCAATTACTGTTTTTTAGGACTACAGGTTGCAAAGAGGAAATCTTTGCACTTGAAACGTTAACTGTGTTCCTGTCTCCACAAGTGCTGCCAGACCTGCTGAGTTTGACCAGCCATTTCTGCTTTTATTTCAGATCCTCAGCATCTACACTATTTTGCTTTTATTTGAGTGAACAATATTTGTGTTCCCTTTTACGTTGAATATTGACAAATGAAGAGTTGTCCCTTGGCATCATGGGATTTTCCTCTGGCTGAGTTGTGAGCTGCTTTTTCATTTATTAGATCAGGATGTGGGCATCATTGACAAAGCCACTGAATGACAGAGCTAATGCTGTTTCTTACCTTTGGGACCACTGTCTGTTGGAGGAAGGCTACAGTATGCATCAACAACACACCTTCATTTGTATGTTTGACAATTTGCCAAATTATTTGTAGAAATCTTTACCGAAAACCCACTTTCAATTAGAAGTTTAGTGTTGGCACATTATATATTGATTCCTGATGAACGGCTCCTGCCCAAAACGTTGATTTTCCTGCTCCTCGGATGCTGCCTGACCTGTTGTGCTTTTCCAGCACCATTCTAATCTTGACTCTAATCTCTAGCATCTGCAGTCCTCACTTTCGCCACATTATATATTGTCCTACATTCACTTTACATAATAACGCTATTATATAATAGCACTGATTCTGCCATTAAGGCTTGGATCACAGCTAACCATCAAATTGATGATATCATTTAAATCTGATGGGGACTCTGCACTTCTTATTGAGAAGCCTCCATATTGGACATAAAAACAAGACTGAAAGGGCCTATTTTAGGTGCAGTTGTTAACATTTCCTCTGAAGGTACTGACTCCTGCAGGACACCGTTGTATGAAGACTGACAGTCCAGACTTTTCCTTTACAAGTGCTGCCCTTGTACAGTGAATGATGCAGTGAATGGTCAGAAACACCTTGTCAATGATGGTGTCACAGCTGACCCTTGCTCAGTCAAGATTAGTGCGGTGCTGGAAAAGCACAGCCAATCAGGCAGCATCCGAGGAGCAGGAAGGGCTTTTGTTAGGGAAGGGCTTTTGCCTGAAACATTGATTTTCCTGCTCCTCAGATGCTGTCTGACCTGCTGTGCTTTTCCAGCGCCACACTAATCTTGACTCTAATCTCCAGCATCTGCAGTACCTACTTCTGCCTGATCCTTGCTCAGTGTCTATTGCCCTCTTCCCAAAAGGATGGGATCAGGATTGGGAATGCTGGTTAATTATTGTCTCTCCGGTTCTAGCTGCTCCACACTGGTCCCTGTTAACTCAGCACAGAATGTGGTTTGAAGCTTTGATCTGTATGAAGTTATTCTGTTTGGTTTGTATCATTACCATTCCTTAATGATACAAGTGCTCATGTATAGCAGCAAGCTTCCCTCTGTGTCCACATGTAAGGTCACATGCTCTTAACGGTTCAAACAGCATCAGATTCAGAGAAAACTCAGTGCAGAAAGAAGCCATTTAGTCCTTTACAGGTGTGCTGGCCCTTTGAAAGAGCTATCTAATTAGTTCCACTCCCCCAGTCTTTCCCTAAAGACCTGATACTATTTTTCCCATTAAGTATTTATCCGATTTCATCTTAGAAGTTATTCTTGAATATCTATCCATTGTCCTTTCACACAATATAATAATTTATGCCATCGCTTTAATCAATTATCTTAAATCTGTGCCCCTTTGATTATGGATCCTTCTGCTAGGGGAACATTTTCACATCTTCCGTATCAAAGCCCTCCAAAATTTTGAAAGTCTGTATTAATTTGGCAACACGGTGGCTCAGTGGTTAGCACTGCTACCTCACAGCACCAGGGTCCCAGGTTCAATTCCAGCCTCGGGTGACTGTCTGTGTGGAGTTTGCATATTCTCCCTGTGTCTGCGTGGGTTTCCTCCGGGTGCTCTGGTTTCCTCCCATAGTCCAAAGATGTGCAAGTCAGGTGAATTGGCCGTGCTAACTTGCCCATAATGTTAGGTGCATTTGTCAGAGGGGGGTGGTTTACTCTTCGGAGGGTTGGTGTGCACCTGTTAGACCGAGGGGCCTGTTTCCACACTGTAGGGAATCTAAGCTTAATAAGTTCAATCGAATATTATTGTGTTCCTGCACAGCAGACATAGAATAAAAGGGTTAACATTTATGTAAAATCAGAAGTGTATAGAAGCAGCTTCAGTGTTTGTGCAGAATTGTAGACAGTTGGGATTCCTGTCCTGCATTCCCAACAGACTCAGTGTCTGACAGTTTTCCAATTAGACAATTGGTTTAAGGTACAGTGCACAGCTCAGGGAATAGAGTTTGTTAAACAAGTTTCAACTGTAGTTTATTGTTTCTTTTTCACTGTAGTACTCCCCACTCCTGTCAATGCCGAATCCAGATTTACATAAAAAGCATCAAAGGAGTTAAAAATCAACATCTCTCTTTGATCCATCAATTCCCAAGCCATTCCTGACAGGAGGCAAGTGGGAAAGATTATGTCTGCCCTGAACAGACTTGCACCTGAGATTTTCTCTTCTAAATGGAATCCTAATGGGTCTGAAGCAGTCAGATGGGTGCTGAGGTTGGAAGAGGCACTATGTAAATGCAAGTCCTTTCTTTCTGTGTTGTCTGGTTTGGGACAAATTGGTCCCGTGATTTTCTATCACTGTTTTGCCACACAAAACCACTGGTTCTCAACATGAACAGATGCTGAAGCCAAAACCAACCTGGAATGGCGAACGTCACCAGTCATTCATTGTGAAATGTCTTCCTCTTACTCTGACCAATAGAACAAGTCACCATTGAATATGGACACTGTGAGGCTGACATACCCAGTGCAGAGCTGTGGGAGGTGCCTACTTTCAATCTGCCCACAGCTGAATGGAAAATATTCCATGACATTTGTAGAAGAGGCAGGGCGGTTCAGCCCAGTGTCACAGGTCAATATTTATCCTACAGTCAGCAAATTACCTGGTCATTATCTCATTTCTGCTGATGGGAGGTTGCTGCACAGGAATTGCTATATTCCCTACATTACAACAGTGACATCACTTCCAAAGTACTTCATTGGATATTAAAGTGCACTGAAGTGCCATTGAGGTTGTAAAAAGGATGATATAAATGCAGAATTTTTTTGTATGAATTCACTGGCAGTGGAATTGTGTCAGGCAGGGTTGTTGTTGCTGCTGTAGTCACTCTCGAACTGGACATTAACACCACCCAGAGAACTGGAACCCTCCCCAGTGCTCAGTGACTTGCCTTTTCCAGGGAGGTGAGAGGTTTTTGCAGAAATGCATTGACGGTGTCTGACACTGCGATGTGGGAAAGCATTACCACTTCTATTTTATTTCTTTTTTTTGTATATTATCACTTCTATTAAGCAAGCTTTCTGACATTGCTCACAGGGTAGTAATGAGATAATGATACAGAGTTTCTGTTTGTGTTCAAATGTGTAATAGCTGAATGTAATGGTCAACTGCCTTAAAATGTCACTTCCACCGTGTAGACTTTGTCCTTCCCACGTTGTCATTCCTTTTGGGAGACGCTTCCCTGCCATGTTTCCTCTTCTTTGCTTATGTTTGTGACCCCTTCATTCCCATATTGTTGCCCAGCTCCGGATGTGCCTGAGGGTCTTTGTTGGTAGAACCATTGGCCATGGATCATATCTGAGACCAGTCTGATCCACACGTTGCCACTTCCCGAGGGATTGGGTAGGAATGGGAATGGACTATTTCCAGCCGAGACCTCTTCTCCAGATAGGGATCTGTGCCATCTGTTACACTGGAGGTCAACTAATCAGGAGAGATCACGGTACAAATCCAAGATTTTCTATTGTTCATTTTGTAGTTCAGGAACGTATCAAGTGGCAGATTCATTCTGCTACAAATTGTTTGTGAGTTTGGAGTGTCTTCCTGATGAATACATTTCCAATGTATCAATTGGCATTCAGGGTTTAGATGTGGTCATTGGATGGCTGTGAGTTGCTGTTTAAGCATCATGTTGGGTGGGTATTTCCACAGACAATCTCAGCATTGGGACAATGCGTGAGTCCTGATCCATGCACATGTGGGCAGTGGGGCTGATCTACAGTTTTACGTCAATATTCTATTATCAGAAACAATTAAAGCCACTCTGTTGCTGTCCCAAAGCATTGACTTTCGTTGGATCCTTGGGTAGTTGAATTGGCTGCACGCCCCTATTCAATGGGCAGCCTCTCTTCATCAGCTCCCACTGCTGGGAAAGGTCTCTGATGGTGGGACTGTATGTGGGAGCTCTCCTGTAAAGGCTTACAGGCTTCCTCTTCCCAGAGCCCCCACATCCCCAGGCTGCCCACTGGGGACAGGGAGATCCTGCCCACTTGTATCCAGGCTCCTCAAGTCAGCAGTGTGTAAGTTGGCATTTCTAAACCTCCTTAAGCCTCAGTTCATGCCCGGCTCTGCTACGTGCCTTCTAACCTGCACCAAGTCCTGTTCACCCATCACCCCTGGCACTCACTGATCTACATTGGCCCCCATTCAGAAATGCCTGATTGATGTTTCTGAATCACTCCATGGTCTGGATCTTTGCTGTCTCTGGAACCTCCTCCAGCCTCACAACCCTCCGAGGTATCTCCACCGATTGAAATCTGACCCGATTCGCTTTCACTGTTCAGCCACTTTGGCCTCAATCTTTAAACCTTTCCACCTCCTTTAAATCACTCCTTAAAACCTACGTTCTTGACCAAACGTTTGGTCATGTGTCTTAATTTCTCTCTTTTTGTGCCCTGAGTCAAACTTTAGTTTGATTTTATGCTTCTGTGAAGAACCTTGCTATGTTTTTAGTATCTCTCCACCCTTCAGGCTCTCTGCCTGTATTCCTGATGAAGGGCTTTTGCCCAAAATGTCGATTTTACTGCTCCTCGGATGCTGCCTGAACTGCTGTGCTTTTCCAGCAACACTCTAATCTAGATTATGTTTTTAGTATGTTAAAGGCGTTATAACAATGCAAGTTTTTGTACCAATGAGCTGCTTCCTCCTACTCTCTGAATGTGTTTAGTTAGCCATGGGTCTTGTCAAATTCTAAACTGGAGTCCACAGGCATTGCGAGGGAGAGAGTGTTTGTGTCATGGCAATGTCAATCTGCTAGTAATCCATAACTGGGCAATGGGTTTAAATCCCATGTGACAGATGGTGAAATTTGAATTCCTTAAAATGACCTTGGAATTAAAAGCTAGTCTTATGGTTCCTGTGAAACTATTGTGGAGTGAAACCCACCTAGTTCACAAATGTCCTTGAGGGAAGGAAATCTGCCATCCTTACCCAGTCTGGTCTCAAGGTGACTCCAGACCCACAGCAATGTCTTAACTGCCCTCTGGGTAATTAGGGATGGGCAATAAATGCTGAACTAGCCAGTGACACCCACACTTCAGTGAAGGAATATCGATGAATGTGGTCAGGTTAGCAGCTGCCCATAAGCTTAACCATTTTCATTTTCTGGTTTTTGTGATTCTCTAATCATGCACCGATGACCCAACCCTCACTGACTGTTATGCACTAATCGCAGCTCCACACTTCTATCAGGAATGGCTTTCAAACTCTGATTAAAGCGACATAGTTTTGGACAATTTAATTAATTTGATGTCAAAAGATGAAGCTTCCTAGTACATACTGGGGACATGTGAAGCTGTGTTAGAAGATCTGAGAGCACCAAAGGAGAAAATATCCCTCTATTGATCCATTTATTACCACTCTCACCCTGAAGCAAAATGTACTGAGGGTTTTAACATTTGATATCTATCTTTTGTTAGTCAAATTTTAGGTAATTAGCGTTTTATGTAACTTAGAATAATTTCTTTCCTGCAGCTTTTCACATTTTTTCTTAGCTTTAGTATTCTTGCTTTTCTGTAAATTTATAACAATAAAACAATTTACATCTGTATAGCATCATTGTTTCCTAATATAATTTATTGTGGACACAATTTTCAGAACAGTATTTAGGTTGTTAAGAAGCAGCTGCTTAGATATGATACTCTAGATAGATTGTGGGCGGCACGGTGGCACAGTGGTTAGCACTGCTGCCTCACAGCGCCTGAGACCCGGGTTCAATTCCCGCCTCAGGCGACTGACTGTGTGGAGTTTGCACGTTCTCCCCCGTGTCCGCGTGGGTTTCCTCCGGGTGCTCCGGTTTCCTCCCACAGTCCAAAGATGTGCAGGCCAGGTGAATTGGCCATGCTAAATTGCCCATAGTGTTAGGTAAGGGGTAAATGTAGATGTAGGGGTATGGGTGGGTTACGCTTCGGCGGGGCGGTGTGGACTTGTTGGGCCGAAGGGCCTGTTTCCACACTGTAAGTAATCTAATCTAGTCTAATCTAAACTCTATTCAATTGGTCAAAAAATGTAAACAGACAACCATGACACATGAGAATGTTTCACTGATCCCAGAAGGGGAGCACGGGTGATGGATCTGGGGGGAAATGAAGCATTCCTTCCTGATGTCTTTGGTGGTAGCAGTCTCTGTTCTTCCCTCAAGTTGATGTAGGGGACTTCCTGGTCTTCTTCAAAGAAGATGGTGGCTCTTTCCACTGGATCTTCTTTCTCTCTTTCTCACTCACTCACTCACTCAGTCACCTACCTTGGTTGATATGCCTTGTCTTGGAGGCTGACAAGGTAAAGTTGCCATTGCCCAAGATTTGCTGTCTAATTAGAGTGAGCTGATTGGTCATTTAAACTGAGGAGGGAGGTTGAAGAGGAGAATCCTTTATGGTTGGGGGTGGCATGGTGGCTCAGTGGTTAGCACTGCTGCCTCACAGCACCAGGGATCCCGGATTGATTGCACCTTCAGGCGGCTGTCTGTGTGGAGTTTGCATGTTCTCCCCATGTCAGTATGGATTTCCTCCAGGTATTTTGGTTTCCTTCCACAGTCCAAAGATGTGCACGCTAGGTGGATTGTCCATGAGAAATACAGAGTTACAGGGTAGGGGAATCTGTCTGTTTGAGATGCTGTTCGGAGGGTCAGTGTGGACTCGATGGGCCGAATGGCCTCTCCCACACTATAGGGATTCTATGTAATCTCAGAGCCAGTCTGGGAATTGAACCACACTGTTCGTGTCACTCTGTCATAAACCAGTTGTCCACCCAACTGAGCTAAACAAATGCCCTCAATTGCTGCTAGGTTAATCACCTGTCTAAACCCTCTCAGCCAAAGACCATGGGCAGCTAGTCGCGATGCCAGGATGACGGTTGCCCCCTTACCCTCCTTCACCCAAGGGTTAGTTCACCATTCGCTCTGAGGACAATCTCATTTTATTTCCCCGAACAATGAATGCATTGATCAGAGGGTACGTATGGCAGTAGTTCAATGAGGGAGCTTGATCTCAGTGAATCTTGTAACCTTTTGTTTTATTATCATGTACTAGAAATTTGGGAAGTTGGTTACTGCTGTAGTAGGTGTTAAATGAAATTTCATTCCACACCATAAATACTAGGAAAGTTCAGTTCTAAACTGACCCTTTAATGTAATGAAACATCTCATGGTGTTTCACAGGAACATTATAAACACAACCTGATACCACGGAGATATTAAGTCAGGTGATTAAAAACTTGGCCCAAAATGTAGGTTTTTAAGGTTGAGTCTCCAAGGAGGAAAACAAGACAGAGAAGTGGAGAGGATTCAGGAGGGCCCTTGCTAATTGAGGGACAGCTGTCAGTGGGGAGTGATTAAAACCAGGGACATTGAAGAGGCCAGGTTCAGAGCAGCATGGAGAACTCAGGTGGTTACTGCTGAGGCAATACAGCAAGCTGAAACCAAGGCTAAGAATTTGAAAACCACAGATTTGCGTGACTAGGATCCAGTGTGAATCAGTAAGCACAGGGGTGATATGGAATTTGGCATGATTTAAGACATGGGATTATAAAGACTGCGTCTTTTCATATTTGATTTGACAATGGACTGAAACGGGATAAGAATTGTTTTAAAAAACAAAGGATTGCTGAAGAATTCCTGAATGTTTTTTGAAAGCAAGACCATCATTGTCTGCATAGTTTACACAGTTGCTTGACATGTCGTTTGCAGATGAGCTGGAACTAAGGAGTATGCACAAATGGGCTGTCAGCTGACAACAGGTAGCTGATTGGTTTGTGGACTAGTGACCAGTTATTGATGACAAAGGCCTTAGCCTGCCAATGCTGAGGTTGGTTTTTGTGGTATTTGAAAAAGATAGAGAGAAACCATCAGAGTTCCACTAGCTCAGGATCTTTCTTTCTGATCTGGTAAAAGCCTGGAGAAAACCAGTCCATCTTTCCTTCAACAGTTGCTGTAAGCTATGGTTTTAACAGAGACTTTTCATAAGTGTGAACCAGCCACCCTGTGCCTTCTTCAAACTAGTGAAAGGATCTAGAGAAGGAAGATAGAGAAGCAACAATCATCTCAGCAGATCCTGTGAACAGGAGCTATTGGACTGCTTGCCCAGTCTCCCTCTGTCATAACTCCCATGATTTTTGTATCCTGTTTGTGTGTGTGACAGAGAGTCAGCAAGAGGTTAGAATGTTAACTGGTTAAATTAAATGATGATGGTATATAATTGTTTACCTGTAGATGGAATCTATCTACTTGTAATAAAAATTAATTCTTATTCATTACAGAAACTTGGTTTATGCTTTCTGTCAACCTTGGTTTAGAAGGCGGATAAATTGGGGAATTTGGTGTACTTTATAAAATGTTTAACTCTTATGACAACACTGGGAATAGAGGAGTTTGATTTTATATTTGTGGAGTGTAACAGAATGTGAACTTTAAAGTTTGCAAAGTGTAAAATGTGGGAGATCAGCTAGGTGTGCATTGAGTTGAGACTGGAGATAATAAGGCATGAATGAGATCCCATTTTATCCCATTTGATCCCCCCATTCCATTGAATTCTATCCAGTTTCCATTGTAATCATAGTCCATTTGCAGTAATAGAATTTACAGCACAGAAACAGGCCACTGAGCCAAATGATTGAAAGAGGAACAGGGAGAGTTGTTCTGGTGAATGTTCTTGCCTCATTCAATACCACAAGAATCAGTTTAACTGTTCATTGAACTCGTCACTGGGATATGAAACAAGCTTTATATTTGCTTGTGTAAATATAGGCATTATAAGCAAAGTAATGTGCTGTGTGCTTTAAGATATTCCTCCGAGAATGTGTTAAAGTCACTGTGTAATTTTATGAAACTTTACTGTTCCTCACTGATACACCATTTCAACAACATTGCAAATGCATTGACAAGGAGGTGATCCATTGCTCACCTTTCCAGCAGCAAAGGGGGAGATTTAGTAATGAGGTTCGAATTTATCAGAAGATTGGAGAGCAGATTGGGAGTGCAGTTTTCACGGGGACTGGTAGCTTGTTAACCATAGGATACAGATTTACAGGAATTGACACAAGAACCAGAGGGGAGATAAGGAGAAGTTGTTTGTTCATGCAGCATGCATTCTGCCGAAGCCCTGTCTGAAATGGTGGAAGCTGACACAGTCACAATTTCTTTTAAAAAATGGACAGCTAAGAACCTAGATAAAGGTGGATAATAAAACCAGGAGGAACCATCTGACTTCTGGCCCCTCAAGCTTGCTTTACCATTCGATGAGGCCCTGCCTGAACCTAATGTTCCCTCAGTCTGACCTTTCCTCAGTAACCTTGGAGTCCCTCATTGAACAAGCATCCTCCTTAAAAGTATTGAATGACCACCACCTCCATCGCTCTCTGGGGAGCTGAGTTCCAAAGACACAGGATCCTCTGAGAGACAAAAGTCCCTCTTCATCTTTATTTGAATAGGAGACCCCGGTCCTAGTCTCTCCCACAAGAGGAAACATCCATTCAGCATCCACCCTGTCAGGTTCCCTCAGGATCTTTGTAAGTTTCAATAAGATTCTCTCTCATTCATCTAAACTGTAGTGGATACAGCCCTGGCCTACCCAACCTTTCCACATCAAATAATGCCCTCACTCCAGGAATTCAGGAGAATATGAACAGTTGCAGGGCAATGAGGAAAGGCTGGGGGAATGAGACTAATTGCATAGCTCTTCCAAAAAGCCAACATGGATACAATAGGCAAAATGGCCTCAACATGTAAAGTTCAATCAGTTGGCTCTCATCTTTGGCTAAGTGGAGACTTTCTATCCCATTAAACTGAAAGATATTGTACATCTATATGCTTGATGCATACTCCTGATGTTCATCCCTCTCAAAGGTCTGAGAGCCCAGAGAGAAAAAGGATTCTAAGATCAAAACAAGTTGTTTACTGTGACCTTTGTCTCCACTGTCCACCTTGGAGATTCCTTTTTAAGATAGTCTCCAATCTGATGGATCTATTGTACTCTCTGCTGTCATTTTAGTTGTTGCAGTATTTAATGTTATTGAAATTTCTACACTTCAAACAAGACCTGCATTATGTGATCTTCAGAGGATTGCTTGACTGACTATTCATTGAGTGCTCAAACACAAAAGTTTTATTTAAAGAGCTTGGCTGGTCTCACATGAGCAAAGGTACCCATCACTGATCAAAGGAAATGCTGAGATCTCCTACTTCACAATGAAATACAGGACACAGTGTTCCCGGAATGAAAATTTCTCCAAGTTTACAAATTGAATTCTGCTTACTTGGCACAGACAGGCTTATCTGTGAGGAACTGCGAAGGGTGACATTAGTCTTGTCACGCATTGGTTCCCTATCATTGTGTTTAATCTCCCTGACCTTGACTTTCAGTGGAGTTTTGTACTTTGACCAGTGTGTGTGAAGAATGTTCAATCAACCCCTCATCTGTGAGGCCTTCATACTGAGAGAATCTGATCATTAAAGTAACTGTGAAACAGTCCTGACAAGAAATCAGAGTAATTAATGCGTGTGTGTGTGTGTGTGAGACACACAGAGAGAGACACAGAGATAGAGGTAGAGAGTGCTTCTGAACAGAATTAGCCCAACCTTTTGGAAATGTGCTGCCCAGGGGACGGGTTAGCAATATGGTGAGGGAAGGCACTGGAAGGGGAATCTGATATCCTCTTGCTGTCATGGCATTTTGTCAATAACGTGATCCTCCGTGGCATCATCGAGGCAATCAAGAGTCCAATTCCTGCCCTTGATTGCTTTATATTGACATCCCAATGGCTCCAGGAGGAGGAGGACCTCCTTACATTGCCCCCCCCCCGATATCAGTGGACAGTCCCTCCAGTACTTCTCTGCTGCTGAAATATGTGCTGCTCCCCCCCATCCTGGATACCTGAGTCAGAATTGGCGATAAAAGAAATGGTGATTGCCCCATTCTGTGATGTTGTGCATTGTGTTGAGTCGCATGTCTGTTTCAAGGGAGAAGAGAAGCTTCAGTGAATTTGGGAAACAGACCTGTCTACTCAGACTCAGAATGTAATGAGTCACTCTATCTGCTCGAACTGTTCACATTCCTAAATTTCTGAGACAGACAAGATAGACAACAGATAGATCACATGGTTGGAACTTGTGCGATTGTAGTCATTGATCATTGGTGCAGGGAGAGCCAGCTGGGACTGAGCTGACTCACAGTGGGTTCAGGGTTCAGTCTTGTAGCATGTTGTACAATCTGACATGCCTTCTTTCAGATGACATGTTGCACTGTAGTCTTGCCAGCCCTAGCTCCTGAGTGCATTTAACAGACCTTGTGACAGTATTTTGAAGAGCAGATGAGTTTTATCATATGTGTCCTTAGCCCCATTTTTATCCCTCTGTCATGATCTGGTACTTACTGTGGTGCTATTTTCAGGGGCTTATTGAATTGTGATTATGCAGAAGAAGGCCATATAATCCATCATGTCTGCAGTGACTCAGCAATAAGCATTATAACTTAGTGCCGTTCTCCTGCCTTTTCCCCGTACACTTTCATTGTTGCTTTTGTTTATTCATTTGTGGGATGTGGGTGTGGCTGGCTGGCCAGCATTTTCTGCCCGTCCCCAGTTGCCCCTTGAGAAGGTGGGGGTGAGCTGCCCCCATGTAGAAAAAGGCAGATGGGTTACAGTCAGAGGATGGAAAGGGAACCAGTGGGCAATGCAGGGATCCCCTGTGGCCATTCCCTTCAACAATAAGTATACCGTTTTAGTTACTGTTGGGGGGGACAACTTACCAAGGGAAAGCAGTGGGGCACAGGGCTCTGGCACAGAGTCTGTCCCTGTTACTCAGAAGGGAAGGGGGAAGAGGAGCAGAGCAGTAGTCTTTGGGGACTCCATAATTAGGGGGACAGATAGGAGGTTCTGTGGGAATGAGAGAGACTCACGGTTGGTGTGTTGCCTCCCAGGTGCCAGGGTTCGTGATCTCTCTGATCGTGTTTTTGGGATCCTTAAGGGGGAGGGGGAGCAGCCCCAAGTCATGGTCCACATAGGCACCAATGACATAGGTCGGAAGAGAGATGGTGATTTAAGGCAGAAATTCAGGGAGCTAGGATGGAAGCTTAGAGCTAGGACGAACAGAGTTGTTTTCTCTGGTTTGTTGCCTGTGCCACGTGCTAGTGAGGCGAGGAATAGGGAGAGAGAGGAATTGAACATGTGGCTACAGGGATGGTGCAGGAGGGAGGGTTTTGGATTCTTGGATAATTGGGGCTCTTTCTGGGGTAGGTGAGACCTCTACAAGCAGGATGGTCTTCATCTGAACCAGAGGGGTACCAATATCTTGGGGGGGAAATTCTCTAAGGCTATTGGGGTGGGTTTAAACTAATGCAGCAGGGGGATGGGAACCAAAATTGTAGTTCGAGTATAGAAAGGGTTGAGAGTAGGGAGGTCCAAAATCAAGTTTCAGGGACGCAAGATGGCACCGGCAAGCAAGAGGTTGGTTTGAAGTGTGTCTACTTCAACACTAGGAGCATCCGGAATAAGGTGGGTGAACTTGCAACATGGGTTGGTACCTTGGACTTCGATGTTGTGACCATTTTGGAGACATGGATAGAGCAGGGACAGGAATGGTTGTTGCAGGTTCCAGGATTTAGGTGTTTCAGTAAGAACAGAGAAGATGGTAAAAGTGGGTGAGATGTGGCATTGTTGGTCAAGGACAGTATTACACTTGCAGAAAGGATGTTTGGGGACTCGTCAACTGAGGTCGTATGGGCTGAGGTTAGAAACAGGAAAATAGAGGTCACCCTGTTGGGAGTTTTCTATAGGCGTCCGAATAGTTCCAGAGATGTAGAGGAAAGGATAGCAAAGATGATTCTTGATAGGAGCGAGAGTGACAGGGGAGTTGTCATGGGGGACTTCAACTTTCCAAATATTGGCTAGGAACACTATAGTACGAGTAGTATAGATGGGTCAGTTTTTGTCCAGTGTGTGCAGGAGGGCGTCCTGACACAGTATGTAGACAGGCCAACAAGGGGCGAAGCCACTTTAGATTTGGTACTGGGTAATGAGCCCGGCCAGATGTTAGACTTGGAAGTAGGTGAGCACTTTGGTGATAGCGATCACAATTATGTTATGTTTACTTTTGTGATAGAAAGGGATAGGTGTATACCACTGGGCAAGAGTTACAGCTGGGGGAAAGGCAATTATGATGTGATTAGGCAAGATTTAGGATGCATAGGATGGGGAAGAAAACTGCAGGGGATAGGCACATTAGAAATGTGGAGCTTATTCAAGGAAAAGCTCCTGTGTGTCCTAGATAATTATGTACCTGTCAGACAAGGAGGAAGCTGTAGAGCGCGGGAGCCGTGGTTTACGAAGGAAGTGGAATCTCTGGTCAAGAGGAAGAAGAAGGCTTATGTTAGGATGAGATGTGAAGGCTCAGTTAGGGCGCTGAGGGTTACAAGGAAAGACCGAAAGAGAGAGCTCAGAAGAGCCAGGAGGAGACATGAGAAGTTGTTGGCAGATTGGATCAGGGTAAACCCTAAGGATTTCTATAGGTATTTAAGGAATAAAAAAATGACGAGAGTAAGATTAGGGCCAATCAAGGATAGGAGTGGGAAGTTGTGTGTGGAGTCAGAGGAGATAGGGGAAGCACTAAATGAATATTTTTCGACACCATTCACTCTAGAAAATGACAATGTTGCGATGGAGAATACTGAGATACAGGCTACTGGACTATGTGGGATTGAGGTTCACAAGGAAGAAGTTTAGAAATCCTACAGAATGTGAAAATAGGTAGGTCCCCTGGGCCGGATGGGATTTATCCTAGGATCCTCTGGGAAGCCAGGAAATGCCTTTGGCATTGATCTTTAAATCGTCATTGTCTACAGGAATAGTGCCAGAAGACTGGAAGATAGCAAATGTGGTTCCCCTGTTCACGAAGGGGAGTAGAGACAACCCTGGTAATTATAGACCAGTGAGCCTTACTTCAGTTGTTGGTAAAGTGTTGGAAAAGGTTACAAGAGTTAGGATTTATAATCATCTAGAAAAGAATAATTTGATTAGGGATAGTCAGCACAGTTTTGTGAAGGGTAGGTCGTGCCTCACAAACCTTATTGAGTTCTTTGAGAAGGTGACCAAACAGGTAGATGAGAGTAAACTGATTGATGTGGTGTATATGGATTTCAGCAAGGCGTTCGATAAGGTTCCCCACAGTAGGCTATTGTACAAAATGCAGAGGAGTGGGATTGTGGGAGATATAGCAGTTTGGATCAGTAAAGGGCTTGCTGAAAGAAGACAGAGGGTAGTGGTTGATGGGAAATGTTCATCCTGGAGTCCAGTTACTAGTGGTGTACCGCAAGGGTCGGTGTTGGGTCCACTGCTGTTCGTCATTTTTATAAACGACCTGGATGAGGGCGTAGAAGGGTGGGTTAGTAAATTTGCAGACGACACTAAGGTCGGTGGAGTTGTGGATAGTGACAAAGGATGTTGTAGGTTACAGAGAGACATAGATAAGCTGCAGAGCTGGGCTGAGAGGTGGCAAATGGAGCTTAATGCGGACAAGTGTGAGGTGATTCACTTTGGTTGGAGTAACCGGAATGCAAAGTACTGGGCTAATGGTAAGATTTTTGGTAGTGTAGATGAGCAGAGAGATCTTGGTGTCCATGTACACAGATCCTTGAAAGTTGCCACCCAGGTTGACAGGGTTGTTAAGAAGGCATATAGTGTGTTAGCTTTTATTAGTAGAGTTCTGGAACCATGAGGTTACGCTGCAGCTGTACAAAACTCTGGTGTGGCCGCACTTGGAGTATTGTGTACAGTTCTGGTCACCGCATTATAAGAAGAATGTGAAAGCTTTGGAAAGGGTGCAGAGGAAATTTACTAGGATGTTGCCTGGTATGGAGGGAAGGTCTTACGAGGAAAGGTTGATGGACTTGAGGCTGTTTTCGTGAGAGAGAAGAAGGTTGAGAGGTGACTTAATAGAGACATCTAAGATAATCAGAGGGTTAGATAGGGTGGACAGGGAGAGCCTTTTACCAAGAATGGTGACGGCGAGCACAAGGGGGCATAGCTTTAAATTGAGGAGTGATAGATATAGGATAGATGTCAGAGGTAGCTTCTTTACTCAGAGAGTCGCAAGGGTATGGAATGCTTTGCCAGCAATGGTAGCAGATTCGCCAACTTTAAGTACATTTAACTCGTCGTTGGACAAGCATATGGACGTACATGGAACAGTGTAGGGCTTCAGGTTGGTATGACAGGTCGGCGCAACATCGAGGGCCGAAGGGCTTGTACTGCGCTGTCATGTTCTATGTTCCATGTTCTATGCCTTCTTGAACCGCTGTATTCCTCCTGCTGTGGGTTGACCCACAATACCCTGAGGGAGGGAATTCCAGGGTTTTGACCCAGTGACAGTGAAGGAACGGTGATATATTTCCAAGTCAGGGTGGTGAGTGGCTCGGAGGGGAACTTGCAGGGGGTGGTGTTCCCATGTATCTGCTGCCCTTGTCCTTCTAGATGGAAGTGATCATGGGTTTGGAAGGTGCTGTCCGAGGATCTTTGGTGAATTTCTGCAGTGCATCTCCTAGATGGTACACACTGCTGCTACTGAGTGTTGATGATGGATGGAATGGATGTTTGTGGATGTGATGCCAATCAAGCGGGCTGTTTTGTCCTGGATGGCAATGAGCTTCTTGAGTGTTGTTGGAGTTGCACCCATCCAGGCAAATGGGGAGTATTCCATCACACTCCTGATCTGTGCCTTGTGGACAATGGACAGGCTTTGGGGAGTCAGGAGGTGAGTTTCTCACTGCGATATTCCTGGCCTCTGACTTGCTCTTGTAGCCACTGTGTTTACATGGTGAGTCTAGTTGAGTTTCTGGTCAATTATAACCCCCAGGATGTTGACAGTGGGTGTTTCAGTGATGGAACCACCATTGAATGTCAAGGGAAACAGTGGTTAGAGTGTTTGTTATTGGTGATGGTCATAGCCTGGCATTTGTTTGGTGCGAATGTTGCTTGCCACTTGTCAATCGAAGCCTGGATGTTGTCCAGATCTTGTTGCATTTGAACATGGACTGCTTCAGTATTTGAGGTGTCATGAATGGTGCTGAACATTGTGCAATCATCAGCGGGCATCCCCACATCTGACCTCATGACGGCGGCTAGGTCATTGATGGAGCAGCTGACAATGGTCGGGCCTAGGACACTACCCTGTTTAAATAATTATCGAATGGCTTTAAAAACTTCACTGTCTCCAACACACTTCCACACAGTGCGTTCCAGACCGAAATCACTGCGGGAAACAGATTCTTTTTCCCACCATATTTGCTACAATTGCAAATCCATTTAAATCTGTGCCTTGTAGTTCTTGAGCGTTTTATGAGTGGGATCAATTCCCTCTTATCTACTCTATCCAGACCCCCCAGAATTTTGAAAACTTCTGTCAGATCTCCTCTTGGCCTCCTTCTGTCCATGGAGAATAGTCACAATCTTTTCTCAACACAACAAAGTTTCTCATCCCTGGATCTCTCCTGCGCTCTCTCCAAAGCATTCACATCCCTCATACAGTGTGACACCTGGAACTACGTGCAAGGTTCCAGCTAAAAAGTGTATAAGCATCTTGTCGAAGTTCAGTCTTTGCACACGATGTCCTTATTGACAAAACCCATGATAATGCATGTTCTATTACTGGTCCTGCCACATTCAGTGATCTCTCAGCTTTTGCAGTCTGCATTGCCAACATCACAACAGTGACTATATTTGGCAAAGTACTTCCTTAGCTGTGACTTGCATTGCAATGTCCTGACAAGGTGAAAGATGCTACAGAAATGCAAATGTCCTTTTGATTTTACAAAAAGAGAAAAGTAATCCCCTCCAATTCAGTTCTGAAGGAGTTAATATGAAAGCAGAAAAACTGAGCAAGATCTGATTTGACAAGGAAACCAAAAATAGTTCTCCTTTAGTACAAGTATTGCACGTACCAATGACTTGCTGTTTGAAGTGCTGCATGATGTGCCTTTCACTGCGAACACTTCATTAACTTTCTTTCCCAGTAATGAAAACTGGCTCATCATGAATATGTTGACACCTTTGCTGTATACTTTGATATATTTTTCAGTGATATGTTTTTGTGTGTATGTGGCGCATGCTTACTTATTTAAAGTGGGTCATTGGGAAATACTCTTACCTCCCAATCAGAAGGTTGTGGTTCATCTCCTACTGCAGCAGCGTGAGCATACAACTCAGTGTGGCCCACTGGTGCAGGCACTGAGGCAGAGCTGCACTCAGTGGAGATGTGCAACTGCCCTCTCAGGGGGATGTAAAGGATCCTGACCACACTCCAAAAATGGGTACATTTTGAGGAAGGACCACAAACAGCATAAAAAATAACATTTGTTTTCCTAATTGTGGGATCATGCTGTACTTAAATGGCTATCTATACAACGAGATACTGCACCTCAAAAGTAGCTGAGGCTGGAAAGGCTAGTGGATGGGATTGGGTGAGGCTGAGTGACTGAGAATCCCATAGGGAGAGTGGGGCAGGAACGTTGTGGAGAACAGGATGAGGAGTAGGAAAAATAGAGAGAGGGGCAGAGGAAGATGTCAAGAAGGTAATAAAGGACCTGAGGGAAGTGGGGGAATAAAGACACAGAACATGAGAGAGGAGGACAGATAAAGCGGAATTAATGTGAGTGGCAGAAGTCCCGGGTAGGAGACGAGATTCAGTGCTGAGGGAGATGGGAGGCACTGGGTGACACAGTAAAAAAAAAAGCTGAGTGTAGGCAACTGACTGCAATTTGACAGACATGCAGGGACAAGAGCTATGTGGTTATGATTACCTTTGAATGCAGAGGGAGATGCATGAAAGAAATCTTAGAAGACAATCAGATTGCCTGCCCATGTACATGCCAACTTTATTCAGAGACCACAATCGCATGGTGTTTGGTTGGGTGTTGAGTTATGTAACAAGATTACAGGAGGGGGAAAGAAAGATCCTTCTGTTAGAACTACAGCATTGACTTGATTTGAGATATCAATAAAAAAATCATGTTCGCCAGAGTGGGTCCGTGAAATGCAATTCTACAAAAGGGATTTAAGTTGTATGCATCCTATGACAGGAGGCTTTATTCCTGATGAAAGGCTTTTGCCCGAAACGTCGATTTCGAAGCTCCTTGGATGCTGCCTGAACTGCTGTGCTCTTCCAGCACCACTAATCCAGAATCCTATGGCAGGAGTCTACAGCCAATCTGTACACATCAACTCACAGCCTCAGCTAGTTTTATCTTGTTCAGTTAGCCATCTACTCTACACTAGCCAGAAACATATAAAATGTCACCAATCTCAACCTCAATGACATGAGACTGACTCACTCCCTTCTTCCATTTAATCCTTAATGGTCAAGAATTAGAAATCTCAGAGTCAATCCAGTACCTGTCCTGGCAGTGTTTGATGGGGACTGTGTAAACGGCGCTTTACTCTGTATCCATAAGCCCGTGATGTACCTGTCCTGGGAGTGTTTGATGGGGGGACTGTGTAGAACAAGCGTTACTCTGTATCTAACCCCGTGATGTTCTTATCCTCAGAGTGTTTGATGGGGGACAGTGCAGAGGGAGCTTTACTCTGTATTTAACCCTGTGCTGTCTCTGTCCTGGGAGTGTTTGATGGGGGACAGTGCAGAGGGAGCTTGACTCTGTATCTAACCCCGTGCCATCTCTGTCCTGGGATTGTTTGATGGGGAGACTGTGTAGAGAGAGCTTTACTAGGTATCTAACCCCGTGCTGTCCCTATCCTGGGAGGGCTTGATGAGCTAGTACAGAGATACAGAAATGAAAGCAGCAAATACCTGGCTAAAATCTCTTAGTTGGTCTGCTTCAGCTGCTAAACGTTAAGATACAGATACTGGTTGGAGCCAGTTGGTTTAGGTTAAAATGGGATTGTGGTTCACACTCAGAATAGCTTTCACCACTAGTTTTTTTTTAAAAAAGCATCTAATTAACAGAGTTCTGAAATAAACAGTTTCTGTTTACCCAGCACTGCCCATACTTTGCCTTGCTCGCTCCATTGCTATTGCTAACTTCCTCACCCTAACTCTGCTCAGCTCACTCTCACCCTGTTTCTCTCATTCTCACTTTCATCTTACTTTCACTTTCTCCCTCATTCTCCCTTCCCTCACCTTTCCCCCTGTCCTCCTTGTACTTACTCCTACCCTCAGTCTCAATCCCATCATCCTCCTGCACCTTCTCCCTGAACATCGCCCTCAGCCTGACTCTTGGCCTTGCCCTTGCCCTCTACTTCCCTTTTTCCCAGGTCTCTTCCTTCAACCTCATCTAAGAAAAACCTTTCGGAAAGCCTCACAGTGGAACTAAATACTGCTCAGGAAAAAGAGGGAAGTAATGGAGCAACAATGGAATGATTGAAAAGTTCTGTTTTTGGGGAGGTAAGAAATGAAAGGATGCAGGAAAGGTGGTTTGGAGGAGAAGTTGGGGAGGATTTGAAGAGTTGTCAGTGAAGGATTAAGCTCTGCTGTTGAAGACGAGTAGCAATCCAGTCTCAGAGGACAGAGATTGGCCAGTATCCTAGTCAGATACACCAACAGACAGTTCTCATTGTTGCCTATGCAGCAAAATAATTTGCTTGTAGTCCTCAGAGAGTCTTCAAGCAATGATGGAAGAGGATAGTAAACTTTCTAATGCATGAACTGCATTGTCAGGATTAGAACTGATAGTGTCAATTAGAGGCAATACTGAACCAGTTAGCCAGCAGGTATCAAGTCTAGATCAGATCATCTGAAGGTTCTAAATATAACTGGTACAAATCTGTGTCCTCAGGAGGGATGGGAGCACACTGTGGCAGGGAGAGCTACTGATCAAATCTGTGAAGTCATTTTTAAAAAGATTACATGAAAAATGATCCCTCCAGTCAGTGCATAAACGGCTGAGAAAGGGTGGAATGAATGAGATAGCGATTGTAAGGAATCTGCTTTTGTCTGGACGAAGATTGGTTTTCTGTTTCCTTCATTATTCATACAGATGTGTTTACTTCCCGGATAATGATTGAACAGCCCTGGGAAGCTGATTCAGTTGTGTGGCATATTTGACTCAGCTATTCTGAATATCTCCCGGGGAGGCTGGGGGGGTAATACTTTTCCTGGTGATCTGGCTTTGTTTAAAAGGAGTTGGGGGTGCGACCAGTGCTATTGACAAGGGGGAAACAAACAGAATCATTTCAACCTAACCATCGACCTGGAAACTGACAGGATTGGATACAATATCGGATTAACTCCCACCCTCCTCCAGTATTAATCACCATTATTAAACTCACAGGACACCAGTATTACATGAGGGTGTAAAATTACATTTTCTGCATGATCACATAGATTTCCTGGTCGTCAGGTTCACTAAAATTGCACCTGTTTTTTATTTGTTTTTGTGTTGTGACCATCATTAACTGGGCCCAGCATTTATTGCCCGTCCCTAGTTGCCCTTGAGAAGGTGGAGGTGAACTGCCTTCCTGAACTGCTGCCATCCATCCACTGTAGGTAGACCCACAAAGCTGTTAGAGAGGGAATTCCAGGATTTTGACCCAGCGACAGTGATGGATTGATGATGTATTTCCCAGTCAGGATGATGTCTGGTTGGAGGGAAATTTGGAGGTGGCGGTGTTTCCATGTATCTGCTGCCCTTGTCCTTCCAGATGGAAGTGATCGTGGGTTTGGAAGGTGCTGTTTCAGGATCTTTGGTGACTTGCTATAGTGCATCTTGCACACTGTATTTACTGTGCACAGTAGTGGAAGCAGTGAATGCTTAAAGTGGTGGATAGGGTGCAGTTAAGTGGACAGAATGGTATTGTGCTTCTTAAAGGCTGTTGGAGCTATACTCTTGACTTGTGTCTTGCAGATGGTGGACAGGCTTTGGGAGTGCAGCATTCCTAGCCTCTGACCTGTAGCTATTGCCATAGCATTAATATGTCTTGTCCAGTCCAGTTTCCCGTGGTCTCTGCAGCAAACAACAACATGGTTCCCTTATCACGGTGGCACTGAGGATCCCATCATACAAAAAACAAGAACAAAGAACAAGAAAATTACAGCACAGGAACAGGCTCTTCGGCCCTCCAAGTCTGCACTGATCCAGATCCTCTATCTAAACCTGTCACTTATATTCTAAGGATCTGTATCCCTGTGCTCCCTGCCCATTCATGTATCTGTCTAGATTAATCTTAAATGATGCTATCATGCCCTCCTCTTCTACCTCCACTGGCAATGTGTTCCAGGTACCCACCAACCTCTGCCTAAAGAATATGAGATTAGCTCATCAGTCCCAAATAGAAAAGCAGGAACATGATGGCCACACAAAACTCCCTCAAAATTGGATCAAATTCTGACTAACAGAAGGAAGGGCCTGGGTCAGGGGAGTGTGGTGATGCTGAGTTAATGTTCTCTCTCTCTCTCCTATTTGCTTCCTCACAGACTCGGAGTCCCAGACATTCCCAGAGCCAGCAGTCTGGACTGGCGGACCAAGCAGCCAAGCTACCATTCGCATCAGCGGAGTCCTTGGAAACCATGTCCGAGGCTGAAGTCCCAATCGGTTTTACCCGGTCCAACCGATTCAGACAGAGCCTGCCCCTGTCTAGGTCCACGAGTCAGACCAAACTCCGCTCACCAGGTAGGCCAGTTGCTGCTGAGACTGAGTGGTGTGGTCTCCACCCTTGTGCTCACTTTAATTATGAGACACCAACACTTTATCCATCTCGCGGGACATGCTCAAGCTAATGAGAATGTCAAGCTGGCAATTTCACCTGCCCCTTACTGTGAAGGTAATATTTAAATTGCTCTGATGAAAAGTCGCTGCTCCGAAACGCTTACTCTGTTTCTCTGTTCACAGATGCTGCTGGACCTGCTGAGTAGCATTTTCTGTTGTTATTTCAGGCTTTCATCTGCAAGGTCTTACATTTGTTCAGTTGTAAAGGTTAACTCCCTGTAATGGGAATTCAGTAGGTGCTTGGCTTCAAGGTGTGTTGTGTTTTATCTGATCACATTCCTCTGAAGCCCCTTGTGACAGTTTTTAAAAATCCGTTCATGGGATGAGGGTGTCGCTGGCTGGACCAGTGTTTATTGCTCCGTCTCCAATTGCCCAGAGGCCAGTTATGAGTCAACCACTTTGCTGTGAGTCTGGAGTCACATGTAGGCCAGACCAGGTAAGGATGGAAGGTTTCTCTCCCTAAAAGACATTAGTGAACCAGGTGGGTTTTTACAGCAATTGACAATGGTTGCCATTAGCCTAACTTTTTATTCAATACAAGTTTCACTATGTGCCACAGTTGGATTTGAACTAATGATCCCAGAGTGTTGGCCTGTGTTATGGACTAGGCCACACCACCCAAAACATTCTTTAGCAGGTAGCCCAGGCTGTGACTTTGCTAGTTGTTTCAGTAAGTGTACAGTGAAAATTATCCAGAGTAAGTTAGCTAGGTTGACAACCAGGTTTTAAAACAGACAAAAATGTATTTACAAAATTACAGAATGAAACACTAAGAACAGAATATAGGGTGCCCACAGAACTCAATCTATCCAAACAAGACTTAATTATGCTGTTTTGAAAATAGACAACAGTCTCAATAAACAAACACAGAGTAAAACTGAAACAGAGGCTTCCAGGTCGAAGTTAGAAGGACAGAAGGAGAGAGAGAAGTTCCAGTCTCAACTCCCACACACAACTGCTGAACGGAGCTGGCCTTGCCCCTGTCACTGTACCAGTTTTCAAAAGAGCTTTCAAGCTTTTGGACTGATGATTCGTTTGTTTACGTGTAAATAAAAAAAGGCCTCCCAACACCCTTTTCACCTCTGTACCAACCCAGCCGATTCGGAGCTCGGGCTGTTTTATGACCCCTCTGAAAAAATGCAAGGACACAGTTTTCTTTGAGAAGAAGAACAGCTTTTTTAACAAACAGGACCAGCTTTGTGACACCTGGGATTCTGGATTACTGTCCCCATGACATTATCACTGTGCCACCGCCTCACTGTTTGTTTAGTTCACTTTTGTGAATGCAAATTTTTGTTTATCATGTTCTTGTACAGAACTTTGATCTATATTGTGACTCAAGTAACCGTGGTAAATGATGTGGAGGTGCTGGTGTTGGATTGGGCTGGACAAAGTTAAAAATCACACGCAACACCAGGCTGGACTATAACCTGGTGTTGTGTGATTTTTGGCATGGTATAATGAGATTAATGTAAATCATGTTCATGTAACTATATGATTCTGACATCAGTTAGAGAGAAGACACCATTCTAGAATGAGCATGTGAAGAGAGAGCACCTAGATACTGTACTAGCTAGCGATGTGTGAGACCCTAGTAAGTACAGGTGTAAAGAAGCGAGTGTCAGAGTACATAAGGAATTTGAGTATCTTATCTAGTGATAAGGAAAAAGCACTAGCTGCAGGTACAGTATATCTGCAGGTAGGAGTATTGTCTTAAAGCACAAGTTTACACAGTGATGTTATTCGGTGTAGTGTACTGGACTTCAGGAGATCATGTTGGTCTTAAAGTCTGTGCAGAACAAACTCATGAGAATGAATTTGCTGGGGTATAAAGGATTAATGAGGTAAGGGTGTATAATCATGGCCTGTATTCCTTTAACTTCAGAAGATTGAGTAGTGATCTGTTTGAGATTCTTAAAACATGTAAAGGATCCAATAGGGCAGAAAAATAGAATTTACTTAAGGGGATATCAACTTAAAACTGAAGTTCAGGCACTCAGGAATGGAACCAGAAACACCTTTTCACAGGAAAAGCAGTAGAAATACGGGATTTTCCCTCCAAAACGATCTTTGAACAGTTTGACGTTCAGTTTGAACTTTTGGAGCAAGGGTTTTTTTTGTAAGGGATATGCAGCTACAGTGTGGAAAGGAATGCAGAGCACATTGCATGTTGGAGCAGCCTCAAGGGCAAGCAACAACTCCTCCTGCTTCTAACGTTATCCTAAAATATAAACACATTAAAACTGGTGAATGACACGTTCGCTGGTTAATACCTGGTCTGTCTCATCATACACATTTCAAAATATATTTCAATACAAAAGGTTCATTTCCAAGTAAGACTGCATTTTACTTTACATCAATAGGACTGAGCATTGGGAGGTAAAACTATCTGGTTGGCATGGACAAGTTTGACCGAAGGGTCTGTTTCCGTTCTGTACAGCTCTATAACTCTTATGTTGTTACAGCTCCCTGACACAATTGTATAACTTCACAAAGCAGACTGCACTGCCTACTCCCTGCATTAACTCCATTACACTGTGCTGCTGTGCTCTGATGGTGGGATGTGGCTTGTTAGACTGGAACATTACTTGTCATGTTGTCTTAAAGGTACACTCTCTTTCTGGGATCTGTGGAATAATACATCAGTGATCACAGCTATTGTTAGTGAGAGGGTTTCTGGAGAACACAAGAAGGATTGCCAGAGAAGAACCAAAAATGAAAATAGCCCCTGCTGCAGTTGGAGGCTTTTAAGTGCTGCTTGTGAAGGTGTACTGGCTTGGGAGCAGGACCCCCCTCATCTGCCAACGGAAAAGGAAATATCTTGAGGAAAAGAAAGAGAAAACCAGATCTAACCAATCTTTGACAGAAACGCAACAAATTAAAAGCAGTAATAGTCATGCTTGGGAATTGAACCAATGATAACCTTCAATGAGAACTCAGCAGGTTAGTTATATCATGGAGGCAGGGGTTAGGGCATAGACATGGTGGCACGGTGGCTCAGTGGCGAGCACTGCTGCCTCACAGCGCCAGGCACGTGGGTTCAATTCCTGCCTCAGGCGACTGTCTGTGTGTGGGGTTTGCACATTCTCCCCGTGTCTGTGTGGGTTCCCTCTAACTGCTCTGGCTTTTTCCCCACAGTCCAAAGATGTGTAGTTTCTGTGAATTGGTCATATTAAGTTGCCCATAATGTAAAGGGGTGCCTAGGTTAGGTGGATTAGCCATGGGGAAAATGTATGTTTATGGGAGTTTCGGTGTGGATTTGATGGGCCAAATGGCCTGCTTTCTACACTGGAGGGATTCTGTAAGGCAAGTGAGCCCAACATCAGAGAAGGATGAAATTGGGTTGGACTTTAATTCCTGATCGTGGAGGTAATGAATCAATATGCCCTGTCTCACTTTGCACGTGAAATGAAGCCACAAGTGAATGGTGTGGTAAACCCAAGGCAGTATTTCCAGTGGGAATTAGCACCTTCAGAGGGGACGAAGAGAAAAAACTATCAGTAAGGTATAAAGTAAACTCATGTATAAAGCAGAGCCTGTGCCCAGCATGTGATTTATGATTGTGGTTATGTGAAGGATATGTTCCTGACTGACGTCAATGTTTTCTTATCCCACAGGGGTGTTGTTCTTGCAGTTCGGTGATGAAACCAGACGTGTCCATGTCACTCACGAAATCGGCAGCCTGGACACCCTGCATGCTCTGATTGTTCACATGTTCCCTCAGAAACTCACAATGGGAATGCTAAAGTCACCGAATACTGCAATCCTCATCAAGGATGAGACAAGAAATGTCTTTTACGAACTGGAAGATGTAAGGTACAAAAAGCAGGTTCCATCAAAGTAGTGCCTTCGACTGATGGCTTGAGAAATTTATCAAATGCCTAGTAATTTATTTAAAATACAGTTCCAACCTGTTCCATGGTAGCACATCTGCCCTGTGTTCAGGTCAGCCCAGTGACTCAGCCCTAACGCTAACCCTATCACAGGTAATATTTCCAAACAGCTGATGTAGGTTTGCTCGCTGAGCTGGAAGGTTTGTTTTCAGATGTTTCGTCATCGTCCTAGGTAACATCATCAGTGAGCCTCCGGTGAAGCACTGGTGTTATGTCCCGCTTCCTATTTATGTGTTTAGGTGTCTTTGGGTGTGTGATGTCATGTCCTGTGTTGGTAATGTCATTTCCGGTTCTTTTTCTCACGATCCAAATCAATGTCTTTATTGATAGAGTTCCAATTGGAATACCATGCTTCTAGGAATTCTCGTGCGTGTCTCTGTTTGGCTTGTCCTAGGATGGATATGTTGTCCCAGTAAAGTGGTGTCCTTCCTTATCTGTATGTAAAGATACTAGTGAGAGAGGGTCATGTCTTTTTGTGGCTAGTTAATGCTCATGTGTCCTGGTGGCTAGTCTTCTGCCTGTTGGTCCGATGTAGTCTTCGTTACAGTTCTTGCAAGGTATTTTGTTAGACGCCCAGGCCCAGGTAAGGGTCCTATGCTCAAGGCTTTGAACCAGCACATTTTCCCTGGTAATGTTGGAAGAGTTAGAATCTCTAAATGAAATTGGCTGCTTCCAGGTGAAGGATCCTTCAGGAACAGGACTTACGTTTCCTTTAAGCACACATTAAGGCAAAGCAAGATCACTGCATTTTTTGCTTTCGTTATATTACTCATTAAAATTGAAAGTGGAAAGCTCCTATAAGCAATAAAAGAAGATGTGCAAGACTGTGAGGCTGGGAGCAATGAGCTGGGAACCTGCGTTTACTGGTTCACTGCCTTAAAGGGTGATTTTCAAAAGGAAATTGGGCAAATACTCACAAAGGAAAGATTCGCAGGGCTGGGGTTGGGATGGGTGGGATTCTTTTTTAAGGAGCTGGTACAGACTGAAAGGTCAGTTGCTGTAAGATGCATGTCTCTGTGTTTGTGACTTTTCAGAAACACATCCCTTGGGAAAAGCAAGGCTAAACCATTTGATGTCTCAAGAGGGAAGTGGCTATGGGCGAGAGGATGGAGGCAGGAGAGGAAAAGGTCATGTTTTTGGGGTTCCAGTGAATTACCCATATCAAATCTTCCTTTGTTTGGACTAGATCTGACTCCTCATGTACTGGGACCAAGTCTCAGATTTGAACAATATGGGTTGCAGCACCTCGATGTACTCCGTAGTAACTCTGGGAGGAGGAACACACTTGTGTTCCCATGACTGAACTTATTCAACTTCTTCTAAGTAGTCAGAATCCACGCCTCGTAGGCTCAGAATTAAAAGCCTAACCTTTCTGTTACTGTGGCTCTTCAGTTTCGGGTCAATATGACTAACTGTCAGGAATATCACCGTCGATATCTCACCACACTTTTCTTTTCTTCCAGGGATATCCAAGAACGAAGTATAATAAAAATTTTCAGGAAAGATCCTGTCTATGCACCATATCCTTCCCATGCTTCCCATATCACCAATGGAGATCTGAGAGTAAGACATTGTAAACTGTTTTTGTCAAACTTTAGGCAATCTCTCACAGAAGTGTATAAGAAAAGTCAATGAAGGGTTAAAGGCCTTTTAGTCCATCGAATCCTATCTCAAGGTTTTCTCATTCTTCTATCCCAACAGTGGAGAGTATTTTTAACCACCCCAGGATTTCTATCTCTATCGCCCAGTCCTTTACCAAATAAAAAGCTGAATTCCATCATGAATGAAAACAGGTTAAGCTTCAAGATGTAGTAAACTGATGTGACAAGGGAGAATGATGCTGTCAAAAGGCAGGAAAACAAACTAATGAATAAAGGTTGATTACTAACGAGATGCTTGGGAAGTGAATACTAATGATGCCCCACTCACTGCCGTTCTCCAGCAACACTTCATCACATTGTCATTGACAATGCATCGGAGGGATCTGACAGCAAAGGTTACTATTTGCATATGGAAGTGCTGATAATTGCTGAAGAGTGTTAATCAGTGCAGTAAGGCTGTTTTCAAAGGAAACAGTTTCTGGATTCTTGAAGTTGATCTTACTGCAAATAAATCTGACTCACAGATGATACTTGATGTCTTCCATTTTCTTTTACCCACTTTTTTTGTTTCTTTCACCCTATGGGATACACTAAGTTTATTTATCTGAAAAAAGTCTTCATTTTTACATGAACCACTTGTTGGTGAGCTGCTATTGTAGTAGATTGGGGATCCAGAGACTCAGAATAATAATCCAGTCCCAGTTTAATAACTCAGTGATCCAGAGACTTCAACAAACAGTCCTGTGGACCGAAATCTCAGATTAATAATCCAATGATCCAGAAGCATAGGCTATTAATCATAGCACAGGCAAGACCAAGTTGAAGAGATATGGGCTTTCCAATATTGACTGAAGGTGACCTTAACTGGTTCTGGGTGTGCTCAACAATACAGGACAGGTACATCGGCAACGTCAGGGGGGCCAAAGGTTCAAACAAGTCAAGGTAAGATACAGACTAGTGCCAGAAATTTATTTAACAAATCAGAATCATCTCCGCATTGAAGGGACTTCCAGCTAGTACAACAGAGGCAAAACTTCCCTGGGTTTTTGCAAAGTTTTGTGCAAGGACTGGAGGTGTCACTGGCTAGGTCAGCATTTATTGCTCATCCTGAATTGCCCAGAGGGCATTTAAGAGATAACCATTTGCTGTGGCTCTGGAGTCAAATGTGGGCCAGACCCAGTTAAGGATGGCAGCTTTCCTTCACTCAAGGTAGCAGTGAATTAGATGGGTTTTTACAACAAATGACAATAGTTATGTAGTCATCATTATAGAGGCATGGAAACAGGCCCTTCAGCCCAACGCAGCATACTGACCAGGGTTCCTAAACTGAACTAGTCCCACATGCCAGCATTTGGTCCATACCCCTCTAAACCTTTCCTATTCATGTACCTGTCCAAATGTCTTTTAAATGTTGTAATTATGCCCGCCTCCACCACTTCCTCTGGCAGTTCCTTGCGTACTCACCAGGCCAAATTTTAATTGAATTCAAATTCCACCATCTGCAATGAACATTAGCCCCCGGCCTGTGTCCTTTGACATTAGCACCACATCTCCTTGGGAGGTTTGAGCAAGCAGTTGAATTGTGTGATGTGGGAACTTTCAGAATGGGTGGAGACGATCAACAAATGTCCATCTTCATCTGAATATTTTGGACCATCTCAGCTCCAGACTCCAGGAAACTTCCGTCTGTTGGGCCCGTTGTAATGACAGTTTGTTCTTTCCGTTAAAACAGAGGGAGATGGTTTACACCTCGAGGGAATCGTCACCCTCCCGTCGTCTGAGCAGCGTGGCCGCTGGTTCTCCCCACCTGGTACCGGGCTCCCCAGGCCCAGGCCTGCCCTCCTCATCCCCTTCCCGTTCCCGGATGTCGTACAGTGGCGGCCGTCCACCATCCTACACCGGGAGCCCGGTGCACCACCCTGAGCGCCTGGGCAGTATGCCACCTTCGCAGTCCATCTCTCCCAGCCCGAGCGCCATCTTGGAGCGGAGAGACGTGAAGCCAGACGAAGACATGAGCAACAAAAACGTGGTGCTGATGAAGAACGAGGGCTTGTACGCCGATCCCTACGCCATGATGGCAGACGGGCGCCTCAGCATCGCGTCTACACAGTCTCTGGCGGGAATGCAGGACCCTTTCTCTTTCCCGGGAGGTCTTTACCGCCGAGGCTCCATGAGGTCACTCAGCACCTACTCAGCAGCCGGGCTGCAGGCTGACCTCGAGGACGCTTTTTACAAACCGAGCGCCCAGATCTACGGCGACAGTTACGGCACTGGCCTGGGCTACCGCATGGCTCCTTCATCCCCTCAGAAAATGACCGACAGCAGAATGGCAGACATCCAGCAAGGTCAGAGTCCACACAGCCCATACTCGGGGCCACCCAGCAGGTCATCCCCAGTACGGCAACCCTTCCGCAAGGAGCCAGGTTCTGCCGTCGTGATGGACAGCATGGTGACAAAGTCTAGGAATGCCAATTCCACTGCCGCAACGGAAGCTCTTCCAGGGCCCGGCGAAAGGACAGGGGCAAGTGAGAGGCCAGCATCAGGGTACAGCTCCCCATTGGCCGTCAACGACCCAGAAACAAGGTAAAGCAATGAGCCACTTTCACTCAATGCAGCCACCCCCAACCTGTGGTTCTTATTTAGTTTTCAGAGTTCAGTTATGGTCAACTAGTTTGGCCCTGTATGGCCTACTGGTGATCATTGGTTTCCAATTATGCCATGTCCTGTGGAGCTGATAGTGATACAGTTTTTAATGGGTGGCTCCACAAGAGGCAATAAAGTGACCGTGAGACGTGACAGTGAGTGCCATCTACAAGATGCATTCCATCAACCTCCTAAGTCATGCCCCACCCTCTATCACCATCCTCAGCTGAGAAGTTGGTGGTGAGCTGTCTTTTTAAACCCCTGCAGTCTATGTGTAAATCTGCTATTCAGGAAAGAGTTCCAGGATTTTGATCCAATGATTCTGAAGGAATGGGGATATGCTTCCGTGTCAGGATGGTGTGTGACATGGAGGGGAACTTGGAGGTAGTTGTGCTTCCATGCATCTGCTGCCATTGTCCTTCTGAATGATAGAGGTTGTGGGTTGGGGAGATGTTTTCCAAAATCTTAACACATCAATACAGTGCGTCTTCCAGTTGGTATACTCTGTTGGAAGGATGCACCGGTGGTGAAGCAAGTGAAGGTAGTAGATGGGGTGCCAATCAAGGGGGTTGCTTTGTCCTGGCTGGTACAAAACTTCTTGAATGCTGTTGTGTTTTCTCACACACTGCTGACTTGTGCCATGTAAATGGTGCTGACTTGTGCCATGTAAATGGTGCTGACTTGTGCCATGTAAATGGTGCTGACTTGTGCCATGTAAATGGTGCTGACTTGTGCCATGTAAATGGTGCTGACTTGTGCCATGTAAATGGTGCTGAGTTGTGCCATGTAAATGGTGCTGAGTTGTGCCATGTAAATGGTGCTGACTTGTGCCATGTACATGGTGCAAAGGATTTGGGGAATCAGGTGGTGAGCCATTGCTTCATGGCTTATGCAACCTCTAGTGCTTATGTAAGAGAACATCTGCTGAATTTTGTTGATTTTTAGCAAAGTGTTAACAAGCTCAAAATGTGCCCAGAGAGTGTGTTTTTAGGCAATTTTACGAATTGTCTCTTAAGCACTAACACCCACCCGTTAATGTACATGGTGCTGAAAGTGTCAATGTGACAAATTGTCCCAGATCATTTCACTTTAAAGAAGCAGGGGCTCGGTTATTTGAAGTGTCTGCCTTTTCATCTTTCCTCTCCCCCCCTTTGACTGCACCTCAATGACCCATTTGCACCATCAAGTTCCTCAGGAAAGAGAGGGGAAACGTCGCACCTTACTTGTACAGAGAAGGATATAATCACAGCGTTAGAAATGTGAAAGACATCCTTAATCTAGAGCACCGTCAGATTAATCATCATCAGAATTGAGACTTGGAACTTTTGATTCAGTTGGCGGACTGAGCTCAGCAGCATTAATTTCCATTACTGATCACTAGTGATAGGCTGGAATTAAAGACAGCTTCTTGTTTTGAGCTGTTCTCTGTGTTCCAGGATTATTAGCATTCCCAAAGGCTGTAATAAAAATGACCTGAGACCGGACGTTTCCAGCTATCAAGAAGATTGGCACTGCGTTTGTTTAGTTTAGCCTCAATTGCACTTCCCTCCCTTTATTCTCTCTCTGATGCAACATTCAACTGTAACAGAGATACACTTTCTCAATCCACCATCTCATGCGTCTACATCTTTCTCTCCCTCTCCCTCAGCCTGTCAACGTTTCTTCTCTGAGTAATTTTTGTCTGTCTTATTCAGTCAGGTTTCACTCCCTCTGACTGATCTCTCAACTCAGTGTGTCTGCACTGAGTCCCTGCACCTCTCTCACTTAATTCTGTCTTTTACTTCACCTTTTTTTTCTCTCTTAGTCTTACTCTGATGCTCTCTCACTCTGCCTGTCTGTCTCATTCAATATCTTATTTTCAATCTCTCTCTGTTCCTCCCTCTCATTCTGTTCCT
Organism: Chiloscyllium punctatum; assembly: GCF_047496795.1. Lineage (NCBI taxonomy): Eukaryota > Metazoa > Chordata > Chondrichthyes > Orectolobiformes > Hemiscylliidae > Chiloscyllium > Chiloscyllium punctatum. The sequence continues at coordinate 6,860,188 of NC_092780.1, read as the reverse complement.
CAGCCAATCACTCTTCCAAACTTTGTTCTCTGTCCCACTTAATCTCTGCCTCACATTGCATCTCACTCTTTCAATCTCTGTCTTTGCCCATCTTTGTTAATCTCTTTCAATCGCCGTCTTTCTAACTGCCTGGGACTATTGGTCACACTAACCCTTTCTCCCAGGTCCATATACTATCTCTCCCAATCTCTGTTTCACAAACACAGTATGAGTACAATTCTTGATCTTCCTACCCCATCTTTGAGTGTTTAGTCCATGTTTAATTTTCAGGGCATGCTGTTCAGCAGTAGTGTCATTTCTGACTGCAAAAGTCACCAAATCCCTCGATGCAAACACAGCTCGGCAGCAATGCCTGTCCTGAGCACAAATTAATCAGTGATTTTAACCCATTCTAAACCCTGCCAATTGCACAATGTTAAGATGAAGCATATCCCTCTCTCTCTCTCTCTAAATATGTACATATTCTTAAGCAGAGTTTTCCATTTCATAATCATTCCCAGCTGAGTCAGATGTTGCAGTTTTCAGTTTCTCTGTAGGACTGTTGTGCAGCAGTGCTAATGTCCCTACTCTGAGCTAGGAAACCCAAGTTCAAGCCCTGCAGCTCCAGAGATGTATACAAACATCTCTGAACAGGCTGATTAGCATTTCTCGAGCTTCTTAACATTGTTTAGTTATTTGTAAAATATTTTCAAATGGTTATTTCCATCCCTCTCCTGTTTTGTGTTAGTTTCTGCATATTTAGATTTTGATAGTTACCCGGTTTCCCATGAGAGATGAAAAGATTTATTTGGACTGTTCATTTCTCCCACGTTTGTAACTTATGCTTAGGACTGACTATTCCTTGCATTGCTGCTGGTAATGTGTTCCATTTCAAGAACCCAATGGATTTTGAAACCAGACAATTGTACTGTTGCTGACAGGCATATGTTGAAGATGGTCAAACTTCCCAAAAGAGGCAGCACGGTGGCTCAGTGGTTAGCAGCGCTGCCTCACAGTGCCGGGGACCCCGGTTTGATTCCAACCTTGGGTGACTGTCTGTGCAGAGTATGCACATTCACCCATGTGTGTGTGGGTTTGCTCCGGTTTCCTCCCACAGTCCAAAGATGTTCCGCCCATGGCTAATGGAAGGGGTTACAGGGATTGGGTAGGAGGTCTGGGTCTGGGTGGAACACTGCAGAGGGTCGCTGAGAACTTGATGGGCTGAATGGCTACCTTCCACAGTGTAGGGATTCAATGCAAAACTGGGGGACGAAAATGATTAACATTGATATTGTGTTCAGATAATGCAGTGTAGTCATGGTTACAATGCAGGACACCTGTGCCCATACCAACCCCCTCACCTTCGTCCAAGGCCCCAAGTGATCCTTCCACATGTGACAGAAATTTATCTGTACTTCCAAACATGCCATCGATGTGGTCCCCTCAACACTGGGGAGATAGGATGGTAACTTGCGGAATGTTTCAGAGAACATTTCTGGGACACGTACTAAACAACCCCACTACCCTGTGGTCGAACACTTTAACCCCCCCTCCCAGTCCTCCAAGGATATGCAAGTCCTGGGCCTCCTCCACTGCCAGATTCTAACCACTTAACGCCTGGAGGAAGAACACCTCATCTTCTGCTTTGAGACCCTCCAACCCCACGGCATCAATGTGGATTGCACCAGTTACCTCATTTCCCCTCCCCACCCCATCTCATCCCAGATCCAAGCCTCCAACTTGGCACTGCCCTCTTGAACAATCCTACCTGTCCACCTTCCATCCCATCTATCCGCTCCACCCTCCTCTCCGACCGATCACCATCACACCCCACCACATCTACCTATCACATTCCCAGCTCCCATCCCCCACCCCCACCTGACCGGCTGTGCTTTTCCAGTGCCACACTTTTCGACTCTGATCTCCAGTATCTGCTGTCCTCACTTTCTCTTACCCAATTTGGTCACCACAAGCTCCCTAAAACAGTAATTGGATCATTTTTGTAATTTCCATGTCGGGATTAATTCTTTTTCAGAATCGTAACACAGGATCTTTTATATCCATACAGCGAGGGGACCTTATTTGAACATTTCATCTGAAATACTGAACCTCTGACAATGGCACCCTCCCTCAGTGCTGGGGTGTCAGCCTAATCTTTGTACTTCATCCCTGGTGTAGAACCTTCTGATTCAGAAGTGAATGCTACTAACAGAGCCATGGCTGGCACCTCAGCCTTTTGCCTAAAGGGAAGTCATATCATGATATTCAGGGAAGTGAACCAAAACAGCTATTTACAGGTAAAACCAACTAAAGGCTCTGAATAGTGCATCAAAATGGCATAGGAAGGAATGCTAGTGAATGTATCTTCTTCCAGTAGCATTGGATAAATGGTACTCCCTAGTTGCTGCTATAGGCATCTCAGGGTTCATACTATCTGAGGACCTCTCAGTCTCAAATCTTTTGTGATTTCCAAACTTTGTCATGTCAAACCCTGCTATTCCCACCAATGCACTGCCCAGCATGGTCACAGAGTAGCCCATCTTGACTCAAGAAAACTCACTGTTCATGAGGTGCCTCTGAACTGCCTCCAATGCCAGTACATCCTTCCTCGGAAAACGTGCGATCAATGCCTAACCCACTGCTCTGCCAGTCCCACTTCATGCCAGTGTCTACTGGACTAAATTAAACAAATCAAACAAAATTAGGTCAAATGGGTGCTAAGAAGCACTGTGACAAACATGGAATCGAAAAGGAAATTTACAAATTCAGATTAAAACACTGTTTCGTTGGAGGATGATGCATTGCCAAACCCCACCCCCCCCCCCCCCCCCCCCCCCCGGTGCCCACTGATTGCAGAAACCCTGGAAGTGCATCAATAAGCACTGTGTTGTCCCTGTACAGGGACCGGGTGTGGACATCATCACTGAAGAGAGACAGGCAGGAACTGACTCCACAGCCTGCTGCCTGGATTTGTTCATGCTCAGGCCCAGGGGCACACCCATGTGGGCTACTCCGATCTGCTTACCCACTCCACACGGGGTGGACAATGATCAGGAGTGCAGAGCTGAAGTGCAGCCAAATATCTAGTAAAAGCCTCTGTTAAAAATACACCAGAAGGGACTGGAGCTAACAGCAGTGCATATAAACATGAATCAAAACATCCAAATTACACCACTGTCTCAGGTAATCAATTGGAGGCAAGACAGGACTTACAGAAAATAATCTATTTTACCACAAACAGAATCTAATTAGTCAGGAAACAAAATCTTGTGAAGCCTTCGCCACAGAAAACAGCCTCTCTGAAAGTAGACTCTAAATGAGTTACAGCAGGGAGCTCCAATGGCAGAGTTCCCTGGTAAAAACCGAACAACTTCACCAACAAACTGTTTTGAAAGGAGGATCGTAACTAGATACAATTTGTATGTGAACTCAATCCCAGTCATTCACACAAGGGAGTTTCCCAGTTACCCCATTCTGGCTGTGAATATATACATAGGCATTGTATGTAGACCCCTGCCATGGTTTGCGATGACGTTGACTCCATGTTGTTGTCTTTATTTGTCGACACAGAGAACGGATGGAAGCCATGGAGAAGCAGATTGCCAGTTTGACAGGACTTGTACAGAATGCACTCTTACGAGGGAGTGAAGGGGAACCTGCCAGGTAAAGAGTCCCAGTCTTTTCTTTTCTTGCTGTATCAGAATACTCCCTTGTTCCTGTAAAGAACAATGTGCATTTATAGAGCATCCTAGATCTCAGTAGTCACTTCGTAGCACAGAACTTGAGTGTTGATGAAGAAGACAGAGATCGTGTTGGAGCTTTGAGCCACTTGCCTCTCCATTAGTCCCCAGCTGTGATGCTGTATGAATTGTTATTCCCTTTGAGATTTGGCATTCTTGCAAATCTGACCTGATGACTGCAAGATGAAAAGCTTTGCCAATATGTATCATTTTTTCAGCAACCCTGTATTTAGTAAACCATCCCACAGGAGAATTAGGTTGATACCAGAACTGAGAGGTTCTATCTGTTCGAAAAATGAAACAGTCTGGGACTCCTTTATCCAGAAGAGAGCAGTCTCAGGGATGACTGAGTAGAGTCTTTACGATTATGATTTGGTACAATTGGGTAGAGAAGATGTTTGGGTGAGACTAGAGGTCAGATTATTGTGGAACTGAGAAGACACTGCAGACCTTTTGAAGTGGGGAGGATGGGCAGAACCCAAACACAGAAAGTGTTGAATTTTGTTTGATAATATTAGGCAAGCACTATACAAAGTGTTATAGTTGTTCAACATTGACAAGAGATTGTGTGTTCAGCTCCATTTGACACAGCTAGCTTCAGATTTTAATGGCTTTTCTTAATTGTAACATTTTTGTTTTTCTCACAGCGATAAATCTGAATCAATAAATGGGAGCTCAGGCACCGGAAGTGAGTAAATGTTGAACTATTTCCTATCTGTAAATTCACCTTTGCTCTCCTGTGACAAAACTAGTGAAGGAACGATGAAGAGCTTTGTGATGATTCCTCGTCGATACGTCCCAGTGTCTCTATGAATTAATCTAAGCATCGCCAAAT